>NW_027040818.1:14137776-14759060 GCF_037179485.1 Ochlerotatus camptorhynchus | reverse complement strand
CACCACCGGTGCCGTTTCTTTAATTACATTTGTAACGGTTGATTTGGCAACTTTTAGCGATTTTGCCAACTTTGCGTGCGAGTAGCTCGGATTTTCGCGATGCGCGAGCAAAATTTTGATACGCTGCTCTTCTTGCTTGGACGGCATTTTGACAACTGAAGAGTGAATTCCAAAATCAAAATAGGAGCAACATTCTACACACACACACCTTCAAAATGAGGGGTGTTCAGGTTTTTTAAATGCAAAATTGAAAGAAATACGTCAAGTTGATATTGACCAAATTTTGACCGTATCACCCTTTTTGCAACAATACAAATCAAATTTTCAACTATGCATGACCTGGTATGGTCCCTTACCGCTCAGCCTTCGTCATTTTACCTTTAAAATTTTGTTTATCTCCACCAAGTCCAAATTGGCTCAAAATGATTAAATTTTAAACAAAATGAGAATAGTTTAATTTATCAGTGTAGTCAGTGAAAATTCGTTGAAAATTCAGTAGAAACGGTAAAATCACAATTTTACTTTGAATTTCGTGGTACAGTATTGAAAAAATAACATAGGACATTTTGATATCGACATCTTAGATTCTACGCCTACTTAGCCTGTGATAACTGCACTCTTTCTTAGTCACTTTACCTAGATCGTAGCGTAGCAGTAAGTTTTAGTGTTAATCCAATGTATACAATGCATGAATGACTAACGCAATGTTAAATTCAGCACTTCAACTTTTATTGGGATAGGCTAACACTTTAATTTTAGTTTCAATTCACATAAATCTTAACTTTTTAAATAGCATAGAATAATTCTGCTGACTGCCTGCATACAATCACAGTTTTTTTCTCTCTTCTACTTTCCATGACATTCTGTCTTATCATCTATCACACCACGGTAGTTATCATTAGTCAAATCTGATCCAGCATCCCTACGGTAGATTCTTCCATGCCGCTAACGGTCGTAACGTCTCCGGCAACATTCCCCTCCCCGTAATGCTGCTTTGGTTCAGCAGGATTACCTATTGGGAGTACGTTGAGCACAGCAAGCTTTGCCACGGGACGACGTAGAACTCCTGTAGTAGTCTGAACATCTGCCTGTCGGATGCGATCATCTTTCCCCGGCATGACCTTTACAACCTTTCCTCTAGTCCATCGATTCCGGATTGCTTCATCGACGATGAACACAACATCTCCCTCCTGTATGGGCTTCACTTCCTGGTGCCATTTAATTTGGAAGTTTTCTCGCTATTATCTGACGTAAATAATCAGTTTTTCTCGCTTAGTGATTCCTGGCATAATTTCGGATAAATTTATTAAAAAGTGAGTTTTTTTTTTCTGAGAAGAAAGTGTGTTTTCGGAATCATCGAAAATTGTTTTTGCGATTGGCAATTCGCCAATCATTTTGCGCACCATCGGTGCGTGGTCACGCATACCTGCACACGGATCATCGTCATCGAGTGTCAGCATCTGCCTCCACATTCAAACCGCTCATCCATCATCGTGTGTTCAGCTGAGTGCCGAGCTTCATACAAGCACACACCAACGAAGACCGCCCGCACACGCTGATCGAAGATCATCCACGCTGCGCGTCGCTCCGCTGCTGCCGTTTAAACGCTCGGTGATAGTAGTATAGGATTATCAGATAAGTTTTTGTTCTTGTTTCTTTCTTTCTCCCATCTGTTAAATTTTAAGTTTGTGTTTCTGTGTTAGTATTTTTTTTTTCGTGTATTGTGTCCGAGTAATTTTGATTATCGTTGCAGTGGTAGAGCGTTTTTCGCTCCCACTAGTACGGCAAAATGGACATTTTGTCGGAAGACGAAATGGACGTTTTGTCGGAAGACGACACCACTTTGCCACGCGATAGAAAAAAGGGTCGAAAACGTCTGTCATCCCAGAAATCAGATGATGCCATCCCTGCTTCGTCATCTCAGTCTGGTAATGGACAGGGACAGATAAGCCCCCGATCGCGAGCCTACCCAGAAGACTCGACTGGCCCATGGGTTGTTTACTTTCAGCCCAAAAAGAAACCTTTGAATGTAATGCAAATTACTAATGATCTGACGAAGCGGTTCTCGGCCGTGACCGAAATCTCGAAGGTGAGGTACAATAAACTTCGCGTTTTCGTCTCTAACCTGAAACAAGCTAACGAGATTGCTGCCTCCCAGCTCTTTACACTCGAGTATAGAGTGTACATCCCAGCTCGTAATGTGGAGATCGAAGGTGTGGTCACCGAAGCGAGTCTGACCCCCGAGATCTTGGCGAAGCAAGCGGTTGGCCGTTTCAAGAACCCCTTGCTTCCCACGGTTGAGATACTGGAAGTCCAGAAGCTGAACTCAGTATCTTTCAGCGAGGGTAAAAAGAGCTTTACCCCCACAGACTCGTTTCGGGTGACCTTTTCTGGTTCAGCCCTTCCTCACTACATCGAGTTGGGAAAACTTCGGCTACCTGTGCGTTTGTTTGTTCCTCGGGTCATGAACTGCCAAAACTGCAAACAGTTGGGACATACGGCCTCTCACTGTGGCAGCAAGGCACGCTGTTCCAAATGCGGGGAGAAGCACGAGGATGGCGCCTGCACAGTCACTGCACCAAAATGCGTGTACTGTAAGGGAACTCCTCATGGTCTCTCATCGTGCCCGGCGTACAAACAACGCGGGGAGAAACTAGAACGCTCTCTTAAGGAGCGTTCCAGGCAGTCTTTTGCAGCAATGCTAAAAACAGCCACACCATCAACCAACGACAAAAATCCCTTTGCTGTTTTGTCTGATGACGAGTCTGACTCTGACTTGGCTGAGGAGGGAGTTTCTTTCAGTTTTCCGGAAGGTTCTGCACGGAAACGAAAACGCATCCGTTCGCGGAAAGTTGCAGATAAGGAACCCCAAATCAGCTTGCCCAAATCAAGGAGTGATGGAAAAAAGGAAGTTTCAACTCCTCCTGGTTTCCGCAGAACTGACTATAACCAGAACTTTCCATCTCTCCCGGGGACATCAAAAACCCCTGATGGCCCATTTTTAAGAACAGAAGCCCCTTCTTCATCCGGGTTGTTCTCATTTGATAAAATTGTGGACGATATTCTCAAGTACCTCAATATTTCTGATCCTCTCAAAAGCATTGTTCTGGCAATGCTTCCTTCTGTGAAGACCCTCTTGAAGCAATTGACATTGAAGTGGCCTCTCATTGCAGCAATCATTTCCTTCGATGGATAATTTTCCAAACGAGGTCGGGGATTTGATCACTGTTCTACAGTGGAATTGTCGAAGTCTTATTCCTAAATTAGATTCCTTTAAGTTTTTAATTCACAATAATGATTGTGATGCATTTGCTGTTTGTGAAACTTGGCTCTCTTCAGATATTGATCTTCCTTTTTATGATTTTAACATTATTCGACTGGATCGTGAGGATTCGCGTGGAGGAGGGGTACTTTTGGGGATCAAAAAGTGCCATTCCTTCTATAGAGTGAATCTTCCACAATTTCCAGGTATTGAAGTTGTTGCATGTCAGACTATTATTAAAGGTAAGAGCCTTTGTATTGCTTCTGTTTATATTCCTCCTAGAGCCGTTGTTAATCGCAAACAACTTTCAGATATCTGTTCGGTACTTCCTGCTCCACGGTTGATTATGGGAGATTTTAATTCCCACGGTACAGGCTGGGGGGAACTGTATGATGACAACCGTTCTACTTTGATATATGACCTCTGCGACAGCTTTAATATGACAATTCTTAACAATGGAGAAGTAACACGTTTGGCTGGCCCATCCTCGAATGGAAGTAGATTAGACCTCACACTTTGCTCTAACTCATTATCGTTGGATTGCACGTGGAATGTGATCCAAGATCCCCACGGTAGTGATCACTTGCCGATCAAAGTTTCAGTTGCCAGTGGGTTCAATCCGTCGGAACCCGTTAACGTCGCTACGATCTTACCCGTAATATCGATTGGACAAAGTTCAAGAATGTGATAGAAGATGCCCTAACGTCGGTAGAAGGGCTTCCACCGTTGGAGGAATATAACTTCCTCTCCAATCTGATCTTGGACAGCGCGCTTCAAGCTCAAACTCGGCCGGTTCCTGGAACGTCTTTCCGTAGGAAACCTCCTTCCCCTTGGTGGGACCAGCAATGCACTGAGGTTTATCGTAAAAAGTCCGACGCGTTTAAGCTTTTCCGGAAACGTGGAACACCCGTACATTTCGAAGCGTACTCGGATCTTGAACGCGAACTCAAGAGCCTCATCAAAGCCAAGAAACGCGGATACTGGCGGCAATTCGTGGACGGATTATCGCGCGAAACGTCGATGAATACGCTTTGGAACGCGGCGTGAAGGATGCGTAACCGGTCTTCAAACAACGAGAGCGAGGAGTACTCCGATAGTTGGATTCTCAAGTTCGCGCGAAAAGTATGTCCTGATTCTGTGCCGGCACAGATGATTCCTCGCGAAACGACGAATTCGGTAGACGAGATCAGCCAGCCTTTTTCAATGCTGGAGCTCTCACTCGCACTCCTTTCGTGTGGCAATTCGGCTCCGGGGGCTGATAGAATCAAGTTCAACTTGTTGAAGAACCTCCCAGACGTCGCTAAGAGGCGCATGTTGAATTTGTTTGGTCAGTTCCTTGAGTTTAATATTGTTCCGGATGATTGGAGGCGGGTGAGAGTTATAGCCATTAAAAAGCCTGGAAAACCCGCGTCAGATCACAATTCGTATCGTCCCATTGCGATGTTATCGTGTATTCGAAAATTGTTGGAGAAAATGATCCTTTTTCGCCTGGACAAATGGGTTGAGTTGAACCACCTACTCTCAGATACTCAATTTGGTTTCCGTAGGGGCAAGGGAACGAACGACTGTCTCGCGTTGCTTTCCACTGAAATTCAGTTGGCTTTTGCTAATAAAGAGCAAATGGCTTCTGTCTTCTTGGATATTAAGGGGGCTTTTGATTCAGTATCGGTTGAAGTCCTTTCAGACAAACTCCACGCTTGTGGCCTTTCTCCATTAATTAATAACTTTTTGTACAATTTGCTGTCAGAGAAACATATGAGCTTTTCTCATGGAAACTCTACAGCTTCACGATTTAGCTACATGGGTCTCCCCCAGGGCTCATGTTTAAGCCCCCTTCTGTATAATTTCTACGTCAGAGAAATTGACAATTGTCTAAGGGACAATTGCACGTTGAGACAACTTGCAGATGACGGCGTAGTGTCTATGACAGGACCCAGAGAGGCCGACCTGCAAGGACCATTACAGGATACCTTAGACAATTTGTCTACTTGGGCTATCCAGCTAGGTATCGAATTCTCCACGGAGAAAACTGAGTTGGTCGTTTTTTCTAGGAAGCATAGCCCAGCACAACCGAAGCTTCAACTTTTGGGTAAGCCGATCACTCATTCCATGTCTTTCAAATATCTTGGGGTCTGGTTCGATTCCAAATGCACCTGGAGATCCCACATTGAGTATCTGAAGCGGAAATGCCAACAAAGGATCAATTTTCTCCGAACAATTACCGGAACGTGGTGGGGAGCCCATCCGCAAGATCTTCTAACGTTGTATCGGACAACGATTTTATCGGTTTTAGAGTACGAGTTTGCTTCCAGTCGGCGGCTAAAACGCACATCATCAAACTGGAACGGATCCAGTATCGCTGTCTTCGTATCGCGTTAGGATGCATGCACTCGACTCATACGATGAGTCTCGAAGTGTTAGCGGGCATGTTGCCACTCTCTGATCGGTTTTCGGAATTATCCCTCAGGCTCCTCACCCGTTGTGAAATTATGAACCCACTGGTGATTGCAAACTTTGAGATGCTTCTTGAGCTAAACCCTCAAACTCGTTTTATGTCATTGTACTACGTGTACATAACACAGGATGTCAGCCCTTCGCAGCATAATCCCTATCGTGTTTGCTTCTCCGACTTCGAAAGTTCTGTTCATTTTGATTTATCAATGACGCAAGAGATTCGCGGAATCCCAGAGCATCATCGTTCCATGATTGCTCCGTCAATTTTCGCTGCAAAGTTTGGCCAAGTTGATTCCGCAAGATCGTTCTTCACAGATGGATCACTAATAGAGGCGTCCGCTGGTTTTGGTATTTATAACGAATTTCATAGCGCCTCTCTAATGCTTCATGCTCCTTGTTCCGTATATGTTGCGGAACTGGCGGCAATACATTATACGCTAGAAACGATCGCCTCACTTGCACCAGATCATTATTTTATTTTTACGGATAGTCTCAGTTCTGTCGAGGCTATTCGCTCCATGAGGCCGGTAAAGCACTCCTCGTATTTTCTCACGAAAATACGAGAGCTTTTGAGTGCTTTATCTTTAAGATCTTTTGTCATCACCTTTGCATGGGTCCCATCTCATTGCTCGATTCCGGGCAATGAGAAGGCGGACTCGCTTGCAAAGGTGGGCGCTATGGAAGGCGATATTTACGATCGACAAATCGCCTACGACGAATTTTTCTTCATTTATCGTCAACAGTCCCTCGCCAGCTGGCAAAATAAATGGAGTGAAGGGAGTTTGGGACGATGGTTATATTCAATCATCCCTAAGGTGTCGAAGTGTCCTTGGTTCAAGGGGTTGGATGTGGGTCGAGACTTCATTCGTATGATGTCTCGCCTCATGTCCAATCACTACTCGTTAAACGCTCACTTGTTCCGTGTTGAGCTGGGGGACAGTAATCTCTGTGAATGTGGACAAGGTTACCAGGACGCAGATCACATTATTTGGTCATGTGCTGAGCACCGTGGAGTCAGATCCGAGTTGTACGATTCCCTTCGGGCTCGAGGTAGACAACCTAATGTTCCAGTTCGGGATATTTTGGCTAGACGCGATCTGGAGTTTATGCAACTCATATATGTTTTCTTGAAGAATATTAATCATAGATTGTAAGTTTGATTAACCTTGTGTTTAGTTTGTGTTTTGTATGTGTGTGTGTATTTTTTTTTTGTAGATTTGTTTCGGTAATAATTGTATAATTACAGAGTTGATATAACGTCGATAGGATTAAGTATATCTTTTAGAAATAGTGAAATTTTTGAATCATAAATCATATTCCAAATCTCCTTTTCCCTCTCCCGATCCAAACAATTGTCATCCACTAACCTCGAGAAGACCGCGAGTAATCGGTTCCAATCCTTTAATTTTAGATTTAAGACATTTATAATGTATAAAGAAAATGATAACTTGGCTCTGTAAAGTTTATTCGATTGAGCCTGTACAAATAAAGTAATTAACAAAAAAAAAAAAAAAAATAACGACAAAGATTCCATCCATTTCGCAGTGCCTCACCCTCTGTAGTATTCGCTTTCTCCGTCTGTTTGACCCCATTTGAGCTGAGGAGGATGAAATGATTCGGAGTCAATGCCTCTTGGTCCGACGTTTCCAGAGGCATATACGTCAACGGCCTAGAGTTGACCATTGATTCAGCTTCGCACAGCACCGTCTGGAATACTTCTTCCGATAGTGCCCGGAAATGGTTGATAGATTCCATAGCAACTTTGACTGCTCGTACCATCCTTTCCCATGCACCACCCATGTGTGGGGATGAAGATACAATCGTGTGTTGGTATTAGTGAAGGTCTCCGACAGTTCACGGTTCATTGCAGCAACTTGACCAGCCAACTCTCCGCTGGCACCAACGAAGTTTGTTCCATGGTCTGTGTAAATTTCCGCCGGCGCTCCACGGCGTGCAATGAATCGCCGCAACGCTAGCTTGCAAGATTCGGTTGACATTGACGCTGTTGCTTCCAAATGCACAGCCCTTATCATCAGGCACGTAAAGAGTGCTACCCAGCGTTTGACCTCGCTTCGGCCAATCTTGATCATGTACGGCCCAAAATAGTCAATTCCAACCAACGAAAATGGCCGGACGAACGGCGTCACCCGAGGAAGAGGTGCCATCCCTAGGTACTTCAGGACTCGCTTTGTAGACTACGCACCACTGACAACGCTTTGCCACTGTTCGAAGTTCTGAAATATGGAATCGCTGCCGAATTTCATTGACCACAGTTTCACCGTTATGATGACCGAACTTTCTGTGATACCAGTCTACCAGGAGCTCGGTTACACGATGATTTTTCGGCAGAATTACAGGGAACTTTGCTTCGTAAGGAGCCAGAGGAGAAGCTTCTATGCGCCATGCCACGCGTATCACGCTGAACTCGTCAAGGAACGGCGATAACTTCCTTAGTGGACTACTGTTTTCTAACCGTAGCACTCGACTTCCCTTAGATTTCTTTGATTTTTTCACCACTTCTAACTCTTCGGCATATACATCTGCTTGTGCAAGCCGCCACAGTGCCCGCTCAGCGCGAATAAAATCCTCTTGCTTCAGTTCGCGTCTGATCTGCATAGCTCCGATCAACGAACGACCCATTGCACCTTTCTTCTCGTTTCTTAAGAGGTACGGAAAGCTTTAGGTTGTCTAGCCCAATAAGGATTGTTGGAGCGGCCTGTTCATAACTTTTCACCGGCAGTCCGGACAAATACGGGTACAGGTGGCATAATTCTTCGTATTTTAGGGTTTGTACGGGAAGATCTGTTGTTGCTTTCTTCACCTGCAATCTGCAGGTTCACCTGACGAGAATCTGCTTCTCTTCGAGTAACTTTCGCTGTCCAGGTCAAACATAATGGCTGCAATTCACCATTAAGTTCCAACAGATCTGCCATCTCCTTATCGATCAGTGTCAATGATGAACCTTCATCGAGAAAGGAGAAAGTGGGTACTTGAACATCCTTTCCGTACAACATTACAGGAACTATACGGAAAATCGTGGTGCTTTGCATTTGACGGTGAATGGAAACAACAGCATTTGATTTTGTCCGTACTCCAGCGCTTTCCGAAGATACCGGTTTACCTGCAGTCAATTGGCGCGGATGTAGAGTAGAATGGTGTTGCACAGCGCACCCGTCGATTCCACAGACGCGTGTTGATTTGCATGACCATCTTCCGTGCGGTACCAGACAGTTACTACAAAGTTGATATTGCTCTACTGCTTTTCAACGATCTCCGAGTGACAAGGACTTGAACTTGTAACAGTCCCTGATCCGGTGCTTCACGCTCTGACAAATGTAGCATGGTCTAACCAGACTGTCCGGCTTCTTCCCTTGTTGCTCAAACTTACGTGACTCTTCAGGCGCATGCGCATTAACGTTCGTAACCTTTTCCTTTCTCTGCCGTTCGTTTCGACTCATGCTAGCTCCATCGGAGTCGGTGAAGTGTGCTACATCGCTAGCAGCTGAAGTGATGGCACTCATGTAATCGCAAAACGTGTCCAAGTCCACAGTTTGTTCCAGCACGCTTTTTGAACATTGCCCAATCTAACCGAATATGTGGCGGCAACGTGTCCACCAACTCCTGCAGTAGTGTTGGATTGGTGAGATGGGCCTGTTGGTTGGCTGCCTGGAGATGACCAACCAAGTTCTGGACGACAAGACCAAAATTGACTAATGTTTCAAGTCGTTCAGCTTTCGGAGTGGGGACACTGCGAACCTTAATGAGTAGCGATTGAACCAGCCGCTCTGGGCTCCCGAGAAATGTTTCCAAGGTTTCCATAACCTTCGGGACCGACGATGGAAGCAAAAGGTTACTCCTAACAGCTTCGAGGGCTCTACCCTTAAGGCACCTCTGCAGTCTCATTAAATTCTCAGCCTCTGAATAACCGCACATAGTAGTGGAGTTTCTATAGCTGCAAATGAAAAGTGGCCATTCTTCTGGACTACCGGAGAAAACTGGCAGCTCTTTTGGCACCACTTGCCTAGCGGACAATTGCTGTTGGAATTGCCCTCACATCGCTTGCTGGTTTTGCAACTGAAACAGCATTTGTTGTTGCTCGGGGTACGACGACATCGGTTCGGGTGGATGCGGTAGTGGTGGTGTGTACGGTATCGGTTCGTTATTTTGTGGTTATGTTGACACATACAACGGTCGTAACGTCTCCCGCAACAGTTACATTGGACGTTCTGTTCTACATGATACTACATTCCCTATCACAGATTTCAGAATAGAGTACCTAACCTTGGATTTGTTTTCCATGCCTCGTCTTTAGAAAATGAGCACCAATCATTTTAGGCAGTTCAATCACGTACCCATCATTTCAAACTGTACATTGGTCAATTTTTTACCTATGATTATCTTAAATAAATGCAAGAAAATTTGGATGGGTGTTTTTGTATCACATACAATGATATATGGGCAATAGTTTGCATCGATTAACTCGATTTGTTTACATTTGTAACTTAGGACTTTTTGAAAAGTTACGCGAGAAATGCTCTAAAGCTGATTCTTAGTTTTAAAATTGATCGTAGGAAACACTTGTTGGTCATTTTCAAGGTATTTCAGATTTTTTTTCAAGGTTCTGCTAGGAATCTCTCCCTTTGCACTGCTCTTGCGATTTGTATTGAAAGTACCCTGTAAAATGTATGCCAAATTTGACGGGATTTGTTTTACTGTTAGTTTAAGAAAATGTATAGGTAACCGAGTAAGTATTAACACAAACCAGTGATTTTCAGAAGCCTCCATAGAAAAATCTTAAGGATATGGACGAGATCGAGAGTTGATTATTATTAATTTATTTGTTTATTTGTACAGGCTCAATCGAATAAACTTTACAGAGCCAAGTTTTCATTTGAGTTATACATAATAGATGTCTTAAAGCTAGACTTAAAGGAATTGAACCGATTACTCGCGGTCGTCTCGAGGTTAGTAGAGATATACAGTTTTATGGATGGGGAGAGGGAGAAGGAGGTTTGAGTTATGATTTACAATACAAATATTTCATTATTCCTAAAACATGAACTTATTCCTATTCAATTTGGTATCCGCAGTGTAATTATATAATTATTTTTAAAAAAACCACACGAACAAAACAAAAACTAAACACAAGGTTAGTCAAACTTACAATCTAAGGTTAATATTCTTTAAGAAAACATATATAAGTTTCATAAACTCCAGATCGCGTCTACCCAAAATATCCCGAACTGGAACATTAGGTTGGTTACCTCGAGCCCGAAGGAAATTGTACAACTCGGATCTGACTCCACGATACTCCGCACAAGACCAAAGGATGTGATCAGCGTCCTGGTAACCTTGTCGAAATTCACAGAGATTGCTGTCTCCCAACCCCACACGGAACAAGTGAGCGTTTAGACAATAGTGATTGAACATGAGACGCGTATGAAGTCTCGACCCAAGTCCAACCCTTTGAACCATGCAAACTTCGACACCTTAGGGATAATTGAATGTAGCCATCGTCCCAAGCTCCCTTCACTCCATTGATGTTGCCAGCTATCGAGCGACTGCTGACGATAAATAGAGAAAAATTCACTATAGGCGATTTGTCGATCATAAATGTCGCCTTCCATAGCGCCCACCTTAGCAAGTGAGTCCCCCTTCTCATTGCCTGGAATCGAGCAATGAGATGGGACCCATGGTGATGACAAAAGATCTTAAAGATAAAGCGCTTAGAAGCTCTCGTATTTTCATGAGAAAATACGAGGAGTGCTTTACCGGCCTCATAGAGCGAATAGCCTCAACAGAATTGAGACTATCCGTAAAAATAAAATAGTGATCTGGTGGAAGTGAGGCGATCGTTTCTAGCGTATAGTATTTAGCCACCAGCTCAGCAATATACACGGAACAGGGAGCTTGAAGCATTCGAGAGGCGCTATGAAATTCGTTATAAATACCAAAACCAGCGGACGCCTCTATTAATGATCCATTTGTGAAGAACGATCTTGCGGAATCAACTTGGCCAAACTGATTGAGAGTTGATGTCTTCTCCAAAAAGCTTAAATGGGGCCATTTGGGCGAATTAAAACATGCCAAAATGGACTTAACACTCCAAAATAGCTGGCCAAAAAAACCTGGAAATTGCGTTGGAACCAGGGGTTGAAACTGTTGACGTTTTTGACGACACTCGCTTCGTTGTCATGCGCGACAGTCTGATTTTTTTTCGTACTCTCATGCTCTACCGTCGTCTCTCTTACACAACACAAACGGTAGAACAACATTCGAGCAAAAAGAAAATTTTCAAATAACGGTCATATGACCTCTGTGATTTCGTGAATTTGGTGTAAATAAACCATTTCTGATCAGATATGTTATTACTAGGACATCGTTACTTGCTATTTTCAGAATTCACACAAGCACAACATCAGCTGATCTTACTATGAGAAAAACTAAAATACATACATTCGTGACGGGCTTCGGCAACAGTGTCGTATGACAGAGCCTGTCATATGACATTTTAGTTTGGTACTGTAATTTGACAGCTTGTTTTGCAAGTGTCGGAAGCAAAGACAGTCGATTATCACAGAAAATAAGTCGACTACGGTGACCACTTACAAAACTGGTTGGAGCACCAAAATGGCCTAAAAATAAACACTAAAATTACAAATGAACGCTCGAAATGCCAAAATGGTTGATTGTAACATAACATTATTTTCGTGATCTCGATCTTGCAATTAGGCGGTTTGAGTGTCATTTTGGTATTGAAAAAAAAAGCATTTTGTGCGTTTTATGTTTTTTAAGGTCAGTTTGGTTTTCTTACATGTTGGATTATTTGTGACTTGTCCGGGGATGCGATTCGAACCAGTGCTGTAAATTCTCAAAATCAATTGAACATTTGTGATGAAAATGAGAAAAGCAGCTATCCGCTATCAAAAAGGACCTCCTTCGAATGGGTGATATCAGTTGCTTAGTCATTTGACGAAGGCATGGATCATTCTCATTTGAGAAACGCTTGATATCATTCAATTGAGTGTAACCTACACATAAACGGAGCTCTGGTCGACGTTCCGGCGAAAAAACTAAGCCAACCCGACACCAACCTGACTTCTACCAAATCTCAACCCGATGTTGACCCGAAATAAACCCAAAATTGACCCGACAACAACACGACATTTGCTCTACATCGACCTTCAATTTGTCTTACATTGATCCGACATCGGGTCGACTTGTCTGTTTGGGACCATTTTGCTGGGTTTCTTCCATACTCCACTGTCATATATCAAATGATAGTGAGTGACTCAATTGACAGTGACGATGAGCTTCGAATGAGAAAGGGGCTCTTCAAATTATGGTCATGTGAGAATTCGTTTTCCCGGAATTAATTGGATAATTGTATTATTTCATCTTCAATCGAATGATATGAAAATTAACAGCACTGCTCGTGACTATGAAAGGTATGGATGTTAACCACCGGCTCTGCTATTCTGTTGCTTAAAACGGCGTTTAACCAACAATTTTAAAACATAAAAAAATAAAAAGAATTAGGTTCGACCTTCTCCGATTTACTTGAACCTTTGCATAATTATGTGGGCAATCATTCACATTTTCGCAGAAACTCGACCATTTTGGAGCTCGTATTTTTTTTTTATAAAATGGCGTCTTTGATTATTTTTAATAAATTGTAGCACTAAAACGCCACTTCTGATCGAAATGACGTCCGAGACAAAGTTGTTTGGAAAAGTAAAATAATTCTAGGTAAAATAAACACGGTAATTCTCTTTAAGTAATTTTGAGTAAAATATCTAAAAAGTGGTAAAAACTGAAATATTTCATGAAGACAAGTATATCTTAAATATTTATAACTTATATTTTAAACAAAGCTAAAAAAGCAATCTTTAGAAGTTTTTAAAACTAAGGACATTTGTGGTCATATTTTTAAAATTTTTGGTAACCAGCTTTTTATGTAATTTTAGCACATTTATGTTTTTCCCAGAAAGATTTTATTTTTCTGTACAATTTGGTCTCAAACGTCATTACGATCAGAAGTAACGTTTTCGTGCTACAATTGATTGAAAATTTACGAAAACCATTTTGAAAAAAAATGACAAGTTCCAAAATGGCCACATTTTTGTAAAAAATGAATTATTTCCCATAACACACAATTATGCAAAGCTTTTTCAAATCGGGGAACGTCGAGTTTTTCCGATTCGTCATTTGGCGTGGAGTTGCTCTAATGACATTTTATCAGTTTTAGGTGCAACTACAAAGCAAACCCATGCTTGAGGTGGCTGGGTTCGATTCCCGGTGCGGTCTATGAATGTTTCGGGTTAGAATAAGTGAATGATGATAAGCAATAAGCTTGAAATGCGAAGAAGAAAAAGAAGATTGCTAGCAAATTTGTATTGTTAATGCTAATAAGCGAATAATGATTAACTTGTTTCGCTTGCTTCGCAGTGGGCCACGTATTTGCGAATATCTCTGGCACAATATCATAATTTATGAGCATCATCAGTTCTAAACATTTCACATAATAGCCCGAACATTTCCTGAAAAATCTACCACCAATCTATCTGAAGTTCCTTGCTGAGATTTCTCGATTCGTTCCGCCGACTGCCCACCTAGCACTCCGGCAATAACTGCCAGTCACACAAGCGTGCACAATTTCTCCATCGTCAGCATGATAATAACCATCATTATATCAATCGTTATTGTTATTACTTCATCCACCGCCTCCGTCGACGTATCATTCTGCACTGCCTGCTCCTCGAATCTCATTGCTTCCGGACAGCGGCAATAGAAAAAAAAAGAAAGCTAATCCTCGTCCAGCAACATTCCGGAAACCCACTCGTTCCAAACCACTTGCACCACATCAACAAATGGGACAACGGGAGATGGTTCCATCCGAATCCAAATCTTCCCACCCGTAATCCGCTAGGTACTAGGTAGCCATTCGATTTTTCCGGTTTTCTTTTGGAACGCTTCCAAATTGCTGCCGTTGATCTTCTCGTGATTCCGCAGCTGGAGTAAGCAAAATCACTGGGAAATGGACACCCGACACATAACCACATCTCTAATGGATAGCTACTAATGTGAAAGGATCATTAGCTTTCGGCATGTCTGGCTCGACGTATTCGTCGGAAAATGAAGTGGTGGTAAATTTAAGGGAAAAAGACTGTGCGTCTCCGTAGGGCGGTTATTTTCCGATGAAGCAGCCTGGCAGTGGGTAAATGTTTGCTCAAATTTCAATATTGGAATTCCACTTGAGCCCTTCGGAGATCCCACTTTCAACAAATGGAAACCACCCTTCTCAATGCGGTAAACACTTGACCGGACAGAGTAGAGTGATGGTAGTTTCTCTTTCCATCAATTTGAGAATGGAATTAAGTGGTTCACTGCCGAACGAACGGTGTTCGGTGCATGGAGAAAGAGATTTTGTATCATAACTTTATGGTACGAATTAAATCGTGTAAGCAATTTGAACCACTTGCCAATCGAAAATTACACACGAATGAACCATTTCCTGGTGGGGTGGTCTCAACTATCAAATTGCTGCTACGAGACATGCCCGAAAATCCTTCCAATCGACACACTTCCAATTGGATTGCTACATTTTACCCTAAGCAAAACTGTCCAATTCTCCCACCCCCTTCTGATGGCGACGCAATGCTCGAAACACGACCCAAAGTTGATTCAATATTCTCGAGATTTTCCACTCACTACCCAGACACCTTGGCGCGCGTGGGAAGGGACGACGACGACGACGACAGTGAGAAGCAGCGAAAACAAGAAAATCGAAGGAAATTGAGTTTCCTATCGCTTCTTTATTGAATAACGATGGTCCTCGAATTTCTTTTGCTCCTGAATTTTAGAATAGAATATATTACAAAAAGATTCGCCCGGTCTGTCACCTTTACGAGGAACGAAAAAAAAAAGATAGAAAAAGCTGCGCCGGATCGTTCGATTGGGGCACCAGGAGTGCTGATGCTTGAAAGTATAAATTGGCTGCAGCAATTTCAGGGTAAGGGATCGCTTTCGTCTGTCTCCCAAAAGCGTTCAAATACTCAGGGATAGTGTGGAGAATATTGATATGGAAATCGTCGAGTGGGAGGATTAGGGCGATTGGTTTGCATTTGGTATTTTTTTCTGGGTGGTTTCAAGGCAAATGACGAAGGCCTGGTCTGGAGAGGAATGTATTCTTTATGGACTAAGGAGCTTGATTGGGGTAGGGAAGTTTCTGAGTGGTGGAAGGTGGGTAGGAGCATCTCATAATCGTTATTATGGAAGCTTGAAGAAGCGTACTTTGAAAGTGACAACAAATCTTTTACAACGAACAATCCAGTATAAACTTGGAAGGTTTGAAATTGTTTTGAAAGGTTTTGAAAGGTTTTTGAGATGACGCATTGTTCTAAGAAAAATTCGAGTCTGACAACATATACGCTTTAATATGACCTGTATATAGTTTAATATGCTTTACGATCTTATCCAAACTGATTTGAACTATTATACAATACAAACCTTATCCATGGAATTTTGTATTATAAATTCGTTAATTTTGAGCTTCGTGTAATCAATGTCATGGTTTTTTTCTTTAAGAATTTACGGTTCACGCTGGCCATTGGGATCCGGCTTCTGGTTGGCCGGGATTTACTGGATATTTTCGATGATCAGATAGTCTTTTGGAGAAATTCAGGGTATTTCGATGGAACATCCAAAGTCTATATCTGATGCTGGAATTCACTTCATGCGCTTGTCAACTGGTAGTCAATGCAAACTATCAAATGGGAGCCATGCTTTCAGAAGCCACAAATGTTGTTATTTTTATTGCTAATCGTAGCCACGATGGTTCTTACTTGAACATCTCAACCTAAGTTTCTTTAATATTTGATTGATATGATTTCACATTTTATTTTAAGTTGAACGCCAAATTATGCTTAGTTCGTATGATTTGTTGTGATGTAAGGGGTCTCGGTAACCTAGTGGCGACCGTTTTTGTATATTAAGCAAAAGGTCGTGGGTTTGATCTAATACCCATTTACAGTAATTTTGTTAATGGAGTCTTTTTGTTTTCCTTTGTTCGGGACCTAACACCACTGCGACCAGTAATTTGATCTATTGTAGTATATCCCGTGTCCTTAGTTTAGTGCATGTCGTATTACTCCATCACTATTGAGAAATGATGAAGTATTCGATATATTTACAGTTACCTCTCTTGCATTTATCGCAAGGATCCGACTCTAATTGAAAGGTTCCGCTATTTATACCCTTCCGAGTGTTGAAACACCCTCCAAAGGCGCGCCCCTTTGTCAGTCAAAATTGGATTCCTTAGCAACAAAATTAAGGTATGACACCGATAATGACCATGCATCAGAACCCTAGTATTAACCCCTTTAAACCTAGGGAACAACGAATAGAAGATTAGGAATCACATAGATGAAGACTAACTAACTCATTTTTTGCTTGTTTCAAGATCATCCTCGGTGGACAAAGCTGAGTCTTGTCACTATCAACAAGGCATAAAAAGTAACAAGGACTAAGATGTGTTCGTTGGATTACGGTAAAATCCTGTCCCCCTAGTTTGAAGTAGTCAGGACTAGGAATCGGTGGTAGATCTTACATCCCGTAACGTACCACGAAAAGGTGATCTACCCACGTTACGGGGCACACCATTTGCTTATTCTTCTTCTTCTTCTTTACATTTCAAACTTATTGTTTATCGCATATTTTCTTATTACGTGCTCTCAACTTAGTGCTCTAGATGTTATTCCACAGTTATTAATTGAGAGCTTTCTTTTTCTTTCTTGCCGTGCAGCTCTATAATTTAAATTTAAAAAATTAAACAGCACTTTTCAGTGCTCAAGTATATCTGTAAATGTTCTACCTTGTTGGACTCTTATTCCTCTTCGATCCTTGTTTGGCCCCTATCCAAGGTAATCCTTCTTGGATATCGATTTGGAAAATTCCTCTTCGATCCTTCAGATTCTGCTAGGAAGTCTATTAGGATAAAAATGTTACTGCTGCCATGGCGCCTAAGCGCAAAAGAAAAGGGCAATCTCTTGATTCCCCTTCTGATGAAATTAATTTGAGCAATCAATTTGATTTATTCATGGATAATGAGAATGACCCATCATCGAGGAAAAATTCTAGTAAGATTCCCCCTATTTTGATAACCACTTCCGATTTCCACGCTCTTCGCCCGGAACTTTTAAACTTCGTGAAATTTAAGTTTTCACTGAAAATTGGCCGTCGGGATGAATGTGTATTGGCTGAAACCATGGACGGAATCAAATGTCTTCTCAGGTATCCTACTGAGAAGCAGCATAATTTTTTTACTTACGACACCAAAACTGAACGTGTGTGTTCAAGGTTGTCATGAAAGGACTGCCCAGTGGTGAATCCCTGGATCAGATCAAAGATGAACTGGCAAAATTACTTGGAGTTGTGCCACTCCAAAAAATCAAAATGAAAATGTAATCCCGTCCTGGCGATTCGCGCAACGGGATTTCTAATGATTTTTATTTAGTTCACTTCAAGTCTAGCTAAATGCATGAATTGTGGTGATTCCTCTCACGCAAAGGACGACTGTCCTGTGAATGAAGATCCTAAGAAATTTAAATGTTCAAATTGTCGTGAAAACCACAAATACAATTTTTGGGAATGTAAGACTCGCAAAGCGATCCTACAATCTCGTTCTAAGCGACAGGTAGGAAACGCTCCACGTTCCCGACCAGATACAAATTACTCTGCTGTTAACAACGGTCAGCGAGGAACAAATTCTACATTCGTACCCGTAGGTACAAATATCACCCCTGCTTCAAAATTTTCATCTATACCTACTCCCCTCGCTGCTAACAATGTTCAGCGAGTTAATGAAGTTACCTAAGCTGCTATTGCAGCGGGTAGAAATCAAAATACTAACCAACGTAATTCTAACGGAAATTTTGAAAATTTTGACTTAGGAAGCATTACTGCTCCTAAAATGGAATTTTTACAGAAATCATTACTTGACATGATTTCTGATATGCTTAAATCTAACTCCATGTTTGAAGCTATTCAAACTGGAGTAAAATTTTCAAACAATATTGTCATGACTTTGAAATTCAGTAATGGATTTTAACACATTAAATATTTTAAATTGGAATGCTCGATCTCTTAAAGATAATGAAGACGAGCTATTTAACTTTTTGAGAGTTCATAACGTGCATATTGCCGTTATAACTGAAACGGTAAGAGGGACGCAAATTATTTCATTTATAGAAATGGTTGTCTTGATGGACCCTGTGGTGGCGTTGCCATCATTGTTCATAGACGAATCAGACATAAAATTCTTTCTTCATTTGAAACCAAAGTTTTTGAAACTTTGGGAGTTTCTGTTGAAACAAAATTTGGACAACTTACGTTTATAGCTGCCTATTTGCCATTCCAATGCGTAGGCCAGCAAAAGAATTTCCTCAAGGGTGACCTTCAGAAACTTACCCGTCATAGGTCTAAATTCTTCATTATTGGTGATTTTAATGCAAAACACCACTGATGGAATAATGCTCAAAGCAATTCCAATCGCAATATTCTATTTGATGATTGTTCTGCAGGTTATTACACTATTCAATATCCAAACAGCCCAACATGCTTTTCTTCTGCAAGAAATCCCTCCACTATTGATTTGGTCTTAACTGATTCATGTCAACTTTGTAGCCAATTGGTTACCCATACTGACTTCGGTTCTGATCACCTTCCAGTAACTTTTGAAATATCCCAAGAAATAATTTCTAATCCCAACAGCTCTACTTTCAATTACCATAGAGCTGATTGGGAGCAATATGGATTATTTATGGAATATAGCATTGATCCAAACATTCTTTTGCAAACCAAAGATGATGTTAACTATGCTCTTGAAACTCTGACTACTTCTATAGTTGAAGCAAGAGCTGCATCAGTACCAAAATGCGAGATTATATTCGATTCAATTATAATAGACGACGATCTTCAGCTCTTGATCCGTCTTAAAAATGTCCGTAGGAGACAATATCAAAGAACACGCGATCCTGCCATGAAAGTTATCTGGCGGGATTTGCAAAAACAAATTAAAAATCGATTCTTTGGCTCGAGGAACAAAACTTTTGAAAATAATGTTCCAAAATTAGACCCGAGTTCCAAACCCTTTTGGAAACTCACAAAAAATTTGAAAAAACTTCAAAAGCCTATTCCAGTGCTTAAAGAAGGTGGTAACATTTTGAACACAAATTCGGAAAAAGCTCAGAAATTTGCTAAGCAATTCGAGAGCTCCCATAATTTCAGTTTGGGTCTAGTACTAGTCCTATTGAGAATCAGGTTGCTCGGGATTATGTGAATATTTTCTCTCGGGATAATATTTTTGATTACTCCTGGGGGACTGATTTGGACGAAGTAAGGTCTATAACTAAGAAGTTTCATAATATGAAAGCTGCAGGTGATGATGGAATTTTCTATATCCTTACAAAAAACGCCCAGAGAGTACCTTTCCTTTCTTGGTAACATTATTTAACAGATGTTTCCATTTGGCATACTTTCCTGATACATGAAAAAATGCAAAAGTTGTTCCAATTTTGAAGCCGGCTAAAAATCCAGCTAAAGCTTCTAACTACCGTCCAATAAGTTTGCTTTCTTCAATAAGTAAACTTTTTGAAAAGATAATGTTAAATAGAATGATGCTTCACATCAATACGAACTCAATTTTTGCAAATGAGCAGTTTGGATTTCGCCATGGGCAGTCAACTACTCATCAACTCTTAAAAGTTACCAATTTAATTCGTTCAAACAAATCTGAAGGCCACTCAACTGGAGTTGCTCTTCTAGACATAGAAAAAGCGTTCGATAGTGTTTGGCATGAAGGTTTGATTGCTAAATTGAAAAAGTCTAATTTCCACTTTATATTATGATTCAAAATTATTTAATTGACAGAACTCTGCAGGTGAATTATCAAAATTCCAAATCTGATCGACTACCTGTTAGATCAGAAGTTCCTCAGGGTAGCATTCTTGGGCCTATTTTTTTAAAGGTTTGATTTTTCTTACATAATGGCGCTAGTGATTTAGATATTACTTGATCCTGGGCCATGCAAAAATTGGTCATCTTTGGCAAAGTTATGCAGTTCAAAGAAAAAAGATCAGATGGCATTTAGCTTGCTTCGAAATTGGCTCAAGGAGGCGGTAATGAGGTAAATCATTGTTTTATTTTATATCTCTTCATCCTAACAATTAAGGTATCTTTGTGATGATCCAGGAATCAAAATTATCTCCAAATGACATAATGACAAGCGATCAATGAACCGAATGATAACGCTATGTCAGAAATGTAAAGCAATAATGATATAATCTTCTTCCTTCTTTTTCATGACAAGCAGCCCGTGCGACACAGCTCACTCGGGGCGGTAGAAGGAAACGAGCAAATTGTTCACGAAGTAAAGCCGAAGATGATACACGTGTGTTAATGGGAATTATTTTGTTATGTCTTTTCTCGATTCAGATCAAGCTATGTTCTCATCCGTGTATATTGCAACAAATCAGGCAAGCAATATATCATTATCCTTCTACCACTCCGATCGAGCTGTGTTGCAGTGAGAGTTTGTCGTGGTAGCCGTAGCAAGTGTTTTGTCTGTATCGTTGGTTGCTTTATGTTGGTTGATGATTCGCTGGTAATGATGGTTAGGTTAGAACAAAATTGCTTCACCAGATGGCGCTTGTGAGAAAAACTATTATTTTCGTCAGTATCTCTTGATTCTGATCGTTTGAAGAGTTCCTATGTTCCGCCGGGCTATTCAGTTGAGTGAAAACTTTCAGATATCTGTTCGGAATTAGCTTGCCGAAAGGTGTCGGCCTTGCATCATCACCACTCCGTTGCCATGGGTAATGCAATTTTCATCGCTGCAAACTCACTAAGCAAGTTTAATTTCGAACTCATCAATATTGCACCCATTATCGCAGCTACCTGCACGTGTGCTTGGGAGTGATGCTACGCTAATGTGACCTGCTTCCTCCCTCCGGATGAATAGAGCTACATAAATGCATCCACCACCCGGCCTACGGAAGCAATTTACTCAACTATTTTAATATTCCATTTAATTACCTATCGTGTAGCGTAGGCGCTGTGCTTGTTAGCAATTTAACGAGGCAAGGAGCAATGGCAGTTTTCAATCTTGTTCCTGTTAACACTTCCACTCGAAGAACACACAAACACACACACACACACATGATGATGGATAGCAGTGGGAAATTCCCTCTCCGGGGGGATAACATCTTCACCCGGATGGAAGTTCAAAAACTTAAGCCCTCAGTTGCTTCTAACTAATCGCATTACTTCCGCCCAGTTGTCTACAAATTGATTCCCCGGAAACGGGGGTCGACCTTAGAACGAACGGGGAGCAGCTAGGATTTCATCCGGCGTGAAAGCCGCTCACTCGGACCAACAACCGCACCGGACATGCAAAAGCAGCTTGTGTGTTCTGCTTCTATTCGCAGACAATCGCACACCCACACATTGGCACATATTTGATCCCGGAGGCAATAATCGTGCTGAATAATTCATCATATTCATACCAACAACATTGGCTAGTGCATACGTGTATTTCTGGGAAGCGACGTCCGTCCGAACGGGTGGAAAATAGTCCCTTTCCGCTTTCCGCGCGCGTGTGTGTGTGTGCGTGTGTGGTCTAAATCACTACCTTTACGGTACTGTACTGGACGACCGTCGAACCTTAAACTGACGACGATGATGGTCGGTGATTTTCACTTCCCGCATTTTTGTTGGAAATGGCCCCATTTCCGGCGATGGTCCGTCATCAACAGCATAGCAACGCGATTACACGATTCTCCACTTTGTCGGCTCTATAAATTTCAATTTATTTCGATTAAAATTATGAATTCGACCCGAAACGAACCGTTGGCAATAAATGAGAGGCCACGAGATGTGTAGGTGTGGGTGTGTTATTTTTGGTGGAAATAAACGAACAATGAATGTTGTATGAGTTAAGTGAAATGATGGAGAATTGGTACTTTCAGTATCGGTCGGAAAGTTAGCTTCAAAATTGAATGGAAGAAAATTTGTTGGATATTAAATTTTGCTTCAAATATCCTCGGCGACTGAAGTAATTGATTCTGGTTTTTCCCTTTTGTATCGCCATTTTATAATCCATCAAAATGGCGGATGGTTGAGATTTGAGATTTGAGATTTGAGATTAATGATCCATTCTACCTACTGACGGTACGTCGATCTGATGGCGCAATATCACACTCATAAAATAAATCACATAGGGGAAATAGCCCTAATGTTGGCCTATGGATCTAAGATTGGGTCCATCGCTAAATATCTGCTATTTGTCAATTTTATCTAGATGAACGCGTCATTGGGACGGTACTAATGGATATTTTTGGTCGCTATTTAAAATTTAGTCGATTGCTGAATTTATGTATGGTCCCAAATTAGGGGCATTTAGGCCGACATTACATTCATTTTTGCTAACCAGTTGAAAAAATCCTAAGAACCTTATTTGCCCAATGAAATTTATATGATTACTCATATAGAATTTATGGGATCTTTTTTCAGTACAGTTGTCAAATAACAGTTACCGTGGACAACGGCTAATCTGAACGACACTTCATTCAAATTAACGGGGTTCAAATTCTAGTATTCCAACACTGAAAAAAGTTTTCATATAGTTTCCATTGGGAACGAACATGATATTTTTTCAATATCAAAATTAATAACTTTTATCTGAAATTCACATAAAGTTCTTATAATCACACGAATTCTATATGATAAATTCATAGCACATATGAGGTTTATGTGATGTTGAGTTGCGATTCCCAATTATGAGATCACATGAAAGTTATGTGAAATTGTAATGGATATTTTCCAATGGAAATGCGATTTATTTTTTGAGTGTATGAGCATAAGAAGAACGGGTGCAGATTAGCGCGTTCAAATTCAGCGAAGCGATTTATCTGATAGGCTGAAATCGATATCAAAACTCGATTGACCCGAACTGAGAAACTTCGTTACCTCATCATACCAGTCAACTTATCAAATTAATTAGCAAAAGTCATGCGGTCACGTTTGATTTGTCCGACTTTTCGCCGAGCCATCACATTTCCCTTCGACTGAAAGCCAATGACAATAATCATTGCCGTCAACTTCGTTCGGTGTCATTTTGCCATCTACCATCACAGTCACATGTGTATGTGTGTGGGTTGTGCAAACGTGCGAAGTGAATGTCCTGAAAAAGACGAAAATTCCACTTTCCCTCCACCGACTGTCATTACGCACGGTCTAACGATTCAAACGGTATATTTCTTCGAGTTCGCCATCCGTCCAAGTACGTTCACGTGTGGAAATAAAAGGCGCCCTGCCATTATCAATCCGATAAAAGTAATAAAAGTAAAATTATGTTTACGACAGTGTGACATTTAAATACATATTTTATAATCAAACCAGCTCCACCCTGAACCTTGTAGGTGGCGTTCGATGGTGTGAAGTTCACAAAAAAAAAATGGTAGTTACTGAGGTGTACTGCGGCCAACGAGTGGAAGACGACGTGTCACATTTTATTGGTCCTGACGTTTCCCGGGGGTCGTTCGGGTCGGTCGAAGGTTGAAATGATGTGATGTGAATGCTAAAAAGCGTGATGAAATGGAAATCCAAACGGGTGGACTTCCGTGAAGAACCGATTTCGGTACTAGAACGGAAGTGACACGATTAAGCAGAATTGTCATAGCTGATGCGATAAAATGCAAAAGTTGACGTCGTCATTATACGTTTTATTCAACGAGACGAACGTGATTTGTGCCATGGATTGGCTTGTTTTACTGGATTGATCCAGGGGAAGTGCTAGAATAGGTGTGGTTATAATTCAGTACTGCATTTGATTGCACCCCTTATTTGGACACAATTTTCTAGTTTGCAAAACTGCTCTAATTTTATTAAGGAACACTGATTTGCTTGATGTCTATTTTTTTAAATCTACATTCTAATAATTTGAAAACAATTCTTTAGAGCAGTTCCAGGCCAAGTATCGAAAAAACATAAACATTTTATAGTTTACCTCTCAGAAGTACATGAAACTTCACATAGGGGACGACGGCAGGGCTGTAATCTGATCACTCAATGTGCGCAATGTACTGATTTTCTGAAATAAACAAAGTGAGAATCAAGCAAACACTTTCACCCTGCGCAAATGTAAAGCAGCGGAGAAGAGAAAACAGACACACACCCAGAAATAACGAAAGTGCAATGTGTAGCCGTCGCTCCGACGGGTCCGACGCAAAGAGCGCCACTCTGTGTAGGGTTGCAAATGGGAAACCCAGCAAAAAGACAAAATTCTTCTTTGTTATGCTCTTCTTCATCTCCTATACATGCAATCGTGGTAAGCAAAGTCTGCAAAGAATTCAAAGAAGACATTAGCGCTTGTTGTATTATATACGCTCCCGCTCGCTCCGCACAGAGTGTTCCGCTCATTGTGGGGATCGCTTTCTCACAGATTAGTTGGAGAAGAGTGTGCGAAGTAAATGGGCAGAACCACACACTCTTTGCCGAGTGCTGTGAGATGCATGCACAAAGTTGCTTTGCTAACGCTCTGAGGTACTTTCCAGCCCTGGACGACGGGGTAGGACGGCCACCCCAAGCTTGAAGTAAAATTGAACCAAACCTATGTAAAATTTCCGCGATAAATTTAGTGATTATTGATCTTTAGAGTACGTTCCCTAATTAAATTGATTTTCAGAAAATTTCCTTTTCATTTGGTGATGTTTTATCACGAATCAAAAACAGACTAAATAAAGAAAGAAAAGAAAAATATGCGGGGTAAGGTTGGCCACCCTTAGGGGTAAGACGGCCACATGGAATATAGCATGATCCTTGCCATATAAAAGGTTACTGTCTTCGGCAAAATTGCACTGATCTACTGGTGGATAGAGAACAGTAGCACAGAATTTTCTCACTATGCGGTGCTAATGAGCAAGTGAATTTTCTGTGTAAAATATATCTTGAGATCTTTACTATTTAGTATGTTTGAGATGATTACTATTTAGAATGTTACCAGATATCGTAGCAGTTAGCGAAAATTAGTCTAAGCCCAAAATCTTGAAAATTTAAAAAATGTAATTCAAGTGAGAATCTTTAAAAATTTACAACTTTTAGAAAACTTCGAGATCTCTTTTTTTTAAAGTTCGAATCGTGTTTTTTGTTTCTGAATCAAATGTAGGTATCTTCGGAGATATATTTATGATTCCCCAGAATAATCTTGAAATTTATCTCTGATATTTATTTGAAATTTTCTCCATAAATATTTCTAAATTCTTTGAACTTCTTAACATACTCATCATACTCCTGTTTGAAGGGCCAAAAATGGTGGGACGGACCCGTAAGCAGAGACACTTACGCGAAACATGCGGGTGTGATAGGGAATCTCCTTCCAGAAGTAAGTTCATACAACCAAGGTTGCAAATACTCATTTCAGCTAAAATAATGTTTTCGGAATAATAAAACCAAAAGATGGTATGATAGCATGTTTTACTTGTCACTTACAAGAAGAGGTTAAAAAGTATGCGTTTGAAACACAAAACCTGTAAATTTTGCTTTCTATGAGTCACAATCAGCGATTTGTGAGTGAGTGTGTGAAAAATCGCTGATTGTGACTCTCATGAAGTGAAATAAACAGGTTTAATATGTCAAACACATTCTTTGCAACCTCTTCTTGTATCCTACCAATTCAAAATATGATCATGGCATCTAATTATTTCATAATAAAAAAAACATTGTTTTAGCTGAAATGAGTATTTGCAACCTTGCATACAACCAGACACCAAATCAAGCCATCGTGTGGAAGAACATCCCAATAAATGGGGAGAAGAGCCCGCCCTGTATCCATAAAATGTTAACAACAGCGAGTTAGAAATCCCACTCTCCCCATCCAAATCGCTTCAATCGGGTTCCTCGCGCTCGCCTATCTTCTCTTCTTATTCGCATTTTAAGCTTATTGCTTAGCGCATATTAGCTTATTGCGTGCTCTCAACTTAGTGTTCTAAATGCACTTCCACAGTTATTAATTGAGAGCTTGCGGTGCCAATACCAACGCATGAATTTGTATATTGTGTGGCAAGCACAATGATACTCTATGTCCAGGGAGGTCGAGAAAATTTCCAACCCGAAAGATTCCCTCGACCGGACCGGGAATCGAACCCGCCGCCTCCGGCTTGGTAATACCGTGCCTTTACTGATTAGGCTATGAGGCCCCCATGCTCGCCTATATATATTTTTTAAATAATTGATTGAGCAAGAAGTACCCAGCTGTAGTTTTTGCAATATTTGTAACAAGTGCAAAATTCCCTAAAATTCTAAAATTTCTCAAACTTGCACTTATCAAGACATTATGCATGTTTTTTGTATTCTATGTTTGAAAGTTTTTAGGCTATTGAGTATAAAAAAATATTATGAAACCTTTTCACATGATTTAAAAAGAACAAAGCAAAAGATGTATTTTTTAATGACGCCTAGAGCTGAGTGCCTTGTATGTTTAATCAATTTTTTATCGATCCCAATTTTTATCAATTTTTTTTATCCCAGCCGGATACCTGAAAGATAAATAAAAGCACCATCAGCACACACCGGTGCACTACTAATTGCAAAATGGTTTGAAACCTCAACATAGCTTGAAATAACTCCAAACAATTTTCAGAACTGTCTAGGTTAAAATGGTCAAAATTGACACATTTGTTTTTTTAGAAATAATCTTATAATTTCTCTCTGGTATTTACTTGAAATTTTCTCGACAAATATTTCCAAATTCTCTTAATAACAATTCATGAATTTTCTCCAGTATAATGTTATCGTTTACTTTATAAGTATCTTCGTAGTCTCAATAGTTATCGCGAGAATTCGTTTAAATTTTTCTTCATAATCAACTTTAAAATTCCCTTGAAATAATCTTCAGAGTTGTAATAAAAATTTTACTTGGGATCACCGCAGCATTCGAAAAAATCATCGAAAAGTTGTCTTACAGTTCACTTCAGAATTTCGTCGGAGTTCTCTGATATTCCCTCGAAATTCTTAGCAAAATTTCCTAGGGATATTCCTTGAAATGTCATTGCAATCATCTTCAAAATTCTTACAAACATTATTGGAACTATACTGCGAATACGATTCCATAGAAACTCTCTTCAAAATCCTCGTAGAATTTCTTCAGAAATATACTCAAAATTTCTTTTCAATTCTCTTAACCTTTCATTACTCGCGCCAACTTTTGTAACACGCCATTTCCATAGCCATTTTGCTGCCAATCGATCTTGAACCAACGGGTATTCCTCAAAAAACTTGTTTTGAACTATACAAACTAAACTGTCATTACAGTAAACGCCCAATAAATTCTGATAATAGGGAAAATGTAAATGGAAACCGCCCAAATGGTGTCCATTCTACGTGGGATTCGACTTAATTGTTTACAACATGGAATATCTCGAGATCCTGACTAGATAGAAAGTTACTGTCTTCGGCAAAGTTGTTCAGAAGGTCAATGCCTATTTCTTGGTGCAGTTCAAAATTGTCTCACTATGCAGCGCTGTTTACACGTGAAATTCTTGCATATACAATATCTAAAGATCCTGACCAGAAAAAAAGTTATTGTCTTCGACAAAGTTGTTCAGGAGATCAAAGCCTATTTCTTGGTGCAGTTCAGAATTGTCTCACTACGTGGCGCTAGTATACATGTGAAATTGTCGCATATAAAATATCTCAAGATACGGACCAGATAGAAAGTTACTGTCTTCGGCAAAGTTGTTCAGAAGGTCAAGGCCTCTTGGCTGATGGACAGTAATTCAGCCTTTTCTCACTACGCGGCGCTAGTATACATGTGAAATTGTCGCATATAAAATATCTCTAGATCCTGACCAGCTAGAAAGTTACTGTCCACGCCAAAGTTGTTCAGGAAGCCAGGATCTTTTTGTTGGTGGACAGTAGTTCAGAATTTTTCACTATGCGTCGCTTATATACACGTGCAACTTTTGCATATAAAATAGTTCGAGATCTTGACCAGCTAGAAAGTATGTAACTGTCTTCGGCAATGGCGTCGCCCTAACCTCAATCTACTTGTTCAACAACTATCAAAACATAAATAAATTTAAAAAAAAATGCTTCCAATGGATACGAATCAGTGAAGCTAGAAGACCCTGTGCCTTTTGAAACTGATTTGAATGTAAGCATGACTCTAAATAACGTTTTCAAAGTGGTTGAACGCCTACAAAGTGAGGTTACGCGACGCCACTGATCTACGGCAAACATGTTCAGGGGGTCAAGCCTTTTTGGCTGGTGGACAGTAGTTCAGAATTTTCTCACTACGTACATATACACAATATCTCGAGATCCTGACAAGGTAGAAAGTTACTGTGTTCGGCAAAGTTGTTCAGGAGATCATAACCTTTTCGCTTGCGGACAGTAGTGCAGATTTTTCTCACCATGTATCGCTAGTATGCATCTGAAATTCTCGCATGTGATATATCTCGAGATACT
Source organism: Ochlerotatus camptorhynchus (assembly GCF_037179485.1). Classification (NCBI taxonomy): domain Eukaryota; kingdom Metazoa; phylum Arthropoda; class Insecta; order Diptera; family Culicidae; genus Ochlerotatus; species Ochlerotatus camptorhynchus. The sequence continues at coordinate 14,729,824 of NW_027040818.1, read as the reverse complement.
GACCAGATAGAAAGTTACTGTCTTCGACAAAGTTGTTCAAGAAGTTAAAGCCTATTGCTTGGTGCACAATAGTTCAGAATTTTCTCACTACTCGGTTGTGAAATTATCACATATAAAATATCTCGAGATCCTGACCAGATAAAAAGTTACTATCTTCGGCAAAGTTGTTCAGGGGGTCAAGCATTTTGGCTGGTGGACAGTAATTCAGATTTTTATTTCACTGATATATCTCGAGACCTGCTAAAAAGTGACTGTTCGGCAACGGTGTCCAATAGATTTAAACCTTTTCATTAGTGTACACTACAGAATTTTCTTACTACGTGGCACTAAAGAAAAAAATCTGAATTTTAATTGTGATGTAAATATGCATCCACGTAAACTTGTGTTTTATATCACGCAAATGAGCAACTTGTAAGCAATATTGTTTACAATGATGGGGTTTTGTATACAATATTAGCAACATTTCATGAAATGTATCAGAACTTTACACGATTTATAATGAAAACTTATATGATAAGTGACACTCCATTTATGTGTATTATATTGAACAGAAATTTACTTTTTCGAACTGTTTAGGATACACGTGAAATTCCCGCATACATAATATCACGAGATCCTGACCACCTAGAAAGTTATTGTCATCAGCAAAGCTGTAAAGGAGATGAACCCTTTTTATTGGTGAACCGTAGTTCAGAAATGTATCAATACTTGGCATATAAAATATCTCTATATCCAGACCAGCTATAAAGCTACTGTCTTTGGTAAAAAATAAATAGCAGGGGAAATGGATGTAATACCCCCTACATCAATTCAGCAGTCGACTAAATTTTCAATAGCGACCAAAAATATCCATTAGTACCGTCCTAATTACGCGTTCATCTAGATAAAATTGATAAATAGCAGTTTTTTAGCAATGTGCTCAATCTTAAATCCATAGGCCAACATTAGAGCCATTTCCTCTATGTGACGAAAAAATAAATAAAGTAATTTAAATAGTGAAAAAATAACAAAAAAAAAACATTTTTAGAAATTTAAAAAATAAGTGAATAGGTGATTTTCTACGAGAAAAGTTCAAAACTACCTGAAACCATCTGGCCATATGTAAAAAAATAGGGGAAATGGCTCTAATGTTGGCCTATGGATTTAAGATTGGGCCCATTGCTAAAAATCTGCTATTTATCCATTTTATCTATATGAACGCGTCATTAGGACGGTCCTGATGGATATTTTTGGTCGCTATTGAACATTTAGTCGATTGCTGAATTTATGTATGGGCCCAAATTAGGGGCACTTAGGCCGACATTACATACATTTCCCCTATTAGTTAAAATCATAGGCAATGAAAAAATCATATGTCTTTTATAAAGTACAACAGCGCGAGTAACTGAGGGTTAAGAATTGTTTTGGCATGCTCCTGGAAGTTATTTGAAATTCCCTTAGAATTTGCATGAATGCTTAAAAAATCCTCTGTAACTACTCAACAACCAAATTTTGTTGGTTAAAAGCTAGATAAACCTGGATTTAGCTGCATAACAAGTTTTTGCCTGTATGAGCTATTCTGCAGTTAAGATTGATTACTGGGTACCTACAGCAATAGCTTAGAATTATTTAAAGATGTTTTGGAGCCTCAGAAGTCGATTCTCTTGGAAATATTATCGGTAGTTTCTTAGAACTCTCCACAAAATTTCTATGGATTGATTGATTGATTAAAATGTAGGGGCTGTGCATTATCTACGCAGACAGTTTAGGTTTTCTGCATATACAATAAAGAGATGGAATATTATTTATACTACCGGCATCTACTGTTGAAATCAGCCATGCAGGTATCCCCTGATCCAATCCTTCGACAATGCACCCCTCTATCCTCGGGTAAGCCGCGCGTATTCGGCTCAACTCGTACTAGACATAGACATAAGTGATTTTTTTTTAACAATGAATAATGAATTATCGGCTCCGTAAAGCTAAATCGATTGAGCCTTCCAAATAAACGAACTAGATTATAAAATATGCAAGTATTCCATTTTTTAAATAACCCGTAAAAAGTACGTTTGGCATCCGCGAAAATCCGGGAATTCAAATCATGAATTGCTTTAAAACGCCAAAATGTCTTCACAAATGTTCTAAAAACTACCAATACGATAAAAATGTAAAAAATTACCAAATGGCATTAAAGAACACCAAAATGGCGGCAAAGAAAAGCCAGAATAGCTTTAAATCTTCAGGGTGGCTCTGATTTATTTAAAGCTATTCTGGCTTTCCTTTATCGCGTTGGCATTTTTTGTGAATCATTATTAGACAATTGTGGAGATTGTACGCCATTTTGGCGTTCTTTAATGTCATTTGGTAATTTTTTACACTTTTATCGTATTGGTGGTTTATAGAACATTTTATCGTTTTACAGCCATTAATGATTTGAGGTTTCTTTAGGATTTTGATGGTAATTTAGATGTTTTTTTTTGGTTATTTGAGTATTTTTACGTAGCTAAGGGATTTTTGGTTCTTTTGCTATTGTGGCGTTTCTGTTCCCTTTTTTTGCGTTTTAGTGATCCGTTTTTTTAGTGTTGTTATTTCTTAGGGTAATTTTGGCGTTCTAAGATTGTCTATTACAAATTGTTTTACAACAATTTCTTAGTATGTAACGTCCTTTGGGGGTGCTTGGCTAGTTGTTTTCAATGGTTTACCGCTTTAGCATTTTGATTGCTTCTTTGGTGTTTTCAGACCATTTTCGAATCTCCAGTCCAGTGGCATTTTTGGTATGATATTTTCGAAGAACTTTTTAAGAGTGTTGATTTATTTCCTTTTAATTCCGTTATAATTGCTTATATTTTGACAGATACGCGTATTTTGTCTACTACTTGCAGACTTCATCAGGACCTCTTTAGCTATGTATATCGTACGATTTCCTTGTCGGTATTCATGTCCGTATATTTCTCACATTTTCCCAGAACTAACCAGCATCATTGTGGTTTCACGATGCATCACCAGAAAACAAACATCTCCCCATTTTTTCCTGCGAATGCACACAAAGCTCTAGAGCCGGGAAGACGGAGGATTGTTTTCCTACCGCATTTTGTATGGTTGGTTTGGCACACTCTCTAGCGCAACGTAAAGCAGGTGAATTGTATGGAATAGCGCGCTTTCATTTTTTTTTCTTCTTGGCGTCCATTTCTTTCAACTTAATGTTCCGGATAAATGCTCGGCGGCGGTGGTTTACTGTTCAAGTGAGCATGCAACGATCAGCCGACCGCTAGCATTCCCTTTTTTTTTCTATGATGGCTATACAGATTTCAACAGAATGATGCGGTTCTCAATGGGATCATCATTAAATCTAGCTGAGCAAAATCGTAAATTTTCAGAAATATCTCCGGAACAAAAAATTCTGGTAGGGTTAAAATTCTATGATTCTATAATTTGGCTGCTACATCGACAAGAATACACCGAAACGGAGGCAGGGTGTATGATTCTCTTAAAGTTACTTGACCAATATGCAGAATTTGCTATGTTTCACTAATACATTGCGTTCTGGAAAAATTTGCTCTTACGCTGCAAGAACTACAGAATTACATTTGTTGTATGAAACATATGCAGAGGATGTAATAAATCCATCCTAACATTGGATGTAAGAGAATTTCGGTTTTGCGTGTATAAAAGATAGATGAGGGGGTTAGAAGGAAAGGGGTGTAAGTGACTTTGATCGATTTTCTTCATCGACTTTCTCTTTTGATAGCCACAGCTTTATAAACAGATTTTGTGCTATTTCTGCCACATAGGGGAAATGGATGTAATGTCGGCCTAAATGCCCCTAATTTGGGTCCATATCAGCAATCGACTTAATTTATATTTTTTAGCGACCAATGACGGACCCAATGACGGACCCAATGCCGCTTCATCTAGATAAAATTGATAAATAGCATATTTTTAGCGATGGGCCCAATCTTAGATTCATAGGCCAACATTAGAGCCAGCAGAGTTTGATAAAGGAGGTTTTCATCTAGCATCCAGAATGGCACACGAATCAAGGAATGTGTTTGCAGCTGAATTATTGACGAAAGAGAAAGTCTATGAAGAGAATCGATCAAAGTCACTTACTCCCCTTTCCTTCTAACCCCCTCATATAGAATCTGTAATAAATCACTGTATATCCAGATTCTGTAATGTAGCCATTGAAATCTTTTCAATTATTCATATATAATTAATGTCAGTTAGTTTCATGCGATAAGTTGTGAGAAACATACACAGAGGATGTATGAAGCTCAAACATACACTTTCCGTTTGTTCATAACTCGAATCGAAAATCGGACAATTGACGTCCACACCTTTTTTTTTTGGGTTGTAAATCCCTCTCGCTTCTGAGCAAAAACAAACTCTCATACACGCCTACAACCCCTAAGTGGGACATACAGCAAATCTGCTGAGACCGAGTGATGAATGCTGACATCTCATCACCAGAGGGAGATGTCCCTTTTTGCCGCTGGCTCTGCTTTTCGTTTATAAGATCCCTTCTCGTTTATTTTATTTTTGTATCAAGAGTCAACCTTAACTTTTCCCCCACATTATCATGTTGCTTAAATCCGCCCAACCTTCCATCGACAACAAAAAATCGACATTCGTTACGAGGAGAACATTTATCAACTGAATAAAGAGACAGCTAAAGGGAGAGATAGAGAAAGAGTTCTTCAAATCCTTGAGGACGACCCACCCACAGGAATACAAATGAGATGGGGCCATTTTTCAGTTCGTACGGTACCTAATCAACTCGACATATTCAACATATGTAGTTTTGGGCCGTGCTGTTATCATGGTGCCTCAAGCGATCGCCGTAGAACGGGAAAAAGGGTGCTGGAAACAACGCCAACACGCTTGTTTTCCGGAAGTTGTTCAATTTTTCTTACTCGACTGCTCTGGCTTGTTTCGGTGTATTTTGTGCTTTTTGGATCGAAGAAAATGTGTACATTTGATCCCTTTTTGTGGGGAGCTATGCGTAGGAAACTAAACAAAGTCGCCATCTATGTGTCACAAAACTTTCACTGATTGCGATCCACTCCCGAGCAGGAGAAAATAACTAATGAATACCTAATTCTGATCTGATACCAAAATTTGGTGATGATCAGCATAACATAAGAGGTAAAATACCAAAGAATAAAACCAAAAAATTGCATGTAAAATGCAAAATAAATAATGAGAGAGAGAGAAGGATTAGTAATTTCCATTTAATTCCACTACCTTATTTGCTTATCCTTGACAGATACGCGTATTTCGTCTACAATGTGTAGACTTCTTCAGTGTCTTGTACTAATATTCGAGTATTAGTACAAGACACTGAAGAAGTCTGCACATTGTAGACGAAATACGCGTATCTGTCAAGTATAAGCATATAAGGTAGTGGAATTAAATGGAAATTACTAATCCTTCTCCCTCTCATTGTACAGGTATTCCACTAAGACGCCCACATTCATCAGGATGCAAAATAAATAACAAAAATTGATGTTTGAATACCAGAAGGGTATTTGTGGTATTGTTTTGGTATTGCATTTGCTTAGTTTGGTATTGGAATGGTATTGTGGGAACATTTTTTTTTTATTATTTTTGGGTATTTTACCTCTTATGTCAGGTTCATCCATACCAATTTAAGGTATCGAGATATTTATTTCTGCTCGGGCTACCGCTACATAATCTGTGAAATATGTGACAAATGTATAAGGTATAGGAAAACCTTGTCGAAATACGGAGGAGGGGCGGTGTTGATTTTTGCAGAATTTTACGTGATATACTAAATCGATGGATACCTAAAACCTTTATCTAGATGGAAGTTGCAAATAGGGTGGTCCATCAAATGATGGAAAATATTTACTTTTTTATTTCTGATCAGCATGACGAAACCTTTTACAAAGTTGTAGATAGCGTAATTTTAAGAAACGTTGGTCAAGAAACTATGATCGTAAAATTTGTAATTATTTTTCTATAGCATTTTCTAACAGTTTCTAACATAGGGTGTCTCTAAAACAAATAGCTTTTTTATCATAACTCTTTTATTTCAAGTTATGCGTGAAAGTTGTTTTCTACAACTTTTGAAACTCATTAAGGCTAATGCAAATATGATTTTCATTTTATGTTCAGCATTACTCAAATTGGTCGAGGGGGGGCAAAATATAATAAGCAAGGGGACATAATAAAATTAATGTTTAAACAACTCATTTAATATAAACTTAACAAATAAATAAATAAATTAATACTTTGTGTAGTTTTGAGATAAAGCGAAGAGTGTGTGACGATTTCTCAATAAGTCTGTTTGTTTTGCCCCTTTGTTATTTTTGAAGGGAGGGGGCACATGAAATAAAAATTAAATTTGCATCAGCCTAAGTAGCACATTTTTCCTGAAAGAAGTAGGGGAAACGCTCCTATAGTTGCGGTACGTTAGAAGCGTTAGGTTCTTATAGTTGTACATGGAGACTCAATACACAACTATAGGAACCTAACGCTTCTAACGTACCGCAACTATAGGAGCGTTTACCCTACTTCAGTGAATCCTTTTAATAAAAATGGAACGATCAATTTCTCCAACAATAATTCCATTTTCAAAGTGTCCGGTCATTGAGCCGACAAAAAGATGTACATGTATAGTAATTTTTATTTTTGAAGTGGGTGACATAAAATTAAAAGAAAATTAGCATCAGCCCAAGTAGGGGAATTTACGTATTCTCGGCAACCTAAGCAGCGACCTTCTTTCTATAGCCTTTTCTCTAGGGAACGCACACATATGCAGTATTGGTTTGTTAACAATCTTTTGCTGCCAGCTGCTCTAACAATTTCAGTCGAAAAAATTGTCAAAAACTGTTTGGAAACGCTTTTACAAAGCTCCAATCTTCTCTAGTGAGAGCGAGTATTGTCGGCAACCAGTTTTTCTTCGGCAACCGTTCCATTTGAACTGCATGTAAATCTGCTGTTCTATTATCGGCAACTCGAAATCAGCTACAATTTGTAGTGCGTGTGTTGCATTTCAAGAAAACCTTGCTAGATTGCTTTTTTCAGTGGTAAAAATATAGTCAAATTGAAGCTGAAAGCATAAAGAATCGTTTGCATGCATTTAGCGAAGTGTTTTGGTAAGAAAATCCAGTGAAAATAGTGTTTCAATTTGGGTTGCCGAAAATAGTCTGTCATGCCGAAGCCGTCATTTCCCCTACCACATTTTTGCCGAAAGAAATACCTCATTTCATCCTTTTATAAAAAAAAGCTACGATCAGTTTTCTCCAAAAATAATTTAATTTTCAAGCCTTGCTGCTATTGGGCCGAATGGGATCAGGCTGAATGTTCAATACGCCGAACTAAATTTTCAAAATTATGCAGATTCAAAGAAATATTGGACATTCACTAGCTATTGGAAATTTTCAGGTTACCCTGACAAAATTTGAAAAGCTTTCAAACAGAGTGATGTTTTTACCTAAAATTGGACCATTTTGGGTCTTGTAAAATTTTCAAAATGGCGTCCTTGAACATTTCATTGGCTTGTAGAACGGAAACGGGGTATTTCTGATCGAAATGACGTGTGAGACAAAGTTGTAGAGAAAAATAATAGGTTTGTTCCCGTACTTGTTTTTTTGCTTTTGTTGTAAGTTGCTGTAAGAAAATAATACATGAATCTCCGATGATGATGATGATGATGATGATGGTGATTGTGGTTTAACACTCATTGTAGCAAATAAGCTAGTCCGATAGCTGTGGGCTCTCCTCACTGTTGAACTTGATCAAGTTTAATAACCTCTGATTGTCATCAGCAAATCGTTGTATGAAGCGCCAAAAAACGAATGAATGGTTTGACAAGCAATTCACCTATTAATTTCCTTGGGACAGCTAAAAATCTCCTTCCAACAACTTGATCAGCCAACAAGCCATCCAACAGGAAGATTTCCCAATGAAAAAGTGGAGAAGAGCCCGCCCTTTATCCACGAAATGTTAGCAACAGAGAGTTGACATCTTCACTCTCCTCATCCAAATTGCTTCAATTGGGTGCCCGATTTTTTGTGTGTGATTAGGGCCAACCACAAACTTGACACATTTACAAAAAAGTCAGCTCAATTGGTTGAAAGACTGCTGAGAAATGGCGGTGGGTAGATGGCACCACCCACCGCGAAAATCTGGGATGCCTGTATTATTGTCTTACAGCAACTTACCGCAGAAGCAAAATGCAAGTACGGGAACAAACCTAATAGATTTCTGGGAAAAAATAAACAAAACCTTGGAATAATCATGAAAACGCCTAAATAACCTCAAAACGTCAAAAGGGCTCTAAAATCGAATTGTCAAATTGACCACCGGTACAAAATGGTCCTAGCATATACCATAATTGCATAAAATATCCAAAATGGCCTAAATAGATTTTACAAAAAAAAAACCTAAAATTAAGTGGTGATCAAGACCTTAAAATGTTGAAAACAAAATTAAAACCAACATTCTATTTTTTTTTTGGTATTTCAAAAGAGCAATTGAAATACCAAATGTTTTTGGCTCAATTTTCATGACATGATGTTGTATTCAGACCAACTATGCATAAGTTGTTAAAAAGTACCATTCCATTCCAGCTCAAGTGGGTACACCACCTGTTGTCGATGTCACCGATTTGAGCCAAACTTGGCCAAAACGCTTATTTTGGCATCCTGAACAAACACCTTTTTTGATTTTTCTCTGAAGTGCCTAGATTCCTCTCGGTTACAACCCTGGATTTTCGAGATTTAAAAAAAATTCATCTTTCAGAAGAGATTACTCTACAACCAAATAAGCTATTCCTGATTTTAGCAAGTCTATTTGAAGGTTTATTAATGTAGATTCTTAGAGATGTACCCACATTTTGTTTTTGTTATAGTAACTACAGTAAACAGGCTGATTACCGGCAGGTATCCAAATCGTTAAAAAATTGCCTATTTTCACCATGGGCGGGATTTTTATTTCGTAATATTTTGGAATCAAATTTTCAGCACACTTTGGAAAACTCTACTACTTGAAGTGTTTCAAAGGGCAAATGATTTGGACAAATCGTTTTTGAGATATGACCAGATGAGTGAGTGGTAGTTTTTAGCTTTTCTGGTGCAAAATCAATGCTATTCATTTTATTTTTTCTTGAATCCCTTCATGGTTCCTCATAACTATAAATAAAAAAAAGCATTATTGCTCGTGAGATTGTATCTAAAAAAATAAATAAATTACTCAAATAAGGGCATTATTCATCCACAACTGAAATTGTATATACCTGCTGATCTATCTGATTTCATCGTACTTCTAAAGCACAACGTTTTGGCTGTATCCAATAGGCTCGAATTTTACACTTTTATGACCACTATTAAATTAAGGACAGAATTAAATATATGAGCTAGTTATGATTTCATATAATGAGAGGAGTTCAAGAAAAAATAAAAATATTAAATAGCATTGATTTTCCTTCAGAAAAGCTCAAAACTCCAACTCACTCATCTGGTCATATCTCAAAAACTATTTGTCCAAATCATTTGCTCTTAAAAACACATCAAGTAGAAATTTTTTTCCAAAGTGTGGTGAAAATTTGAGCCCAAATATTAAGAAATAAAAAATCCCGCCCATGGTGAAAATAAGCCATTTAAATTTTATTTTACATCTCTAAGAATCTAAATTAAAAAAACCTTCAAATTGACGTTCTAAGATTACGAATAGCTTATTTGGTTGCGGAGTAATATCTTCTGAGAGATGAAATTTTTAAAAATCTCGAAAATCCAGGGTTGTAGTCCAGAAAAGGATCTAGGCACTTTAGAGCAAAATCAAAAAAGGCCTTTGTTCAGAATGTCAAAATAAGCGTTTTGGCCAAGTTTGGCTCAAATCGGTGACATCGACAACAACTTTTTAAAATTCTGTGCCCGCTTGAGCTGGAATGACCCATGTAGGACCGCTAGCGAACCGGGAAAACCGTTAACACCAGGAAATAACCGGGAATTTGAAAAGATGCCGGAAAAAAGCCGAGAATCAGACGGGAGATCCGGGAAAATCAATAAACCTTAACATATTCCAACAAAAATTAAAAAACGAATAACAGCTTGAGCTTAATAAGCAAACATATATTTTTTTCAGCTGAAAAATGGTTTATTCAGCTCTTAAATATCTTAATTTTAAGATAAAAATTCTTAAATATTTTAATTTAATTTAAAATATACAGCATTTTTTTTTTACCCAGAACACGATTTCTTTGGCATTATTCTCGGACCTTGCTTAAAGTTGTCTTGTGAATCTTCCTCAGTATTGCTTTGAAATTATAAATTTAAAATTTTTAAAAATTTGTATGGACAATTGTCTACGCAGGAGGAGTTCCTGAGTTTTGAGTTTTTGGGTCATGAGTCCCAAAAAACTGTTTACGTAGCTAATGAACAGCCCCTAGGAATTCTCATTGAAATTCTCCCCACCACTCCCTTGGAATTCTTCTAAGAGTTCGTCAGGACTTAATCCTAAAATTAATTTAGAATTCTTGTCAGAGCTCCGTTAAATTTTTCTTCGAGTTCTTCTCATAAATTTGAATTTTCAAAATTCTATAAAAAAAAAAATCTTCTTATTAGAATCCTGAATTTTTCCAAGACTATACAATTTTCCAGCGACTGTATTTTTTCCAAATCTGGAATCTTGAAAATATGTCTTAATCAGGGATCTAGAAATTTTTTCAAAGTTCCTCATTTAGACTATTTTTCTCAGCTTCATATTGTTGGAAAAAATCCAATCCTGTTTTTTTTTTTTTTTAATTCAGGATAGATTTTCATAAGTCACAAAAATCTCTAAAAAATGGCATATTGTAAGACTCTAAATACATGCCTCAGGATCATAGAAATTAAAATTGTTTTTAAGATTTAATCTGTTTTTAAGATTTAGGGTAGAGAACTACTTCGGCCTAATCGTCCATTTTGGGCCTATCGAGCAGAAAACTTCGAATAAATCCATGATTTAAGAGTTAATAAGTCAATTCTAGATAGAGCTGGAATTAGGGCGTAACAGCTTTTGTAAACAATGACTTATCTCGATGATTTCTAAAAAGTCAAGGCTCGCCCATGCAAACCATCATCTTCATCGGATAGGGGAAGACTTACCCTACCCGATGGTTTTGTTGGTTTGCGTGGGCGTGCCTTGAATTCAGAGAAATCATCGCGAGAAGTCATTGTTTACAAAAGCTGTTACGCCCTAATTCCAGCTCTATCTAGAATTATGCGTTTCGTACGATACTTTAGTTAATAGGCTACCGAACGAAGTCAATGAGAACGCGTGATATGAAGGTTTGCACCCATTATTCCCAAAAACAAAAGAAGCGCTCCGACCGAATCAATTTTTTTCTTTTTTGCCGAAGTGAATTCATTGGCGTTTCAATGCGTTAGGCCGAGTTAATAATCCGTAGGCCGAGTTTAGCGTCAAGAAGCAGTGTTAGACTTTTGACAGTATCTCAACGATTGTTTGCTCTTTATCAAATATTATGGTACATACGGAAAGGTAAATAAATTTGAAAGCCATCAGTAACAATAACATTCCGTTAGGTGCTTAACTGCTCTAGATTAAGAAAGACTAAGTGCGGGTTGTGCTTAATAGACCGGAAATGGGGTAGTTAACCTCATATTAGTACAGATCACTAAACTTTAAAAAAAATCTTGCGTATCAAGATTTTAAAAACAATTTCTTTATATAATCTTTCCCTCTGAGATTCGGAAAAATGACCCATTCAGCCCGATAACGTTCGGCTATGCGACCTTTAAAAAAATCCACGGCTGTGGTACTTTGAATATTCTAACGCTTTACAATCATAAAAGTTTAAAAAATAAAAGTTATTCCAATTGATTCTAAGTACCTCGAAAATAACGTTTGAATAACAATCATTATTTTTACTAGATACTAAAATTCGGGAATATTTTGAGATTGGTACCGGAAAAATCGGGAAAAACCGGGCATTTTAAAATGAAAATTCACTGGCAACCCTGCAGGGAGGCAGTTCCCACACTTGATTAGAGATTTTATGTCTCAGAAAATTCCGGTGGCACCGACTGGGATTGAACTCAGGCCATTTGGGGTGAGAGGCAATCACGCATACCACTACACCACTGGCACCGCTGAGTATGTAAACTTGTTTGAATTTCTGCGATTCATGTAAGGGGACAGCCCGGCGATCAATAGATTGTAAAACACTGCTGGTCTTAATCGAGAGATGGCCGCTCCGATCAGAAGGCAAATCGCGCCATAAATTAAATGGATATCAGGCAAACAACGTTCACCGAATCCACTAGGTGGATTCGGTTCTCGCAGTTCAGTTCGGTGCCGTCGTTTGCAAGCGGTGAAGTGACAGAAATCCTATTAAAAATCGCCTTTGCTGCCAAGCGCAAAGCTTCTTTTGAGCTACACTGTTGTATAAGCAAGGCACCGGAAAGCTCAGTTTTCCTTCCATCTGTGCATAAAGCATTCAAGACGATGATACTGCTGATGATGACGATGATGTTGCAGAAATAGGATTTTGTTTTTGGAATAACTTTACTTTAAGATACAACCGATCCGAGACCGGGGACGTTGCCGTCGGCAGATGGCCGGTGCGAATGCGAGAGTTGAAAATTAGATTTATCCTTACGGCAGCGCGCGGAGCGATACACGGTTTCCAGTGTTTTTGTTGATGTTTTCCACTTCTTCCCGCGCTACGGGGTGATGCTGGGAAAACAATATCCTTGGAAGATAAATTATTTCTTTTCTCCGGAAAATGGGATTAACTCTCGAATTTTGCCAAGCGAGCTGTGTGCGTGAATTGGAATTTCATTCGCTCGCTCCCTCGGCTAATTAGGTGGAAAATTTGGAATTCATTTGGTGCCGGTGCCGGTTTGGCGGCGGCTCTGTCGGAATTGGATGCGCATTGAATATCCCTTTTTTTGTGTGGGTGTCGAGAACGAAGGTTGTATTTTTTTTTTGGGGGAGAATTATAATTCATCGTTGAAATTTTGCCCTAAAGAGGGCCGTATATAATTTACAAACGTGACTTTGTCGTACAATATTTAAATCTTTGTAATACAAATTGATAATCGATTTAAGCTGTAAAAAAAATTTGACGTTGGTTTGCTTTATCCCATTTTATTTGTACGAAGTACATAGGATAATAATTGGACCTTTGCAGTATATTCGAATTAACTTGTGGTTCATACGATACATTTCATAATAATATACGATTTCGACTTACTTGCAGTGTTCTTGAAATCATTCTCAAATCCCATGTACTGAGTCCTCCAGAGAGAATAAACTCGCGAATCTACAAACCAAAACTCACGCATTTTCACGCACTCGAACTGACAACGCCAACATTACATTCCAAGGTAAAACTCATAAAAATCGATCAAACGTGTATGTATGTTTGGTTAGTTTTTCATCGAATAATGCAAAAATACACCCTCAAAACAATGAAAAATTCTCAAATTTTACAAAATGAATGTCTAAATCGAAAATGCCATCAATGTTGAATTTTGGAACAAACTTAAAAAAAAAATTACCGACTTCGGTAATTTTAACCGAACAGCCGAACGTTCGGTAAAACTTTGACCCTCATTTCAAAAGCTCTGATCACTAAATTTTTAGTTCATAACACTGTCAGCCTTGTTTAAATAATCGAGTCTTGCCATTGTGGTGAAGTTTCCCTTGTTTTGAAATCTTAAAACTTATAATTAAAATGCCTGATTTTTACCGAACAGTTCAGCTGTTGAAAAGTCGGTAGGCGAATAAACTCATGCATGAAATTAGAGTTGTTGATTTTTTCCGAACACTGCCTACTTGAGGAGAGTAGAAATCTACAGAGTATAAGATGAACGGAGAGAATATTTTGAGTCAAATGAACTGTTAAAATCTGAGCCAATCGAACATTCCCAGAAGATTTTTTTTCCCGAGGATTTCCTATTCTTACTAGATCATATTTGAGAGTATTTTAATCAAATAGAAATTCAATCAGATTTAAGAATCAACAATAATATTCTAACTCTATTGATTAATTGATCTTTGTTTGTTAATTAATGGCACCAAGAAGTGTGCAAAATATTGCGATGCACTCAGTTATTAATTTGCACGTACAGGCTAGCTTGCATCAAGGGTTGCAAGATAATTTACATGCAAAACCTTGCTGCCGAATTGTATTTTGTTTTCTCCGCCCATCTCTCCCTCTGAGTATTTCTACTTGAGAGTCATTCGTTGTTTGATACTTATTTTTTTTTATATTGGATACTTGTTTCTGGATACAAGATACTGTTAGTCAACAATAAGAAAATAATTGTCCTCTGAAATTGCGCAATCCTTCACAAACCCCCTCCAGCTGTGAAAGGCATAACCTCTCATCCAATGCTCGAAATCCCTTCAGTATCATTTTCTTATCACCGTCTAGTAGAAACCTCCCACCGCAGTCAGACAAACGAAGCACCCTCGACGCCTATCATTCTTCAAAGCGAAAATGAAGGAATATCCCACCGAAGAGACAAAATATCCTAGAAAGCCTCTTCAGCCTATTTCTTTACCCGTGGCGTCGTCGTCGTCGTCGTCATATCTCTCGGATATAAGGCACTTTTCGCTTCATTCGCTCCCGTCAACTTTATGACACTTCATCGTTGCGTCGCACCACCATGAAATGGTGGTGACACAGCTCTTCTTTCTACACACTGAAAAACGAATCCCAAAATTTGGGAAAATAATTTATCCAAATTTAAATCATTCAAATGATGATTTTTTTTTCTTCAAATATACCTAAAATTTACTCACATTTGGTTGACAAAATAAACTTACAGAGTTGCGGTTTTTGATTTCATTGTGTAGAATATAAATAATAAAAAGCGTTCAGCTCAACAGCGACTCCAGCTAGATTGCAGAATCCTCCGTTTCTCAACGATGACGACGACTCATATGACGATGCGATGATAGCATGGGGGAAGATATAATCAAATAGCTGGCAAACTCTTGAATGGCTGTGAGTTTGATAACAACAGCTGGGATCAGTAGTAGTGGATGACGGGGGAGGGTGGTAAAATCTTGATATATCCCTTTTTCCGTCCTATGAAAAGGATATGCTTTCTTCATAGAGACGTTTTGTCTTGGCTTTTTGTGCGGAGAACAAAAGCGCTACACTCGATAGCTCAATGTGCGATTGTGTGTGTGAGAATCAAGGATACTGGAATAGTTGAGGGTTGTTTGATGTTGAGAAAAAAAAAAATTAAATAGAATGGATGGCATCTTCTCAATCCTTCAGCTTGACAGCAGATGACAACATACTAAAGGGATTGGCTACAACAATTGATTGTTTCTCATTCAATAGTATAGTCTCTATAATAAAAAAAAAATAGTAGGTAGTTGATAAATTAGACATTCTTCGACAGGGCGGGCCATTTTTAGGAATCAAACAAACATGACCGAAAGGAGAAAATGGTTTCTGCAATATTATGAACGATGAAATGCTCCTTAAACATTGGAAACGGGCAGCGTCTAGAATAAGCTTCTAAAAGAAGATTGCAAAAAAAAAGCTTCTAAAGGAAGCTTCCTGATGAGGCTCCTTAAGAATATTCTAAAATAAGCTGCTATTCGAATCTCATTCTAGACCAGGGTTTCCCAACCGGTGGTCCGCTGCCGACAGGGAGGTCGTGAGGTTTTTTCAAGGGACCGCGAGTGGTTTGTTTGGTCTAAAAAAATATGCCAAAAGTGACAATATCTTGGCTAAAATCAAAACATTTTTTGAATCGGGTGGCTTACAGTGGTAAAAAGTAAGTGGAGTTAAAATCGATGGCGCTCTAGCAATGCTTGGTAACAAATCAAGATTTCAGAAAGAGATTATAGAGTTTGCTCCATACACCGATATGCCCTCGTCAGCAAGAGCAAGACTCTGCCGGAACTAATGTTAAAAGTACTTGATTCTGTCATCAAAATTGTTAATTACGTGAAATCTGGAGCTCTGAACACTCGTTTATTCAAAGAACTCTCCAAGCAAATTTATTCAGATCACGTGGTTCTTCTTTTCTACACTGTTGCTCGCTGGTTGTCCAAAGGCAATGTTCTCAACCGTGCTTTTGAATTTAAGGAAGAAATCAAAATGTTCTTGGAAGTTCAAGGCAAAAATGATTTCATTGCTAATTTTAGTGTGGAAAGTTGCCATAAGCATCTCGCTTGTTCAATAAATTTTTAGGCATCAAAATTCGCTGGACTTGAAAATACGGGGCCAGTAAACCTTTTTTTTAATACTTTATTAATGAGATTTTTAGCCGATGGGTAGTTCATCTCAGAGGGCTAGCAAACCCATCTAATTCACTTCCAAGACGATCTTCCAGCAGTCAGGCAAAACTGGTCTCTAAAGGTTAGTATTGGAAATGTTGCCATGTTTTATAGACTCTGAAGTATGACCGACAAAAGAGCGAACGAGCTAATCTCGGATCTTTAAACAGAAATTATTGCTCATTTTCACTCACTGGATTGTCAACGTGAGCTGTGTTTCCTGAGCTGATACAAGAAAATGCTGATGTAGTCCGCAATCCGTTTTCTTCCTCAATGGACGTGGAAGTCTTGAATGAAACAGAGGATACATATTTGGACCTGAGAAATGATTCCTCATCTCGTGATTTGTTCCGTGAAAAAGATTTGAACCAGTGGTTCTGATGTGCCATGTCGTATCCCAAAGTCTCCTAGCAGACATTGAAGGTCCTTGTCCCATTTGCAGCTTCGTAAGTACGCACGAGAGCGGATTTTCAACTCTTCTCCTCATTAAAACCATGAAAAGAAACAGATTGAACGTTGACGAAGATATGAGATTGGCATGATCACAAACACAGCATCGTAACTAGATTTGAGATTTACAACATCGAGTTGTTGGCTGTTGTTAACATAGTATTTTGAAATGAAACGAATAACTAACAGATCAAATGAATGGTTTTTATTCATCTCAGCGTAATTTATACTTTTCAGGAGGCCGCGATGATTTACGATGGTTTTATAACGGCAATGAACAATCCAATTAGTTTAAATATAGCATTTCAAAGTGTAAAACATTCCTGCTTAGTAATTCAGCTTTTTGCTGTTTTAAAAACCTTTAATAGTCTGGCAAGAAAGTCAAAAACTGTCTTGTTTTAAAAATAAATTTAAAACAGTTATCAATCCCTCCTTAAAACTGTTCTGTAATTCAAGCATAAACGTCATTAGCAATTGTTTATTAATGTCAATAATACTTTATAAATGTGTTCTATCATTATAAAAGCAACCATAAAACAATTAGGTTTTGCATTAGAGAAAAAAGCATTAATTGTTGCTTTTTAGCCATTTTACTTTAACATCCTTAACTCTCCAATTACTTTGTTTACAAATATGGTTCCTCATAGTTAATAAATGCCAAATTTATGACAAGGAAATCTCGGGATGAAAAAATCAAGGCAATTTCAGATAAATTTACTCCATAGAAGAACCAGCACACCACCAACGACTGACCATCTGTCGGAGAAGAGTAAAGTGAGCGGGGCCCTCGAACTCATAAAACATTGTCTAAAGTTGAAAAACATACCAGCCTTCTCCAGATCTTGCGATGACAATCGAAATAACAACCGACAGCAAACCACTGAAACTGTAAGTTAGCGGAGATTAGCTGGTTTCCGTTCCAAAGCAGCGATTTTATTCGGCGAAAGACTCTTCGAAAATTTCATTCAACCGTACATCTCTGCATCATTGGATGGTGCACTTCTGTAACCATCCAGAAGAAGGGGATCTTTTCCGGGAACGATTGCGCTTCCAGCTGTTTGAAATGCGAAATGTTGTAGAACAGTATCGCAAACTATCTGAGTAACTGCTCCCAATCCAAACAGCCTGGAAGAATCCTGGATCTCACAGCGCAACTATCGAAAGATAAACAAACGTTGACGTTTAACTTTTTGCAGGCAAACTTTACCTCCGTAAATGCTGCCATAAATTTGAACGGATTAGGATCACGCAAAATGGCTTTAGATAAATACAATTCAGCCTGCAAGTTTTCTTCATAAAAGCCATTTTAAAACCTTATTAATTTGTTAAGGAATTCTTGAAAGCAAAACCACTTTTTCGCAAATGACCCATGAAAATCAACTTTTATGCCACCGCCATGTTACAATTAGTTTGCTTGTTTTTTACAATCTTCGATTTTCAATCAATATTTCCTTAGATATAACTATATTTTGGTAAATTTAGCAATGAGCAAACATTTAAATGCGAAAATAATAAAAAAAAAATCTCGGTCAAGATCGATCTGAAGAATATTTTTTTTCCAATGTTAAATAATTAGTCAAATCGACGTTTTACGAGGGTGGACTTAATTTTTTCGATGTTTTCACGTACATTTCACATAAAATTTACTATGGCACTTAAAACTAGGCCACTTAATGAAAACTATTGTAATAAATTTGAATATTCAACAAGATTTTTATACCATCAGTTTTTATTTTTATTATTTCGATAAGATCGGATTCATAAATCCTATTTTATCTTGATTGATGCTTTCCTAGTGGATTCAGCATGCGGCTAAGGGAAATGGCTCGGAAAGGGTTTTAATTGTTGCCAAATAGCTTTTATTGTAGCTTTCAAATGGTTTTCAATGCGTTCGTCATACAACCTTTTGCAGTAAACCAATCTTGATGAGCTTCGAGAATACACCCTTCAGAACCTTCTCCAGGGTGGGCCAACTAGACATATTCTAGTCATAATGAGGTTTTGATGGATGCATTAATGACAAAATAGCCTTGACCAGGGTTTTATGAATGTTGTTTTATAGTTGCTTTGTAGTATTTCATAAAACGTAAAATGTTACTTGGGAGAGATTTTCTTCAAAATCTCATCGAAATTTTTGTCATGCAGAACGTGACAGTGTTGTGATCATCGTAATTACTAGCTATCTTAATAATGTATTGACTTTATCGATTTCATACGGTTGCTTGCTTAAATTAATCTAAATCAGATAGAAATGTTGATGTCAAAACAGCATAAGAATTATTCTCATGAGTGCTTGATCATTGAAAAATGACAAGAAAGCTAATGATAGGTAGCTTCGTCTCGTGATAGCGAGAGGACCTGTTTTCTCATCGGCACATGACGGCCGTGATATTTACCAGCTCTGGCTATAATATTACATTTCTATAGCTGCCCAATCGACATAAATTAGAAATGTGTTTTTGTTAAGCATTTGGATTGATTTTATGCAATGAAAGATCTTTTCAAAACTTATAGGACTTAGGGCTTTTACATTTTTGCCTTTCTTGTACACCTAGGTGTACTGAAAGGCGATAATATCATTTGAAAAACAAATTTTCGATTTTAGGCAAAATCAAGTTCAATTTAAGGCTAATTTTCAAATGCCAAATGACCACTTCCAGTTTGTTTATTACTAGCTCCAATAAAATTCTATTGAATTGTATAAATTATATTGGTTTCGGAGATTAAAAAAAATGTAGATGCCCTGTGGGCCAGAATCAGACATGATTCAAAATATATCTTCGACACATCGAATCACATGAAGTGGTCAGGTTAAGTGCCCAGGTGTCAGTGATTTGGTCACTTTTTTCAAGTCAGTCTTCTTTTTTTTAGGCTATGTCACTAAAGTCTCGTTTTTTGTAATCAATCACTATTTTCAACTGTTTCAACGTGAATTTATTTCAAGATTCATCATTCTTCTCGCATTGTGTAGGATCTGATAGTCCAATCGACGCCTACATTTTGGTCTAATTTTCGAATTATTCGAAGGTGCCAGGGCAGTTTGAAGGTGTTTACGAGAATTCCATATTTTTTTCAGACCAGAACCGACATTTTCAATACAATTGAGAGCTCAGGGAAGCTCCGAGCACAATAAGTTAGATCAGAGAATCAAAGGACATTTCAAATAATTTCATAGAAATTGCAGAAGCCTTGAAGAAGTTTCGAAATACTCTGGGAATGCGCGTAAACCTCAGCAAAACTCCGAGAGAATTTCTGGAACACAATAAAAATTATATGAACTTTTGATAAATGTGAGAGTGTAATAAGGGTGTCATCGAAATTTAAAGAACTTAAAAACAACAAAGTTCCATTAATTGAAAAATGCGAGCGAAATTCCCGAGAACTTCTAAGAAATTTAGATTGTTTTAGATAGTTTCATGATGCCCAGCAAAGTTCCGAGTACTTCGAGGATGATCAGATAACTTTAGAACAATCCCAGGGCTGGTAGGAGGTCACTTTTTAGTGACTTTGTCACTTTTTTAAAGTCAGCCACTAAAAAGTCACTTTTCACACCAAAAAGTCACTAAAACAGGGTGTCCATCCAACCGGGAAAAAACCGGGAATTCGGAATTGCCGGGAAAAATGCGGGAAAACCCAAATCGCACCGGGAAAGATAATGTATACTCATCCTAAGTAACAATTTTGGTTTTATCATAGTATTGTAGGCCATAATTTGGTCTTCAAGAATCATTTAAAACCTCAATCATTTTTTTAATATACATAATTATATTCATTTGTTTACACTTCTGTTATCAATTTTCATATTATGCTTTCACTGTGGTGAAGTATCAAAATTCCGCAAAATTACAAATCAAATCTATTCCTTCCGTACACAATCAACGAACTTTAAAAAATCATGAGATGATTGGTCCAGAGATAAATTAAAAATAATTTCTGCACTGTGTGCAATCAGGTACACAAGATTAGTCAGGATATCTATATCTATCTCGATCAAGGTTGCAAAGACTCATTTCAGCTAAAACAATGTTTTTCTAAATTATGAAATAATTAGATGCCATGATCAAATTTTGAATTGGTAGGATACAAGAAGAGGTTGCAAAGAATGTGTTTGACATATTAAACCTGTTTATTTCACTTCATGAGAGTCACAATCAGCGATTTTTCACCAACTCACTCACTCACTCACTCAGCGATCAGCAAATCGCTGATTGTGACTCATAGAAAGCAAAATTTACAGGTTTTATGTTTCAAACGCATACTTTGTAACCTCTTCTTGTAAGTTACAAGTAAAACATGCCATCATACCATCTTTTGGTTTTATTATTCCGAAAAACATTATTTTAGCTGAAATGAGTCTTTGCAACCTTGATCTCGATATCTAACCATTGCAAGAAATATTTTGATAATTGTTTATGTTTTGAGAGTTGGTGCACAGGTTGATTGAGGTTAAAGCGACGCCACTGTAGAATACCTTTAGTATATAATAATATAACATATAATAATATAATATATAATAATATAATATATAATAATATAATATATAATAATATAATATATAATAATATAGTATGAAAATTAATAAAAAGAATAAAGACCGAACTCCAGGTATTTTGGAAACCCTAATATTCCAAACCACACAAGCAATATTTCCGATTTCCATGTGGTCTTTAAGTCAATTTTAAGCCTATAAGGCCTCTTAAAAACCATGATAAAACCAAAATTGTTTCTTGGGCAATTATATTATGGGGCTTCCCGAAGACTTACCCATTCTATCATTAAGTCGAATCGTCGTATTGATAATCTTAAATTAAATTTCGAACGGAGATTCAAAATGCTCAAAAGTGGAAATCGAAAAAGATATGTATTAACCTGTCAAATATCTCCAATACAATTTAAATATTTTGGTTACACATCTTTGTATTCCACCAAATGTTTTTAGGCATATAACAACTATAGGCAACTCCTGGAAGATTTTAAGAATTTTTAATACAACATACCAAAACAACATTTGGGCTAAATTTTTGCAGCAGACCCTTTGATTATGAATTCATGCTTCCATGAGATTTTGGAGATCTAGATTAACAACATATTAATGCAAATCTTATCTCATATTTTTCTGCAAAATTGACATATTGTAGAGCAATTCTGCTGAAAAAATATGATTATCTATAAACAGTTATTTTTGAATGCCTTTTTAGTTTAAGGCAGCGGTGATTTTTTTGTTTTTTTTAAATAACCGGAGAAAAACCGGGAATTGGATTTGAATGGACACCCTGCTAAAATCACTTTTTCACAACCAAAGTAGAGAGAAATGGGAAAATATCAACATCATTTTTAAATTGAATACTTGGCACTAAGGACGTCTACAGTAGTTATGACAAAATATGCAAATCTGTTGAAAAATTAACAATTTTAACCAACCACAAACATTTAAGGAACTTTAAAACGCCAAGATAGTAAATACTGGGAAATGCCTTCAATTTCGATTACAAATCGGGTAAAATATACCTTCTTTTCCCAAAAATAAATTCTAGACCTTGGGAACTGTTCAAGGGTATTTGTCTGTGCTAGATTTTCAAAAGTCTTTGAAGAATTATCAAGCCTCTCAAGAATTATCAATTTGATTATTGTTTAAATTATTAAAGACGCCAAATTGAGCTCTGAAACAATTCTGGAAATAATTCCAATATAAATGAGAGAAGAGCTCCTTGTCAATTTTAACGAGAGTTCTGAGAAGAATTCTGTGAGGATTGTAGGTCCAACTCTAATAATAATTCAAAACTAGTTCTGACATTTTTTAAGAGAGCTCTGATGAGAATTCCATTGTAATCCCGTGAACTCCAAACATGCTCTCTGTGGATAGAAATAAATGCCGAGAAGAATTCCAAAGGAATCGATTTTTTAGGGTTCAATCTCAATGGAATTCTTCGAAGAGTTTCAAGGGTATTCTGAGATGGATTTTTGTTATTAGAAATCTAAGGAAATACCGTGGGAATTTTCAAGAGAATACGTATTGAATTCAATCCTTTAAATTTGTCGAACCTCTTAACGGAATTCTTTTATGAAGAGCTTTGAGTGGGTTGGTTTATTTCCTTTAAATTCCGTTATAATTGCTTATCTTTTGACGGATACGCGTATTTCGTCTACTATTTGCAGACTTCATCAGTACTTGGCACTGGTGAAGTATGCAAGTAGTAGACGAAATACGCGTATCTGTCAAAAGATAAGCAATTATAACGGAATTTAAAGAAAATAAACCAACCCGTTTAAACTCACCTATTGAATTTCCAATAGAACTCAGGGGAGAAGTTCAAGATTATTCTATGCTGAAATTTACAACATTTCTGAGGTTAATTGCATGGAAATTCTAAGGAGAATTCAATTAAATTCAAAATGGATTTATGGTAGCAACCTTTAATTATGTTTTATTACTTCATGCGTGAAGTTAACGATTTACATAGTTGGAGATGCTTAACATCAAAAATCAAACTGAAAGTGGACATTTTATACGATGAGCTGTTTGGAGGTGATGGTTCCGAGCGAGCAAAGGAAAATTTTGAGGAAGCTACGAATCTGGTAGAGAATCAGGTAAATGCTTACATCAGATGGCGATTTAAGTGTGACACAATCGATAGAACTGTTTCCGCACATCGGAGGTACATGAGCAAATCGGCGATCATCCGTTTTGCCAGTGTGGCGGGGGGAAACACCCCACACCATCCCTCATGAACGGATGAGTTTGGTAAAGGGGATGCTCTACCCGATTCGTACCTTCCTCAAAATTGCCCTAAGCTTGCTTTCTACATTCTATATACAATTTTCACACTGCCGTACTAAACGGAACTAGTAACTCTGTACTTTCATCTAATCATCCATCGTATAAAATGTCCACTTTAAGTCATTAAGCATCTCCAACTACGAGAATAATCTTTAAGTTTAAGCAAATCGGGAGACAAGTTTAAGCGAATTGAAATGATTCTGAAAAAAATCTGTAAAATGCTCTTAGCGAATTATCAAAGTTGTATCAAAATTTTAAAGATTTTAAACGCAGAATCAAATTCAAGATCTTCGAAAAAATGCTGTCGTTGTAAGGATATATTTAACCCTATTAAAGCTGGTTTATCATGGGTTATTGGTTCATACATTAATTTAAATGTATATCGCTCAGCCACCAATTAAAAAAAAACTCCTGGAAAATCTGGAAATTGCTATTAGCTGGTAATCATGTATAATGTAATCACAAAGACATTTTTCCAATCACTTCAAATGCTCTTCATAGGAGATTCCGTTGAGAATGTCGATATAATTAGAGGAATTCATGAAATGTGATTTTAAGTTCAATGACGAAACACAGTTAATTTCCATATTATATATATGGTCATAAAAATGAGAAGATGATGTGAAATTTAATTTTCAGTGTATTTCCTGTTTCGTGTATCTATAACATTTGTCTTAACTTAGTCCAATTCAAATCTTTCTCACTTTCCTTTAATTACGAGCCGCATCCGTTTTTGAAAATCGATATCTTGAAGCATTTTGTTCCATATTTTCACCAAACGTTGCTTAAAAGTTTCCACGGTTAGTCCCTTGGTATTCCTTAGTTCGCCTAATATGTAGCCCTATGCAAAGAAGTCGAGAGGATTCAAATCGGGTGAGGATGTAGGCCACTCTTTGGACGAAATGAAATCCGGGAAATTGGCCTCACACCAAGCCTGTGTAACTTTTGCCTGATGGGACAGTGCAGAGTCTTGTTGGAAGCAGTTTGGTGCATTCTTATAATGTTTTTGGACGAACGGAAGCAGTGGTTATCGATGTGATATTTACTGTTGATTTTAACACCAGGTTCAATGAACAGCAATGGAACTTTCAATTTTTTGGAGAAACATCCCCTAACCATCACCCTGGAAACATTCTGGAACCTTTGAACAGCCAATTTGTCACGAGGAATATCAGCAAGATATGCTGCATATACCCGATCATTTTGCTGGTTGTGGTGATCCTGTAGCAGGAACATTTTCTCATCCGAAAACAGAATTTCGCAATCACCGTGCCGTTTGAGCAGTTTCCGACATCTTTCGACTCTAGCTATATTTTGCTTTCCGGTCAAACCATGCACCCGCTGTTTTTTGTAAGCATTCAATCCGAGATCATCTTTCAAAATACTCCTGATCGTTGGCTGCGGCATTCCGAGTTCTTTGGCCATCTTACGCCCAGATTTACAAGAATTCTGCCGAATTCACTCTCTCACTCGTTTGATAACTTCTGGAGTCCTGATACTGCGTTTTCGGCCTGGTCTTGGAGGGATTTTCCACGAACCAGTTTCCTTGTACCGTTTAATGGTGCGAAAGATGAATCTTTCGTTTATTCAAAGTGGTTTCAGCGTCTTTAAAATAGAACACGGTCTATGATGCTTCAAAAACAGGCTTATCACGAGTTCCCTTTTTGCGTCCATGATTATCACGAGTATCAAACGAATGAAAATTCAAAACAAACTTGCATGCCGTGTTGACATTTGAACACACTCTAAAAGAAAAATATGCAGACATGTATGTGATTAACCCATTTGATACTAAAATTGCTCAAAAACACTGACTTTCACCCTGTACAACAAATATCGAAATGAGGGAATCGCGGTAAAACAGTTAAACATAACACTGATGGCACAAATTTCCAAAAGATTTGTGTTTTGTTGTGCTGTCAATGACTAGGGTTAATTACGGCTTCGGCAATAACTTTACCTCTTATTGTCAGGGGGTAAATGAAGTCCTTGAGAGCCCAGTTTTTGCATGTGACAAATGTTTGGTACGCAAAGTACTTTATTCACTCCGCTGACGGTAATAGGTAAAGATTTTGCCAAGCCCGGCAGTTCCCTAACAATGTAATCGCTCTAATTGACCCTACCAAATTTATTAGCCCCTCCACATTCTAGCAAACTAACTCCAATCTCTTCATCATAATTTGAAACCACAACCCGATCACGATCCCCAGTAATTCTAACGATTAATCGCACTGGTAATTGCTCAGATTAATCTCTACCATGCTCGTTCAGTTACATTTAGGAGCATGCATTAAGTACGTCACGCGAAATTTAGGGAGAATCAACCCCCCTTCCCGCTTTCATGTTTTTCTTATCCCTAAGACATTGCTTGTCACACATTTTTAAACCCCCCACTCCCCCATTAAAGCATGACGTATTCAATGGATGTTCCCTTACCGTAAACAGAAATATTCAACTTCCCGAAAACTCATTTCTCTATCTCCACTGTCGTCGTCGTCGTCGTCGTAGCTGCCACCTTGCTACGCTACGTGACCGAAATTTAGCGGATAATTTTCTCCGCAGCAGGTGCCTCAAACTTAGCAAACCACGTGTCGGTCGTCGTTTTCGGTGTCGTCTTAGTGCGGCTCCGCCGCTGCCAATAGTGGGATGAAAAGTTTTCCATTCTCCGCAAAATGTTGACTCTACTGGCAGCACACGTCGCGCGATTTCACAAAGCTTCTTCTCCGAACCGTGTAGATTATTAGTCTTACGCTGATAGCTTTGTGTGTGTGTTCTTATCTCTTAAATGGGAAAGCTATAAAATTGCAGCAATTGGATTCACCGCGCTATCGTTAGAAGAGCTTATTCGCTTTCAGATTTCAACCTGCTGCATCCAGAATTTGCTTTTAATCGTGAATTTTGCATCTTTTTCAGTGCTGCCATCTATGTGTTGCGACTTGTTACTGTTATTGATACTAAGATGGCGGCACTTGCCTTTTAGTGAAATCAGAGACAAACACTAGTTTAAAGCTTTTCAGCCTGCCTCAAAATTACTGCCGAATTCCAAATTGGTTCATCGTGTTTTAATCGATTATTTCGTTCTTTTCTTTTCATTTCACGCCGCTCAAAATCTGAATCTGATCACAAACCCTTTTTTTCGTTTTTGTGCCATTTGCGTTGTCGCTATTGTCGTATTAATCATCTCCAATTACATAACCAAACACACCCTTCTGCACCAACACCATTCCCTGCCTCCTTCCACAAAACGCTACGCGAATTGTCTCGATAAGAAGACCGAATTATTGCAGCAAACGGAACCAGAAACGCAAGTCTCAAGTGCCAACAACAACCAAAACAACAGCAACAGTAGCTGTAGCTCACCGACAGACGCCGTCTCCGCCGCCGCCGCAGCCGCTGCGATAATAGCGGCCAACAGTTCGATGGCGAGCAGCGCCACCAGCTGCAGTAGTAGTCCTGCCGGGAGCTGTATCATGACCACCGGATGCAGTACCATCACGACGACTGCCGGCACCGGAACGGTGCCGCTGAGTACGGCCCAGCAGATGTCGGTGGTGGCCGCCGCCACCCAAGCCGCCCAAAGTCAACAACAGCAACAGCAGCAGAATGTGGCCGCCGCCGTGGCAGCCGCTACCGCGCTGGCCGAATCCAAAGCACAACCAAAGCGACTACACGTGTCCAATATTCCGTTCCGATTTCGGGACCCGGATCTGCGGTCCATGTTTGGGGTGAGTACTGTTTTCGGTTTTTTGCTACCTTAGGTTGTTTGTAATGGAGTTGAGTTGGGTAACGCACTCGAAGCATCGAGTTTTGTAAAATTGCTGGAATTCTCAGGACTTCCAAAGGCTGCTGGAGGACCTGAATTTCAATTTTTAATGGTTTAAAGCAAAATCAAACAGCTTAGGAGCAGTTCCACGCCGAATGACGAATCGGAAAAAAATTCGGTCTTTTCCGATTTTCATGAAACTTTGCATAATTGTGCGTTATGGGCAATCATTCACATGTTTTCAAAAATTCGGCCATTTTGGTTTCAAAATGGCGTCTTTTATAAATTGTAGCACGAAAATGTCATTTCTGATCGAAATGACGTATGAGAAAAAGTTTTAGAGAAAATAAAGTCCTTCTGGGAAAAATATACATGATAATTTTTAGTAATTTTGAGTAATAATTCCCAAAAAGGTATTTTTTTTAATTAAAAAGCTCATAAAAATGCAAATGTTTGGAATATTTAAAATTATTATCACTTGAAAATAGAGGAAAATCGTTGAACAAAAGCTTTCGGTCAAATAGGGGAAAAGTTGGCTTCGGCAATACCTTAACCTATTATCGTCGGGGGGGTAAACAACGTCCTTGAGAGCTCAATTTTGTCGTGTGGATACATTGTGTTTCAGAGCAACTATTGGCCAAATTTGAGTGCTCAAGGACTTTGTTTACCCCCTGACGATAATAGGTTAAGGTATTGCCGAAGCCAACTTTTCCCCTATTTGATGGTTTTGTTAATACATTTTTTCATATAATTTCTACACAGAAAACAATATTTGAGACATTCTGAATCGTTATCTGTGCTGAAATTACATAAAAAAGCTAGAAAATAAAAAGTTTAAAAATATGACCAATGTTCTACGATTTTTGTGAATTTTTAAGTGTCCATGGTTTTAAATAGTCTTTAAGTTTGCAATTTGCATGCGCGTTATTATAAAATAAATTATAAATATTGAAGATATACTTTCCGACAAAAACAAATAATTAACCCTGATGAATGTGGGCGTCTTAGTGGAATACCTGTATAATGAGAGAGAGAAGGATTAGTAAATACTCGACTATTAGTACAAGACACTGAAGAAGTCTGCACATTGTAGACGAAATACGCGTATCTGTCAAGGATAAGCAAATAAAGTAGTGGAATTAAATGGAAAATACTAATCCTTCTCTCTCTCTCATTATAAATAATTAACGTTTTTTTATTTTTCCCACAATTACTTTACTATTCTAAACCACTTTGTATCAGACGTCATATCGATCAGAAGTGACGTTTCAGTGCTAAAATTTATTGAAAAATACCAAAGACGAAATTTTGAAATAAATTACGACATCCAAAATGGCTGATATTTTGCAAAAATGTAAATGAGGCCCATAACACATAATTCCGGAGTGATTTAAGATTTGGGCGTAATTGCATTTGTAAACAAACACGTCAATCACCGATTCCTCACAAATAAAAGCTCAATCTCGAAAATTAATAATACTATGAGGAAGAGGAATGATTCCTCTATCATTTGGTATAGTTTGTTTGTGAGATTAAGCTTTTATTCAAGAGAAATCAGTAATTGCCGTGTTTGTTTACAAAAGCAATTACGCCCAAATCTCAAATCACTCCGGAATTATGCAATCCAATTAATCAGGCAAGAACCACTCCAAACCACACCGGGAATGTGATTGGAGACTTAAATGGTATTTTCAATATCTATTTTAATTAAATTCTGTTTTATTAAAAAATGTAAGTCTGCTATGACGCATTTCGCGCCAAATCGAATCGAAGCTGGCAACACCCTCTCAGATTTCAATGATATTTTCTGGATGTGTAGATTTCGACTAAATAAGCACATTTTACTCTGACTATATGTTTAGTATTACTTCTGCGTGAAAGTTGAAGATGGTAATTTCAAATAACAGACTAAAGAGGTAATTTGTATACGATAGATGAGGAGGAGATGAAAGTATAGAATTGATAGTTCCGTTTAGAGTACGGCGGTGTGAAAATTGCATATAGAGAGTAGAAAGCGAGCTAGGACAACTTTTAGGAAGGTACAAATCGGTTTGATCATCTCTCTTTACCAAACTCCCCCTATGGAGAGGGATGGTGAGGGGTAATTTGAACAATTTCCTAAAAGTCAGCCATACATCACATTTTTGTAGGAACTATCATTTTTCAAAAAAAAAAATTTTGAAAAAAATCTTCCAAAAAAGTTTGGCCCTTCTCAAAGGTTTTGGA
This sequence comes from Ochlerotatus camptorhynchus, assembly GCF_037179485.1. Classification (NCBI taxonomy): domain Eukaryota; kingdom Metazoa; phylum Arthropoda; class Insecta; order Diptera; family Culicidae; genus Ochlerotatus; species Ochlerotatus camptorhynchus. The sequence continues at coordinate 14,700,353 of NW_027040818.1, read as the reverse complement.
AAAACTTAGTATATGCAAAGTGGCTTATTTAGTCAAGGTCCACACATCCAGAAAATTTCATTGAAATCTGAGAGGGTGCTGCCAGCTCCTAATACGATTTGGCGCGAAATGCGTCATATCTAGAATATTTCCTCAAACTCGGATATCTGAACAATTGCTTTTTATGAAATACCAAAAATGAAGTCTGAGGTGTAAAATAAAAGATTTTTTGTTAAGTTTTGCAATCTTCGATGGCAATGGTGATTTTTATAATGTTTTTCGTTAATGTTAGACCCTTGTACAAGTCACAGAAACTTCAAATTTTTACCAATTTTGATTGTCAGATCTTGTAGAATATTCAACGCCTGAATTAACTAAATTATTTCTTAGGAACTTATCGCAGGATACCATTGAAAATTTCTTAAAGATTTCCTTAGGATAATTTCAATTTTTTTTTTTCTTTATCATAGAGATTTTTAGCCATAGGCTAGTTCATCTCTTAAAATAGTTTCAAAATGTTTTCAAAGGATTTTTTTTGTATTACAGTTAGGTCATTCGTGACTTGTTCGGGGATAAGATTTGAATCGTGATCATTAGCATGAGTGTTCTTTTCAGGATTCCTCTTGATAAATATATGATTCTCTCCAAGAAAGTTTCTACATAACAGCTCAGAAGCTCAGTGCATTCTGTGCAGTAGACTTTAGGAATTTTCTCCAGAATACTCTGGAAATTCCCTCTACATTTATGAACATATTCTTTACAATTCTCACGAGAATTTGCTTTAATTCCTCTCCATAGTTTTTCTTGAAATTCCCTCAAAATATTTCTCTGAAATCTGTTGGTATGTCCTTTAGAATTTTGAAAATATTCTTCCAAAATTTCCTTGGATTTCACCTAAAAATTGTATGCAAAATTTCCTAAGTATTCCTTTGTAATTCTTTTCAAAATGGCGTCGAGAGAATCTATTGGAATTTTCTTGGAGTTCTCATAATACTATTCTTAGAATTTGAAATTTCTTAGAATCTCCTGGAATGCAACTACATTTTTTTTGGAAATAATGATCAAAATTTCCACTAGAAACCCCGCCGGAAATTCCATGAAACTATTTGTTTTAAATAATATCAAATGCTTTTGGAATTATTCTCGATTAGTACTCTCCTCAGAATTATTTAATTGATTGAGTGATTGACTAACTTTTACGAGATTTCCAGCCATATGTGGTCATTAAGGATAGTGTCTTGGACTCAGTGTTGCCAGATTGTGTTCATGATTATCGGTATCAAATGATTGAAAAAATTGGTATTTATCGGTATTCACTAATTTAATTAATTTTATATTATTTTTTTTTTTTCAAACTTTTGGACTAAAATCGAATGATGTACTTTCCATGTAAGTCGGAAGATATTTCTGGAATATATTTGAATTTTTCTCTTAATGGTACCGACAAAACTTCCAGCGGAAGAAAAAGGAAGATCTTGCGGAGGAAGTTTGAAGGAAGTTCTAAGAATTTTCGGAAAAACATCCGATGGGGATCTTCCAAGACAAATATTGAGAAACTTATGGAATTTTTTTGAGAAATTTTCGGAAAAAAGCCAGAAGCCATAAAAGTTTGGAAATTGGAAACCAGGAGAAGCTCGGAAAACCTTCCAATACGCCGGAAAAAAACCCACGGAGAGTGACTTATGGAAAAACTTCCAGAGGAAGACGAATGAAACTAAGATAGATTGGAAGAAACTTCTGGAAAAAAGTCGAACGCCAGGCTTACGGAAAAGTCGAAAGATACTTCAAGGAGAAGATGGAATGTATCTGGAAGAAATAGATTTCTGGGGAATGTTAGCACAATACTCCCTGAATTTCCTCACAAGCTCTATTGATCTAGCAATTTTAAAATTTATAAAACATTCCTGAAACCCCCACAATGTCCCTGAAGCTTTCGGAACATTCCTGAATTGCACTTCGGAATATCCCATAATTTCTCGGAACTCTGAAATTCCAGGAAAATCGCTTATCTTCTTTAAAAGTCCTTGGATTTTCTTTAGCGCTCATTTTTTTTATATTGATGAACAGCAGCATTAAAGTTCTCTGATCTTCTCGATATTAAAAAAAAAAATTAAAGTTCTCGAAACTGCCGATAAAAAACAAAGAACTTCCCTTAAAATGTTCTCACAATTTTCTAATGTTCATGTAATTTCCCTTACGTTTCCAAAATGTGCATGGACCTCTCGGAACTTTACTGAAGTTTTCGGAAATTCCCTGAGTTTCTCGGAACTTAGTTAAAGGTTAAGAAATTTCCTTTAATTTATATGTCCTGATGTTCTCAGAGCTTCCCTGAAGTTATCTCAATACTCCAGAAACAAATGGAACTATCCTGAAAACCATTAAATTTCTTGGAAGTTCTTTGGACTTGTGAAGTTCCAAAAATATTTCAGTTTCCTTAAGTTCATTGGATTTCTCTGTGCTTTGCTGAGACTCCTAGGTTCTCGAATTTGAATAGAAGTTAATTAAACTGTCTCTAATTTATCGGAACCTACCCAAAATTCCGAACTATTCTGAAGTTTCAGAACTTCTGAAAAGTTCGTGAAGTTTTCCTGAAGCTAATGGAACCGCAATAAAACTCTGGAAGCATTCCTGAAGTTCTGGAGCAGTTGAAAAAACTGACGGGAGAAGACAGAAGAACCTTTCGAGCGAAGCTAGAAGAAGCTTCCAAGGGAAGCCGAAATAGCTTTCCGGAAGGAATCAGAAAATAACAGGGTAAGGTGGACGGAATTTCCTAGGGAAAGTTGGAAGAAACTTCAAAAGGAAGATTAAAGTAATTTCAGGAAGTTCTAAAATTAACGTTTATATGGACCTATTTTTCCACTGAATAAAAGCAGTTGCTAGAAATTACCGGGATGAGTCATCAGCTGTTTTTTGACTCCTTGGTAACCAAAAACGGCGAGAAAATGGAAACATTAGCCGAAAGAGTATCAAGTATAAGACATTTTTGCAAATGACATTTTTTTGAGCAGGCTCAATAATTTTAATTCAAAATGATAAAAATCTCTCACAATAGTTTCTTCTGACAATTCATTGCCGGCAGGCAGTAATGATTGTTTATGAAAAATCGATATAAATCGGTATTAAAAGTCAAAAATCGGTATAAATACCGATAAATCGGTATATCTGGCAACGCTGCATGGACTTCACCTTTAGTTCTACTGACAATTTTCTTGAAATGCTTCTCAAAATTACCTGGAACTTCTAGTCAAATTTCTTCGGAATTGTCCTCAAAATCCCTATAGAGAGTGAATTGTAGATGACCACTATTCTTCACAAAACTTATGGGAAATTCTTATCCAAATGCTCCAGATAATTTATAAATGTGTGGTTTAAAGAAAGCCCCTGAAAAAAAATCCGGTAAACCTTGGAGAAGTTCAAAAACTTTCAGAAAAGTAGGGAAGCTCATAAAAATGCATTCAGCGATTCTCAAGGCAGATTTCGTGAAAGATCAGATAACTCTAGAGAAGTCCAAGAAAGGGAACTTGGGAAGTATGCTAAACTTATCCAGAAAGAAGACGTCAGCTCTGAATAAGCCCTTATTCAGCTTTAAATGATAATTTGGCACAGATCAAATCGTATGTGATGTCAAATAAAATCGCTTATGAAATAAATTTGGCTTTGTACGTATGTGGCTTCCATCGTTGTGCGTATAATCCATTTTTGTACACTATATACGATTTGTTTGTCGATATATATGGTCATATATCAAAAATTAATCAACATTGCAGATTTAATTTTCTCATTCACTAAATTAAAATTCAAACACTTCACGCCGCTCCATTCCTGAATGTTGTGCTGTGGTTTCAGGGAAGTAAAATTCATTGTAGGTACTGAGCTATTTCAATAAATTTAAACAAGTATTGCCAAAAGTAAACCATTTCCTTCACGAGCAAACCAGACTGCTGCTAACTGGTTTGGGATGTCTGTTTCACTTCAAATCATCCATTTCGATAAACATTCCCGTTCCAGCCTCTTCACTCACATCTCACCTCCCTACCAACACGATTTAATTATGAGAAAACCCAACATTTCAAGTGTTTGTATGTATGTATATCATCGTGCCTCTGAAATCGATTCCACTCGACCGTGGTAGCTGATATGCTGTAAGCTAATACACGAAAACACCAAGCTTAACCAAAACGCCATCGACAAATGGATACTGGAGATCCGATTCCGATCGCCGGGGGTTGGCTCCCGAAGCTTCCATGTTTGCAAGCAAGTATTTAAACAACTCATCCAATCCCTTCCCATCCAATCATTCAATCGTACTGTTCATGGCTTCATCTCACGCCGACGTCACCGACGGATGTGAGCCATGGAGCAAGTTTAAATTAAATTTCAAACCACACACCCCCTCCACACATGCGGGGCGCATCCCTCTGGTCCAGATACATATATTTAGATCAGCGAACGTCGAGTGCGATTCCAACTCATTTCCAGAGTTTAGAAAATTTGAAAAAGCGCCAGCCATTCGTCGACAATTGAGATTAATTTTCAACTTTTGCTTTTCCATCACAGCAATTCGGTACCATCCTGGACGTGGAGATCATCTTCAACGAGCGAGGCAGCAAGGTATGTGAAGCGTTTTTCCGTTGTTTTCTTTTTTAGGTTTTAGGTTCTTGCTTTGGTTTAGTTTCCATTTTTCCGAGTCTGAGCGAGAGGAATTAGTTTCGGCGAATCAGGGACTAGGGTTAGGAATTTTGAACAGTCAAAACGCCGCCAAATAGTGTAAAATCAGTTTAACGAAGCCTGCAGAAGGCCCTTCCCGGAGGCAGCCGAAACGTCAAAATTGACTGATTTCACTTTCAATCATTTTTGACATCGGCGCCGTCCTCGGTGAATGAGCTTTGCGAGTTCAGTAGCTTCCCAAGACGAGAAATGGAATATAAAATCTCATTAAAAAATGGAAAAAAAAAGTTTAGAAGCCAATCTGTGCATAAATTGCAATTATATTCGCTCCCGGCAAGTCTCACTTTGCCTCTATTTTCATATTCCTTGTCGTAGCTGAATGTGTTGATTATAAACTTCGACAAAGCGGGAGAAATTAATTAAAAATGCTTTCCCTCCGAAGCTTTGTGTAACGACGATACACTGTAATTATGATGTTTGATTATTCCCAGTTCCCACGGCGCCTCAGGGGCCGGGGCCATAACCGGTTTTAATTGGCAAGAAATTCAATTAAAAGCACAATCGTTACACTGCACATTACGACGGATTGGCTTCCGAACTCTTGTTTTTCCCTTTTGCCCGCCTCCACCATCTCGGTTTTGATTCAGGTTAGAAATGGCAGATTTATCAGGCAAGGGCTTACCGCTAGGACATCCACCCACTCCCTCTCTTTGTTAGGACAAATTTGATACTTTCCCCCATTATATATACCAACGAAAAATATGAAAATTACGCTTAAAAACAATTTGCAATCAAAAAATATAATCTTTTTTTTTGTTTATATATATTTTTAACATCGTTTTTTTGTTGTTTCTATTTTTTCATACTCTCTATTTTTTCTCTCGAAACCTTGTTGATTTCCTTCTTTATTACTAGTACTACCACAACCAGTTTTTCCCCATTGTTTTTTTATTTTATTTTCTTCTTTGTACTATACTTATTTTTACCTTACTCTTGGTTTTTCGTTTTTTTTTTATTAGTTTTAGTCATTGAATTTTTTTTTTCTGAACAAACTTTTCACAAACGACACCAAACATATCACGATGTTAGAATACACATGTTAGGTTCATTCTTCCATTTAAAAAAAAAATAAAATCGTACTGCTCGAAACATATTTGCTTTCTTTCCGTTTGCTCCTCCTTTCAATCCTCTTTTACCTGTAATATACAAATATACTAACACCGATATAGATTGTCGCTTTTGGTTCTCGTTTAACTATCCGGACTCATCCGGTCCGGACTTTGATATTGTGATGGATATAATAGTGTGTTTGTCGCGGTTTTTGGGTGGAAACCTATCATACTGTCATTGCAATATCAGTACTGCACTGTGTCTGTCATATGCATTTTGTTGTTTGAATTTGAATCCATAAAAAAAAATATTGCTTTGAATGTTATGTTTTGAGAAATAAGGTAAACCGACTGCTGCACTGGGAAGGATTTCTGTTAATTTTTTTTTCTTCTTTTTAATTGTTCAAAATGGTGCCCATTCTGTAGGCTTTTGCGTTTCGAAACGATGACAATACTTCTCCTAATATTTGCATTTCGTCAAACTGTTTGTTTCCTTGGAAGTATCGTTGATTTTTGTTAGATTTAATTTTACATTGTTTTTTTTTATTAAACCGGAACATCCGAATCTAAAGGGCGACCTACATTAGATCCAGATTTGACGCGTTGCAGCAAATTGACAGCTAAATCTGTTGTCTAATTGTCAAATTTATATAAACGCAACGCGAACGGATCTAATGTGAGTGGCCCTTAAGGCGAAAAGGCTTGTTTTCGTGAACTTTAAATTGTGCAATAGAGAGAAATAGTGTTCTGGTGGCCAATTTGCTCTCTGACTCCATCAGTACCCATCGTCTTTTACGAGTCATACATCGTAACACTCCCAAGTAACAATTTTGGTTTTATGAGGGTTCTGTAGACCAAGATTTAGACTTGTAGAATGCTATAAAACCGCGATAAAACCTGCAATGTTACTTGGGATATGGTGTTTTTGTAACCAAATGGTTTAAATTCATAGAATAGTGGTCGACTGAAGAGGTTCAATCTGCTATTTAACTGAAATGATAAGATGAATTGCAATCGTGCCGCTCTAAATTAGGGATTACTTACCGATAAGCTGAACGATGAGATCAAATGCTCTTCTTGTTTTCCAAAATACAATTGATCACTTATTGATTACTACAAAAAAAATAAACATCGGTAGGGTAAGTGTACAGGTTTTTGGCCCTTGTGGTCCTCTAATTGGCTTTACCTTAAATTTAAAAGTTTATCATTTGCCAAAAACTGAAGCATTAGTGTCATAACTGGCACACTGTCCCTATTTTGATTAATCGATACGTGATTCTGGAAGAGTCACATCCAGAAAGTCTGACATTGTAGCTTTAGATATTAATCTGACCACTTCGAGTCAGATAGTCAATTTTCACAACGTTGCAAAATATACAAAATGATCACAATACCTGTTTTCTCCAAAACTTCGTTGATGTGATGAACTAGCCTACGGCTAAAAATCACAAAAATAAAGAAAAAAAAAAAAAAAAAAAACAAAACTTCGTTGGTAACTTTTCGGTTGTTTTATAAAATCATCCGGGAGAACTTTCTGACAAGGTTTTGCGAGTAAGGTTTCTAAAAATTGATCTAAAACTAAAGCTATTAGTATAATCCAGAACCACCGAAATTTGGTGAACTGCTATAAAAAAAATGTCAGGTGTCTAATTTACACACTAGCTCTATTAGCTCAAATTGTCATCGTTGGACCATAGAGCGAATCACTTGGAACATGCTCTTATTTTTTCAAAATATATTGGGGCACTTATTGATTTTTTTTAGTAAATCGTTCTATGAAGCCAGTAGCTTTAAGGGCAATTCGCAGGGCTGGTAGCAGGTCATTTTTTAGTGACTTGGTCACTATTTTGAAGCCAGTCACTAAAAAGTCACTTTTTACACCAAAAAGTCACTAAAGTCATTATTTTCCAAAAAAATAGTCACTAAAGTCACTTTTTCACTACTAAAATAGAGTGACATTTAAAAATATCAATAAACTGTTTGAATTGAGTAGTTAAAACTGTAGTTTTAACAAAATATTCATATATGTAAACAAATTGAAAATTTTAACAACGCGTGACCACTGAACCGCAAAACTTTAGAACACCAGGAAAACTATTTATTGGGAAATGCCTTCAATTTCGCTTAAAAATCGGGGAAAATAAATATACCTCCTTTCCCAGAAGATAAATTGTAAACCTTAGAAACTTTCCAAAGGTATTTGTCTGTGACAGATTTTCAAAAGTCTTTCAAGGATATTTAGAACTTTAAAAAATCCAATGTAAATGTTATGAGCATTTTAAAGGATTTTAGGGATGACACCAAGATATATCAGTGAAAAATACCAAAGTACAGACTATGAAATTCTCATGTAAAATTTAGTGCTCTGAGGACCGATTTCTTCATCTCCGTTTAAATCTTAAGCCAGGTGTAGCAATATAGTTAAACTTAGCTTAACACATAGGAGCGTCGCTTTTGATTATTGTTTAAATTATTAGAGACGCAAAATTCAGCTCCGAAACAATTCCAATATAATTGAGAGTGAATTTTAATGAGAGTTCTGAGAAAATTCTATGATGATTGGATGAGTATTCTAGATCCAATTTTAATGAGATTTCAAAAATAGTTCTGAAATTTTGCTTATTGGAGTTCTGATGAAAATTCCATGAAAATCCCGTGAACTCCAAAGATGATCTCTGCGGATAGTTCTAAAAAAAAATCTAGGGTGATTTCTGAAGATAATTCCAAGAGAATTCTAAAGAGTTCAGAATAAATTCAGAGAAGATGATATCGAAATTTGGAGGGTTCAATCTCAAAGGAATTCTGTGAAGAGTTTCATAGTTATTCTGTGATAGATTTTTGTTTTGAGAATTCTGAGGAAATACTATGGGAATTCTAAGGAGAATACGAATTGAATTTCCAATTGAATGCAGGGGAGAAGTCCAAGATTATTTTAAGCAGAAATTTATTAAATTTCTGATGTTAATTGCTTGGCATTTCTAAGGAGAATTCAAATAAATTTAAAGTGGATTTATGGAAGGAGCCGTTCCTAGAAGAATCAATAAAAAATCGAAAATAATCTACTTTAACTAATCATGTGTTATTACTTCATGCGTAAATTTAACGATTGACATAGTCGGAGATGCGTAACGTCAAATATCAGACTTGAGTGCAGATTTTATACGATAGATGAGGAGATTAAATTATAGAGTTGATAGCTCCGTTATAGTACGCCAGTGTGAAAATTGTATATACACAGTAGAGATCGAGCAAGGACAATTTTGAGGAAGGTACGAATCGCGTAGTTTACGTCAGATAGCGACTTGAGAGTGAAACAATCGATAGAACTGTTTCCGCACATCGGAGTTACATGTGAAAATCGGCGATCATCCCTGTTGCCAGTGGTGGCAAGGGGAAACACCCCTCGCCATCCCTCATTAACGGATGAGCTTGGTAAAAGAGATGCTCTACTCGACTCGTACCTTGCTCAAAATTGTCCTTCCTTTGTTCGCTTCCTACTTTCTATATACAAATTTCACGCTGCCTTACTATAACGGAACTATCAACTCTTTACTTTCATCTCTTCATCTATCGTATAAAATGTCCACTTTAATTCTGATATTTGATGTTAAGCATTTCCAACTACGAAATTTCCAAGAATTTGGTTGATTTTCTCCAAAGAATTTCAAGAAGGCAATATCATTTTTGTAAATGCTTATTTGGCTCTAAGTTTAAGAGAAAGGGAATTATTTTAAAAAAGTTCTTGAGATCATTCTGAAAAAAATTCTGTGAAAAGTTCTTAGCAAATTTTTTAAAGTTATCTTACCTAGAATCTAGATATATCAAAATTTTAAACATTTCGAACGCAGAATCCAATTTAAGCTAATCAAATAAATGAGAATTACTATATGCTAGTCATCATGTATAACATAAGCAAAAGTAAATTATTCAAATCACTTCAAATGCTTTTAGCAAGAGATTCCGTTCTGAGATTCGATTAAATTAGAGGAATTTATGGAAATTGATTTTAAGTTGCATGACATAAAAAGTTTATTTCAATATCAAACCGTATTTGAACTTCTAAGTAACCATATAAATGGTTACTTATTAAGTATTTACAAGTCATTTTAGTCACTAAAGTCACTACTATTATTTCGCATAAGCACTACCAGCCCTGAATTCGACACATTTAGGATATCCGATACCACTACTCAGTTTAAATTGTTATTGTCGTACACGGCCGTAGAAATTGACTTAAATTTAAGTTCCGTTTACTCACATCACTGTCGCTAAAACCACGGTTACTCATAGCCTGAGTAATAATCTTCTCGAATTTAAGTAGATGTCACTCATATTCGAGCAAAATTTGGTCGAATATGAGAAACATCTACTCAAATACGAGTAGATTTTAAATCAGTATCAGCTCTTGATTCTAGGAAATTTTCTAGCCGAACAAAGTCCAGTATTTGGAATTAAAATTTCTTCAAGTTTGGGATTTAACTGTTTTCCTTAATTCAGGAAAGCGATTTATTTTTGTTGCGAACTCGACATAAATTCAATAGAAATCTCTGGATGCTAATGTGCGAGTACGGCAAACACGAGTCACTCCTTGTTGTTGTTGAGCGATTCGTTGTACAACACTTACACTTTATCATTCAAAGGTCTCTATGTTCCAGAGTTCGAAAAGTTGCCTACGTTTAAGATCATAAAAATTTCCCCAAGTAATATAGGGGAAATGGATGTAATGTCGGCCTAAATGCCCCTAATATGGATCCACACATGCTTGCGACCAAAAATATCAATTAGTACCGTCCCAATGACGCGTTCAACTAGATAATATTGATAAATAGCAGATTTTTAGCGATGGGCCCAATCTTAGATCCATAGGCCAACATTAGAGTCATTTCCCCTAATTACAAACATTTCCGAAGCCCATAGACGCTTTTTTCTTAACATCTGAAAAAAAAACGTGACGAGTAACAACGTATATTAAAACAAATATTCATAAGTTCTTCTTATTCTTGACTTGAATTATGCAAAATTTGGTCGAATATGAGAAACATCTACTCAAATCCGAGCAGATTTTAAATCAGTATCAGCCCTTGATTTTAGGAAATTTTCTAGCCGAACAAAGTCCAGTATATGGAATTAATATTTCTTCAAGTTTGGGATTTAAATGTTTTCCTTGTTCAAAGTTTGCGAACTTGACATAAATTCAATAGAAATCTCTGGATGCTAATGTGCGAGTTCGGTAAAAACGAGTCACTCGTTGTTGTTGTTGTTGTTGAGCGATTCGTTTTACAACACTTACCATTACCACCATTCAAAGGTCTCTATGTTCCAGAATATAATTACAAACATTTTTGAAGCCTACCGACGCACGTCTGAAAAAAAAAACTTTACGCAGCCGAGTAACAACTGATATTAAAACAAATATTCATAGGGCTTATTTTTTCTGGGAGGCGACTCTTTTTATCTGGCCAAAGCTCCTTAAAATTCTTTCAATCGTATTTGCATACCCAAAAAAATCTAAATTTGTAGAAGTAATAGGTGTCATTTCGTTGCTTTAAAACAGGTGGCTGCTGTTTTTGGGCATTGCTTGCTTTCTCTTCACTTTTCTTCTTGGCCTCCGGTGACATCATGTCCATTTCCACCACCGCTTCCTCGAGCACCAAGCAACCTTTACATCAGCGTATGTACTACAACCGCTCTGTTCATCGCTCAGTTGTTTCTATTTTGACTGCTTCCACTTTGAGGCAGGAATTCATTCGGTACCTCTCCATCTTGCATAAGAATCACTTGTTTTTATTACCGTCATAGAATATATTCCTCTCAAAATTTAGAGAATGCAGCGAGGTCCCTTTTCCATATCAATATATACTGCCCATAAACGCATATCAGTCCCGCTATCCACTGTCAATTGGCATCTACTTTCATATTATTTAATAAAACTACGGACTTTGATCATGCAAACAAATCGCATATCAGCCCCATTTTGACATTCCACAGTCCAGAAGTCAAATTACATTTGTGCTTTTTGAATTACCACATTTTTCACTGATATAACACAACATGCAAACTTCATTGCAATTGATTATAACTCGAAAAAATTATCAATAAAATCGCTATGATTTTGAATGGGAATCCCAACAAACAATTTGAGCTGATTAAAGGCTGAATAAGCCATTGTTTAGCTGAACAAGAAATTTTTTGACAGAATAAGCTCTTATTCTGCTTCCAATGTTTGCTGGGATTGTAGTAACTTGGTTGTCATTTTCTCAATGCCTACTTTTTCCATATGGGACTGATATGCGATTCTAGGCAGTATACACACCTCCACAGGCTCTAAGTGAAGGAGCATGGAAATGTTGCCCCCTTCCTTGTAATAATTTTTAAACAAAGTATATTTTTCCCCTGAAAAATTTATTATACATTCTTCCAATTTTTAGAAAACGTAATTCACAAAAAATCTGAGCCTGTCTGTGGAAGCTGCTATCCCAATGAGCATTTCCAAACCAAATAACAAAATTAAAATAACTTTCAAACTTCTCCGATTTGCATGAAACTTTGCATTATTGTTTCTTATAGTCAATCATTCACATTTGACCTGAAATTGGACCATTTTGAATCTCAAGAATAATCATAATTCAAACGTCACTTCCAATAGATATGGCATCTGAAAAAGAGTTGTAGGAGAAAATAATTGCTTTTCGGGAAAGATATGCAAGGCGGCCACTCCACCAGAAAATAACCGGGAGTTTGATTGCAATTTTCAACTATGTTTGACTATATTTTGATCGAATTTTGGTACTTTGTACCTTTGTTTCGTCTATACCATGAACTTTGCTCTACCTTCTACTAGTGAATCAGTTTCAGGTACTTCGGGATCTCATATTTGTTCGAAGACAATGTTTTACCGATCAAACTTTGATACCTTAGATACCTTTCTCAAGAATATCGTTAGTGTCTTCCCAAAAGGTCCTCAAAGTTGCTTTCAGAATTCTTCTGAATAATTTCATGATTTTCTCAGGAATTCACTTGAAATTTTTGTCCATAGTACTTCAGGAATCCCCTCAAGGCAACTATTAGAATGCGCATTACAGTTATCATAGTATTCACAATAATTCTCACGGGAATTCCCTTAAAACTATCTCCATAAAATTATCTGTCAAAGAAAACCATTTGGAAACTTATCGTTGGAATTTTCCTAAAATTTTATTGAACTTCACCTAAGAACTGTCTTGGAAAACAGTTCGGTAAAATTTCAGATCTAGGAAAGCATGCTAGTTAGCTGTTTCATATTTATTTTACTGAAATGTAGTCAAACAATGAGCTCCCAACGGAACCCACACAACTAGGATCGGAAATTGAGAAGGTTGTGGAGGAAGTTAGAAGTGAGATTGAAATCCTAAATATGCAACAGCTACAGGAAATGAGCTTGATGAGGCAATGCACTGATTTTCTGAAATATACAAAGTGAGAATCAAGCAAATACAAAGTTGGCTTGTTTTTCACCCTGCGCAAGTGTAAAGCAGCGGAGAAGAGAAGACAGAAACACACCCAGAAATAACGAATGCTCAATGTGTAGCCATCGCTCCGACGGCTCCGACGCAAAGAGTGCCACTCAGTGTAGGGTTGCAAATGGGAAACACAGCAAAAAAAAAAAAATGTTATGTCCTTCTTCATCTCCTATGCCTGCAGTCGTGGTACGCAGAGTCTGCAAATAATGCAAAGAAGACATTAGCGCTTGTTGAATTATATTTGCTTCCTGCGCCGCACGGAGTGTACCGCTCATTGTGTGGATCGCTTTCTCACAGATTAGTTGCAAAAAGAGTGTGCGAAGTAAATGAGAGAACCACACACTCTTTGCCGAGTGTTGTGAGATGCATGCACAAAGTTGCTTTGCTAACGCTCTGAGGTGCTTTCCAACCTTGATATGAAGCAGGTGGAGGTTTAAATAGGAAGTCATTGACATCCAAAAAGCAGGACTTGAAAGCATCAATGAAGCAGAATGATGAGATATTGAAGGTTTTAGCAGGATATGAGGAAGGGAAACAGGAAAATGTAAAGGAGGTAATCAAGCATTTCAAGATGTTTGTGCTGCAATCTTCAGCACAGCAAAAATTGATGAGGTAAAAGGAAATAGCTATGGAGGAGAAGGAGAATAGGATAAAAGAGGAAAACATTGAGCGAAAGAGGAAGTTGGAGAATCTTTTGACCACCCTGAATGATCAATTGAAGGCAAATCAGGAGAGAATCGAAGCCGAGCGGGAGCAAAAAGTTAAACAGGGACAAGGGACAAGAGTGGATTTATCCAACCCAGTTAAGAAAGATGTAGACGCTAAAGTAGATTCAAATTCAGAGAACGAAGACTCACAAAGGGGTAAACCGAAAAAAAAAGTTGTCAGAGGAAAGTTCTACTGAGAGCATAGAAGACGAGTCAGTGAAGCGAACATTTTTGAAAGAGATGGAAAAGAAGAAAACGAAGGAGGGGAAAAGGGAATTCGTCGTCAAAAAAACTTAGGAAAAAGCGTCACCGAAAGGTAAGCTTTTCGTCAGTTTCTACGAGTAGTTCACTCACAAGTAGTAGGTCCGAAAGCTCAAGCTTTTCAAACTCGGAAAGGAAAACTAGGAACAGTTTGAAGAGAATTGCAGTTTCTCAGTGGAAATTAAAATATGACGGCAAAGACCAGGAAACGAGAGCATTGTAGGAGGGTCCGTCTGACCCCTAGTGACACATGCTCTTGCAGACCATTATTCAGGCTTAGAGATTGATTTAAAACCTTGACATTTTACACGAAGGAAACGCTCTTATATTAGTCATGCTTCTATTTTGGCCATGTTTTGGCGATATTTAACGTTTTTTCGCAAGTTTGATTGAGGTCTTGTGTTCTGTTAAGGTTATTGATTCAAATCATATTCATCGGGATACACATTCATATCGCCCACAAAATGCACTAACGTTGTGATTCAATCGTTTTTCTGAGGTATGGCCAAAATAGGAACCTATGTTCAATACTGGTGCACTTATCCTATAGCTATTTTAATTGAACCGGGAAAATTATGTTTGACAACCGGGAAAAAAACGGGAACTAAAATGTTTCAAGCCAGTGACCACCCTGGACCTAGGCGGAAAAAAATACATGTAATTTTGGGCTAAAAATCAATAAATGTGATTAAAACTTGAATACCAAAAAAATAACCTCTTCCAATATTGTTTTAATATTTTTCATAAGCAGCTTTCATTTTTCTTAATTCAATCTTTTGTAAAAAGTTTCAAGTTGGACACTTGAAAATTCACAAAAATCATAGAATAACATCTTTTAGTAAAATTTTCGAACTTTTTGATTACTTCTTTTAGTAATTTTTTTTAAAGAAAATTTCACCAAAAAATGGTACAAACAAAAAGTTTAAAAACTTGAAATAAAATCGTTGTTTTACGATTGTTGGTTATTTTTAAGTGTCGAACTTGAAAATTTCACTGAAGCTAACACTTATTGCAAACTTTTTAATAAAAATCATTCAAAAATATTTAAGAGGGTAAATTCTTCAATATGTTTTTGTTAATAAAAAAAAAACTTGAATTTTTAGTGTGTATTTTTTTTTTCTTCGAAAGCATTTTTTTCCTACAACTTAGTTTAAGGCGTCATTTCGATTGGAAGTGACGTTTTCGAGTTATGATTAGTTGTAAAATATCAAATTCGCCATTTTAATTTTTTTGTTTTTTTTTGCGAAATTCAAAATGGCCTAATTTTAGTTCAAATATGAATGCCCGAGTGATCATAACGAAAAATTATGCAAAGTTCCATGCAAATCGGAGAATGTCACATCAGATCGCTTCGTCATTTGGCGTGGAATTGCTCCAATGTAAAATTTCAATCCAGTCGCCAATTCAAATTCAAGTCTTGAACATTTTTGTCTACCAATCGGGGAAAACCGATTGTGAACCTCTTGTAGTCCCTATTTATTTCGAAAACTATCCAGGTCTCGTATTTTAGACATTTTTTCATAGTTAAAAATCTGCATGATTTCTTGAAGTGGCAGAATTTTGAAATGTTTGATTTAGATCTTTAAAATTCATCCAAGTTTGAAACTACGGAAAAAAAATAGAAATTCCTGTTCTAAAAATTGGATATAAATTCTATGTTTAGGATCTTGATTATTTTACTAGGACGACGTTTTATATTTTTAATATTTTCTATGCTTTTATGGAGTCTTCAATATTTAACAAATCCCTAAAGTCATGAAAATTGTGTTTAATCTGAAATCTTTACTTGTTTCTTCTGGGATATGGCAATTGTTTCTAAATCCAGGATCTGCAATTCAAGTCAAAATTGGGGACCTAAAAATTTGTTTTTATCGTTAAATAAATCCAGTCACAGTCACAAAAATTAGTCACATAATTTTGAAAATAATTACATAAATACCAATACAATCTTGAACATTTTTCTAAAATCAAGAATCTTAAATTTGAAACCTTCCTTAGAGTTTATTAGTATCCTTCTAAAAATCCTTTTGCGACTTTTCTGTGGTAAACTAGCCCTCAGCTAAAAATCATTGAAAAAAGATAGGAAAAAATGGCAACTATTCTGAGAACAATATTCCTTTTAAATTCATCTCGACATTTTCTTTGAGCTCAAAGTTCTCCTCAGACATCCTTCGGAATTTTTCGCAGAAATCCATTGTCTGGAAACTTTTCTTAGTATTTCTTTTAAGTTATCTTTCAAGATTTTCAATTAAAGATCCTCAGAATATCATTACTTAGATGTTTTATTTTTCTCGGAATTCCATTGAAATACTTTTCTGAGTCTTTCTTAGTATTCCATTGAAACTATCATTAAAATAACCTTTTAAAGTCTTTGAATTATCGTCAGCATTCAAGTGTTATAAAACTCTACTGCTACTCTCCACACGAAACTTGTACAATTCTACCCACAATAACTTAGGAATGCAATTCAGAATGTCCTTTCCCTATATATTTGGAATCAATTTAAGAATTTCTCAGGAATATCTCAAGAATTATTTCAGAATACACAATTTCAATGTTCCCTTAAAAATTAACCCAGATCTGTTTTAGGATTTATTTAGAATTAACACTGAATTAACTTAAAAATTCAATGGGTATTTTTGGAAGAAGACTATAAAAAATTGGAATACTAAAAAATATGTTTTAAGTAACAAAACACTTGAAATTTTTCTGGGTATAATCTAGGATCTTGGAAATTTGCCAAAATCACACTTTTTTCTTTCTTTTTCTATCTAGATCTATCTAGATCTAATCCAGAACCAAGATTTTTTTTGTTTTAGTCAAAAATCTCGAAAAAAAAATCATGGAAGGTGCCTGGCAGATTTAAAACTGATGACCGAACAGACAATAGATTGTATTAATAATTGTTATTCCTTTTGCTGGTCAGCTCTAATTGAATAGCATTAATAAACTCTTTTGTCCGCTCGGTCACCAGTGTTCACTCTGCTAGGGTCCTTAGACTCTAAACTAAATTCAAATCTTCAGAATTTTGGAAATTTCCCTAAACTCCCATTTTTTTATGATTTCTGGTAGTAGGGTAAAGTAGTCAATTCTGAGACAGCAGGAACAGTGAGTCAACAATATTTTGATCATTAAATTGTTGAAAATTCTTCATATTTTCCTAGAAAGTGAAGTTTGTCAAGCTACATCACGTGATGTAGTCGAAGAAAAATAAAAGAATTTTACGTAGATCTAATTTTTATTAAGTTCTACACTTTTAAACCAAATCACTGTTCACAAATCCGGTCTAATGATCCATTCAATCCGATAGCCTTTGATCTAAGTGACATTGAAAATTAATCTGTTACTCAGTTAATTTTGGGGTTTTGAAATCATGAGGCCCCAAGTATTTTTTGTTATCTAGTCCGTTTATTTAAAAGGCTCAATCGCGTTTGCTTTACGGAGTCGATAGTTTATTGTTTCGTAACAAAATATACTTAGTTCTTGATCTAGTAGGAGTTGAAGGCCCCAGGCTTAATTTTTTTTACAAATTGAATTTTCTAAGTGTAAAAGATATAGGGGAATTTACGTATTCTCGGCAACCTAAGCAGCGACCTTCTTTCTGTAGCCTTTTTCTCTATGGAACGCACACATATGCAGTATTGGTTTGTTTACAATCTTTTGCTGCCAGATGCTCTAACAATTTCAGTCGAAAGAATTGTCAAAAACTGTTTTGAAACGC
The DNA here is from genome assembly GCF_037179485.1 of Ochlerotatus camptorhynchus. NCBI lineage: Eukaryota > Metazoa > Arthropoda > Insecta > Diptera > Culicidae > Ochlerotatus > Ochlerotatus camptorhynchus. The sequence continues at coordinate 14,682,409 of NW_027040818.1, read as the reverse complement.
TTTTACAAAGCTCCAATCTTCTCTAGTGAGAGCGAGTATTGTCGGCAACCAGTTTTTCTTCGGCAACCGTTCCATTTGAACTGCATGTAAATCTGCTGTTCTATTATCGGCAACTCGAAATCAGCTACAATTTGTAGTGCGTGTGTTTCATTTCAAGCAAACCCTGCTAGATTGCTTTTTCTCAGTGGTAAAAATATACCCAAATTGAAGTTGAAAGCATAAAGAATAGTTTGCATGCATTCAGCGAAGTGTTTTCGTAAGAAAATCCAGTGAAAATAGTGTTTCAATTTGGGTTGCCGAAAATAGTCTGTCATGCCGAAGCCGTCATTTCCCCTATTCTGTATATTTTATACAATCACTTCACAGATAAGGATCACTTCCAGTTGGCTAACACCCTGGACTGACTGATTCATAATTATTATTAGTTGACCCTTAATTGAGGGACTGTACAACGTATATAATGGACATGTAGTTTCGCTGCTGAATTTGTTTATCAAACAGAAATGACTTCAATGTTAACTGATTCGGACTGATTCGTGATTAGGGCGTACCTGCAGATCAGTCGCCGATATCTCGCGGATAAAAGTTCAATCTCGCAAAAAAAAAATAATACCAGGAATCACTGAGTGGTTGAGATTGAACTTTTATTCCCTGGAAATCGGCGACTGACGTGTTTACTGTACGCCACGATCACGAATCAGCCCGGTTTTTCCCGGCACTAATAGATTAACTCCACATTTCACTCAACCGGTTGTCCGATTGATAAATGGACGAGAGTTAAATTTAATTACCGATGAACTTTACCACCCCCACCGCCAACTCAATCAAATAAAACAGATTACATTCATCAATTAAATCAGTGCGTTTGAATAAATACACTTCCTTTTGATTCCAAGAAGCAGTAAAAAACGGGTCACCAGAGCTGGAGTCAAATAAATTGCTTTCATTGATTGTGTCGTCCATGAATAACTTTTTCTCCAGCTGCTGCTGCTGCTGTTGCTGATGATGGTTATTCATTAATCTTCTCCGGGCGGTTCAAAGTTGACATACCATCCGCAAGCAGCAGCAGCTGTTCCAGCTTCTAAACACCGAGAGCACCAAGAGACATGACAAGATAGGCAAGATTAATTGATCGTTTGATGTCATCATATCTCATGAATATCTTCGCCTTCGGAACTGAGCAGAGTACCAGTAGCAATGTCATCGGAGCATAAGACAATTGCCTCCTACTCTGCTTCTTTCATGGCGGAAGTCTCCTTTTCCCCATTTTATGATAGATTGAAGGTCCAACAAAGAAAAGACAGCATCGTAAAATTCCTTTACCCCTTCGCTTCCTGCTGGAGTGCAGAAATTCTCCTCTCGGTCATGTCGTGTTTGAAAGTTACGATTGTTGACAGAGAGCTTCTCTTTTGTCACACTTTTGTTCGACGGAAATTGACACAAAAGAGGAGGAGGCAGGTTGTTCAAACCTTCATCTTCCCCACGCACCCCCCGCCCCCCCCTCACTCGCATCCCACCGGTTGATGATGACTTAATAAATAAAGCAGTCAGCGTATGTTAAGACATCTTCACAGGGCTCTGGGCAGAGAAAGTTGGTCATCCATTATCTACAGCAGAAGCCGGCCTCAAGCAGGAGGAGGAAATTGCAATTTTCCACTGGCCTGGCCAGTTATGAACGAAGAACATTCAATACAAATTGCCTTCGATTTCCTGGTGGCTCTCTCTCTCTTCGATGCAATGACCAACTTTTCGCCGGCTCACATCAACGGTCTAATTTCGTATGATGAATGGGACAAACAGAGTTGGAGGAGTTGTTGCAAAGTTGACCGTGTGGAATTGGTGCATCACCAGTAGCAGAAATTAGGATGATGGAAACTAGCAATTTTAATTTGAAAATTACGGTGACATTCGTTGTTACCATATATTTTTTGTAAATCATTGAGACAGTAAATTGTACGGTTTAAGCAAAATTTTAATCGGGCTCTGGCCCTGTATTGTTCATTCGCTGAACTTTCCTCTCGGTTGACTAATGGGATGGAATAATTTTCACACTGAACCCGTGTTCTGACGAAGAGTAAATTCGATATCGTCCGGCGTTTGAGTCTCCATGCGAAAGAGGATGAAATGTTACTCACCAACGCTTTCACACCCAGTGCCAGTGGTGTCCAATTCGAACCGGTCAAAGTTTTAGCACCTCCCCGAGTTCACAATGTAGTACTCTATGTGTTAAGCTTTTTCCAGGCGGAAGAACACAACAAAGCTTTGTGATCAACAAAGTTGTAAGGTGTTGGCAGCCATGAACGTTGCAGGAACGAACTTTGCTCATTTGGGGCGTACCTACCGTGGTTTAGCGGATAGAATTCATAGATGTAACTGGAGTTAGAAGGCTTTGCAACTTTAAATCATAATCTGTAGCATTTAAATTGCTCTTCGACTCAATTTGAAAGCATTAGGGAAAATGGATGTATTGTCGACCTAAATGCTCCTAATCAGCAATCGACTAAATTTTCAATAGCGACCAAAAATATCCATTAATACCGTCCCAATGACGCGTTCATCTAGATAAAATTTATAAACAGCAGATTTTTAGCGATGGGTCCAATCTTCGATCCATAGATCCAACATTAGAGCCATTTCTCCTACAAGATGCAATTTAATTTAATTTTAATATTCTTCCAAAAGTCTGTCTGGCTTCCACTGGGAAGTTCATCCAACTTCTCCAGCACATTTCTGTCATTGGAAGTTTTTATTTTACTGTTTTTAAACCCCCCCCCCCCTTCCTACACTCCTTGATAAGTCTTTTCGGCTTCGCATGAAAATGTCTTCTGATTTTCCCGGAAGTTTTTCCTGGACTCCAGCGGAAATTTCTTCTGGTTTCGCCTAGAGCATTTTTGCAATTTCCTTTAGAACATCTTTAGATTTTCTCTGGAAGTTTATTTAAACTTTCTCCTTAGAAGTTTCTTATTAATCCTCAGGTGAATTTCTTATATTTTTCACCCAAAAATCCCAACAAAATGTTTCCCGGACATCTAATCTAATCTAATCTAACACCAACACAGCCAGTTCATGAAAGCATCCTGGAAAATGATAGATACACCTCCATCCCTTTTCTTGTCTATTTGGTATATTTTGAACATCTTAACATATCAAAACGGCCAGGCCTACTGTGCAGCATTTCAGGGGCAAGATGATTCAGAAACATCGGGCCTGTTAAAATCAAAGATTAAAACACGATGCTTCACAATCCAATAAATGGATGAAACGTGGACATCTCGTACCGTACGTTCTGCTGTATTGTTTTTTTTTTTAAGTTAAGTTATGCTCAATTTTCCTCGAGTGGTTGGGTAATGAGCACTAACTATTGTCCTAGTCCACATGGCAATTACTCGCTTTCTGAAAAGAAAAAAAAAAAATAAATGAAATAATAGGCCGTAGGAGAGAGGAAATGGAGGAAGGAACCCTAATTCTATCTTCCCTTGTGTATAGACTGAAAAACAGGTCTCTAATCAATCTACAGGAAACGTTTGCTAAAACTCAGGCCCTTATTTCGGGTGTCACTTCACGGTGAAAACGAAGTGAAGTGACCAGTTGTCACTCACGGTGAAGTGATTGCCATGTAAATCAAATGGGAATCACTTCACCGTGAACTGACATCGGTAATAAGGGCCAATGACTCATAAAATCTCGCAAAATTTTCCAACGCTGAACACGAACAGGTGAGAACTAGATTTCAGTAGAGTGTAATGGAATGAAAATATATTAAAAAATATAAGAACATATAAATGAAAATAAAGGGAAGATCTCAGTCAGTTTCATAATTTTGTACTCTTACTGTTCTGCTAAATTACTGTTGAACCAAACTAGTTCAAAAATTATTCAGGCAAATCATGAGCACATGAACTTTCAAGAACAAAACATCAAACGTCTAAAACCATATAAAAGGGCTAGGACGACTCTCTTGCCGAATGAATCAATTGGCAAATCTATGTTGGAACTTGGCCATACCTGGCCATCTTCTAATTCTAGCTCAACACATCAAACCATTCCATCGGATCTTCAAAGAAAAAATGTTTCTCGGACATAGGTACAAATTTGCGGGAATTTGGAAACGAGATTATTGGTGAATTTCCCGGAAATAGTTTTCCGAGATTTCCCGGGTAAGAAACACTCTATGCTCATTGAAGTCGAGAAAATTACCAAACCCGAAAAATTTCTATACCGGATCGAGAATCGAATCCAGTCATCTCCAGCATACACTGAAACAAGTTTTCATATAGTTTCCATTGGGAACGCACATGATATTGTTCCAATAACAAATTTAATGATTTTTTATCTGAAATTCACATAACATTCACATGATCACATGAATTATATGTGATAAATCACATAAACTTCATTGGACACATAAGGTTCGTGTGATTTCGTGGTGTGATGCCCAATTATGAGATCACATGAAAGTTATGTGAAATTCTAATGGATTTTTTCCATCGGCAATGTGATTTATTTTTTGAGTGTAGTGTTGCTTTGTAGCCGTGCCTTTACCGACTGAGCTAAGGGAGGTTCCGAGCAGTTCCACGCCAAATGACGAATCGAGCTGATGCAACCTTCTCCGATTTGCATGAAACTTTGCATAATTTGATTGTTGTGGTCAATTACTGACATTTGAGCTTAAATTCGGCCTTTTTGAATCATGGAAAAAAAAATCAAGTAATCTATTTTTTTTTAGACTTTTAAAGTTGTTTCTGTTCAAGATTAAAAAAAAATATTGTTCAAATAAGCAGTTTATAAATTTGACCAAAAGTTGTTGTTCTACGTTTTTTGTTTTTGTTAATTGATGGGGTTAGAAGGAAAGGGGTGTAGGTGACTTTGATCGATTCTCTGCTTCGACTTTCTCTTTCGTTAATAATTCGGCTGCAATCATATTCCTTGATTCGTGTGCCATTTTGGATGCTTAGATGAGAACCTCCTTTATCAAACTATGTGGCAGAAATAGCGCAAAATCTGTTTATAAAGCTGTGGCTATCAAAAGAGAAAGTCGATGAAGAGAATCGATCAAAGTCACTTACACCCCTTTCCTTCTAACCCCCTCAATTGTTAAGTGTCCAACTTGAAATTTCACAGAAAATAGCCTTTTTCATTAGATGTTTAATAACGGTGCCGGTGGTGTAGTGGTAAGCGTGATTACCTCTCACCCCAGCAGGTCTGGGTTCAATACCAGTCGGCGCCGCCGGGATGTTCTGAGGCATAACATCTCTGATCACGCCTTCCTTCGGATGGGAAGTAAAGCCGTTGGTCCTCGGTTCATGAGTTGATGGGTCGATAGGTAGGGTTCAGGTGTGGGAGCTGCCTTCCTGGCACGTCGGTAGCATTGGTGCTCAGCACGGAAAACAAGATCGACGGAAAAAAACAAACCAAAGGAAAAAAAAATTAGATATTTAATGAATAATATTCAAAATATGTTGAAGATGGCATTATTTTAAAATTTAAGTTTAAAGCACTATTTCGGATTTTTTTCTCAAAATTACTTGAATTTTTGTACCGTGTATATTTTTCCTGAAAATCAGTTTTTTTCCTACAACTTTGTCTCAGATGTCATTTCGATTGGAAGTGACATTTTCGAGTTATGATTTGTTGAAAAAGATCGAATACGCCATTTTGAAGTTTTTCGGGAGATTCAAAATGGTCGAATTTTAGCTCAAATGTGAAATGGAAATGCTCTTTGGTACCTTTTGACATTTTGATAATATTTTGACAAATTTAAATGGCAAACTTCTTGGTAATAAATGTTCATTAAAACAATTTACATGTTTTTTTCATCTGGAGACGAATTCGACTCAAAATTAAAAAAAGGCGTTCATCGGAGTTTGCATAATTTTTTCTCGATTTTCATAAAAAATCGCCTTCAATATTAGGAAAATTAATGAAAATTTTACTGTATGAGTTGAAAAGAGAGTGAGTTATATTTTAATCGATTTTACTCTTGAGGAGTTTTGAGGAAAATAGAAGAAAATTTTATTCACTTACTGAGTAACCCACTGCTTGTAATTTTGATTCGAATTCAACTCAATTTTGAGTTAATCTCATGGGTCGTGTGAGCTTTGAAAAACTCGTTTTCACATGCTAGTTTAGTCTTACTCATAATTGAGTTCTGTTTAATCAAATTCGCAAAAGCGTAGGGCGCTCATAGACTGAGTAAAATTTTACTCAAATATGAGTAAATGTAACTCACATTTGAGTTACATTTACTCATATATGAGTCACATCTACTCACATTTGAATAAAAATTTAAAGTCATATATGAGTAAAAATTTAATAATATTTGAGTAAACATTTACTTTATTTACATACTAACCTATGTTTTTTTTCGGAATTTGGATAAACGAAACTCAAATATGAGTAAGATTCAATGGCCGTGCCGACTTGAAAAAAATCCAGATCCCAATCTTAAATTGCTTCACCATTCTTGAGATATCTGGGACTTGGCGCTTAATTTTTATGAATACGGGGCATAGCCAACATTCTAAGTTGTCTGGACTTGACAAAATTTGCAACCTTCTCGTATTTGCGTGAAACTTTGCATAATTGTTTGTTATGGACAATCATTCAAATTTTTGCTAAAATTCGGTCATCTCGTTTTTTTGACATTTTTATATAAATTGTACTTTGGGACAAAGTTATAGAGTAAACTAAATTCAAGAATGAACGGTTATTTTTTTTCCCTAATTTTGAGTTAAAATTTAGCAAGTATTATAAGCTTTAATATTTCAAAATGTCCATGTTATTTTTTTTATGTTTTTCTTTTGAAAACGTTCATAAAAAAAAAGTTTTGAAATACTGAAAACCTGGAACAGTTGAAAATTAAAAAATCGTAATGCAACAACTTATGGTCAAATTGTGTAACTTTTTGTTTTAAAAAAGCTTACTAATTAAAGGTTAAAATACCCAAAATATACCCAAAAGTTGTTGTTCCACGATTTTGGTCAATTTGCCAGTCTCCAAATGTTTCAATATTTTTTAAATTTGCATTTTCGTGATCTTTTTTTAAATTTTATTTTTATGTTTTGATCAAGGATACTTTGAGGGATTTATCTTTTTAACCTTTTTTTAATTAAAATCAAAATAACGTTAAACATTTTTTCCTAGAAAACTTCATTTTATTCTACTTATTTTATAATAAGTGACGTTTGCGTGTTACATTTTATTGAAAAGTGTCAAAGACGCCATTTAAAGAAAATCTTGTTCCAAAATGGCCGATTTTTGCAAAAATGTGAATGGTTGCCCTTAACAAACAATTATGCAAAATTTCATATAAATCGAAGAAGGACGAGTCTGAACGGCGTGGGAAGAAAGTTCTTGGATAGATCAGTCATTTTTTTCAGTACTTTGGAACTTAAGATTTTAAAATTTAATCCAAGTTTTGGTACTTTTAGGACTACTGGAAGTTGAAAAATTATTGCAAAATTCAGGGACTTAGCAGTTTGTTTACCTTCAGGAGCTTTGGTGATTTTTTACAATATTCTAGAACTTTAAAATTTCATATTGGGTGTAAATCGTTTTTTTCAAATCCTTTGTAGATTGTAAATGAAGTCCTTGGTCCAACAGATGCCCACCAATTTTGGCCAAAATTTGCATCTTCGTGCCAAAAATGAGCACTCAAAGACCTTTACCTCATGACAATAAAAAAGGTAGAGGAATTTACGTATTCTCGGCAACCTAAGCAGCGACCTTCTTTCTATAGCCTTTTTCTCTATGGAACGCACACATATGCGGTATTGGTTTGTTTACAATCTTTTGCTGCCAGCTGCTCTAACAATTTCAGTCGAAAGAATTGTCAAAAACTGTTTTGAAACGCTTTTACAAAGCTCCAATCTTCTCTAGTGAGAGCGAGTATTGTCGGCAACCAGTTTTTCTTCGGCAACCGTTCCATTTGAACTGCATGTAAATCTGCTGTTCTATTATCGGCAACTCGAAATCAGCTACAATTTGTAGTGCGTGTGTTTCATTTCAAGAAAACCCTGCTAGATTGCTTTTTCTCAGTGGTAAAAATATAGTCAAATTGAAGCTGAAAGCATAAAGAATCGTTTGCATGCATTCAGCGAAATGTTTTCGTAAGAAAATCCAGTGTAAATAGTGTTTCAATTTGGGTTGCCGAAAACAGTCTGTTATGCCGAAGCCGTCATTTCCCCTAAATAAATGAACGAGGCCGTCATTTTCCCTATTAGGAGAAAAAAATAAAGATCAGAGATATGAAATATTTGTAAGATTAGTGAACTCCCAGTGGTAAGTTTTATCGAGATTTTAAATCATGACTGGTGAACGATAAGTTCGACAGTGAGCATGCATGAGGGCGTATACGCGATGATCGATTCTCTTCATCGATTTTCTCTTTGCATTGCATGAGCTAAGCGAAACAATTTTCTAGAGTTGTAACAGGTTGTATTGGCTATCAAAAGCAACAGCAAACGCACCGAGAAACTTTAATTCTTGTGAGTTATTAACAAAAGGGAAAATCGACTAAGAGAATCAATCATCGCGCTTACGCCCTTATGCATGCTCACTGTCGAGTTACACTCTGAATGATGATCGCTTCCACTGTGGCCAATGTGTTCCGATTGAGTTTCAAAATTCTTCAAAGCCTGTAGATTTGAAGACATACTTCAAATCTCCGCGTACATCTTACGAGTTAGACAAAGAGTGTCCGTTTGACTTGCACTGTCGCATGAATGGCCCTTCGTTCTTTTTCAACTTCTATTCATTTTTCATACTGCCGTACTCTAACGGAACTATCTACCTACCCTCTTCTAAGACCATTCTCTAGCTAAGAAATTATCACACTAAAAGCTTCATGTTAGATAGCATTTCCAACCAACTCTTCAAAATTAAATTTATACAGATTGTATCAATCTGAGCCGCCCTCTCCCTTGCCTCGCCCTGGTTCCCGTTGTGGACGAAATGACCTCACACAAAGAAAGACGTCATCACCTCCGTCATCCGGTGGTCCCAATCGAGCCAGCCAAAGATGATTAAAACTTTATCAAATGTAAACAAATTCGCATCGCTGTCTTTCGGTAGCTTCTTTCGGTCCAGAGCCCATCAGCCAAGATTACTGTTGAGCAGTTCCACGCCAAATGGAGAATCGAACAAACTCGACCTTCTCCGATTTGCATGAAATTTTGCATAATTGTTTGTTATGGGGTTTGATTCATATTTTTGCTAAAATTTGGCCATTTTGAATTTTGTAAAATTTTCAAAATTTAAAACAAAATATGTAGCACGGAAACGGCTCTTTTTGATCGAAATGACGTCTGAAACAAAGTTGTAGAGAAAACAAATGTTGTTCTGGGAAAATTATACAAGAAATGGTGTTTAGTAATTTCATGTAAAAATTAAAAAAAAAAATTTAATCCTAAATATCTCAAAATGTTCTTGTCCGATTTAAAAAAAAATTAAATATGCTCATGTAAAATGCAAACTTTTTAAATTTTTGAGATTATGACACTTGACAATTGACAAAAAATTTAATTAAGAAATGCCATTTTCGTGCTACAATTTTTTTGAAAAATGTCAAGTACGTCATTTTGAAAATTTTACAAGATCCAAAATGGTCGAATTTCAGCAAAAATGTGAATCATTGCCCATAGCAAACCATTTCGAAAATTTCCATACAAATTGGAGAAGGTCAATTCTAAAATTCAATATGTTTTGTTCGGCTATGGAATTGCGCTGCTGCTTCTGTGCGTAAGCTCCGAAAATGTTTAGATGGAAGTGACCAAGAATCAAGCGAAAAGAAAGTTCTCCTCTGATGATGAAAGATGAGGGTATAGAATGGAAAGTTTTTATTAAAAATCTCTGGTTTTTTTTTTTGTTTGTTTGCTCTTCTCCAGATGCAACTGTGTCCGGGATTGAAAGATTGCCAAAAATCATCCGGCTTGAAAGTCGGACGGATGAACGGCAGGGTGTCGGTGGCAGGATTCTTAATTTGTTTCGGTTTACTCGGTGGTTTTCGCTCGCCGATTTTGTCTGCTTTTGACAGGATGATAAAAAAAAAGTACACACTGAATGGAAAGACATAATTTTTGAACATTTTCATCAGTCTTTAAAAAAGCCAATTTTGCAAATTTCGCAAATCAACGAACGAAAATGAATAACATTATAGTCAAATGAGACGAAACGACACTGGCCGTCACTGGGAAGCTCCATTCAAATTGAGCAAGTTCAAGTCAGTTCAAGCGAATGTAAGGTGAATAAATTGTCACCCCCGCCGATCTCGCTTCTTGACTTTTGTTCCTTTCCGGTCACACCTTAAAACAGAAGGAGATAGAGATAAAAGGGCGACTATAAAGTAAAAATTCAATACAAGGGGTTGGTGGGACCGAGGAACTGGAAATGGGATTTTTTTCTCTTTCTCCAAACACTACGAGACAATTTGTACGACCAGTTCCGAGGCGGAGGGTGGTGGAAATTAAGGTTGTAAATCAGGTGAATTTATGTAAGTTGAATTCTTTCCGCTCGTTTTGGCATTCTTTTGGGGAGGCAGATGGGAGCGGGGTTTCTGACAGGAGATAAGCAGATAATGGAGCTGAAATTTGCATTCTAAAGCAAGAGTGGAGTATGGTTCGTGGGGAATCAAAGGCTCTCTTTATCTTACTTTGGACGGGAATTTGACACCGGAGGTTGCGTTGAAGATATTTTTAAATAAAGTGACAAGGACAGGTGCTGCTAGGAGGAGGAGGGGTGGGGTCTTATCGTTTAATCGGGCGGAAGGTAATTGAATAAAAATAGATCAAGTTGGAAGTTTGGAGTCGCTCTTGTTGGTAAATTGTGTGACATTAATTTAACAAGAATATTTCATTTCAATTGTGTCACGTTCAGGGTATCAAAACACGGAGAGCAAGTAACAATGTAGGCAAAACGATTGCGACGATTGTCATGACAAACTCTCTCTCAGCAATATAGCCGGATCGGAACGGTGGAAGGAAAAAGATAAAATTGACTTGGCTCGTATGTCGTATGTCATTTTGTCATGATAAAGACATTTTTGATTCTCTGGTCATGTTCTATCTTCTTAGGAAAATGAAGATTGAAAAATGAAAATTTTCAAAATATGCGTTATGATAAATGCTAAAAAAAAAGGGAAAAGTTTTAAAATTGACCAAATGGCAAATAATTTTGGAAATGTTGAAAACGGCAGGATATATTTGAGTATAGGCGAATCCAATAGAAATTAAGCGATTGTTTCAGCCTCTGGCGGTGAATAGGGGAACCTTCAAAATAGTGATGAGCGTGGAAATTTTCACCGTGCCAGGTGCTTGAAATCATAATCCACGTGAAATATTTTGTTTTCTGTATCGGGTTTGCAGTGATCCGGCTGGTGCTTCCATATATTTTTGATTAGAAAAATGAAGATTTATAAAATTGTCCCAGCGGTTATGATCTTCCGGATTTTTAATGTGTGGTTATTTCAGCTGTAAATCAGTTCAGATCTGAAGATAATCGAAAAATTAGGCCACTCCCGATGAAAATTTGCAAGTTGTGCAAAATGTACGTTATTTTAAGTTTTGAAAATCGTCATTATGATGTAAACAAATGGATTGGATGACATTTCCTCTCAAAATCGGCAAGCGCACTCTTCATTGATGGTGCATAAAAATAGCATATTGTTACTTCGGCCATTTTGTCTACTTAGCATGGTTGGTGCTCATTTTCTAAATGTGTGGGGTATGGAAATCCAAGCAGTTTTTTGGTTTCAAGTACATACTCTATTCTGAAGTCTGTGAAAGGGAATCTAGATGATGTAGAACAAACGTCCAATTTAACACTTTTTAATTAGATCATTGAGAAAAAATCGTCCAATGTAACATGTCCGAAGTACAACTTGACTGGTCAAATCGTCCTATGTGATTTTTTTCCTCCATATTGTAGCACGTAATTCAAAATAAAAGTGTGATTTTACCATTCCTGCTGAATGTTATTATTAACTGACTACGGCAAAAATAGTTTTTGTTGGCCATTTTGAAAAAGTACTCGAGAATTCGTTCTAAGCACTTACCTTTGAGCGGCAGATGACGCCATTGTGCCTGTCACATACCGGTCGTATGAGAAAATGGGAGAGTTACCAGTCTTCTTGAATTGTTGTCTTCGCTTTTTGGCATCGTGGTGTTTGGTGCACTGAATTCCATAGAACATAAAATGTTGTGGTTATTATGAGAAAGATTCGCAGTTAATATTTAATAAAATTCACTGCACGCCTTGTGCGGCCATTCGCGGTCAGCAAATTTGATTTTCTCTGTAATAAATTTCCAACTTATCCACTTTTTCCCTACAGGCACTTAACTAAAATAGCTCTTCTATTTCTACGCAAAAAGCGAAACCCTCGAAGTCCTATCACTCGTCAATTAGCCTTTTGGCATAGTATTTTTTTTTTCAAAAACAATCTTCCAATTTTCACGCTCCCTTCGAGGAGCGACCGCGTGAGCTATTTAAGTAAAACGTGGAAATTTTCTCCTGGCAGTCGCCATTAACAGTTTTACAACCTTTTGGGTGGGGACGGAAAACTTTCCGTTAATACAATAAACCCATCATCAACCCGATCATCACCTTTTGTCTTGTTCTTGTGCTGCAATGGTGGGTGGCGGTGGCAGTTAAGTGCTTGAGCGAAAATTTCTTATAAAGGGAGCAAGGTAAAGTAATAACCAGGCGATTTATGCCCCAATCAATTGCTAGCTAAAAGTCAGTCGTCGAAATTTCTGTGGAGTTCTTCCCATGTGACGGGTTTGTTACTTTGGAGTGTGCTTTTGGGTGTTTACCGGGTTTTGGTTTCCCGAATAAAAATGATTGTGAAGTTGGTTTCAAAAAGTAACAATAATAGATCCAAATAATCAGTTATCCGGAAACTTTGTTTGAAGATCTTAATCAAACGGTTTTGAAAATTTAATTAATTTCATGCTCAATTAATTTCAAATGTCAAGTTAAAACCGAAAGAAATTACCTACACAATTAGAAATAACTTATTTTACACGTGACGGAATCCATCTTTGACATAAAAGAAGGAGACGTAAACAAACATGTCATGTAAAATTAAGTGCTCCGAGACTGAAAATATCGGAAGTACATTTGATTGAGCTGAATTTTGCGTCTATTATGACTAAATTTTATGTCAAAATTAACGCTCGTATATGTCAGTCTCAGAGCACCTAAATTTACATGAAATTTTCGAAGTGTGTACTCAAATTTGATTACTTACTTACTTAATAATTACTTGAGTATGAGTAATATATTCTTAGCGTGCAGTGCCTACACAGTAAGAGAAAATAAATCAAACATAAATAATTTGATGATTTGATGAATGAAATCCATTATTCAACATTTATTTTTTTAATAAAATGTTTAGAAAGCTTGTGGAAAAATTATATAATGATTTAAGTAAAAATTTTGGCAACAACGCTCTGATGAGACAACTAAGACCCATCCATAAGATTCTTCCAAATAATAGAACTGTATAAGTAATAATTTACAAATACCCGTTAAATGTATTGTTAATCTGTTAGAAACAGTTTTTGGTTTTACCTGTTAACAAAATAGTCTGACAGTTATAAACAGATTTTTTTTTTGAAAAACAATCGTCTACACATCAAACATAAATTACTCAACAGTAAGTTATTCTTACAAAGATTGTTTGAATTCCAATATAGCACCTACCTTATTTTTGCGAGCTGACAATTACTCAATCAGAAAATTTAAAATCAATTAAGTATTCGTGATACATTACTAAAACTTGCGTACTTCTTTCATAGTAAGCTTTTTTCGTTCATCACCTTCCCCAATCACCGCACTTATAAAATAAATCATATAACCAGTGTGAAATTCATCACACATCTTTCATAATTGTCATCATAATAATCTCATAATTGGAAATTGTACCACGAAATCCCATTATGTGTCCAATGAAATATATGATCACTCACATAGAATTTATTATGTTATGTGATATTCACATAAAAATCATTAATTTTTTTATTGGAAAAATATTTTTTTGAGTTCCAAATAGAAACTATGTGCAAACTTTGTTCAGTGTGGGAAATGCCGTTCAATCAAACTCCAAACAAAAAGTCTCAATTAGTCCCATCCGGGCAAATGTACCACTTCGTTCCACCCTATTCGCCGAGCGCCACACTTCTTTTACCGATCAGTGTGATATCTCATAAACTCTTAATTAGGAAGTTTTCTATCGTTTCTCTCACTTTTTGTTACCCTCCTTCGACACGCAATCACACATCATTCACAACGGACAAAATAAAAAAAAATCAGCCAACGTTGCTTGAGCTATCCGTAATTTTTTTCCACGTTGATCTTGTTTCCGGTTCCGATTTCCCCAACACTCTCGCTTTATTTGTTCTACTCCATTCACCAACATGTACACTGTTAATTTTTTTTGTCTCTCCCATTTCACGAAGCAGCAGCATCTGCTGTGACAGCGAGAGCTTTTCTTTTTCCCCACCCACCGTTTCCGTGACGCCTTTGTTGTTCTTCTTGTTGTTCTAGTCGATGTTGCAAGATCTCGTTATCTCTCGTCTTTACTTTTCCACGTTTTATTTTTTCCGGTTGAATTTGATTTGTTTGCCCTTGATAAGAATTGATTTTCCGGTTTTGAAATTGTTTGTTCGCTTTGGAAGGATTTTGGAAATGACAGGCATTGTTTGAAAAAAGCGTATTGAGAATACAATTGTCATACCGCACACTTCTATTCAATTTATTTTCGCCTTCCGATAATATGGACCTAACTTGGATGAAGTTCAAATGTGAATGCAGTGCAATCAAGCTAATGCGTGTGTGGTTGTCTATATGTACGCCCTCGCCATCTTTCTTCTGCTATGTAAAATTACCCCTGCGGTTAGGCACATGCATACTAAATGTGTTGTTGGCAAATTTGAGTAAAAATCTACCCATCTAATCGTCTTTCTCTATCTAGAATGCGGGGATAAATGGATTCATTTCCCTGTTTGTCGCTCTTGTTCGATATAGATGGTGCAGTAGTATGCTTCGATTAAACGTTTGAAAGCTCTATACTGTCCCGACGGTAGTTCAGCTCACTCAAACTAATTTTATCACTTAATTCAACAAAACTGTTTAAAAAATCATTGCCTGTATCTGGATTGTGGAAATGGCAACGACTTGATTTAGAGTGTATTTTTTCGTATGTTCTTTTTTTTGTCTAAAAAAGTAATGCTCAAAAATAACTTATTGGTCATTCCGCACCAATTGACTGACAAAAATTCAAAAATTGAAATTGAACTTTTCAGATTTGGACCAAATTTGGACCAAATTTGGAGGAGGTAGTTATTGCTGAACAACTTTTAAAAATTCTAATTTTTGTGCCGATCGGAGCACTCCTCGGTCCAGGGGAGCATTTTTTCCAAGAAAGCAGTACTTATTTTCGTTAAGATCTCCGGAACAAATGAAGCTACGGGGATAGTATTAGGTTGACAATGATTTGACAAGGAATCCAAGTATGAAATTACTATGTTTGTGCAGTGTTGCCAAATGTTGTTAATTTTCGTTATAATAAAGTAAAATGCTATAGATCCTAAAATATTGTATTTTGAGACAGTCAAAATTTTCGAATATAAAAACAAAATCAATTTTGTTTGCCTTATCTTATCTTTCTTTATTAAAGAGACTTTCAGCCATCGGCTGGTTCATCTCTGCGCTTTTTGGTTTGCCGTAATTTGTAATAAATGATAGCCTTTTCCTGAGCTATTCGTTTTTTGCTTTGTCGTTTTTTAATTCTTTTTTTAAATTTACTAGATATTCTTCTGAAAATTCACTTGAAGTTCTCATTAGGATTCCTATGGAATTACCTCGGAATTATCTGGAATTTTTTTAAGGAATCGTTTTATTCTTGGAATTCCCTTGAAAGTATTTTTTAAATTCGTTTATTTGTTTAGGCTCAAATGTTTATAAAACTCTACGGAGCCGATTAATACAGAGATTTTATGAAAAGAAAAAAACATGAGGGTCTGTGTTTGATTTAATTTCTTGCCGGGAGGTGACTGCTTTCTGCTCACATTCTTCCGCTCCCACGATTTTCTGCTTTCTTCAATTTTCTTTTCTTCACTGCATTGTTGCTGTTTCAACAGCTCCTTTGCAGCCAAGTACGTCACGTCTTTCCCGTAGTCGGAAAACGGTCGCTACCGTGCTTGTTCTCCTGCTTCCTGTTCTCTCCGGCCTTGTGGGTCATCTCGTCGATTGTCAATTCTTCATCGAGCACCGCAATTGCTTCCGCTGTGGCACCTCCGGCTACCACATCTGTGTACGAAATATTATTCAAACTTCTACCGGACCGATCTTCGCGGTTCTCTTCATCCTGCTTTCGTTCTGCGTCCTGTTTTTGCATCTCTAGTTCCTTCTTCTTCTTCGCATTTCAAGCTTATTGCATATCGCATATTAGCTTATTGCGTGCTCTCAACTTAGTGTTCTAGATGCACTTCCACAGTTATTAATTGAGAGCTTTCGATGCCTGTACCATTTTTGCATTGGTATAATTGTGTGGCAAGTCCAATCATACTTCTATGCCCAGGGAAGTCGAGAAATTTGCCAACCCGAAAAATTCCTAGACCGGACCGGGAATTGAACCCAGCCACCTCCAGCATGGTCTTGCTTTGTAGCTGCGCCTTTACCGACTGAGCTAAGGGAGGCCCCCCTGCATCTCTAGTTGCTACCGAGAATTCTGCTCGGAGCAGGACTTCATCTTCCAAGTAACATTTCAAGTTTTATCGAGGTTTTATAGCTTTCTGCAAGTCTAAGTAATGGTCTACAGAACCTTCATAAAACCCAAATTGTTACTTGGGCTGGTGCCCCTTCAGCTTACACAAAAAGCAAGTACTTTTGATACCTTCATAGAATAAATTCCGCGAGGTGGGAATTTCCTTTTTTCAAATCAATCTATTCACCACAGGGGTGTTTCATTTGGAGAAAAAGAAATGAATTTTGGATACGTCACACTCCAGTTCGATTCATAACCCCAAGATGTGAACCTGTGAACAAATTGATAGAGATTGATGAAGGTTTAGAGGTCGCGCTAATGATTTGGAATTTGTATGGGAATTACTATGGAATAAAAACTTATGTCGCTTCAACATTTCTCGTGCAACAGGAGAAAAGGGCCTATTTGGCGAATTACCCGACTGCAGTGTGTTGTTTCAGGCGCAAGCTAGTATCATCTTCTGTCTTAACTGTGCTGCGAGCTTAGCGAGAAATTCGTTTATGTAGCCGTGTTAAACCAAAGAGAAAGTCGATGAAGATAATCGATCAACGATGATAGGCCCTTTTCAAATGTTACGAGCGATTTCTTCTTGTTCAAATTTTGACAAAATTTAATATGTTGTTGTTATGGCAATGACCAATGTTGTTACGATCAGTTTTACAGCATATCAAGAAAAACAGAAATGTGACAACATGTAAAGTATGATGAATTGACAGATGAATATGTGCAAGACAACAACGTCAACTTCATCACAACAACAACAGGCTTGTTGATAAGTTTCATGACAACCACATAGTATTATTTTTTTCACAGTTTAGATTATACAACCAAAGTAAGAGCAATGTAAGTGAAAATTAAAATTAATATTTAATTAAAATCATTGGTGCGACCTCTAAACCTTCATCAATCTTTACCATTTTTTTGCACAGGCTCATATTTTGGGGTTATGAATCAGACTATAGGGTGGTCAATCAGAAATTCATCACTTTTTTTTTAAATGAAGCACCCTAATACACCACGTACACCAGTGTACATGTCAAAGCACAACTATGCTGGGAATTTTCCACAGGTGACACGCTTCACTTTACCGCATTTCTCTAGCACCAATTGCATTGCGGTGAGAAACTTCTGGCGGAAAATCAAAAAATCGTACATATTGAACATTATCCACCGCGCGCGACATGCGAAATTCACTGCCTTTCCATTCGAATAATGGAAAATTAAATCTTTCGAATTAAACTTCAACGTATGAAGCAACGATTCTTCGGACTTGAACTTTTTGAAAAGGGATTTCTCCTCAGCTATTCTGTACGTTGCTTCCATTTGAATGGAATCCGCATCCAGTGCTTTTACGAAATTAGCAATTTCGCCAAAGTTCTTAATTTCAGCACTGCTCATTACCATTACTGCAGGAAAATAAAACAATCACTTGATCAAGTAAGCAAACTGTCGATGATGAGAGATACAACTGCTGCTGCTTCTACAGCTGAAAGCGAACAGACTGTTGAAAGTCTTCCCAGAATACCTTTAGAATTTTACCAACAACTCTGAATTCTCTTGGATCTCTGTTCAGTATTCGTTTGGAATTGTGCACAGAATTCATCCCAGGTTTCTTTTGGAGTTTCCCTGAAATTAGCTTCAGAATTCACTTAAAATTCTTCTCACAAATTATTCAAAATACTTGGATGTGGACCTAAAATCTGTGGAGTCAAGCCTCAATTACTCTGTACCGTTTCGCTTGTTTGTTAACAAGTTTATGAAATGCGGTGTCGATATTCAACGATCGCACGCTCAATTTAGTTCCTGCATCTGGTACCAGTGATGCCAGATTTCTTTGAGGTCGATTCTGTAGATGTCATAACTTTGATGATTGAAATGATGAGCAGGGGATGTGAATTTTGGAAGGCGCCATCCGGGTTGAGGAAGGTATTCCGTAGGAATAAACTAACATCCGTAGAATCCCGTAGAAAACACATTAATTGCGTTGATTTTGCCGCAAAATTCTTTCGATTCCGTAGATCTGACAACACTGTCTGCTGGTACCAATGAAACAATCGGGATCAGGGGTGTACTCAGTGTGCTAATTAATTATACTCATCTCTATAATCTTCCTCGCAATCATCGTAGAATCCTCCTCAAAACTCTCCTTAAAATTGTAGTTTTTCTTACAATCGCCTTGAAATATTTCTTACACTAGGGGTTCTAGTCAGTACTCGCTTGGAGTTCTTCCCAGAACTACCTGGGAATTCTTCTAAAATTTCTTCATTGAGGATAGCATAGCAAAAACATGAAATTGCGACTCGACCTTCTCCGTTTTGCATAAAACTGTGCATAGTTGTTTGTTCTGGGCAATTAATCACATTTTTGCTCAAATTTGGCCATTTTGGATATAATAAAAAAAAACTTCAAATGACGTCTGATATTTTTTCATAAATTATAGCAAGAAAGCGTCACTTCGGATCGCAATGACGTCTGAGACAAAGTTGTAGCGAAAAATAAAGAGTATCTGTGAAAAAATGCACTATATATATTTTTTTTTTTAATTATAGAGGAAATGGATGTAATGTTGGCCTAAATGCCCCTAATTTTGGCCCATACATAAATTCAGCAATCGACTAAATTTTCAATAGCGACCAAAAATATCCATTAGTACGCGTTCATCTAGATAAAATTGATAAATAGCAGATTTTTAGCAATGGATTGGGCCCGTAGGTCAACCATTTCAGATCCAGATCTCAATAGATCCATAGCCATTTCCTCTAGTGAGTAAAAATTTCAAAAAAATATTAAATACTTAAATATCTCAAAATGTCCTTGTTTAATTTTCATTTATTTTTTTAATAAAAGTTCTTGAAAATGCAAACTTCTAGAAATCATGGACACATGAAAATTGACAAAAATTGTAGAAACAACTTTTGGTCAAATGTTTAAACGTTTGTTAGAACGATAAATAAAGATAAATTTTGGCTTTAAAAATTAAGTTATTTTTTAACAGAAAATATTTGAATGTTTTAAATATAGTTTACTGTGTAGAATTAAATCAAAAATCGTTGTAACAAAAAGTTCAAAATTTGACCAAAAGTTCTTGTTCTAAGAATTTTGTCAATTTTTATGTGTCAATGTTTGCTTTTCATGTTTTTTTTTTAATTATAAAAATGAAACAATGACATTTTGAGATATTTGAGTATTTAACATATTTTTAAAAATTTACTAAATGAATTTTACCGTGTATATTTTTCCCACAAACATTTTAGCTTTCTCTACAGCTTTGTCTTAGACGTCATTTCAATCAGAAGGGACGTTTTAACACTACAATTGATTGAAAAATGTCAGACACCATTTTGAAAATATGTCAAGATCCTGAATGGTAAAATTTGAGCAAAAATGCGAAGGATTACCGATAACAGACAATCATGCAAAGTTTCATGCAAATCGGAGAAGTTAGTGATTTATCGATTCGTCATTTGGCGTGGAACTGCTCCATTCTACATCTTCTCAAAATCACTATGGAATTTTCATCAAAATTATTTTCATAATTCTTCAATGTGATGGAATGCTAAAAATTAAGTCTTGTGCAAGATTCCTGAAAGTTTTCAATGGTCTCAATCTAATTTTATTTTTTTTTCGGGGCAAAGATTGAGTACATATATGTTTATTTATTTTCTTGAATCACTTTTAACACACTGATATTTAGAATCAGAAATGAAAAGTAAAATTTTAAGTTTTGTCATTTGAAGGGCCACCCTATTTGCAACTTTCATCAAAATAAAGGCCTTATTGTAAGTAAAAACTTTACATAAGACACCATGTTGGTAAACTTGTAATTATTGGTTTATTTCCTCCTAATTGCCATTCTTGAACCACTGTGCAATGCTTTCTGGATGAATTTTAATGCATTACTATAGTGCAATATTGCAGAATAACATATTACAATATACGAAGAATACATTTTTCCATTTAATTTCAATTTTACATGTAGAATCTTGTTGGCAAGTTTTAGTTTTTTTTTAAACTGAGATCCAAGTTATAGTTTTGAAAAAAATCAAAGCTCGATTTCTACCAATTTTCTACAAGCTTCAGAATTTATTTTTTTGTAAATCCAATTGATGTCAAATGACGTAGCAGTCATCAAAATTTCAGCCATTAGAGACTCCTTTGGCCTAATAGTATTCGGTCTTCTGGCGTTTGGTATAATGGCCCATCACAAAAAAATGTTGACTCCTTCTTTTTCAAAACCTGGCTTAACCCTTGCTCGAGAGTATCGAAAAAAAGTTTAAAATTGGTTTAGTGGGTCTACGTAAGCTATTATTTTAGGTACTTGTTGGTCAATTTAGCATAAGATTGAGTAGGGTAGCTGACAGCATCGGCAATACCTTTACCTATTATCGTCAAGTAGTTAAATTATGTCCTTGAGCGCTCATTATTAGCATGAGGGTGCATCATGTTTCAGAGCATCGTTTGACCAACATCGAGCACTCAAGAACTTCATTAACCTCCCTGACGATAATAGGTAAAGTTATTTCTGAAGCCGTCATTTACCCTATGTTATATATGTTGTTCAATGCAATTTGAGAATAGAATTCACTACAAATGCTGTGCAGCAGTTTTCCAAAATAAAAACAATAGCGAATCAATCAATACTTAAGTCAATAATTCCGGCATACCCGACAAAAACGAACGAAATCCTCCCAATCTTTTTGTTCACTCAAAACCCGACAAACACACTCGAATATCCATCGAAAATAAAATGAAACACACAAATACCTACAAACAGTGTTCTGCAAATTGAAGTGCACGAATGTTTTTAGATAGATACAAGCAATAAAAAAAAAATCGATGTAATTTCGCGTGCTTTGCATTGAGACAAAATCCACTGAAGGGGCGTGGCATACCGTGGAATAGTTTTAGACTTTCTTACTAATACCAAGCGAACATACATCCACACTCTCACGAACACGCACAGAAAGAGTCAAGCAAACTTCACACTACTTACTCGCTTAACAACAATTGTTAGCCAAGGTGATTTTCCGTATAGTTTAGTTTAGTTTCATTTACTAAAAAAATCCTTGAGTTTTTCGTCCCCAGTTCAGAATCCATAATCACATCTTAGTTTGACCGATTGTTTAGCGCCTAGCATCGAGTAAACCCAACCCGCTCTATCTCTTTCTTTCTCTTTCATTCGCTCACTTTCTTTCTTTCTTTCTCTGTTTCTGATTGCTGCCACATAAATATCAATATTATGAAAGTGGTGTTTTGTTTTCCTTACAAATTACATTGCATTCTCGGAACGGAAGTTTAATAATTGTTGTTGCTCCTTTATTTTCCGTTTGTTTTTTCTTGATTGGATTAATTTTTTTTCTACGAGAGCATTCCAGTGTCTCCCCATTTATCTCCGTTACATATTTAATCAGAAATGCAAATAACAGAAGTTAATAATCGTGTTAGCTGCAAGCCCCTTCCTTGTTGCCCACTCTCTCTCTCTCTCTCTCTTCTTCTCTTTCTCTGTTTCTTGAAATGATTGATTTTGATTGATTGCGTATAATTTACCCGTTTGTTAAGTCTGTTTATTCCGTAAAGCTAGATTAATTGAATAAGTGTTCCCCCGAAACACGCGCGAGAGATCGATTATCTCATTAACCAACCACTTTCTGGCGTTATCGTTTGCGCTCTCCTTTGATCTTTCTCTCTCTCTCTCCTTGCTCTTTTTTTTTCTTCGTTTTTTCATTGTTCTGTTTCTCTTTCACTTATTCCTATCTTTCTCTCTCTCTCTTCTACGCAAGTTATAACAATAACCACCTATCGAACGAGTATGATGAAGCTTTTCAGATCTTAGAGTATTATTTTCGATTATTGTTTTCTTCAGTTGTTATTTTTTTTTCCGTTGTTTTGTCCTTTCCTTTTCTTTTGTTTTGGACTGATGCGCTGTTGAATATGATGAACATGTGATTTTTGTTGTTACATTTTTATTCGAATCGATGCAGACAGTTTTTTCCTTTTTTTCATTTTGTTTCAAAACTAGTAAAGTACAGTCATATAAAAACAAATATTTAGTATCAGTTGTACACCTTTCTGGATTTGGACATGTCTTGATTATTATTCCTAGTGGAGCAAGTTCTGTTTTCGTAAAATTTGTAATTCAATCTAAACAATGCCAGCGTAAACAAACTTAAAAACTAATTAAATTGAACCTTCCTAAACTAAAAAAAAAACAACATTGACAGTACAGTATTCTACTATTTTTTCTCATTTCTCGCTGATTGATAAAAGTATATATATACAAAAAAAAACTATACCAAAAAAAGAAAGAATAATATTTTTTGTTGCACGTTGTTTTTGAGCGGACCGCTGTTTTTAATGCATGTTTCTTGTTCTGTCCTTTTTGCATGTAGGGATTCGGTTTTGTAACATTCGCTAATAGTAGCGATGCGGAGCGAGCACGCGAACGTCTTCACGGCACTGTGGTTGAGGGACGCAAGATTGAGGTGTGCATGAACAGATTTTTTTAAAACTGAAACCCTACCTTACCTCATCCTTTCTCCTGTTGGTCCTCCTTTTCCTCCGTTCCTTTTATCCTTCAACCATCCACAAAAAACCGAACCGATAGATGTTAGATTCAAAAACAACCACCTTGAATGAAACTCCCTCCAGTGAATCCTTTAAATAAGGCCGTAGTAGGCAGTAAGAGAGCGAACGTACTAATTATTTTGCAGATTGGCTGACTGGCGGACATTGCGTGTATCTCTAGGTGCAACCCGAACTGTGCTCGATCGTTCGCAAAGTACATGCGCATAGTTTAGACATCTAGGTTATTTGGTTGGATGGTTGGCTAGCCGGCTGGCTCGTGAGATAGTGCTTGATCATAAAATATCATGATGGTTGTGATAATTGTTTCATCCTTACAACAGCATATGGCATATTTGATTTGTTTTAACAGGTGATGAATTAGAAACTAACTGAAAGAAAATTTGCTGTACTGGCGAACAAATGGAGAATATGAGAACTATGTATGCAAATCGTATAACTGAAGAAACCGTTGCGATTCGATGGACCGATGGAATCGTTTTTTCGATAAATTGATTAATATTCTGGTTATATTGATTAATATTTTGGTCATTTTGTTGAGGGCAATGATTCACATTTTTTTTTGCCAAAATTCGGCCATTATTTTGGATCTTATAAAATTTTCAAAATGACCGCAATGAATTAAAGAAAAAGTAGCATGTAAACGGCATTTCTGATCGAGCCAGAGAGAAAATTGAAGTGGAAAAAAATGTATATTTATCTGAGAAAAGTTATCAAAAATGTGTTTTACTCATTGTAAAGTCAAAATAAAAAAAATAAATAAATACCAAAATATTTCAAAATTGATATTAAAAACCAAAATATCTCAAATTGGAATATTGAAACCCATGCACACTTGAAAACTGATAAAAATCGTAGATCAAAAACTATTGGACAAATTTTTGAACTTTATTTAAAGTGTCTAAAACATTGTTCTCTGAGTATAAATTACAGATAAAAATATTTTATCGAATCAGTTGAAAAAATTGGATCATAAGTTCACGTTTTACGATTTTTGTAAATTTTAAAGTGTCCATAGTTTTGCACATTCCAAAAAATCGCATTTTTCGTGACCTTATTTAAAAAATATAATCAATCTAGGATATTTTAGATAGGTATTTGGGTTTTTAGCATTTACTTGAAATTACTAAAACATTTTTTTGATATACAGGTTTGTCTCAAACGTTATTTCGACCAGTGCTACATTTTTTTTTTCAATTTCAAGAATGCCGTTTTGAAAATTTTACAGAATCAAAATTGGCCGATTTTCAGCAGAAATGTGAATAATTACCGAAAACCAGGTATACCAAAAGTACCGCCTCATGACAGTATTCCAACGGCTGTCGCTTTCTTTTCCCTACGACAGTGAGGCTGTCATACCACCTGCAACGTTGCCGTATTGTGCAGTACACGACAGCTCGTTCTTATGCATGTATTTTGTTCGTTCGGCTATGATAGCCTCGGAAGGTCATTCGTAACGTTCCTCGTACATACAACAAGCAGTCCGTCAAACAGCCGATTCGTTGCTGCTGTCTTTGAAATGTTGTTCATGTGTCGTGAGACTGCTACTACGCTACCAGTGTGCCGCCGAAGCTCGTTCGGTTGCTATCGCGTTCGTGCTGCCCAGTGCAAAATGTTCATACGATATTTTTTTAAACGCGCGGTCTTGGGCAGATCAGACATCCCTACATTCCGGCGAAAAATATAAGCCTACCCGACACCAACCTGACTTCTACCAAACCCCAACCCGAGTTTGTCCCGACATTGACCCGACATAAACACATAAGTGACCCGACATCGACCCGACATTTGGCTGACGTCGATCATAACTTGACCTTACATTGATCCGACATCGGGCCGACATGTCTGTTCGGGATCATTTTTCTGGGTTTCTTGCATACTCCGCTGCCGTTTATAATGTCTCGTGATCGTGACAGCCTTTTCGTGACAGCCACTTGCGTAAGCTTAGGGATGTCGTCGCTTTGTTAAAACTGTCATGACGACAGAAACATTGAAAACCTGGTCATAAAGAAATTTTATAAATATAGCCCATTCGGATTCACTACGTTCCAAGCACGATGATTTTGGTAAAGCGGGTATAGATGTGACTGTTCTAATACAGCTTTCATTCGTTCGTGCGTGCGCTGTTGCCAATACACTTCGAATTCAGATTTGACCGTACGGTAGCAAGCGGTAGTAAAGCACACAAAGCAACAGTCAATTCACGAGAAGGCTGTACTATTTGGAAGCCTGCCCAAAACAAACAATTACACAAAGCTTCATGCAAATTATTGAAGGTCGAGTTTTTCCGAATCGTCATTTGGCGTGGAACTGCTCCAATGTCAAATTTGAAAGGACTACAATTGTGCAATAGTGTTCGAAGGGAGCCAACCAAATGACTTCAAAATCGTAACTCAGTTTTAACATTGCGTTTTATCTTCATCGGTTTTGACAGCGTAAATATGGCGAAAATGAACCCATGCATGTTTGATGTTGCAATTTCTACTACCATGAAAAATGAAAACTGTGAAAATCTACATCAGAAGAGAGTATTAAGGCTAAATTAAAAAAAAAAAAACATTATCCAAGAAACAATCTTTTAAATTTGCCTTGCTTTTCCTGTAAAAAAAACTTGATAAAAGAAAATCATCCAAGTGGCAGAAAAGAAAGTAAATTTAATTTTTTTAATTTTTTTATTTAAAACTTGAAAAATTTCGTGATTTATGATTTGTGTCCATTTTGAAAATATTAGAAACGTTAGCATTTGTTATAAGCTTTCAAAACAAAATTATTTAAAACCTATTGCAAAGATAACTTTCTTGTGCTATATAGCAGTTCCAGGTCAAATAGCAAAACATATAATTTTTTGACTCGACCTTCTCCGATTTGCATGAAAGTTTGCATAATTGTTTGCTATGGACACATTTGTTCTAAAATTCGGTCATTTTGGCCATTATTTTTTTCTTTCTTCAAAATATCACTTCTGATCGAAATGACAGCTAAGACAATGTTGTAGAAAAAAATTAAGCCTTTCTGCGAAAAATATACTCGATTCAAATATTTTCGTAATTAAGAGTGAAAATTCCTAAAAACTTGACTTAAATATTTCAAAAGTCCTTGTTCAATATTTGTATTTTGTTTTTTTTTAAAGCTCATCAAAAATGCAAAAAATTCGAATATCGAAAACCTTGGACGCTTTAAAATTTACAAAATTCGTAGGACAACAACTTATGTCAAATTTATTAACCTTGTGTTAGTACGCTTTTCTATGTAATTTCTGCACGCCTTTATATGGGGCTCTTCTTATGTGCAGGTATGTAAAAGTTGAAGTATTGAAATTGGGTTGTTAGCGGAATGCTAAATAAAACAGCAAAAAAAGTTATCTTCCATTTAATTCCACTTAATTAATTTTGGTATCCATGACAGATACGTATTTCGACTACAATGTGCAGTCTTCATCAGTGTCATTCCCACTAAAGAACTTATCAAAATCCAACCCCCTTAAGTACTCATGCAAAAGTTTTATGCAAAAGTTGTTGTTGGAAAATCTCTTTTTTTCTATAAGAGTGCGCATCCTGTAACGTATGTATGACTTCTAGATACACTCTCGATCATAAGTTTAAGGACACCCCCAAAAAAAAATTTGTTTGTTTTGTTCATATCTCTGTCATGTTACGTCCAATTTTTGTTCTCTTTAGATCATTTGAAAGGTATTGAATGGAACTTTCCTCGTAGGCAAATTGTTCAATATAATTTTCAAATTTTGTGTGCTTAAAGTTCACCCAAAGTTACAATATTTTTCAAAATTTACTCTGAAGAATCGTGACTGATTTTCTCAGAATTGGTTGGCCAAATTTTGAAATAAAAGTAGCAGTAGAACACTTATGCTATACCATTCATACCATTCGTTCAATTTTCGATCTCCAAAGGTTATTTTTTGGAGATCGAAAATTGAACGTAAAATGAGAGATCATTGAACAAAACATATTTGCATGGTTTTTGGGGTGTCCTTAAACTTATGATCGGTAGTGTAATTAAAATGTGTTTCTAAAAAAAAAACTGTTATTATTTACAATAATGAGGTTTTTAAGAAAAATAAACACGTATTTTTTAAATGTTTTGGATGGACATTTAATTTTTCTAAAATTATTGACAAATTGTCTTCAATTCACTCGTTGATCATAACGTTGAAGGATTTATAATTTTGTTAATTTTTTAAATAAAAAAGTTAAACAATTGTCAGCCCTATTCAAATGGTAGTCTAGATTATATATCTCTGGAAAACAATTATGCAAAGTTCCTGAAGTATGTCAAGCCTTCGGTCCCACAAATTTTTGATAGATTTTTAGGGGAAAGATTTGTTTCAGTGTGGCCAATATATTTTTTTTATTAGGCATACTTTTTTTCCTATCAATACACACTGGGCCAGGAACGCAATCTAGCGGATCAAAATTAATAACTCTGAAACGAAGAATTCCAAGACTTGGTGTCTTCGGCAAAGTTTCTCTTCATAATAAAGACCATCTATTGACATAAACAAATAGTTCAAAATACTTCCGCAAAGATGGTGCCACAATCTAACTTCTTTCTCTGACGTTTTGGAGACTTCATGTCTCCGGAAAAGTTGTTTATCTTGACAAAATAAACAACTCTTTTGAAGACATAAAATTTCCACAGCCTACTGGTTCCGAGTTTTAGGGAGTTAAAGGAAAAAATGGCAAAAATATGGTTTTTTCCTTCTGTTTCGGTTTTTTTTAACTTACAACCATATAATGTTATATTTTTCTCTTATGCAAATGCATTAAATATAGAACTTTTGTGAAGGAACATACTGGTTTAAGCTTCAAATTTGAAAGATAGGGTTAACTACCCCATTTCCAGCCTATTAAGTACAACCCGCATATAGTCTTTCATAATCAAGCGCAGTTTAGCACCAAACGGAATGTTATTATTACTGATGGTTTCCAAATTTATTTACCTTTATTAAGATTTGATAAAGAGAAACAAATCGTTGAGATATTGTCAAAAGTCTAACACTAACACTTCTTGACGCCAAACTCGGCCTACGGATTCAAAATTCGGCTTAACGCATTGAAACGCCATTGGAACGACAATGAATTCACTTCGGCCTATCGGATAATAATAAAAATTGATTCGGTCGGAGCGCTTCTTTTGTTTTTGGGAGTTATGGGTGCAAACGTTCATATGACGCGTTCTCATTGACTTCATTCGGTAGCTTATTATCTAAAGTATCGTACCAAACGCATAATTGACTTGTTAACTCTGAAATCATGGATTTATTTGAAGTTTTCTGCTCGATAGGCCCAAAATGGGCGATTAGGCCGAAGTAGTTCTCTACCCTATTGTTGAAAAAACGAAATAAAATAGAAATTTTTGAACTTTAATACCTCCCAAAGCGCAAAAATCGCCACCTGACATTTTCAGCAAAAATTGAGCAATTCTCGACAAACAAAATATCAAAATTGGAGAGAGGTATATTTTGGTATTTTTGAGATTTCTTTTCATTTTAGTGGAACATGTTATTTTCTATAACTTTTTTAATGCATTTTAATTTAATGGCATTTTGAAAACTTAACGTCTTAGGCAAAGACATCGAAACAGAAGGAAAAAAAAAACATATTTAAGCCATTTGTTTTTCTTTAACTCCCTAAAGCCAATACTTGGAACCAGTAGGCTGTGGAAATTTTACGTCTTCAAAAGAGTTGTTTATTTTGTCAAGATCAACAACTTTGCCGGAGACATCAAGTCTCCAAAACGTCAGAGAAAGGAGTTAGATTATGGTGCCATCCTTGCGGAAGAATTTTGAACTATGTCAATAAACAACTGAAACTTTTCCGAAGACATCAAGTTGCGAAAATACTACGTTTCGGAGTTAATAATTTTGCTCCGCTAGATTACCTGCCTGGCCCAGTGTGCAATGTGCCCATTTTGCATTGTGTGGACAACTTGAAGGTAGTTGGAATATCTGTTTAGAAACAATTTAATTTTTTTTTAATGAAGTTTTTAAGCGACAACGGTTATTATTTTTTCAGTGTAGGAATGACATTTTTTCATTTGGTTTTAGACAATTGTCTACATTTCAGTCTTTGATCAAATTTGTGTAGGTTATGTTGAATTTTGTTAGTAAAAAATAACACATTTCAGTTCTTTCCAATAGAGTCCGGTCATTAGGGCGAGGTCACATGACCGAATAGATTCCAGCTTACCCAGACTTGAATAAATTTTGACGAATTTCCTATTCCTTACACAGTTACAGTGATGGCATAATCATATGCAAATTGATATTTTTCCGCTCTGCAATATCAAGATTTTACAAGCTCCTTTCTGAGACTATTCAAAATGTGTAAAGTTGAAGCTGAGAGTTGAATCGACGCAATCATGATTCCGTTGCACCTCGTTTCCTTAGAAAGCGAAGGTGTAATAATGCTATCTCTTTTTTTTTCTGTTTACCGATGACAGACACGAAGCGACTGCTGCCAGTCGTTATGAAAGTTTCGGTTGCGTTCGGGTGTTAAGCCAAAATCATGAAACTCAATCTCACCACGCTGACATGGCCTAAAGTCGCCAAAATGGATTGAAAAGTAAACGCAAAAGTGACCATATAATCGCCAAAAATAGATTTAAAAACATAAAACGGCCAATAAAGCTCCACTTGTAGGGCTAATAGGTGAGACCATCTTCATATATGGTTTGGAATCATCAAAATATTTAAGGCTGAACCGTTGAATTCCGGTTTCCGTTTGATTTATTTAAAAAGCAACTCCAGGCCTAAAACCAAACAAAACAAGTTTTTCTGGCTAGGTCTCTCCCATATTTGAAAGCTTATTAGGAATGCTTCAAATTGTCAACGTTGCAGATCTTTTGCCAAAGTATCGAAACTCAAATGTGCACAACAAATTTTATTATTTTTTCAAAGAAAACGATTCCAAATCCATTTCATGTCACCAAACTCCACTCAAGGTTTTTCAAAAACTACTCCTTCATGTTGTTGAAAAAAGAAGCGCTAAGTTTGTTTCGTTTTAGGGGTAAGAGGCCGCCATGTATCCATGAAATGTTTGGGACTGAGAATTGGTATCCTCGCTCTGCCCATCTAATTTGATTCATCCGAGTGCCCTGATGGTTTTGTAGCCCAAGTGGCGGTATTCACCATTTGAAGCAGCAGTACTTAACTTGATTCAACCGAAGATGTACTTGTCAGATTTCACATAAAAGAAGATTCCATGTCAAATGATGAATCCGAAAAAACTCGACCTTCTCCGCTTTGTTAGAAACAATGCATAATTTTGTTTGTTTGTTGGCAATTCACATATGTGCTAAAATTCGGCCATTTGACTCTTGTATTTTCAAAATGGCGTCTTTGGCATTTTTTTAAATATTGTAGCACGTAAACGTCACTTTGGGAAAAATGGACACGGTATTTTTTAAAGTGTTAAAAACTCATTTATCTCAAAATGTTCTTGTTAAATTTTGGAAATTTGATGTTTAAATCTCATGAAAAATTAAAACTTTTGGGATCAGTTTCATACAAATCGGAGAAGGTCGTGTAAATTGTTTTTGTTTGTTTCGCTATTTGGCCTGGAACTGCTCTATATGATTTTTTTTTTTTTTTTAATACTTTATTATAGAGATTTTTAGCCATAGGCTAGTTCATCTCTTCTGCTCTATATGAGAAATATTCGAGAAAACTTTACACAACCAAACACAGGTTTCACTAGTCATTCCATTCCCCAATTGTTCAAAGAATACCAACATTAAACATCAAAGCCTGCATACCAAAAATCGGTACCTTTCCTACATCAATGAATTCCTTTCTTCGACCTGTGCCGGTGGTGGTGGTCTCTTTCCGAGAAACACAAACTTTAAGTGCTCCGCTGCCGGGTACTGACTGACACTTTATTAGAAAACTCCATCACAGGCCCAGGGAGCACAAGCAGAGGTGCTTCTCATTTATTTTCATTCCCGGCAGCATAATTCAAATATTTTCCGCCGAGTCAAATTAAGGATGAACCATTCATTAAATGAGCGGGACACTGCACCCGTCCCGACCTGGTCCCGGGGGTGATCCCTCATTGTTTCTCCCCTGTGGCCGTGAGTGCAGATTTCGTATTTTAGCAAGACAACACAAGTGAGACCCGAGTTAAAAGGTTCATTGAATGACTGTAGAATTTATTGTAACAGCAAGCTTGATGCTTTTTGTTTATAAATTTTACTGGATTTTCCAAAGTTCATCAAGTTAACTGCAGATTGTTTGGTAAATTTTCTGAAATTTTCCATTAGGCAGACTCGTAATCTTTTATTACTTCTTACGATAATAACGACAATGGAGGAAGCAGTGAACCGCGTGGTGTAAATCCTCTAAAGAGGATGAGAAATGTATTTGTCGTGACAAAGTGCTACTGTTATGTGTCCTTAATCACTTCTTTCGCTGCTCGCTCGTAATGTTGTTCTGCCGAAAGGAGGTGATAAATTTTCGCGCACGACTCTCTTGGACAGTGAAAATTATGGTCGCATTCACACGTTCTCGTTGCCAACCAGCCAGCCAGCCAGCCAGCCAGCCAATCAGCCAACAAAGCAGTGCTTAAATATCACCTTTCTCCTAATAACAGCAAAATAATTAGTCTTCTCTTGTGTCCTGCTGATCCTTATTTATAGCCCGGATTTTCCCACCCCCGATTTCCCCCGATTCCGACTTTTCCCCATCTCTCTATAGTATCTTATACATATCAAACCGATAAAACCGAAAAGTCATGCAGTGTTGCCAGTTTCTATTGTAATATTATCACACTATATAATACTACTCTGATTTTTGACTCTGGTTTCCGTGTCCGCTTCGATTGTGCCACTTGATTGAGAGCAAGCGCAACCGGCATCGAAAACCGATCAAAATCAGTATGACATTTACAGCTAGAGATTATTTACTTTAGTACGTAAGAGCCTCTTGATTAATACCTTTCTCCTCCTAGTAGCCCCAAGCTGGTGCCAACTGCTGAAGGCCGGATTGCGACCCGATTGAACACGCCGTGTTTGCTTGAAAGAAGAGCAGTTCCCCGGAACTGCTATAGGTGGCGCCAGGTTGGTGCTCTCGTTTGTCTGCGCCTTTCTATACATATATTGTCTATATATACATACATATTCTTACGATGATTTGAGGTTGATCCTAATGATATTATTCGGAATGGTTGAAAAAAAGCACGCCGTCGTTTCGATCTGAGTATATTTTCGAGTTATGCAAAGTCGATATGAATAATTGTTTGCGTGATGATCGGAAAAAAATGGTTCGTTCCATGAAACTTGTATTGCCATATATTTTCCGGAAATTTTATTTGGAGTGACTTTTTTTTTATTTAACGCGTTCCGTTTGAGCGCATTACCCTGACAACCAGCAGTCACATATCATTGTACGGATAAAGTCTCAAATCGGCACAATTCGGTTGGTTTAAAGTCGTATTACAGTTTGTACATACTCAATATACGTGCATTCTGGTTGACTGGGTAAGATTTTTCTACCATTGTTGTTCATTTTTAAGTTAAAGTATTGATCTGTACGGTTTGTTTGTGAACGATACGGAAGTAGTGTCCCTCCATCCCTCCCCATTTTTCAGATAAATAGACAAAAATTAAAAATCCCCATTTTCCTCAGACTCTTTTCAACCAGTATAGTTTAGCGTGTATTTTGTCTTTTTTACATAAAACCTCAATTTTATAAACCTAGATCATGAAAGCGCATATGTCGAAAATTATCCGGTTTATTTTGATTTGATTTTTTAGTGTGATGCAAGTTGCTACCTTCGTTTGTCAGCGGAACCCGGACTGGCCTCTCCGTTATGGTTTTCCATATGTTAAGTTCTTTTCCTTTTTTTTTGTTGTGATTGAGTTTGACGTTCGATCCGTTAACCTTCAACCTTTGTTCTGTATTTGTATTTGTATAAATAACGAAATGCGGCGATTCGAAGCCTGAAGATAAACCAGCGCATTTGTTGTGTCCTGTTTGTAAACGAATACAAAGTCACATTTGAGTAACTTAGCTTAGATAGTGCGAGTAGCTTTTCCTAATCATCACAAACACTCTCAATCGACAGAACGGACACACTTTGTGGGAAAGTAGCCTATCCAGGGAAACACGCTTTTGTTTTTGTGTTCCTATTTTTCTATTAATCCTTGCAAGCGTACACACTTCAGAGCGGCTTTTCATTTTCACAACAACTACTACTACTGTCTTTCTTAAGTCTATTAGTTTGCTATTGTTTTTTTTTAGATAATTGTACATTTGCTTCCATTGTTGATGCGTTTGTCCTAGGATTGAGGTGGTTTTAGTTTTAGTTTAACATCAAGTTTCAAGGACTACTCTAAATATTGAAATGACGCATCAAAGTTTGTTACAAATCGCATTTTTTACTATCGAGGCTGACTGCGTGAATAGAAAGTAATTTTCTGAAAAATACTTGCTTGGTGACCCTAATGAAGATATTTAATGGTGGCCGAAACGTTGGAAGTTTGAATTTCTTAAATTAGTTGTAATCTTCTTGAATACGCTTCAAGGGTGTAGTCGATGAATGGGATTTCTCAAAGTTCTAGTTGAATTTTATTAGATTATAGAATAATAGCGACTAAATTATTGCAGAAGCAATTGTCTTCGGCTGAACATCTCGCTAATAAATCAAATCTAACTTAACCGCAGTTAAGTACAGACTGGAATTATCTTTGAACCTACAACTGGAAGCTGGGTTTTTCACAGAATCCTTATGTGGAATTCTCCAGGATTGCTGGCAGGATTTTTTAAGAATCCCAGACGGGATTGTCTTGCAATTCCATGTGAAAACATATTTGACTCTCAGAAGTGATCCTCTCATAACCGAGGTGTGACTGTCTTGGAATCCTAGACTAGATTTGGATGTTCTCGAATGGAGATTCTATCCTAGGCGAGATTCTTAATTGGGATTTTATCAATATCTCAGCTGGGATTCTCTCAGAATCTCAAAAGAAAGTCTATCAATATACCAGAAGAGATTTTCTTAGAACTTAGGGAAAATTCGTTCAGAATCTCAGAATCTGATTTTAACAGTATCTTTAATGGGATTTAATCAGACACACAGGACAGAAATTCTAACGATTCCAGGAGAATAGCGAGATTCTTTAAGAATCCCTAGTGAACTTCTGTAAGAATTCCAGGTGGGATTGTATCAATATCTGAGCTGGAAATCGCTCAAAATACCAAGAGAGTGTCTATCAAACCCCGGAAGAGATTTTCTTAGAATTTAGGGGAAATTCGGTCAGAATCCCAGGAGAGATTTTATCAGAACCCCAGGAGAGATGTGTGTAGAATCCCAGGTGCTTAGAATTCTATGAGAGATTCTTCCAGAATCACAGGTGGGATTCTTTCATAATCCCAGGTGAAATACTCAAAATCTCAGGTGCGATTCTCTCAGAAGGATTTTATCGGATTACCAGGAGAGATGTTTGTAGAGTCCCAGGTGCTCAGAAATCTATTAGGGATACTTTCTTAATCCCAGGTGTGATTCTTTAAAAACCCCAGGTAGAATTCTCTCATAATCTAAGGGGTGATTTTCTCAGAATCTCAGGTGTGATTCTCTCAGAATCCCAGGTGTGATTATCTCAGAAACCCAGAAATTATTCTCTCAGAATCAAAGGAAGGATTCTTTCAGAATCCCAGGAGGGAATCTCTCAGAATTCCTGGTGGGATTTTTATCAGAACACCCAGTGGGGTTTTCTCAGAATCCCAGGAGAAATTCTTCCAGAACCACAGGTCAGGTGGGATTCTCTTAGGAGGATTTTAACAGACAGCCTAGAATGAATAACTCCCGATTCCAGGAGGGATTCTCAGAATTTCAGATGAGATTTTCTTTCAAAATATTAGGAAGTATTTTCTCAAAATTCCAGAAGAGATTCTCTTAGAGCCTCATGCGAAATTCTTTAAGAATACCTGTTGGAATCCTTTCAGAATCTCAGATGGAATTCGCATAGAATGGGGATTCTTTTAGACTCACTTGTGGGATCCCCTTAGAACCATAGGTGAGATTTTCTATGAGCCCCATGATAGATTTTCTCAGAATCTCAGGGTAGAATTTCGTAGAATTGTAGAGGAGATTCTCCTAGAATCTGAGGTGGGATTATCTCTGAATCTCAAGTGAGATTCTCCTAGAAGTAAGGTGGGATTCTCCTAGAATCTCAGGTGGGCTTCTTCTGGAATCTCAGATGGGATTCTCTCAAAACCCAAGGGTGGATTCTCTCAGAATCCCGGGTGGAATTTTCTCAGAACCCCAGAAGACGTTTTCTCAGAATCCCTGGAAATATTCTCAGAGAATCCCAAGAGAGATTCTCTCAAAATCTCAGGAAATAATCTCTCAGAATTCCTAGAGAGATGCTTTCCGAACCTCAGGATAAGTTCTCTAAAAATTCCAGGTGCAATTCTCTCAGAATCCGAGGTTAAATTTTCTTTGAACCCCAGCTGAAATTTTCTCAGAATCTCAGGTGGAATTTTCTAAGATTCCCACACTGGCTTCTTCCAAAGGCCCAGAAGAGATTATCTCTGAGCGGCGCTGGTGGTGTAGTGGTAAGCGTGATTACCTCTCACCCCAGCAGGCCTGGGTTCAATCCCAGTCGGTGCCGCCGGGATGTTCTGAGGCATAACATCTCTGATCACGCCTTCCTTCGGAAGGGAAGTAAAGCCGTTGGTCCCCGGTTCATTAGTTGATGGATCGATAGGTAGGGTCCAGGTGTGGGAGCTGCCTCCCTGGCGTCGGTAGCATTGGTGCTCAGCACGGAAATAAGATCGACGGAAAACAAATTAAAAAAAATAAAAAGAGATTATCTCAGTATCCCTGGAGAGATCATCTCAGAACCACATGACCAACGCTCTCAAAATACCTTGTGGAATTCTCTCAGAACCACAGGTGAAATACTCTCACAACTTCAGGTCGGATTCTCCAAACCCTAAAAGAGATTTTTCAGTATTCTCTCGACTAGATTCTTTCAAAATTCCAGATGTCAATCTCTCTGAATCCCAGGAGAGATTTTCTCAGAATCACAGGAGAGATTTTCGCAGAATCACAGAAGTGAATTATGTAGAATCTCAAAAGGTATTTTCTCAGAATCCCAAGTGGCATTCTCTCAGAATCACAGGTGGAATTCTCTTAGAATCTTAGGTAGGATTCTTTACGAATATCCGGTGGGATTTCGGCATCTCATGTGAGATTCTCTGAGGACCTCAGTTAGAATTCTTTAAAAATGTCAGGGGGAATTATCTCAGAATCCGAAGTGAAAATCTTTCAGATTATCAGAAGAGATTTCCTCAGAATCTCAGGACAGATTCTCTGAAAATCATTGAAGAGTCCCTCAGCATCCCAGGTGAAATTGTCACAGTATTCCAGATACAATTTTCTCTATGCATCCCAGTTGAGATTGTGGAATCCTCTAAGAACATCAGGCAGGATTATCAAAGAAGCTCACGAGAAATTGTCCAAGAATCCTAGGTGAGATTTTCACAAAATCTCAAGTTAGATTCTTAATATCCCAGGTGCATATGTGTCAGAATCCCACGAGGGATTTTGTCAGAATCTCTAAAGATTGGTTGGTTGATTGTTTTTATTAAGGAGATTTTCAGCCAGACGCTGGTTCATCATTCAAATTTGAGTTTTGTGTACTCATAATCGCCAAAAGTTCAGGAACTCAGTGATGAGTAAATTGGCTCCATGCTTTCTTGTGGAAAAACTCAAAAATCTATCGGAAAATTAGAAAAATTTTCGAAAATTTTACTCGGTCTAAGAGTAGTGCCAATAGGCTGAATGAATCCAATCCTTACTTTTCTCATATTCGGGAATTTTTTTTTCTGGACAAACCTGGAAAATTTTCTCATCGCTGTATGTCACATCGCACTTATGTAATTCATGAGTAAACTAAACTAAAATTTGGGACGTTCTCGTTCGCCGTGCAGAAACTCTGAATTCTATGAGGGATTCCATCAAAACCCCAGGTGCTCAGAATTATATGAAGGATTCTCTCAGAATCACAGGTGGAATTCTCTCAGAGTCCCAAGTGGGATTCTCTCAGAATCACAGGTGGAATTCTCTCAGAGTCCCAAGTGGGATTCTCTCAGAATCCCAGGTGGGATTCTTTCAGAATCCTAGAAGGGATTCTTTCAGAATCCTAGGAGGGATTCTCTCAACATCCCAGGTGGGATCCTCTCAGCATCCCAGGTGGGATTCTCACAGAATTCCAGATGGGATTCTCACAGAATTCCAGATGGGATTCTTTTAGAATCCCAGGTGGGATTTTCTCAGAATCTTAGGTGGGATTCTTTTAGAATCCTAAGAGGAATTCTCTCAGAATCCCAGGTGGAATTTTTTGAAAACACGAAGTGGGATTTTCTCAGAATTCCAGAAGAAATTCTTGCAGAATCACAAGAGAAATTTTCTTTGAATCTCCGGTGGAATTCTCCCGAAATCCCTAGCGGATTTCTCCCAAAATCCTTGCTGGAATTCTGAGAGGGATATAAGGAAATATTTTCCAGGTGAATTTCTCTCAGTATCCTAGGAGAGATTCTATCAGAATCCCATGAGGGATGTTGGTGAGATTTTCAAACAATCACAGGGTGGATTATCACTGAATCCCATGTGGAATTTTCTCACATTC
The DNA here is from genome assembly GCF_037179485.1 of Ochlerotatus camptorhynchus. Lineage (NCBI taxonomy): Eukaryota > Metazoa > Arthropoda > Insecta > Diptera > Culicidae > Ochlerotatus > Ochlerotatus camptorhynchus. Next base: position 14,644,416 of record NW_027040818.1, on the reverse strand, counting down.
CCAGCCTTGATGCTCTCATAATCACTCACTCACCCATGTATCCTGCACACCCCTAGTGATGCATAGGGCCAACGTGAAAGATTGTCATCCTGGGCTGAGTGGCTGCTCGCTTTTGCCTTAGCCCACCTCAGATTCCCAGATACAATTCTGGTATAAATCTATCAAAATCCTAGAAATGATGCTCTAAAAATCCCAGGAAGGGTCCTCTCAGAATCCCAGTTGGGATTGTCTTGGAACCACAGGTGGAATTTTCTCCAGAATCTTAGCTGGGATTCTCATAAAATCCTAGAAGAAATTCTCTCAGTATCCTAGGAGAGATTTACGTAGATGCACAGAAGGGATTCTCTCAGAATCCCAGAAGGGATGTATTTTGGGTAGGATTCTCACAAAATTGCTGATAGGGTTTTCTTAGAATCCTGAACAGAATCCAACCGGAAATCCTGGACCAAATGTGTGCCCGAAGTGGTAATCAAAACCAGTGCAGAAAGATTTATTCGGCAAAAACGATTTGGATCTTCTTGTGCCGCCGATTAAAATTGTAAACCTGAAGCAATTTTATTTTAAGGTGTACAAGATTACCGCTTGCTGTTACAGTATTGTATTAATGAATGATCCAAATTCGAACCAATTTAACCGGGAATTATTAATTACAAGGGTTACCTGAATGCACTAACTGCTGATAAAGTTGCTAATTGTTTGAAATTCAAATCGTTCCGATGAGGGATGAGGGATGAGGGATGAGTTCCTGTGGACCAGGAAATTCACACGGTAGTTGTTAGTCATTCTTCATCGCCTTGTTGATATCAAACTGAACCGGTATTATGTACCGTCAATGCTTGATCTCAAATAGCATAGAGACACCGAAACGGTTCGATCGACAATTTTAAAACACATAGCTGCCACTTGTTTGAAATTTAAATCAGACCTGTGAACTACACAATACTTTAATAAAGGAAATTCAATTAAAGTGATGGTTCAAATTTTTGGCAGTGCATTTCTACTTAACTGAACCGGTAATCTGAATTTGAACGTTAAATTTCAAGCTCAAATATGATCTTATATTTGTGTTTGACATTGTTATTGGAGCTGCGAACCGGTAGGTTCACTATACTATACTGAATCGGTAATCTTAACGGTAACCTTAATCATGATGAAAAATTCACTAAAATTTCCCGTTTTGAAAAATCATTATGAACTCCAGTATACTATTGATAAGCATGAAATGGATTTAATCATGTTCGGTGAAGATTTTTTATCCCGAAATTTACAGAAACTTGTGTATCGTAAGAACCTTCTGTAGATTGATAATTTCATACAATTTTAAGAATTTGTCAGCGGTATCGGTTTTGGTTCTGTTTCGGTTCCAAACCGGTTGCCTCGGCAATTCAAAATTGGTAGGGTTTCCAGACCACCGATATAGTTGATAATTGTTTGAAAGTCAAATCAGCAATGCGAGCAGTTCAAAAGGTATTGGGTCGTTTGTTAGATGGCAATTCAAATTTCTGACAGTGTATCAATACTAAACTGAACCGGTAATCTGTACCGTTGAATTCTCAGTACCATTTACCATCTCCTACTTGTGAACCAACATAACCATGTAAAACTAGCTAACGGTAATCTCTCCTATTTAGTACCGTATCGATTCAAAACCGGTCGTTGTGAATCGGTAATCTGCAGTAAATCGTAATTGTTATGCATTTTTAATGAAGTCCGAAATAAATGCGAATCTTTCGTTTTTGCGTAACAAATGCGGGTCTTTCGTTAAAAATAAGAACAATACAGTTATGTATTTGAAGTATTTAATTGTTTATCTGAACCGGTTAGGGTGATTTGATAAATTTTTCTTACTATTTAAACGTTCAAGCTGTTGAAAGCTGAAATGTCAGTCTTCCAATTTTTTTGTCACCAACCAGATAAGATCGGGAATACTAGTCAGCCTCGCGTCGAAAATTACTACTTGTGTCAAACAAAAATGCGTTGTTATACTCATAGTTTGCTTCCACTCACTTTCACACCTGCATTGAAAAGTTTAATTTTAATTCAATTAAATTAGATCAAACTATCGAAAAACATACAGCGATGCACTCAAATCTCCTTATTAACCCAACCAAAGTAAAATGACATTCGTAAAAACCCACTGTAGTATGAAAAAAAAAATCCAAAGTACAAGAGATTATCGTCAATCTAGTTTTTTGTTCTCTTCATCAAAACCTCGTTCTATGAATCGTTGTTTCTAATTGCTACAGAGCAAGCAGCTACACTGACTACTACCATCGCGTTATCATCGTCTTCTGAAGATGCGACGGCAAAACCGCCAACCAGCGTCTGTGTAGAGTGTACGGGTGGTGATTGCTATCTTTCAGAATGTATCGCTTTTTGCGCGCAGATAGCAAAGATACAAATGCGGTCAAAATCTGTGAGAGGTAAGATTAGTGCATAATCGTGTGCATATATAAAAAAAAGTACTCCTGGTAAAAAAATGTTCCATTATCTAAGATTTAGTTTAAGCTTCTGATTTTTGTCGAGTTTTATAATATTATACCGAAGAGAGAAATTCGTGTGCATTGTGTAATTTATATTGGCGTCGTTTTTATTTTTCAGAGAACATCGTAGTAATTCGTAAAATTGTGGCTGGAGATTGTTTTTAAAATAAGTGAAGCAGAAATGACCTCGTACTGAACAGCTTTAAACTGACTTAGCAACATCATGACGAACTCTAGTATGGATCTGTGAAACAATACATTTTAAACGAAATCAATTGTCATCTAAAGTTGGTGATATTAACTCTTCATGAATTTCAGTATGTTATTGATTTGGTTCTTATTCACATTGAAATTCAGAATGTTTTGAAAATTGCATGCGTTTAAAGACACTGTCAAAAATTCTCCAAAAGTGGGATCAATTTGTTTAGACTTCATCGAAATCATGATGAACTCCAGTTTGTTTTTCTGAAATAATAATCGTAACATTCGTCTTTAGCTTTTATGCTTTTAGTTTCGATTTGTTGCATTATAAAATTCACATTATTTCAATTCTAGTTGACATCGGCCAACACACCAGTCCGACAAATCTTCGAGCAATATATCCTACCACAATACTCGGTGGTGGCACTAACGTGACGTGATGAAATTGCTAACCATCCGTCCGGTCCGGTATCGCCGTCATTCGTGAATCACATTTTTTCAACTCCCTCAACATTTGTCCCTCCTTCAACAACTGGAATGAAGCAATAATCCCAACAGACTCACAGTCGCTCACACAGTCTCCTATCTTCCGAAGGATTTGACTCTCCACCATCGTCCTACCGGTGAAGAAGCAGAACAGACCGTTTATGTTGGAAAGAATCTCTTGGATGTGCATACCTTTTGCAAGCTGTGTTCTGACATGAATAAATCTCTTTATGAAATGGTCACATCACAATCCGGCTTTCGTCCGGATTGGAAAACACTTTTTTTTGTTTCTCCCTCCAGCAAAAACAAAAAAAAAAACGGAATCCCGAGTAGCGAGATCACCTTTTGCTTGATTTTCCAGCTTTTTTTCTGCTTCTTTGTTTTTGCTCGGCTTTTAAATTTTATGACTGTGAACAAGATGTGGATGGCTACGACGCAGTAGTGGGCTTCTAGCAATTGCAGTGCGCCGACACCGGACGGTAGCAACGATGTGATTCTGGTTTTATTAGATTTTTAGAGCTCATTCCCAGGCAGACAGGAGTCGCCGGGCGTCAGTTAGAGGATGATGAGTTTGTCTCACTGCCAAATGAAGCTCGGGATTGGACTTTGTACACGAGTCCCGAGAGTCTGTCGGAGTGAATAAAATGTTCAACTGAAATTCCGGTGTTGATTGACACCACTTCAGGAACTCGTCCTATTTTGCAGCAAATCATGACGAACTTCGGTATACTATTGTTCAAGGCAATTTCAATTTTGGCAAATTTAGAGATTTTCGCGCCAGCCCATTGATTTTTTTTTATAAAGTTTACATTGAATTTCAGTATTCTATTTATTATTGTGAACATAACTTGTTCCATTGCAATCATTCATCTGTTTTAGAATTACCACCAGATTGAAGCCGTTCTGAAAGCTAAATAGGACAAGGGAAAAAAGGGATCAAGATACTGCGCTCTAACCCCTGGTGATTTGTTTTGTGTAGTGGCAGTTCGCCTCCAAATTTATAGAGAGCCGAAAGCTTCGCACCCCCTCCACACATAAAAAGAGCTATACATAGAATACTGCTGAACTGAAGCGAAGAAAGCAGCAGCCCTTCGATAAAGGAAAAGAATCTGTTGAACAGATTTGTGCTTTCGTTTCTTTTCCGTTTTTTTTTTTCAGGGAAGGACTTTCTAACTTTTCTGGCGTCTGCCCGGCGGTTGGAACGACTGTCGACAGATGCAACATAATAGAACCGATGGCCACGGGGAAAGTTGGGAACGAAAAATTATTACTAACCGATAAATATTGCACTGGGCTAAGAAGCCTGGTGGCTGGTTAATAAATCTTACCTTTCTCGGAGGTGGCCACCAGGCAAGGGTGATGCAAGGAGTAGTTTTTATTATTGGTAGGACTGTAAAAAACGGTAAAAACCAAGGTTTGTAGGGGGGGGGGGGGAACGATTCGGTTCAATTAGTGGATTGATTTTTTCCTCCTCGGATTTATGGGCCTAGGCCGTAAAGAATGTTGGTTTTTTTCCGTTGGAGAACGGAAATGTTGAAGTTCTGAAACACCTAAAATTTTGTTTTAAGAATGTTTTGCCCCTTGCTCGATTTTCCGCTTTTATTCCGCAAAAGCAAAATCAAAATATAATCAAATATATCTGGCCTATGCTTACAGGATTTCTTCAAAGTTTTCTAAAAAATTTGCTTGAATTATCTCAGAATGTCCTCAGACTTCATCTTACACCTCTTTTTGGCATTTTCTTATAATTTGCTCCATAATACTCATGAAAACCATCTGCAGAACACTTCAATCTGCAATGCTCTTCAAATTATAAATAATTTATGCAGTATTACCTAGGAATTCCCCGGAGACTTCTCCGGAAAATTCACTTGAAGTTCGCCTAAGCATTCTCTTAGAATTCTCAAGGAATTTCTGTTCCCACGGAATTTTTCTCCGAATTACTTTGAAATACTTCTAGTTTACTTCTTCCGTTGGAATTCTACTCACTTTGATAGATTACTGAGAATTCGGTTGCCGTGAAGTAACAAATTCCATAGATTTCTCATTAAAACAATACTTGGCATTCAAGTCAGAAACATCACTGCAATTATTTTCCGAGTTCCTTCAAAGTTTTCCTGGAATTGTTTTCAGATTTAAATGTAATGCTCGTTTTAGCATACTTCCAAATTACTCTCCGTAAATTCCCATGGAATTAGTTTTCGACATTTTTTGAAATTATCCTTTGAATTCCTTTGGAATTCTTCTTTGAATTTCCTTCATGTCCTATGCAGAATACCTTAGGAATTAACTTCATAAATTCGTCAAAAATTTCATTAAAATTTCTTTCGAATCCTATTCAGGATTTACTAGGAATTCTACTCAGAACTACCTTCCCAAGTAGCACACTTCAGTCTAAAAGAGAGGCAGCAACTTGATTGCGACTAAAATAAGTCACATAGAAGTTGCCTCAACCGATTTGCGACAAGTGTGCTACTCGGGTTGGTATTTACGTATTTAATCTGTAGTTCTTCAGAAGTACCTTGAAAGTAGATTACTTTCGATGTTTTCCTCCCTGTTCCTTGGAAATTGTTGCCAAATTAATGAACCTTTAAAAATTATGCAACGACCTAGAAAATAGTCAAGTAACGTGGGTAGATCAGCTTTTCGTGATACGTTACGGGATGTAAGATCTACCATCGATTCCTTGTCTTGACTACTTCAAACTAGGGGAACAGGATTTTTCAGTAATCAAATGAAAACATGTTGATAATGCCAAGACTCGGCTTTGTCTACCGAGGATGATCTTGATAGGCAAAATAGCCAACATACCTAAATAGGCCAAAAATGTCAGAGTTTGAAACAAAAACTCATTGTGATAAAGGCAAAGAAGCAACCAACAAACAAACAAAAGTGTTGCCATTAAAATATCTTTGAACGCCAGAAAATTCACGGCAAATTCGAAAAACCTAAAACATTTTGAAAAGGCAAGCATAAAACATACATTTGAACGACAAAAGGCCAATTATTTCAAAAACCTTAAAACCGCCAAAATTATCATTTAATATAACACCGTAAAAATGCAAAATTATTTGGAATAATCTGTAAACACCAAACAAGCACAAATATATCAAACCAGCTATCTCAACACCAAAGTGGTTTTAAATACACTGGAGTCGCTTTTTACGCGGATTTTGGAATTTACGCGGTTTTTTTTACGTTGATTTCAAAATTTACGCGGATTTTGGAATTTACACGGTTTATCTCGTTATAACTGGAGTTGATTTTTATGCGGTTTTTTTTATCAAGGTTTTTTCGCGGATTTCGGATTTTACGCGGGTTTGTTTTTTCGTAGATTTTGGAATTTACGCGGTTTTTTCAACGCGGATTTCGAAATTCAAGCGTTTTTTTTTTACGCGGATTCCAGAATTTACGTGGTTTATCGTTATACACTGGAGTCGCTTTTCACGCGTTTTTTTACGTGGATTTCGGAATTTATGCGATTTTTTATACGCAGGTTTAAAAACTTTTTACGTGGATTTCGGAATTTACGCGGTTTATCGTTGTACACTGGAGTCGCTTTTTACGCGTTTTTTCACACCGTTTTTTTTTTACGCGGATTTTGGAATTCACGTGGATTCCGGAATTCACGCGGCACGTATCACCCGCGTAAAAAACGAGTCCAGTGTACACAAAAGCACACAAATTAAAAAAGCTTTCAAAACGCTAAATATTCCTAGGAACCGTAAAAAAATCATAAATTAAAAAAGGTCAAGAAATAAACAAATTAAATGCCGAAGCAATTATTTTTAAGTCATCGAAACACTACACTGATTTTAACCCTTTGTCAATTTGACCCCAAGCCATTTTTAACGCTATAATGTGATATGAGGGGCTCGGTGGCCTTAGAGCAACCGGTTTTGCTTACTGAGCAGAACATCATGAGTCTAATCTCAAGCCCATCCACATTCAAGATTCGTCAATCGTTTTATTTGTTAACATGACTACATGGTAATAACAGCAACTCGGTGATTAAAAAGGAGCTCGTCTGCCTAGTGGGAAACGTTTTTGCTTACTGAGCAGAAGACCGTGGGTTCAATCCCAAGCTCCTTCGCGTTATATAATTGTTAGGACATCAATTCAGCTTATCGTTTACCAAAACGAACCCTGCTGCAAACCCAACCCTATTACCCAATATCCCAGTGATTCCTCGTGGAAGTGAAGAGGTGTTCTCGGCTTCCATCAAAGCGAGTGTCACGTCAACACATTCCTACCCCTTCCTTTCTTGACCTGTGTTCGGGCGCGGCCGGCGCTGGTATTGCCTAGTTTGAGATCACCAGTTTTTACACATTGAGGATGATTGCTAGTCCCAAGCATCGTCTATTGGTTCTTTGTGTAATTACAGCTAGTCTGGCAATAACAGAGTAGCAACCGTGGGCGGTCAATCATGGTCATGCTCGTGCTCTGTCAATTTGACCCCAAGCCACTTGAAAGATTGTTACTTTGTTATTTGTCAAAGGAATTTACTCATTCTTTCGCGACCAGGTCTATAATATTATATGAAATCTGTTCCAAACAGACTTGAAAACATATTTATTTGAAAATTGTTATTGAAATAATTACGTAAACTTTTTTCGAAGGGGCGAATCTCTCCCTGGGGGGAAGGGTCATTGTAAAAATATACTCGTGAAGTGGCACATTTTGATGTTGGAGATATCACGAGATCCCAAGCAAATAGCATGATGCTTCATTCTGCAAAAATATTCAAGAATACAAAGGCTTTAAAACTATGGATAGTGTATGGCAGAGTTTATTCACTAGATGGTGCTACAATGAAAATGTTCAAGTTGTGCCATCTTAGATACACATTATATAACGCTATCTACCGATCTTGCTTGTACGGGAACCATCGTTTTCAGCAAAGTTGTTCAGATAGACAAAAGCTATCTTATGGAACAAAATTTAGTTCAGAATTTACTCACCAGACGGCACTAGTGTGTGTGTTAGTGTGACGTTCATCGCCGTGATCGCCGATCTTTAACATCAAAATATGCCACTTTATGGATATATTTATACAATGACAGCTCTCAATGACATATCCGCCCCCTAAAATAAACTTTTATCATTTATGTAAACTGAAAGTACATTAAATTTACTTGACAAAACATTTGAAATAAAAAGTAAGCGGTTGTATCCAAGACACGACCGTAGATTTGACGTAGGATTACCCGTTTGGTATCAATATTCAGCGACTGTGTTAGTGAAACCACTTTTTCCTATCAAGGAAACGCCTTGTTTTCTGATGACAAAATTACGCATTTTCGTGCACAAAACGCACGGAATTTCTAGTTTATTCAATAGATAATAGAAAAAGCGAAAATTGATTGGAGGAATTGCTTGATAAAATTTTCCATTCGCGAGATAATCGCGATCAATCAAAAAAAATCGAGATTTGTTTGCTCTTTTCTAGCGTCCTGGAGAAAACCCCTCCTCAATTCGAAGTGTTTCTTTTTGGTTAACTTACAAGGTCATTTTTTCGGTTTTATTCGGTCATTGAGATTATTTTCATGTACCACTTCAATACTGTTACGCATTTGACCACAAACGCTGGATACATACATTATCAAAGAGCTTTGGGGGAGATGTGGCGATCGAACGTTCAATGAAAATTAACTCTTAAACAACATTAATTTATGATGGTCCTGAAAAGAACCGTTTTGTCGGTTGGTAATGCTGAGCTATTAGGGTTTTAAACACGGAAATGGCTGGCGAGCTGTATGTTGTTTCGAACGAGGGTGACGCGCTTGGCATAGATGGCCCACAGCAACTGAATCCGATCAGTAGCGGTGCTGCTTGTTTAGCCTTCTTCGGTGAATCGAGGGCTTTTGAGGGCAGCCTTGATAGTTATCAGTTTGCGGGAGCCTTTGGTTGTGTACTGGATAAAAATGTACAACGCCACGCACCGAAAGCAGTGCTGCTGATGCTGCTGCTGCTACTGTAGACGACTGGACACCACTACTTACCACAGCGGTGATTGAATAAACACTGTTCGGCGAGACCGGATGGAATTCGATTTTGAAATCTGTGATAGGGAAAGCGTTTTTTGCAGGCAATCGGTGATAATCTTGATCAATATTTCAACAGTTAGACATTTGTGTAATTTTCAATAGTTAACTATTGAAAATTGATTAAGTGTTCATTTTTGCAAATTCGTAGAAAAAATTAAAATCCATCCGCTTTTGACAGAATTGTAAGTGGTCAAAACCTGACCACTTTTCTTAACGTGGTCAATTTTGGTTTTTTGAAATTGTACCCCCAGTATGTTGCCGAAAGACGTAATCTTACGTAAAGAAAACTATTAAACCTTCGTTGAGATTGACTATTTGAATTTGGGGTAAGTTATTTTTTCACAGACGAAGGGTTAACAACGCATGAAAAGTCAATTTACTGGAAAAGGCCAAAATGTAAAATGTTATCAAACAATTTAATCAAACAAGCTAAAACGGTCAGTAGAAGTCACATTGCTGGACCCCGGGGAAACTGGGGGCTCAAACAGTTTTTGATGGTGTTCAATTTGAGCGTATTCTTGATTAATTAAAATTGTTATATCCTTGTCAACTACCGAGAAACCCCTTAATGTTTTAAGTTTACAAAACTTTAACTAATCAAAATTATGGTTGACTAAAAAAACTTGACAGCCGCCTGGAATACGATCGGTGGCAAAGTATCAGCAAAACTGTGAGAAAATTTAACAGCGCTAATATGTGAACTTCATGTGGAAGTTCCAGCTTTGCTCGATTATAGCGCTTCTGTATGTGATCCTGGCAGAGTTGCCAGTCATGTGGATGTGTTGACTTCCATGTAATTTGTCTTATTGCATTGGTTAGTTGATGTTGTATAAGGGAAATCTATTGATTCATAGAGCCATACTGGAGTTCCTGTTGAATGAGTAATCCATTGATAACATTAAATCCATATTTGTTACAGTCTATCATTGCTCGAATGCTACTTTCAATACTTCCTCAAAATGACAGGGTCAATATTTATCATTGGTCAAATCAACCCACTCCGATTTGGAAGCCGGTGATTGCTGAAAACTGGTGGAAAAATAATTTTAGTGTTACGGAGAAGCTTACGGGCCCGAAAAAAATTACTTATTCGATTATTCTAAAAACATTGGAAAAACCTACCGAATAGGGGAAAAGTTGGCTTCGGCAATACCTTAACCTATTATCTTCAGGGGGTAAACAACGTCCTTGAGAGCTCAATTTTGGCATGTGGATACATTGTGTTTCAGAGCAACTATTGGCCAAATTTGAGTGCTCTAGGACTTTGTTTACCCCCTGACGATAATAGGTTAAGGTATTGCCGAAGCCAACTTTTCCCCTATCTAAAAACATAAGTTTTTTCTCCGATTCTAAAAATTTAAAATTACGTGTAAATATTTTTTTCTATGTGATAATGGCAAAAAGTTAAAAACTGACACAATCGAACTTTCAGTGTTGTCTTGAGTTCAATTTTTTAACAATTAAAAAAACTGATTTTCTTGAAGTTAAGATATTTTTGGAAAAATCAAAAAGTGCCTGAAAAAAAGTAGGTGAAAGCTTATCTTTAAGGAAAAGCTTACCGGCACGAAATAAAAAAAAAGTTTTGATTTTCCTAAAATATTGGCAAAAAGTTGAACTCAAAAAACCACAAAAATTGACCTTTCGATTTTGTGAAGAGTCCAAAACTTTCTCATAATGAGATAGAAACATATGTTTACTTTTAAATTTTCTCAAGAATCTTGGATTAAACTGATTTGCTGGGATCTTCTACTGAATCTTTTTCCAATACTTTTAAAAAAATAATAAAAAACATTTGAGTGAAGAACAAGAAAATACGCTTTTTTCTGCGACAATTTAAATGTAATTTTTTTTTTATCTCATCATGAAAAATTTTGATAATCAGCAATAAAGAAAGGTCCTTATTTTGTGGTTTTTGAGTCCAACTTTTTACCACGATGACATGCAAAAAAATATTTTTGCACGCAAATTTTCTTTAATGAGAAAAACATAATTTATTTTTTGATATTTTTTTCTAATATTTTTTGAAAAATCAAAACTTATTTTTTTCGGACCGTTGAACTTCCCCAGATACTGATAGAAGATTTCGAGAATTGATCGTTTTAAAGATCAAAAGGAACACTTGTTTTCCATGTTCGATTTATTATCAAATTTATGACGATTGTTTATTTAATCGGTATACTGAAACTCGTTATGAATTCATGATATGCCAAATTTTGTAATGAACCACGGTTTGCCTTCATAATAATAAATTATTCCTTTCAATACCAACTTCTGTTTTGACCAAATGTTTCCCTCCTACCACAAATGAAGCCAACGATCCAGCGCAACACAAAATCAAACGAATTTTTTGCAATATGTTATCGCAATTCTCTCTGATCTTGTAACGCATCGTTTATCTTACGAGGTCATTTCTGCTAAGCATTCTCTCCTTCTTAATATATTTCCGCTCAAATTTGCTCGCAGCTGATCAGTTTTAAATAACCGTTCATTTTCAGCTTCGATTATTACGACCTCCACTTCGGGAATGACAGCGTAAAGCGTAATTACTTTCATGAAATTTATGTCATTGCAGCAGCACACAGCACGGAGATGCAGAGGTCGTCTTCCACAAGTAGCAGATCGCGTACAATTAATCATCCCCTTTCTTCTCAGCTAGATTCCCGTGGAGAAACAGTGCAGCACTATTCAAAACCAGACACGGCGGCCCCGGCTTAGTAGTTAATTATGTTAGTTCTAAGAAATTTTCGCTGACTTTCAATCAAGTTGCTGTGGATGGTTCGATGTTTTGCCCCGAGAAAATTTTCTCCGCTTGATTGAAAGTCGTCCTATTGTTCCCCCCGCTCCCCGAATGACTATTCGCCAGCGAGGGGAAGCATCAAACTGCATGATTTTAGTTTAACGAAAGATAAACTTTTTCGGTTTTTGTTTGTCCCTCCATTTCTCTCTACTTCCCTCCAATCCCGATTGTTTTCTCTTAATGTTCCCTGGTTCTTGAATGCATTTAATCGATTTCTTTTTCGTTTTTCTTCAACCACACACATACACACACACACTCTCAACAATCAACACACCAAATTATGAAAACAAAACAAAAAAATCTGTGCAACCCCAAAACCAAAAACAAACTGCAACCGTAGGTCAATAATGCAACCGCACGAGTTCAAAGTAAAAAAGTTCCTGCTGTTTCGAGCGGTAAGTGCCTATTTCTATTGTTTCTTTCATCCTCATTTTGGGAACCATCTCAGTAGCTCACACACTTTCTCTCTCTCTCTCTCACTATCTCGCTCTTTCGCTTCTTTCTCTTTCTGCCTACAATTAGATTAGTTTGCTTTGATGATCTTATCTCTGTCTTTCCTATTGTTTCTTTTATGCTGTATAGTTTTGAGTTATCTGACGAAAAAACAAAAATCAGTCACCGTTATACTAGTTTTCATGATGAATTTTTTTTTTCGGCAACATTTTAGTTTTTGATGAGCACGTTTTCTATTTCTAATCTGCAAAATTGTAACTTTTAGCAAGTTTTATGTCCTTCTTCTTGCTGTCCTCTGTGCGTATCAACTATTATGCTACTGGTTCGCCCTCTACCGTCACATGAACTGAACAATATTCTCATATAAACCAATGTTCTAAGCCATTGTAGATAGGTTTTAAAAACATATTTTTCTACTCTCTTCTTCTTGTTTCTTTTCCTTAAACAAAAATATATCACCAATACCACGATCCAACCAACCACGCAAAAACAAATCTCTTATCGAATTACGTGAATTTGTATGTAAATTTCGAATCCAACCTAACCTGTTGCTATGTCCCAACTCCGTTACAAAAAAAAATGAAACAACATGAAAAATAGTCTTCCTGACGAAGCCAGGCACCGTCACGGCTCCTCCTCTGGGTGAGCAAAACAACAATTCCTAGAACAGTTTCATGACATCCAACAAAAAACCGAAATAATGCTTCTTCTCATCACCTTGCTATACTACTAATACTAGCGTACTACCGTTGTTTGCAACAAAAAAAAATATATATTCATAACCACTCCCAGCTTCTACACAATGTTTCGTTCTTTTTCATCCTAATTTGATTGGTTTTCAAAACAAACAGAAACATTCAATTTTAAACGTGACAACAACAACAACAAAATCTGACAGAAACATACACACCGAACATTTACGCCAACACACATCCACACAATGAATCGCGGTAGTAAGAGCCGAGTAGCAGCGCGCAGACCAACAAAACAAACAAAGTCCAAAAACAAATCTGCATGAACAGAATTTAATTTATTTAAAAATAAGCAAAAATCAAATCAAATGTGCTTGCATTTTTTTTTTCTTCCCGTTTTGTTTCCGTTTACCTCTGCCCGTTTGCAACACTTACGCTCGGCATGAATCGGTATGACCATATCCATAATGCGTGCCTATTCATTTTCCCAACCGGACTGTTGTGGCTATGTCGTGGAATGTGAAATTGTGTGAAACCAATTTGATGGACGGAAAAAATAAATAAATAAATATTGCATCCCAATAACTGGAAATAATTGTAGGTTTATGCTTGCTTGTCCAGTTTGCTCGCTCGCTCGCTCGCTCGCAAAGGATTGCGCCTCTGCTCGCTCAAGGAAGTTATTGGAGCATGGTTGGTTGTGAATTGAAAATTATCTTTGATTCGTGTTGACTTGAGAAGAGTGGTTTAAATGGCAGCCGAAACGTCGGATTTTTTTTCAGTTGGGTTCTAGTTTAGCAGTTTTTAGAGAAAATTTTTGGCACTTGACTGAAACTGTACAATTTTTTAATTAGATTTTTGGAGTTCCTACAGTAAGGTTTAAATATTTATCTGTAAAAGACACTGACAATTCTTGAAATTCTTTAATTTATTGACGGATTAATTTTCAGCGAATACATTTTCGTTATTCTTACATCTAAATAGAATTTACAATTATTTTGAACAACTATAACTGAGGCCTGAAAATTTTGGTTTTGCCTTTTGATGACCTCTGAAACAGATGTTCAAAAAACGGCTGGGTGTCTAGGATTCAAAAATCATTATGTTCACCCGCTTGATGAAATCCGAGTCAATTAAAAATACGACTTTATTCAGGGTCCTCCGGGTATGGGTTTGGATGTCCAAAAAATGACCAATATTGCCCAAAGATACAAGCAGAGTCTTTAAGCCGCATGAGAAAAGCTTGAGCTGGACATCTTTGTTATCCCAAAATCATGAAGTTTGATAAAATCAGAGTGAATTTTATTCCGACCTCATTCAGGGTCCTCCGGAAACAGTTCCAGATTTCCAAAAAAATGCCAATCTTGCCTCAAAACGTAGTAAATTGAGTTGTGCGTCATTAATTTTCAAAATCGTTCCGCATGATCACAGTGAATTATAAATATGACCTCATGCAGGCTCCTCTTGGACTGGTTTGAGGTGTCCAAATATTGCCCCAAAACGCAAGAGGTTCAGCAGGACGGCTTTGATTTACAAAATCATGAAGTTCGATATGCCGCTTGATCTGAGTGAATTAAAAATCTGACAATGAATCCCTCCTTGTGATTCGATAGAATCTCTACTTAGCAGGGCTGGTAGCGAGTCACTTTTTAGTGACTTGGTCACTTTTTTCAAGTCAGTCACTAAAAAGTCTCTTTTTTTAAGGCCAAGTCACTAAAGTCACTTTTTCTTGTAATAAGTCACTATTTTCAACTTTTTTAGCGTGAATTTATTTCAAGATTGATTATTCTTTCCGTTGTGACGTTTAATCATCTTTCTCTATATACAGGATGTCTACTCATTTTTCTGGATAAACTAACCTGAGTCTTCCAATTAAGTAAGTCCAAGATCTAAATATATTCAATGTCTTGAAGTTTCGTATTCTATGTACAAGTTCAAGATATTGAAAAGATTAAAAGTGCCAGAATTAAATAAAAAACAAATGATTTATTTCAAGTTTATAAATCACTTTATGAAAGATTAGAAATCTTCAATGCAGTCCCATTAACTTTTAAAAAACAATTGTAAGAATTTTGGAGAAGTTCTGAGGAATGAAAGGAAATGCTGAGAAGTTCAGTGAAGCTCTAAGAACCTCAAAGCGGTTCTTTTAGCATCCGTGACTTTTATGAAGTTTTTAGAATTCCAGAGAACTTCACAGATGTCAAGCGAACTTGAGAAATTTAGAAAACTTGAGGGGTATTGTGCATTTTTTTAAGAAGTTCTAAGCACCTCTGAAAAGCTAGATCTAGCGATCTTTGGGCAATTTCAGATTATAAGAGCAATTCCCGTAACTATAGTCCAGACTTTTGGAGCAGTTTAAAATCTATAATCGTAAATTTAGATTAATTCAAGATAGTTCCATGATGTGCAAGGACATATTAGAAACCTTAAAGAAGTTTCGAGATACTCAGTGAATTTCCGAAAACTTCAGCAAAGAGAGAACTCCTGGAAATTTTATGAACATCAAGAAAACGTGAGATAAAATATTCTCATAGGGTGTTATATAATTGAGATACATAGAACTTTTAAAAAATGCGAAAATTTATCTAAGTTGATTAGAGAACATCAACGAAGTTCCATTAATAAAAAAAGCGAAAACTTTTAGCAAGCAGCGACATCTTCAAGAAATTCCAGAGAACTAAATTTAGATATTTTTAGATAGTTTAATGATATTCAGCGAAGTACTGAGTACTTCGAGGACGATCAGATAGCTTCAGAATATTAATGTGATTATTCAAGCAAAAGCAAAATTAGAGCAAATTTGCAGCGACTTACAAAGAGTTCCGTGGAATTATAGGGTATTCCAAGAATTTTATGATTGATCCTAAAACGTCAGAAGCGCCAGAAAATTATGAATATATATCAACAAATTTGCTGGATTAATAATGGTTATAATGCTTAAAGAACATTTTCGAAACTTCAAGGCAAGTTAATTAATTTCAGTAAAGTTGCGAGTTCTTAAAAAATACTGATAAATTCACGGCAGTCTAGAGAACTTTAAAAAAATTTAGTAATCGTTTAGGCACCAGGAAAGTCTAGACTATTGAAGAAGTTTTAAATTAGTGTCGATAATTTAAGGGAAGTTTTATGGACTTCAGAAAAATCTTAGGAATTGCAGTGGAAATCTTAGAACTATATTAATTATTTCGTTGGAATTCCGTGAAAATTGCGGGAGCACAAAAGTTACAGAAATTTAGAAAAACTTCGAAATCTTCACAGAAGGACAGTGGTCTTCAGAAACATTGATTCATAGAAATCTATAGAGCTTAAGATGAGATTCGTGAACTTCAGGAAATTTTATGAACATTAGCAAAATGCGGAAGCATTTGAAAGAAGTTTAGTAAGCTCCGAAAATTAGTTTCAGAAAATTAGTGGGGAATTTGAAGCAGTTCCCAGATTTTCAGATAACTTCAGAGACGTTAAAAAGTTATTTGAGGTCTTCGCATAAGTTCAGAAGTTCACTCAAGTTTAAACATTTTCAGGACGATTTAATTAAATTCAGCGCAGTACAACAAGCTTGATGAGAACTAAAAAAAAAATTAGAGAAGTTTTGAGAATTTCAGAAAAGAACAGAGAATCTCAGAGCAGTTCTGTCAACATAAGAGAAGTCACATAAATTTTAAAGACGTTTAGAGAACTAAAGTAAATTATTAAACCTTTAAAGGAGATCCAGGATCGTTAGAAAAATTGATGAAACTTTAGGAAGTCCTATAAAGTTCCGAATTTGAGGAGAAGTATTGTGAGCATCAGGCTAGTTTATCAAACTACAAAAGAACTTCAAGGCAATTTAATTAACTTCAGGAAAAATTTGAGAACTTGTGGTTCTGAAGACCTTAAAATAGTCCATTCCTTATTCAACGGAGATTTCCTCAAAATTTCGATGAAGTTATCGTCAGAATTAAATTTTCTTTTAGTTTTCCTCGGAATTACCTTGAAATTCTCCACAATTAGAAATCCTTCGGAAAGATTCTCCGAGTATTCATTGAATTTATTTCATATTTCCTTTTCAATCTCACTCCTTCCCTTGGAATTCTACTTACATTGAAAGTGTCCTAAAAATTCATTGATATTTCTCCTCAGAAATTCCTTAGATTTATTCTCATAATTTGTTTGGCAAACTCTCCTGAATTTATTTTCCAAATTCCTGTGAAGATGTTCTGGAGTTATTAATACATTTAATTATAATCCTCCTTTTAGTATTTTCAAAAAATGTCCAAGGACTTGTGTTCCAGATTCATTTTTCTCCACAAACTTTATGAAATTATCCTCAGAATGCCCTTGGAATTTTCCGGTGAAGTTCACAGGAGTTGTGCTCCTCAGAAATTCCTAAAAGTTTTCATTAAAATTTACTTTCAACTCAATTCAGACTTTCTTGTAATTCTACTTAAAGCTAAGGCTTCACATGAAATCGAGATTCTTGAAAATTTCTTGAAGTATTATAGTTTTTAGGTCCAGAACTAATTGAATTTATTCGTAACTGAAGATTAATCCACTGTGAATCTTTAAAGTTCAAAGTGTGAATGAAAATTGAGTCTTCCAGGTATTTTAAGGGAACAAAAAAATTCCTGAGAATTCAGGAGATCTTGAAAGTTATCCAAGCCTACAATATTTCGATTTATATGAGTTATTAAATGATTGCATTCTAGAAAAATTGAAATTTACTCATATTCTGCAATTTTATTTTTAATTTATAATTGAGTGTTAATTTATAACAAAAAACATAAAACTTAAGCTTGAAAATATGAAGAAGCCTGGGAATTCCAACTCGTCCAACAACGACGAATGCGCACGTTCTTCCATCGCCATTTTTTTAATTATGAATACGACGAGAAAATTTTCATACCATGAAATCACGAAAAACTTAAGTGAATTTCACTTAACCTTCACCAGCATGACATGTGGACTGGACCAGTGAATCCGTTGGAATTCATTACCATGCCATTGAAGTCCTATTTTGAAGAGGTTCAATGTATAATGTCAAAAAATGATCTAGGAAAATTTTCAAGCTCTCAACATTTGTTCAAAGGCCAGAAATTTGAATAATCTTTGACCCTCGGTAGATTTAGTATCCGTCCAAACTTCGAGAAAAAAATCATGTCACAGATCTTTGAGTTCCTTTTTAAGTCCATTAAATTGTATTGTATTTTTTCCATACTAATGTTCCGGTAATACAAAACCATAAATTCCAAGTCCAGGTCTTAGATTTTTTTTTAAACTCTAAAATGTATTCCTAAATCTCTAATATTTCACGATCGAGATTTTAAGTCCTAGACGAGATTTTAAGTCCTGTCAATTGTGTATGTCCGTGGTCATTCCATCTGGAAAAAATTTCCTCATGCCATAATAATGAGATTTTTTCTTAAACTGCGATCTAGAAAAGCTGTCGCAGAGTTATGATTCTTTTCTATGTTTGAGGTGTTACAGAAGATTATATTCTTGGGAGGAATGGAAGAGAAGGATCTTTTAATAATATACTCATTGCTAACTTAGATCTAAGAACATTTAATTCTAGACTGCAGTTCTTCATGTTGCTAAATGCATCGCTTCATATATAGCCTATATCTTTAAAAATTGCTGTCTAAAATCGGTACTTTGAACATTTTTATCTGTGCCTCTATTTCGCGATCTAATAAGGAATTCGTGATCAGCAGAGTGAGGAAATGGAGGTTAGAATTGGAACGTGCTCTTGCTTATTCGGGGCCCCCTTTAGCTCAGTCGGTAAAGGCGCAGCTACAAAGCAAGGCCATGCTGGAGGTGGCTGGGTTCGATTCCCGGTCTGGTCTAGGAATTTTACGGGATGAAAAATTTCTCGACTACCCTGGGCATATAAGTATGATTGGACTTGCCACACAATTATTCTAATGCAAAAATGGCACAGGCATCGGAAGCGCTCAATTAATAACTGTGGAAGTGCATCTAGAACACTAAGTTGAGAGAACGCAATAAACTAATATGCGATATGCAATAAGCTTGAAATGCGAAGAAGAAGAAGTCTTGCAATTCATACTTATGTTTCGAAAACAAATTGATGTGACCCTTAAATCATTTGTTTTATTTTTAAAAAGCATGAAAAATACCGGAATAACGGATGATTGGAACCATATCTTTCCGATCAATAAATGTCACTATTGGTCACTTTATTTTTGTTTAAAAGTCACTATTTGGTCACTTTTTTTTTGTAATTTTAGTCACTACCAGCCCTGACTTAGCAATTCTACAGAATTCCACCTTACAATATACTGACGACAACGCTTTGATGAGACAACAAAACCACACCCCAAAGCAACTCCCCTGATCCTATCCTTCTACAATGTACCCCTCCAACCTCAGGTAAACCCAGCTCCTACTAGACCTAGAATTAAGTAAATTTTGTTACGAAGCAAAAAATTATCGGCTCCGTAAAGCTAAAGCGATTGAGCCTCCAAATAAGCGAACTGGAAAAAAATCGTATCCCGCCTGGAGGTTGACGCTCCTAAGCATCCTTAGCCGAAGAACGGAAGCCACAGTCAATTAATTTCGTGTCAAAGTGAGAATGCAATAAGTACGCCAGGTGAAAGTTTGTAATTTTTGAAAGCAAATGCAGAGAACTTTCAGTTTTAATTAGAGTTAACTTTCTACCTCAAGTCTTGCTCAGAATTGTGTCAGGATTTTTAAGTGTCTTTAAGTATCTACCTCGAACGGTTTGAAGGATGATCCATAAAATGTATAGATACTTCTTACAAAACTTGGAAACTTCCGCGGTAACTATAGGACATCTTGAGAAAGTTCAGCGTCTAGAAAACTTCTAGGAGATGCTTAGAGAACTAAAAATTTTGGAACTCGGGTAACTTTCAAGTCCAGACAATGTATAAAACCAGAAGAACTTCCATGGCAAGACTTTACTCAAGAAAAATCGAATTAACTTTCAAAGCACAGCCAGAAGGGTAAGTCCAAGTCGGTTAATGTTCAAGTCCATTGAAGCGGATTTCACCGGAAATTGAGGGAAATTAATCTGAAACTGGAAATTCAGAGAAATTGTAGATAGCAATAACAAAAGACAATTGCAATGGACTTCTATGTTAAGTCTAGAGCAATTGCAGAAGACAACTATGTAGGAGATTTTCAATGTTTCTTTAAGGGACTCCCAGCCAAAGTTCTAGGGGTTTTTTGCGTTAGTGTAATCAAAATTATGTGACCAAATGACCCAAGTAACATTTCAAGTTTTATCGAGGTTTTAAAGCATGCTTCAAGTCTAAATCATGGTCTCCAGAACCGTCATAAAACCAAAATTGTTACTTGGGGATGCAACGCATTGCCTGGTTTTTCGTTCCGTCATAATGTGAATACAGTTCCATGAAGATGAGTTTGAAATCTTCCATTGTGCATTTCACGCCATACTGAAGTTCATTATGAGCGCGTTAAGAAAACCTAAAATTGCAGCAACATGCTTATTGCAGATCTAACGCGTAAATATGAAGTTATAAAATAATTTAAAGTTTGCAAACCATGTCTACAAAGATTGAGTTAGCAACGTTACGTTCATGCATTTCTACTAACATAACGCATTCACATTGAACTTCAGTATGATCAAACATTCGGCACATGAAACAGAAAAATATGGCAATAATTTACCTCAGCATCCGCTTTTGTTCACATAAAATGGATTACACTTCCAAATGGAGCCAATCAAAGCACTTCACTTTCCGCGTTCGATCATAATTTCATATCGTAACTTATTTTTCCGGTTTATTTCCATACCGCTGCATACAACCCTCAACCCCCCCCCCCCCTCCTCTCCCTCCTTCCCGTTATTGCCATGCAAACTTTTCAAGCGCGCAGAATATCGAGTTAATAAATGTGTGCTTGTTGCATCAATTCATCTCGCTCTAAATGGAAATCGATTCGTGCATCATGAAAGTTGCCTGTGCGGAAAATTATATTTCCATCGATGAAAGAAAAAAAAATGTGTGCCCACGCGCACACCGGCTGGCTTCCAATTTGCTGATGTCGATGCTTTTGCCCGTCTGTGACATTTCGGATTGGCTGCTGCTGCTGCCCACGTGCAACAGCAGAAAGTTCGATTGCAGTTGCAGAAATTGTAAACCAACATCGCTAGCTCAGAAATGGAGATGCATGGCTGTTTGTACATATTATTGCTTCCTTGGCTCACACTTTCACGCACACACACACCCACACTTGTTACGATAGCGATGCATCTGTGTGTTTCGCCTTCTCCGGAAGATCCGGTCGAGTTTTCATACTTCCTTGCACACCGAGCACACCGAAGTGTAGGGGAACGTAATTTGATTTTATGCTCGAGATAAAAGCATGACGAATGTAGTTCTTCTTTATTCCATGTATTTTTTCTTGATTTTCTCTACAAATTCAACCCTCCTTTCTCTCTCGCTCCTTCCCACATGCACCGACGAATCGTTAGTACAGCAGCAGCAGGACGCCGTCTGCTCCTTTTTCTATCTGCCCTGTTATTATTTTCCTCCGCTCCATCCATCCATGACGACTCGCTTTGTTCGCAGAGGACACTTTTCCCCATTGTTTTTCTTTTCCCTGTGTTTAAGCTCTGCCCAGATTTTCCATTAAATTGTCGTCCTTGCTTTGGAATGTGTCTCTACATGGCCGTTGTATCTGGTGGCCATTCTCCTCTTATTATTGTCACATTTAGTTCTATCTATTTTCGAGCTTTGGCTTGGCTCTGGAGATGGTTGCACTTTTCCGGGGCGAAAATCGATTTGCAATTGTCTTTCGTTTTCCGGGTGCTGCTAAGCCAAATAGAGAGCCCCGAATAAGCTTTAAAAAGACGATTAGAGCAATTGAGCGGGTCTTTATCAGATGATTGTTGTCGATTTTGTTTGCGAAGTGTAATTCAGTACAAGGTTGCGATATAAATCCGTCTGAAATCAGGAGACGAATTTGTGCGATATTTCGCCACCGTTACTTGAAAAATAGAGGTTTAGGAAATCTCTCAATGTACAGTTCTTTCATTCGTTACTGAACTGCTCGTAACAGGTAACAAGGTGAAGTTTTTTATTAAGGGAGGTAAAAAATGTAAATTTGTCTCAGCTTGTCTGATTTCTGAAATTCCTAGATGATATCTTTGGAAGTTTCTGAAACATGCATTTGGGAAGATCCAAAAACATGCATTCGGAAAAACCTTCGAGAGTTCCTTAAGAAAGTGTGTGCTAAGGAGATTTCAAAGAAAGTTTCTGGAAGTTTGGTGAAGCAAATTTGGAAATTGTATTCCAAATATCGCACAGTACAACCTGGAGACTGATTGATTTCTCCAGCAGTTATCTTTCGACTTCACATGCAACAATCGTCTGAATCATTTTGAAGTCCCGGTCCGGCTCATGCCAACTTAAACATTCGGTCCGGGCTGTTAATTTTCAAATCCTATTGATATTATTTGGCGAAACCGAGAACAGATTCCATCCTACACGAACCCGACATTGACTCAAAATAGACCCGACATTTACGCAACATCGGGTTCACATGTCCAATCGGGATCCATTTCCTGGTTTTACCCCACAGTCCACTACCATATGGGTCATTCCAGCTCAAGTGGGTACATCACCTGTGGTCGATGTCACCGATTTGAGCCAAACTTGGCCAAAACACTTATTTTGGCATTCTGAACAAACGCCTTTTTTAATTTTGCTCTGAAGTGCCTAGATCCCTCTCGGCGGCAACCCTGGATTTTCGAGATTTTTAAAAATTTCATCTTTCAGAAGAGATTACTCCACAACCAAATTAGCTATTCGTGATCTTAGAACGTCAATTTGAAGGTTTTTTTTTTTAATGTAGATTATTATAAATGTACAGACATTTTGTTTTTGTTATAGTAACTACAGTAAACAGGCTGATTACCGGCAGGTATTAAAATTGCCAAAAAATGGCCTATTTTTCACCGTGGACGGGATTTTTTATTACTTAATATTTTGGAATAATCAGTTTCGGCCTGGCAGTCTGGCAATCACTCAATCAGAACAAATTAATTTTGTAAGTTGTCCCGTTAGACTTCAAACAATATTTAGACAAAGAACAAATCCAACAATTTTTCCCCTGAAGAAAATCAGAGCCGAAACGTAGGGACAAATTACAAAATTAATTTGTTCTGATTGAGTGATTGCCAGACTGCCAAGCCGAAACTGATTATTGTAAAACCTCACAGTCGAACACTCCAACACAATATTAATATTTTGGGCTCAAATTTTCACCACACTTTGAAAAACTCTTATACTTGATGTGTTTCCAAGGGCAAATGATTTGGACAAATAGCTTTTGAGATATGACCAGATGAGTGAGTGGTAGTTTTGAGCTTTTCTGGTGGAAAATCAATACTATTTAATGCATTTATTTTTTATTTTTTCTTGAATCCCTTCACGCTAATGACACAATAATATTTGTATGTTTAATGAGAGAGAGAAGGATTAGTATTTTCCATTTAATTCCACTACTTTATTTGCTTATTCTTGACAGATACGCGTATTTCGTCTACAATGTGCAGACTTCTTCATTGTCTTGTACTAATACTCGAGTATTAGTACAAGACACTGAAGAAGTCTGCACATTGTAGACGAAATACGCGTCTCTGTCAAGGATAAGCACTTAAAGTAGTGGAATTAAATGGAAAATACTAATCCTTCTCTCTCTCATTATACAGGTATTCCACTAAGACGCCCACATTCATCAGGATTTGTATGTTACTTTTCACATGTTCTGGGCAGGATTCTCATTGTATGAAATCATAACCTTTAAATTGACGTTCTAAGATAACGAATAGCTTTTTTGGTTGTGAAGTACTCTCTTCTGAAAGATTAAATTTTTAAAAGTCTCGAAAATCCAAGGTTGTAGCTCAGACGGATCTAGGCACTTCAGAGTAAAATAAAAAAAAGGCGCTTATTCATAATGCCAAAATAAGCGTTTTGGCCAAGTTTGGTTCAAATCGGTGACATCGACCATAACTTTTTTAAATTCTGTACCCACTTGAGCTGGAATGACCCATATACCAATTGAAATTGAAAGTAGGTGAAATTCGCTTGAAACTGTGTCATCCTTGTGATTCCAACGCCAGTCATTTTACTTTTTTGGCAGCAGCCATCGGATAAACAGTGGTGCCAAATGGCGTTTTTGTCGTGAATCATAAATGATAAATGTTTCGAACCTATCCAACAAAGTAATACAGATTTTTGGGCATTGCGCAGTTTCAGTCAAAATTGAGAAAACGAGAATTGAATTTTTGAATTGACCTTCTCCGATTTGTATGAAACTTGCTTAATCGTTTGTTATGGGAAATGATTCATTTTGCTAAAATTAGGCCATTCTAGATCCGGTAAAACTTTCAAAATGGCGTTTTTTTTTATTTTTTTTTTCAAAAAATTGTAGCATGGAATCGACATTTCTGATCGAGAAAAAGTTTTAGAGAAAAATAGCGTCTGTCTTTCTGGGAAAAATAAACAATGTATTTTTTTCTTTAATGTTTCAAGTGAAAACTTAAAATTGAAGTTAAAACCCAAATATCTCAAAATTTTCCTCCAGAATTTTTGAAAAACAAAATTAACAAAACCAGTTTATTAAAAATGCAAATTTTTGAATGTTCCAAACTCATGGACACTTGAAAACTGACAAAATTTTTGGTAAAATTTTCAAACTTTTTACCTGATTGAAACTTTCCATAATTTTTTGTTCTAGGCAATCATTTGCTTATTTTTTTTTGTAAATAATAGGTCATGTTGTATCTTGTCATTTTTTTTTCAAAATGGCATTTTTGACATTTTCAATAAATTGTAGCATGAAAACGTCACTTCTGATTGAAATGTCGTCGGATACAAAGTTGATGAGAGAAAAGCAAAGTCTTTCTTGTAAAAATATACACAGTAGGTATTTTTTTTTTAATTATTTTTGAGTAAAAATTCAAAAATTAAAATTATCTCAGATATCTCAAAAATCCTATATTCAATTTTAATAAATTTTGTATAGAGTAAAACTCACGAAAAATTCAAACTTTTGAAATAATTAAAACCATGGACACTCTAAAATGGACGATAATCATAGAACATCAACTTTTGGTCATATTTTTAACCTTCTTGTTAGCAAACTTTTTTCTGTAATTTTTGCACAGAAAACGGTTAAGAATGTCTCACATGTTGTTTCTTACGTATAAATTAATTAAAAAAAGCGTATGAGTAAAAAGTTCAAAAATTTTACCAATAGTTCTTGTTCCACGGTTTTTGTAAATTCTTAAGTATCCATGGTTTTGAATATGCCAAAAGTTTGCAATTTTCATGGGCTTTTTTGTAAACAAAATTTATTCAAATTTAAGGTATACTTTATGAGATATCTGAGTTTTTATCAATATTTTACTGTTATCAGTTTAATGAAAAATGTAAAAGACGCCATTTTTGAAGAAAAAATAAATTGTAAGATTCAAAATGACTGAACTTTTTAAAAAATATGAAAAATTGTCCATTACAAAGAATAATGCAAAGCTTCATGCAAATCGGAGAAAATCGAGTTTTTTCGATTCGTTATTTGGTGGAGTTCAGTACGCATTTTTATGTATTTTTTTTTCATAGAAAATAATTAAAATGCCAACATTGTTTTCTAAGCAAAAGTTCTACAATATACAAGAGTTTGTTCTACATTTTTTTTTAATTTAAAGCGTCCTTAATTTTAAACATTTCAAAAGTTTGCATTTTTCACGTTTTTGCAAGCTTTTTAGTTGAATAAAATGTAAATTTTCGGTCAAAAACATTTTTAGATATTTCTTTTCCTTTTTTTATATTCACTTGAAGTTACTTGAACAACATTAGTTTTTCTCTAAAACTTTGTCTCAGACGTCATTTCGATCAGAAATATCGTTTTCGTGCTAAAATTGTTTGAAAAACTTCAAAGACGCCATTTTGAAAATTTTATACGATCCTAAATGGCCAAATTTAAGCAAAAAACTGTGAATCATTGCCCCATAACAAACCTTTGCATAAGTGTTTGTTATGGGCAATGATTCACATTTTTGCTAAAACTCGGCCATTCAAATCGGATAAAGTCGCGTTTTTCCGATTCATCATTTGGCTGTTAATTTAAATTTGCGCTGAAGTTCGGTCATTTTGATTCGCACTTCATTATTCAAAATAGCGAATATGATATTTTAATAAAATCAACCGTGTATATTTTTTTAAGAAAGACTTTATTTTTTTTCTCCAACTGTGACGTAGACGTCATTTCGATTAGAAGTGACGTTTTCACGCTACTATTTATGGAAAAATGGCAAATTCGCCATTTTGAAAATTATAAAATAAACTTCAATTCATCAAAAATTTAAATAATTGTCAATAACACACAATTAATATTATTGCTTGTTGTGGGCAATTATTCATATTTGTGCTTATGTAAATTCGGCCTATTGGGCAACTTTCCATACAACGTACACCATTACGTGCTGTTTGACTGTATATTCAGGAACATCATCTAATTGAATATACCAGAAGAACTCAGACCAGCAGTTCACTTCTTGGTTCACTTATAGATTTAAATCTGAAGTGTAGGTTCTAGAGTGGGCTCAAGAGAAAGAGACAGTTAATCACACCCCAAATAATGCTGCAACTTGCACCAAACAAACCACATAATTCAACATCTATTCATATTCAACATCCTCTAGAGTCGGTCTCCAATAATAGACTGATAGACCGTTGCTTTTCACATCACATGACGGTTTGTGGTCTGCTTTTGAGGGCATTATAAAACCCTAAAACACAGGACTTTTACCATCCTATGAACACAAAATACCAAAATTTCGCACACCCACTTCCCGCGGCATCCTCAATCCGATTTATCCTTGCAATTTCAAACCAAAACATTCAAGGTGTCGGAAATACCAGGTTGCCGCGTTGGATATTTTAAAAACAATCGCAGCTGGCTCTATGATCGGCACATTCGGCACACCTGCGGCACACTCGCAGCACACTGACAAAAAAGATGACGCAAGATTGTGTGTGCGGAGTGTCCTATCCCTTAAAATTGTGCGGAGTGACCTATTATTATTATTATTATTATCTTTATTTAGGAGATGTGGAGTGAGTGACCTATCCCTTGAAATTTTGTTTGGAATTTTACTCCAACTCACACAAAAAAAACAGTTTTTCAAGAAAGACTTTGTTTTTCTGTATAAAATTGTCTCAGACGTTATTTCGATTAGAAGTGACGTTTTCATGCTAATGAAAAAATGACAAATACGCCTTTTAAAAATTAAAAGTGCAATTATGCAAAGTTTCATGCAAATCGGAGAAAGTCGAGTCAAAAAATCATTTTGTTTTGCTACTTGACCTGGAACTGCTCTGTTTTTAAATTTTTTAAACTTCTCATCATTTTTTTTTTCAATTTTTTAAATTTTGTCTGCAGAAAGTAATTGTTAAGCCAGTTAAAAAAATCCGCTGAAAAATTCCATTTTGAAAATGTCAGAGAAGATATAATTTTTGATGAACTGTAAAATAACCATAAGTCCGTAACGACCCAAATTAGTTTTTTTTTTCGCTATTTGACCTGGATTTGCTCAGCCACGTTTTCCTGCTACCAATATCGAATACACCATTTTGTAAAAATTGACACGTTAAAAAAGTGCACGATTGTCCATAACACACATTTTTGCACAGTTTCTTGATAATCGGAGATTATGATGCTTTAAAAAAAAAGTATTAAAAAAATATTGAAGGTAAGGTAAGGTAAATTTTTTTGTACTCATTCAGGATGGATACCGCTAGGGTTGTAGTACCGATAGTGCCGCTACTGGTTTTACCGGTAATACCGGGTATTTTTCAGGAATCGAAATACCGGTACTAGCATGTCAAAATACCGGTGTTTTCGGTACTGTTCATTTGATAAATGTTAAACCTAATTTTAGTTGTTGGTTCTAACTATACTTTAACACATGTTTAGTAGCGCTGCCACCGAGTAATTGTTTTGAAATACTTTATAAAACGGCTCGAACTAACCAGCATGAACTATATTAAAAACGTCGTGAACCAACAAGCTGCACAGAACAAAAGTGAAAGTGTGAAAGAATAGGCGAATCAAAATATGAAACAGTAAGCGATGTGCTCAACAGTGACGTCCCAGATTAACTGCCAACCTTAAAAACTGCGATTTTATCTGCAACCAAAGCGTTATTTCTACCGCTAGCTTCGCTAATGTTCGCTACTGAAATTTCTTCACTATCTGGATATGGAGATCCTTTTCTGTGCTGTGAACTTTTAGCCGATAAAATTTTCAAGGAATTGAATACTAGAAACGCGGGACGACGACTTGGTAATTAAGTCATCATCAAACATTGAGCAATGTTTCCGATAATCCTATAATAGAGGAATCTTTCGAAAAAAGGCCTTAGCAGTTGATAGCAGTTGCTCCGGTTTTAATAAGTTTGATGGGGAAGTTCGAATTTATGAAAACTTTGCGATATTTGTACTATTAATGTGTCTAGAAAATTCGTGACCAAAATTTGTTCTTGAATAATGAGGATAATAATATATTCAGGAGATTTAATGAATATATTTCTTTTACACTTAAACGTTATTCGTGACTTGTCTGAGGGGTTTTTTTTTGTCAAAGAAGGTGCCTTAGGAGAGATGCCATAGTCTAATCCAAGATTAAATAAATTCTGTTTCTAAATTTTTTGTATCGATATTCATTTATTTTCTTAAAATCCCGTGGTATCGGTAATTTACCGGTATTTCTGATACTGAACCTCACAGTACCGAAATACCGGTACTCACAAAAAGGATTCGGTACTGAAAACCCTAGGTACACCCAACTTTTCCAGAGTTGTGCTGTAAAAGAGCTGAAAAAAAGCTGCAAATACAGCTACTAGCAGAAATTAGCCAAATATTTTTGGAGAGCGTTTACTCAACTTTTCAACAACCATTATTCCATTTGTCAGTCGCACTGAATAGCAGCAGCCAATAAACGCTACCCGGGCAAAGTCGGTTAACAAAATGCAAGCAAATCGATATTAAAGTTTGCAGTTCCTATCATAATGGAAACTAATTTTGATTTCAACTGTCGCGGAAGAAGTCTGATATCATATCGTGCTTTCATTATACAGCCAAGACTTTTTAAATGAAAGCAACTTAACTTCAAATCGTACTGTTAACGTCTTGTTGAAAGTTTAATATAAGTTCATCTGTCGTTGAACTAACAATTATTGTCAATTCGTTTTGTTTAACACATTTTAGGTCATTCGTGACTTGTCCGGGTGAGATTTGAACTCAAGTCTTTTAGCGTGAGAAGCATGGATGCCAGCAATTTAAACCAGACCTATTAGTATTCAGTTAAATATTATGAATGCAAAATCAGTAATCTAATTGATTTCATTGAAAGCAGGATCAGTTTTCCGTTTGATTCCACAATGTAAAAGTTTGCTCTCATTTTTGCTGTGTTAACCGTTAAGTCAACCAAAATGAGATCAACTGGAGTATTCAAAATAAGTTACATCATAACAGTACATTTTGATTTCAATTTGATCTCCAGCTTTGCTCGGGTTATGTCACTGCTATGCAAATATTAATCAACTTTTAACTTGTAGCTGCAAAACAACGCTAATAAAGTGAATATATTACTCATTTGTTGGCTTCTACAAATCAAACCACTCTGGCTGAATAACATAAACATCAAAAGTGCTATTTCAAAAACGAAACAAATTTTACTCAGCTAATAAACTGCGTTAGCGCTACTTTGGAAGCATTTTTAAAGTCATCTGGGTTTAATTTTAGACTTGTGCAGTTTTACAGCTTTTACTCCGCTCCTTTACCAAGCTGAACTATCTTGTTGAGAAAAGTGATTGTGTACTATTATAAAGGATTTACTCAGCGATCTTGTTGTAGAAGGTCATGTAGATTTGTTTACGTCAGTTCAAAGTGTTGGCGTAGCGAAGTTGATAGTGTCAAGGTTTGCCAATGCGGTCGTCTTGACTTCGAGTCCTTATAACTAATTTCAAGTAATTTGATTCGTAACTAAATGAAATCAATAAATTTCACCCATCAAAAAAAGTAAACAATATTTAACCCAGCTTCAGGATCAAGCTGTGCAGCGATTATTGGATAATGGGGAAAAGGTTGAATAAGCGCTTTCAAGTTCACACACAACTAAACAGCAGAATAACAGCTGTAGAGAAGCGTAAATATATAATAAGATATTGCCCACAACCACCCCAAAAGCCATAAGTAGCTGACTAAGCTCGCCAGATTTGCTTGAATAGAGATTGAGTATAGGTTACCTCATATCATATAGCATTTGAATACAGCTTGAGGCTGTATAAATGAAATCAACAAAGCGTTTACACTATGAAAATTGTTAGTTGGGCGGTTTTGTCCATTCGACCTTTTGATCTTAATTCGAGTTAAAGGAAATTTCGACCTTTTGTCCCTTTGTGTTTCATTCTTCTCGATCTTTAGTACATTTCAATATTTTGTCTATCCGGCTTTGTGTCTCTTTTAGTTTCATCCGATCATTTGTCCTTCGATCTTTTATCATAAGGAGGAATGATAGTCTACTTGATTTTCATTTTGAATAACTGATAACATTTTGCGCTCACTTGAGCTTTTGGGAGGCAAGTCATTCACGAGTTCAAATCTCACCCCCGGACAAGTCACGAATCACCCAAGAGCGTTAAAGTGACTATAATTTAAAAAAAAAATGTGTAGGAAAAGATTGAATGAACCAAAACCCTTCGAAGTAAAATGATAAAAGTATTCATTTGAACGAATTTATACAAGTTAATACAACGTAAGCTTCAGACAAATTTTACAAAACTTCATATATCTGTTGGTTGATACAACTTTTATGTCTTAAGCAAATTTTCATAAAATTTGACGCTCCACAACTTTGCCGAAAACAGCAAACCTCTAGCGTTCGAAATAAAAAAAAAAAAGGTTTGCATCGCTGCGTCATCTTTGCGGCAAAAACTTGAACTATTTTTATCCATCAAATTACAGTCCTAACTAAGTCATAAATCTTTGCTCAAAATGTCTACCCAATTGGATGTAATCCCAGGGCGTTATTATTTTTTTCCTACTAGATTTCATTCCCGGCCCACTATGCAGTGAATGCTCGAATTCAGAAGAGTCAACTTTCCTATTGAATTCTGGTTATCTAAGAAAAAAAGGACAAAAACCCCAGAATCAAACATGCCCGAGTGTTTGTTCTTGCCAACCGTAATATATTGTATGCCAAACGCTTAGGAATAAACAAGCAACTGCGGATGTCGTCTTATAACTGAATCGCAAAATCCCATGTAAATAATGACAGCACAGCTTTCCATCATCATTCATAATAACTTCACCCAGAGTAGGAAAAGCCTCACCCAAAGGAGACTGAACAAAGACACATCGCTTGCCTCCGAGCGAATTCAGAGCATTTCAATTGTAAAGATACACGTACAAGGAATGGGATATTTTCTTCCATCTTTGGAGGATAAAAACCGTATGCATACGAGTTATGTTTACAAGTGAAGGAAATGGATATTTTTTCCCGGAGAAGAAAACAGATTTATTTTTCAATCAAATATGACAGCAATAAGTGGTGTATGAACTTAGTTCGATTTTGGATTTGTCTTATTCAGGGGAAAAACGCTCAATTATGCTTAGCAACTCAGGTTTATTACTCTACTTGCGTTTTTTTTTAGAGGAGCGTAGCGACGGGAAAGCTTCTAAAAAAAATTCCAAAAGAAGCTTCTTTGAGAAGCATTTAGAGGCTTTTAGACGAGTCGATTCTAGTCGCAACGCTCCACTGGGAAGGGTAATAAACCGGAGTAGCTACGCGATTCAATTCAACAGCTACCGTAACTCGCTCCACCCAACAAAAACCCCCACGGTAAACACCTCCGTCGGACTACCGTTGCACATTTACCTGCCATCAATTACCGCGATCAGATCAGCAGAACCGATAGTAAACCTTCTTCGTGCAATCAACCACCCAAATTCTCAAACAAATCGTTTTCGACACCCTATCCACAGCAGTCACGAAAAGCCATTTCGTCGCGTTCATTTCTTTCCGGCAAAGACTGCGATGCGACACGAAATCCGTGACAACCGTTGCTGCTGCTGCTGCTGCAGCAATCATCGATCATCGCCGTTGTAGAACGGCGCGATTTCTACGAAAACGTGTAATGAATTTGATCGCCCGTTATCAATCAATCGAGAACTTTCGTGCGCGGAATAGATACCATCTATCTACAGGTTCACCTGGTTTGGTGGAGGAAACTTTGTCCCCACTGACTGCGACTGTCACGCGACGAGCGTAAATCAATCGACGAATGGGAAGGGGGTGACCGGTCCGGGGTGATGTCGAGCTAAAAGAAAGAAGAAATTGAACCCGCCTGGAAGGTAGGCAGCGCCAAGGCGCTGCTAAATTGACGGCCGTCAAAACTTAAGCGAAGTTAGCGAATCGAATCAAATCAAATTTTCAGTGGCGATTTATATTGGGAGCATATGTCGTGTTCAATTTGTCTAATGATTTTGGATAACTTTGGGTGGCTGGAAAAAAAAAGTTTCCAGCAGATTTGTCATTGAAAAACGCGTTAAATTTGCTGAATGGCTTGGTTTTCATTGGAAATGTTCATGCTACCCCTTATCATGTTGGAAGAACGTTTATAAATCCCATATGCAACAAGGTCTTGTTAAAGTAAACGTTGCAGCAACTCATACATAGATGGTGATGTCGCTTGAGATCGAGCTTATTTGTTTTAGTCAAATAGCTTATGCAATTCTAATTGTAGTTGCATGATTAAAGTAGTAAATATTCTAGCATTGCTGGTATTTATTCAGTCGTAGATTTCCATCCTTTAGTTGACTTTCCTTTTCTGCTAACACAACCTTTCGCTTCTTCCCATTGTTGTAGATTTGACTGTTATCTCTTTATTTACCCCCTCTCAAACTCCGCTCTATAGTAATTACGTATCAACCAGTATATTTCATGTAGCAATTCCGTAATTTCTTTAATTCAAGCAAAAAAAAACTATCACGATCACTGTAATTATATACCTCTCGATTTTTTTTCTACTCCCTTAATCTAGGATCTAAGAATCACCCTCGTTTATTTTCCTTCCGACGTTAGAAGAAGTTGTTCGACGAAGAAACTAATCTTCGGTGTTTTCTGATCTTTTCTTTTTTCCCTCCGTCTCACGAACTTCAACAAATCAAACAACGATTGAATGTGGGAACGACGATGACGACGAGTAGCAGCGGTTTGCGTGCCCTGGCCAGCCGAAGGTAAGAGCTTTTACAGCAACAACCCCCCTCTCAGGCGACGGTTTCTCTAGATTAAGGATGTAGGTTTTTCGCTTTTGTTTTTCTCTCAATGTCGTTGATGAAAAGTAAATAGTAGTATCATGTGCAGGTACTAAAGTTCCGGTTACGGTCGGTGCGATCAATAATAGATTAGGAGTATGTGTAAGCAAAAAATCTGTAGGTGAAAGTTTCATTCTGTTCCCTCTGTGATCACCTCAAACGGAGCGAGTAGTTTTAAGCAGAATAAAAACAAATAGAAGTTAGGCCAAAACTGGTTCAACCATAGGAAGTAATTTTCCGTTCGATCCCGCGACGACGACGACCGATTTGAAGTAAAGCTTTGCAATTGTAAATAAGGTCAAAACGAAAAAAAAAAAACAGATGAGATTTAGTAGCTACGTAAGTTATTTTTGAAGACTGAATTTGATCATTGGTTTTGTTTTTTTTTTTATTTTGTTTCTTGGAAAATGAATTGATGTATTTGATTTTTTGTTATTTATCCTATATGAAAAAAATTAAACATTTGAAGAGTAAATGGATTTTTGGTAATTTGAAAAGTGCTGTGTTTTCTTCAATTATTGCTGAGCCCTAATGAAAAATATTGCTTGTATAATTGATGTTGTTTTCTATTCGGAACGATACAACAATCATCTCTTTCTGCTTCTTTCCAAGTTGAATTACATCTTCTCGTGCTCCTTCGTAAATTTTTCTTATTTTTCAGGCAGCGTTTCATCTTCCATCGACTTACTTCTGTTTTTTCTGCATAGTCAGGATTTTTTCCGATGCCCTTTGAGCTTGCTCTGGAAGCACTTATTCCTCAAACCATCGTAGAATATATCTTCTTCCCCAATCAATATACAAACCTCGCCCTGTTGTATACGATGATTGATGTCCCGACTTTGCTGAAAATATTTGAACTATGATGAAGATATATGAACTTCCAGACGAAGTTGTGTCTAGAGCCGCACTACCGTTTATATACTGGTGATAGCGCTCTGATGCGACAGCAAAACTTCTCCCCTGATCCTATTCTTCGACAATGTACCCCTGTAACCTCGGGTAAGCCGCGAATATTCTGCCCAACTTCTATTAGGCCTAAGGGGCCTCATAGCCTAGTCAGTAAAGGCGCGGTATTACCAAGCCGGAGGCGGCGGGTTCGATTCCCGGTCCGGTCGAGGGAATCTTTCGGGTTGGAAATTTTCTCGACTTCCCTGGGCATAGAGTATCATTGTGCTTGCTACACAATACACAAATTCATGCTTTGGTATTGGCATCGAAAGCTCTCAATTAATAACTGTGGAAGTGCATTTAGAACACTAAGTTGAGAGCACGCAATAAGCTAATATGCGCTAAGCAATAAGCTTGAAATGCGAATAAGAAGAAGAAAGTCTATTAGACCTAGAATATAGTAAAAAAATTTACGAAACGATAAGTTATCGGCTCCGAAAAGCTAGTGCGATTGAGCCTTTCAAATAAACGAATTAATGAAATATTTATATATGTATATGAACTTTGCTTATGTTTTGGAACGTCTCCGTAATTTTTGAAACTTCGCTGAAGTTTTTGGAAATATCCTGAAATCTCGCAGCTTATCTCGAATTTACGGAACTATTCAAAAAAATCAGAGAAGTTTCGAGAAAGTTAAAAAAAAATCAGGGCTGTTCCAAAAACATCAGCAAAGTTCAAACAGTCAACTCTCTCTAACTCTATGGAAATCCAAGCTACGCCAACCACTCGTCCTATACGAATTTCCCAAATGTACCTCCGTAACTCATTGATCCCTTAAATTTAGACGTAGGGCGAGTTGACTGTATAACTTCACCAAGTTCAAATAATGTTACACTGAGACAAATAAACTTAAGAATTTCATAAGACTCGACTTATGAACGACACATATGAATGTCATAAGTGTGACTTATGAATGATTTTTATCTAACATGAGGTAGCTCTCATACGCCTTTAACCATTTAATTATCCCAAGCATTGAAAGACGAATGGTCAACACACGGGCCCCGTAATCTCAACGTCCATGGTTCGGATCCAGTCTGTTCTGTTTCATTAATTCGTTGTCAACATTTTTCATAAGGCAAATTATTGAAATTCATACCGATTTCTTGTGGCTAAAATTCATAAGTGGTTTTTATGGAATTCTTACATTCTTTTGCCTCAGTGTAGCAAAGCTCCAAGAATTTCAGACCAAATCAAAATTGAGTCGAGTCGATTCACTTTCGGCAAAAGTTGATTTACTCAAAAGTGAGTTGAATTTTCCGGGTTTTTCCAGGAAAATCTTCTCGAACATGAGAACAATAAATATAGGTTTTACTCCGTCTGTTAGTATACTCTTAGACTGAGTGAAATTTCCATGGATTTTCCTTATTTTCGAGAAGGTTTTCCTTGTTTTCCACGGCATTTTCCAGTAAAATTCTACTCACTTTTGATTAAATGCACTTATGCAGGGCTGGTAGCAGGTCACTTTTTAGTGACTTGGTCACTATTTTGAAGCCAGTCACTAAAAGCCACTTTTTACACCAAAAAGTCACTAAAGTCACTATTTCCCTAACAATAGTCACTAAAGTCACTTTTTCACTACTAAAATAAAGTGAAATTTAAAAATATCAACAAAATGTTTAAATTGAGTACTTGGCACTGAGACAGTCTACAGTTGTTTTAACAAAATATACATATCTGTTAAATTTAAAATTTTAACCAGGGTGACCAGTGAACCGCAACACTTTAGAGCACCAGGAAAACTATTGGGAATTGGGAAATGCCTTCAATTTCGATTAAAGGTATGTGATAGATTTTCAATGGATGATTAAGAACTTTAAAAAAATCCAAAGTAAATTTTAAGAGAATTTTAAAGGATTCTAGGGATGTCACCAAGATATATCAGAGGAGAATACCAAAGTACAGACTACGAAAGTCTCATGTAAAATTAAGTGTTCTGAGGACTGATTTCTTCATCTCTGCTTAAATCTTAAGCCAGGTTTGCCTATATGTATAGTTAAACTTGGCTTAACACATACGAGCGTCGGTTTTGATTATTGTTTAAATTATTAGAGACGCAAAATTCAGCTCCGAAACAATTTTGGAAATAATTCCCCAATATAATTGAGAGTGCATTTAACGAGAGTTCTGAGAAGAATTCTATGATGATTTGATGAGCAATCCAGGTCCAATTCTAATAAGAATTGAGGAGGTTAGAAGGAAAGGGGTGTAAGTGATTTTGATCTATTCTCTTCATCGTTTTTCTCGTTTGATAGTCACAGCTTTATAAACAGATTTTGCGCTATTTCTGCCACGTAGTTTGACAAAAGAGGTTCTCATCTAGCATCCAGAATGGCACACGAATAAAGGAATGTGTTTGCAGCTGAATTATTAACGAAAGAGAAAGTCGATGAAGAGAATCGATCAAAGTCACTTACACCCCTTTCCCTCTAACCCCCACAATTCGAAATTAATTCTGAAATTCCAAGAAAATTCTAAAGATTTTAAAAATAAATTTCTATAATTCCAATGGAATCGAATTTTGAAGGTTCAATCTCAAAGAAGAGTTTCAAAGTTATTCTGTGACGGATTTTTGTTTTCAGAATTCTGAGGAAATACTATGGGAATTCTAAGGAAAGTACGAATTGAATTTCCAATTGAATGCAAGGAAGACGTCCAAGATTATTCTAAGCAGAAATTTATGAAATTATGGAAATTCTAAGGAGAATTCACTTAAATTATAAATAGATTTATGGAAGGGGCCTTCAGGGAGTTCCTAGAAGAATCAATACAAAATCGAAAGTTCCACTTTAACTAATCATGTGTTATTACTTCATGCGTGAATTTAACGGTATACAGAATTGGAGATGCTTGACGTCAAATATCAGACATAAAGTGGAGACAGATGAGGAGATTAAATTATAAAGTTGATAGTTCCGTTTTAGTACGGCAGTGTGAAAATTGTATATACAAAGTAGAAAGCGAGCGAGCAAAGGACAATTTTGAGGAAGGCACGAATCGGGTAATTGTTTACTTCAGATATCGACTTGAGTTTGAAACAATAGATATAACTGTTTCCGCACATCGGAGGTACATGAGCAAATCGGCGATCATCCCTTTTGCCAGTGATGGCAGGGGGAAACACCCCTCACCATTCCTCATTAACGGATGAGCTTGGTAAAGGAGATGCTCTATCCGATTTGTACCTTCCTCAAAATTGTCGTTTGTTTGCTTTCTACTTTCTATATACAAATTTCACACTGCCATACTATAACGGAACTATCAACTCTTTACTTTCATCTCCTCATCCATCGTCTAAAGTGTCCATTTTAATTCTGATATTGTATGTTAAGCATTTCCAACTACGAAAATAATCTATTTCCAAGAACTTTGTTGATTGTTCTGCAAAAAATTCAAGAATGCAGTATTATTTTTGTAAAATCTTATTTGCCTCTAAATTTAAGAGAAGGGGAATTACTACAAAAAAGTTCTTGAGATCATTCTGAAGAAATTCTGAGAAAAATTCATAGCGAATTATCAAAGTTATCTTAAAAAGATTAAAAGATCTCAAACGCAGAATCAAATACAAGATCATAAAAAAATGGAAATTACTATTTGCTAGTCATCATATATAACGTAAGCAAAAGTAAATTATTCAAATCACTTCAAATGCTCTTCACAGGAGATTCCGTTGTGAGCTTCGATTAAATTAGAGGAATTTATGAAATTTGATTTTAAGTTCCATGACATAAAAAATTTATTTCAATAATAAACCGTATTTGAATTTCTAAGTTACCATATAAATGGTTACTTATTTAGTATTTAAAAGTCACTATTTGGTCACTATTTCCGTAATTTTAGTCACTAAAGTCACTACTATTATATAGCATCAGCACTACCAGCCCTGCTTATGTCGAAATTGAGTCGACTCGGCTCAATTTTGAGTCGGTCTGAACGACCATGCAAGTAACATTTTTGGTTTTATAATTATATTTTTTACCATGATTTAGACTTGTACAATACTGTAGAACATCGATAAAACTTGCAATTTTATTTGGGATGACTGGTTGGCTGAATACGTTTCTTTTAATTTCGTGAGCTTCATGGTGCTCAATTACATACATGGGAAGTTTTTCAGTTAATTATTATCAAAATTTGTCATTCAATAATTTCATACATTTTTTCCAATGGCAAAAAAGTTGCTTAAATCTCTTGAGCAATGCTTGGAACACTTTTCGAAATTACCTTGGAGTTTTCCTCAAAATTCTTTGAAAAAAATCCCGTAAAATTCTTTTGGACATATCATCGGAATTCAATTTCCATGGAACTGATAAGAATTCCAAGGAAATTTTCTTTGTAACTCAGAGTTCCGAACTCTCTTCAAAAATCCATTGCAACACTCCTCGGAATCGCCTTGAACTCTGATCTGAATTTTATTGAAACCTTCCTCAAAATTCCTTTGAAACTATCCTCAGATTCCTCAGAATTTCCTCAGATCTCTCTGCTGAATTTCCTGGGAGTTCGTTTGAAATAATCATCAGAATTTCCTTTCGATTCTCTGCACAAATGGTCATCAAAATACGCTTAGAATTCACCAAAAATTCTTCTCGATTTGCCCATAAAATTAACCAAAGAATCACCTTAGAATTTTACTCGGAACTGCTTCAACATTTTTCTTGATTTTTTTTTTCTCAGAATGGCGTTGGAATTCAAGTCATAACTTCCTTTTGGAAATCTGCCCAGATCTCCCTTGGAATTCAACTCAGATTTAACATGGAATTTTAGCCCTTATAATTACTTATAATAACATAGAAATTCTCCCTAAAATTCCCTAGGAATCGCCATTGGAATTTGATTGGAATTATCTTAAAAATTGCTTTGAAATTCTCATCATAATTCTCTAGAAAAAATTGCATTGTTAAGATTTTAAAAATTGTTCGCAAAGCCTTAAACATTTGTCAAAATTCTGACATTTTGAGTATATCTCTGTCTCATATCTCAAATCACATCTCTGAAAGTCTCGATAAAGAAAACTGAACCTCGATTTCACACATCAACCAGGTCAAATTAAACCTCCCAAAAACTATCTACGCATTTTGTGAGGAATCTATGACAAAAGGTAGGTCGAAGGACAAACAGTCGAATTGAACTTAGGGGAAAGAAAGGTCGAATTGATAAAAAATCGAACTGACAATTGGTCGAATGGAGAAAAAGGTTGAGTAGACAAAAAGGTTGAGTGAACAAAAGGTCGAATTGAACTTAGAGGGACCTTTTGTCTGAAGGGCAAAATATCGAATGGACAAAAGGGTGAATTGAACTTAGAGGGATATAAGACGAAATGACAGAAGGTCAAATTTAACATAGAGGGACAAAATATCGAATGGACAAAAGGTCGAAATGGACAAAAAGTCATAATGGACAAAAACTCGGAATGGATCTAACTTCAAATAACCAAAATCAATATTTGACAAATTTCAATAATTGACAAAATATTGTTTAAGAAATCTTTGCTCAGATTTTAAAAGAACTTTAAAAAATACTAGGGGCTGTGTATGTACTAAATGGCTCTAATGTTGTCTTATGGATCTATGATTGGGCCCATCGCTAAAAAATTTGCTATTTATCAATTTTATCTAAATGAACGCGTCATTGGGACGGTACTAATGGATATTTTTGGACGTTATTGAAAATGTGCTGAATTTATGTATGGACCCAAATTAGAGGCAATTAGGCCGACATTACATTCATTTCCCCTATGCAAATACTTCCAATGAATTGCTCCTGATTTAAAGAACGAAATATATTTGAGAGTTTGCCACCCAACAACATTTTGACAGTTTATCCATTTAGACCATTTGTCCATTCGACCTTGTGTCCATTTTCGACCTTATGT
Organism: Ochlerotatus camptorhynchus; assembly: GCF_037179485.1. Lineage (NCBI taxonomy): Eukaryota > Metazoa > Arthropoda > Insecta > Diptera > Culicidae > Ochlerotatus > Ochlerotatus camptorhynchus. Next base: position 14,604,074 of record NW_027040818.1, on the reverse strand, counting down.
TCATTTCAACCTTTTGTCCACTTCGTTTCTTCTTCTTTCGACCTTATGTCTATCTAAGTTCAATTTGACCTTTTGTCGCTTCGACCTTTTGTCCCTTCTACATTTTGTCCCTTCGACCTTTTCTCCATTCGACCTTTTGTCCCTTTATGTTCTATTTGACCTTTTGTCTTTTCGAACGTTTGTCTTTTGACATTCTGTACTTAGATCTTCTGTCCTTCAACCTTCTGTCCTTCGACCATCTGTCCTTCGACCTTCTGTCCTTCGACCAGTTTGGAGACAGCCCTCTAAAACTCTACGTTACTCTAGAGGTCACCAATATGCCTATATGCAATGTACGGTTGTCGTATGGCTAACATAGAGCCTACAAAAACTTATTCCTTTATTTAACGTCGGTCTCTGTTACGCAATCTAGTGCCAATCACCGACGGACATCGATTGCCATCCATTGACGGGCAATCGAATGTGCAGAAAGGCAGCTTCCATTCCGAAGTTGGAAGACGTGACCAGAGATTTGTATGCCTCAGAAAAATCCCACCGACCTCGGCTGGGATTAAACCCAGACCCATTGGGGTGAGAAAGCAGTCACGCTTACCACTACACTACCGGTGCCGGCTCCCACAATTTTTTTCAAAAAATTAAGTTAGCGATGTAAAGAAGGTTTGGCCTCGCGGAGGTCGACATTCCTTGTTCGAGTGATATTATAAACTTTCCCTTAAGGGGAAGCTCACCGCTCCGAAAAAAATAATTACGTTTTGATTTTTCTAAAAGTATTGGAAAAAGATATCAAAAATCTAAACAAAAATCACATTTTGTCTAATTTTTCACAGAAAATTCACGTGCAAAAACATTTTGTATGAGTTATTATGGCATAAAGTTGGACTCGAAAAACCGCAAAACATCGACTTTTCGGTTTTGCTGAGAGTCCAATTTTTTTTCATGATGAGATAGAAAAAATATTTTTACCTGTAATTTTTAAAAAAAATCTAGGGAAGAAACTGATATTTTTTTCCCATTTTTTTTTATTTTCGGGCCGGTAAGCTTCCCCTTAACGGGCAAAAGCACACTCACTGTTCCACAATCACAATCGATCAGACTCGACCATCTCCAATTTGCATGAAAATTTGCATAAGCGTGATTACCTCTCACCCCAGCAGGCCTGAGTTCAATCCCAGTCGGCGCCGCCGGGATGTTCTGAGGCATAACATCTCTGATCACGCCTTCCTTCGGATGGGAAGTAAAGCCGTTGGTCCCCGGTTCATGAGTTGATGGGTCGATAGGTAGGGTCCAGGTGTGGGAGCTGCCTTCCTGGCACGTCGGTAGCATTGGTGCTCAGCAACGGAAAACAAGATCGACGGAAAAAACAAACCAAAGGAAAAAAAAAATCATTCACATTTGTGCTAAATTCGGCCATTTTGAAACGCCACTTCTAATCAAAATGACGTCTGAGGTAAAAGGGAAAAGTTAAGTCTTCTTAAGAAAAAATCGAAGAAAGTGTAAAAGAATTGCCTATCAAAAAATTTGCTTGTTCAAAATTTATGATTTTTTTTAAATGTTAATGAAAAATGCATCATGTATATCATGGTTTTCAATATTCCATAAATTTGTATTTTTCATGAACTGTTTGTTAAAAATAAAAAAAAAAATATTTCTTTGTTGTTTAATTTTTTAACAATTTTTATTTATTTATTTTTTTCTTTTGATTATTTAAAAAAATATCGTGCCTATTTTTTCTATAACGAATTTTCCCTGCAACTTTGTCACAGACTTTTTTTTACTAGAAGTAATGTTTTCGCGCTACAATTTATTAAAAAATGTCGAACGCCACTTTGAAAAAAATAAAAACAGGAATGAGAATGATTGAACAAACAATTATACAAAGTTTCATTCCAATCGGAGAAGGTCAAGCCAAACATAATTTTGGTTTTGCTATCTGGCGTGGAACTGCTTGACCGTCATTAACAACCACCATCAGCGAATTAACCTTTCTCATATGAAAACCACTAATCCTTTTACATCGCTTCGACAGCATCCATTATAACGGTGTAATCCCTGAAGTCTCCCTACCCTCAAAGGGGGGTTCCATTACCGAGTATTCAAAAGTCACAGTTCCCCCCGGTTAACCTCGCTAAGTAATCCCATCGACGACGAAGACGAACGACAGCGGGCTTCCATCACTGAGTAATGTTTTAAAACCTGTCATAAACTCGTTCAACCCCAAGCGACATTTCCATCAAAGCCCCGGCCCGGCCACCTGGTCCCTTTCCTCGAACCTACTAAATCCCATTTCCACGTGGCATCGAGGCCTTGTGGCATTGTGATTTACTTTGTGTTTGCCATCTAATTTCAAATCTGTGTTGCCCCATCAAACCAAAGCCATTTTAAACCAAACAAACAGTTCAATACCGAGCCCCTTCCCCTCCGGTTCCGGAATGTGGAAATGGTGGGAAATGTTCGGGAAAGAGAGTGCTTTTCGCCAAAAGCAGATGGTTAAAAGCCACTCTCGTGGCTGGACTGAACAATTTATTTTATTACTCTGTTGCCCTGGTTTGGAGTTGATGAAAGAGGGGTGGGTGAGCGAGTTATGGAAAAGCTGTTTAAAACCCATCTATGGATCGTTCAAAGGTACTTTACGGTGGGACTCTGTTTTTGATGTCTGCTTGTAAATATTGAACGTATGTGTAGGTGTATTAATAACAACTTCAGAATAAGAGTGTGCCGCTCTCTATCATTAGCTTCGTAATGACTGTTTTAACCCAGCGCAGCATCAGCGGGAGCGAGTCGGTAGTGATCCTTCCCATGACGACGTAAGTCTTCTATTAATTAATTAGCGTCGGCAACCCCCGATTCGGGGTCCGGGTGGGAGTCAGTATCCCGATAGCATCAATTTTAGTCTTCTTCACCCGTTTAATTGAGGTTTCCCGCACCGCTGCTGGTAGAACCCTTGGAGAATCTTTTCACTCTGACAGCATTAATTAATTGATAGCGTTTGTAGACGAGGTCTTATGTTGCCCTGTTGCCTCTTATTCACTGCAAACAAATTGCGAAACATTTTAAAACAATTTCACCATTCGTTTCTGTAGGTTACCGCCTGTCGATGGGCGCCTGGCCGTGGTTAGGAGCAACGGCTGCCACCATGGGAGCAACGGGAGCCCAACAAGCGGCCCTCACCGCCGCACCAAATTCAGCCGCTGCCGCCGCAGCCGCAGCAGCAGCTGCCGCAACATCGAACCATCAGGCGGCGGCCGCCGCAGCAGCAGCCGCAGCTAATCAACCAATGAACGCGGCCGCCGCAGCCGCAGCAGCCGCCTCACCACTGTTGATGGCCCAGGCGGCCCAGAGGGCTGCGGTCGCCGCCCAGCGGCGAAGGTGAGTACTAGTGCACTTTTTAAAACCATTCCACAACAGAATCGCGACGAAGTTGCTCTCGAATGGCTTTCCTCTCAACGAAATTGACAATACTTTGCACTGCAAAGCATGTGAATTTCGCAAAAAATCTCAAAACTTTCCGCTTTTAGAAAGAATTCAAAAGAAAAGTTTATGTACTCTTAACCAACCGATTCTAAAAGCACACATACATTTAGGAGCAACTCAACCCTAGGAAAACATTCAAAATAACAAAATTCCGACCACAATTTCGGAAGGAAGTGCGGAGTCTCTGTGAAAGGGGGCGGAGAGAGTCAACAAGCGGAAGAAAACTTTTCATTTCCACACATCCGGAACGATACAGTCGACGCGGGGGGCAGTGGCTAAAATGGTCCTATCCGCGATTTGGATAGTGCTTTGCTGAAAGTCTCCCTAGCAAAGACAACCAAGCCACCAACCGGTGCTTTGTTGGTTTTCACTGGATCTGTTTCGAATATATGATTCGCACGGAACATAGCTAATCCCGTGCTCTGCTTGAAATGTGCTCACGATCCAGTGTTGTAGTCGGGAATAAGTGAGAACACGAAACAATTCCGATAGAAGTTGCTTCGAGTTTAGGGTTTTGCGTAGATTTTAGATACACAGCAAAAAATTTATTTTAATATTACATCCAAGAGGATGCACTTCAATCATGTCGAAAAATTACCATGTAATTTTTATGATCACAAAAATAAACAGATGCAGTAAAAGCAGTGCAATGTCAGTTCATGCACTGTATTAATGATAATTTTGTCCTTGTTGGCAAGTAATATTACACCGTATTTTTGAAACGATTGAAGTGCATCCACTGTGATGTGATAACTTTATTATTTTTTTGCTGTTTATGATCAAAATATAAGCATTGGCAAATTTTTCAATTACCTTACGTTTTTAAAACTTTTTTGAACATCGTCGAAATTATAAAAATCTCGAACTCGGGTCACACAAACTTAAAATCCTCATTTTTTGCATAAATGTTCACATATTTTGGACTTAGTCTCTTGGAGATCTCCAGAATATCAAGAGAACTTTATTGAAATCTTTGATCAGCTAGAATATTTTAGGAATAATTCCTGATCAAGGAGCCATCTTAGCTGGGAGTTGAGAGATGTCATTTGAATATTTATACAGTTGGAAATCTTCAGAATATTACCAGATCAACCTGAAGTCTTGATCCCTGATAACTAGAAGTCTTGCAAGAATATTCAGTGGAATTTATTGAAATCTTCGGCCGTTTGGAGGATTTTTAAGTAATTTATAATCAACCTGCGATTTTGAGAGAGTATTTGAATGACATCATTCAAATTTATAACCATTTGAAGATCTTCAATATAATCCTCGATCAACCTGAACTCTTGAAGGAATATCCAGAATACCTTATTGATATGTAAGATTAGTTGGTGGTCTTACTAATAATCCCTAATAACTAAAAGTCTTGCAAGAATATTCAGAAGAATTTATTGAAATCTTCGGCAGTTTGGAGAATTTTTTAATAATTCCTGATGAACCTGCGATTTGTAGAGAGTATTTGAATGACATCATTCGAATTTATAATCATTTGATGATCTTCAGAATAATCCCCGATCAACCTGAAGTCTTGAAAGAATGTCCAGAGGAATTTATTGAAATCTTCATCCGTTTGGAGGATTTTGGAATAATCCTGATAAACCTACGATTTTGAGAGAATATCTGAATGACGTCATTTGAATGTTTAATCACTTGAAGATCTTCAGAATAATACCTGATCAATTTTGATTAGTCCTGTCGCATTAATGGCCCTTCGTTCATTTTCAACTTCTGTTCAATTCTCACACTGCCGTACTCTAGCGGAACTATCAATCTATCCTCTTCAGAACTTTATCTAGTTAATAAATTATCACACTAATACTCCGTTCACATTACAGCCTATATCACGTAATATAGGCTGTCTTGCAATGAGCACTCACACATAGGATTTCCAGTGAAAACTAGACGTATGAGTGCTCATTGCAAGACAGCGTATATCACGTGATGTACGCTGTAATGTGAACGGGGCATAAATCTTCAAGTATTGCATTTCCAACGAACTATGAAAATCGTTAGTCGATTGCTGAATTTATGTATGGGTCCAAATTAGGGGCATTTAGGCCGACATTAAATCCATTTCCCCTATATTTTTTGAAAAAATTCCATAAAAATGCTAAAAACTATTTTTTTTTTTGAAAATTTCAAGTTGCACACTTCAAAAATATAAAAAATTATAGAACAACAAAATTCGGTCAAATGTTTGAACTTTTAGCTTTGTTTTGGAAAATTTTGTACCGAAAAGAATTTTGCAATCTGTGCAAGATTTTACAATAAAAAATATAAAGATAAAGTTCAAAAATTTGTACAAAAGTTGCGATTTATGTTAATTAAAAATTGATCGTCTTGAAAATTTTGCAGAACATAGGAACAGGATATTTTTTGTTATTTAAGTTTTAAACACTTTTATGTTTTTTTACGCAAAATTACTTGATTATTTTTACCGTGTATATTTAACATGAACTCGAATAATATTATCCTACAACTTTATCTCAGATGTCATTTCGATTGGAAGTAACGTTTTCGAGTTATGATTTATTGAAAAAAATAGATTTTTGCAATATTAAAGGTGGCCAAATTTTAGCTCAAATGTAAATGATTTACCATAACAAACAATAATGGAAAGTTTCATGCAAACCGGAGAACGTCACGTCAGATCGATTCGTCATTTGGTGTGGAATTGCCCTGTAGCGATATTGCATTTATGAAGATCGACCATTTCATATTGAATAAGCCAGTTTGAAAATCTACTGTCATCTTGAATCCACCATTTTAAAAATATTCCATCATATTCGAATTTAAATTTTCATTGCAATAGTACACACTTTGAAATAACTATTTTTACATGAGACGTAATCCATCTTTGACGTAAATTATGGAACGTAAACAAACATGTTATGTAAAATTAAGTGTTCCCAAACCGAAAAATACGCAGCTCGACGAAAAGTACGCTGGATTGCATTAATTTTCACGTTTCTTTCAACTAATTCTTATGTCATTTGCGCCGCTTGCATGTGTCGGTCTCAGAGCACGGAAATTTACATGACTTTCTCGTAGTGTGTAGAGTTGGATGTATACCACAATATTACAGTTCGGAAGATGGGCAATAGACTGATGCAAAATGTAAAATTTTCGCTCCACAGTGCTCTTAAAATTGGAACTACTTTAGTAAGAAACTGACTTGGCACAAACCATTTCAAGTTTATGTGGGAATTACTATGGGAAAAGTTATGTTTTTGTTCATATCTATCTGACAATTCACCACATCACTATGCTTTTAAAAATGATAGCAGTGATTGTAGCAAATTTGTTCAGCTACAACTTTGTTGAAAACCATTTTTCAATCAAATGTAAGGAACAAAAGTTATGAATGATTCAAGTCACTGATGTCTTATGATTATGATCATTCAACTGTTCAGCAGGCAACATTGGTGTTTTTGGTGCGAAGAATAGAGCACAAATATCATGGCTACTATGTCACACTGCAGAATACAGTGTTGCCCACAGAACAGCTGCTTGATCATGCCATAAGATTATCAATCTCTTAAGCAATTAATAGCAATTTAATTTGACATTTGGATGAAAAACAATATTCAGCAAAGTAGTAGCTTAGAAAATTTCTCGTAAGAATAGTTATAGAATTTTTCGAAAAAGCAATGTGGAAAATGGGTAGAAGACAATGAACAAAAAGTTTGGTTTTCCCATAGTAATTTCCATACAAACTTCGAATAGTTTGTGCCAAGTCAATTTCTTACCAAATGAGTTTAAATTTTGGGAGCCTAATCAGGACCTGATTTGAAACCGTTTGAGGACTATGGAGCGAAAATTTCAAATTTTGCATCAGTCTAATGGGCAACTTCATCAAAGATCCTTCTTTTTTAATCCGCCATGGTGGATGGTCTTCAACACCATCTTGGAATTGAAATAGTCCCTGTAGTAGCAGAATTATCATCTTCAATTATATTGCATTTATGAAGATCACCCATTTGGTCAACTACCCGCAATCTTGAATTCATCATTTTGAAAATCATCCACCATCTTGGAATTAAAATCGGCATTTGCAATAGCAGATTTTCGTCACTATACAACAATATTGCATTCAGGAAGATTGCCCATTTTATCAAAAACCTGCTATCTTGAAAATCTTGTATCGTCTTAAATCCACCGTTTTGAAGATCATCCACCATCTTGCTTTCAAAAAGATCGACGATATTTTCAAATATCCGCCATATTGAAACCTCCATTCCGCATACCATGCGCCATCATGGATTTGAATTTTACATTGCATTATCGTTTGCGTTTAGAGAGATTGACCTTTTTTTTTTCTTCAAATATCCGCCATTTTGAAACCAATATTTGGAAAATCATCCGTCATCTTCGAATTAAAATTGTCATTTCAATAGAGCAGCTCAAGACCAAATGACGAATCGATCAGACTCTATTTGCATGAGACTATGCAAAGTTGTTTTTTAAGGGCAATCACACTTAGATTATTTTACAGGAGTCAGTATTTTGTACTGGGTTTTTGAATTGCTGAAAAAGTCGGTAAAAATTCAAATGACCGTTATCCGTAAGGAATCCAAGTCCAAGATCATGAAATCTTTTCTGTGTTTCGGAAGCATTTAAATGTTTCTAGGTCTGTAAACTTACATTCTAACATATCGAAAATTATTCCAGGCTTTCTTAATTTGTTTGTATGAGAGATTGCTAATTTCTAAGTCCAAGGATTTAAAAAAAAATCCTACCTACCTGAGTACCTAATGGGCGACGACTTGTTGAATTCAAATCTGCGCCGAACGAAGTAACCGTCTCCATTGGTCTCGGTCCTGAGCCAATCGCTTCCAGGCGCCTTGGACGTTCAAGGACCTTATGTCCTCCTCAACTGCACAAAGCCAACGCGTGCGTGGCCTACCCCGAAGCCGACGTCCTCTTCCGGGTTCCCTGCTGAATATTGACTTCGCTTGACGTTCTTCCGGCATTCGTGCCACATGCCCAGCCCACTGTAGCCTGCCGTGTTTTATAAGCTTCACAATATCCATGCCGTTATATACTTGGTACAACTCGTGATTCATGCGACGCCGCCAGATGCCACTGTCTAGTTTACCGCCGAGTATTGTTCGCAGCACTTTACGCTCGAAGACGCCGCAGCACTTTACGCTCTCCGATCGGCCTCTTTCAATGCCCACGATTCGTGGCCATAAAGGGCTACGGGCAGAATCAACGTCTTGTACAGCGCGAATTTCGTTTTCGTACGCAAGCTGCGGGACTTCAGCTGGCTACGCAACCCGTAGATAGCCTTGTTTGCGGCTGCAATACGCCTTTTCTCCTCGCGGGTATCATCATTATCGCACGTCACTAAAGTACCAAGATAAACAAATTCGTCGCCATCTAGCACCACTTCAGTACCAACACCACTATTGCTCCCACGCTTTCTACCGGCGACCATGTACTTCGTTTTGGTAGAATTTATCGTGAGACCAATCCTCGCTGTCTCCCTCTTAAAAGGCGCGAACGCCTCTTCCACTACTCTACGGTCGATTCCGATGATGTCGATGTCGTCCGCAAAACCAAGGAGCATGTGCGACTTTGTGATGATGGTACCGTTCCTCTGCACGCCAGCGATGTTGAATAGCAAGTTCGAAAGAGCATCTCCCTGCTTCAACCCATCTAAGGTCACGAACGAGGCCGAAATCTCGCCTGCAACCCGTACACATGATTTCGAACCATCCAGCGTTGCACGAATCAGCCTAATTAGTTTCGTTGGAAAACCGTTTTCTTGCATTATCTGCCATAGCTCGTTTCTCTTTACTGAATCGTACGCCGCCTTGAAATCTATGAACAGATGATGAGTCTGCAAGTTGTATTCCCGGAACTTCTCAAGGGTTTGACGCAGAGTAAACATTTGATCCGTCATTGATCGACCCTCACGAAAACCAGCCTGGTATTCGCCGACGAAGGATTCCTCAAGCGGTCTCAATCTGTTGAACAGAACACGTGATAATATTTTGTTCGCCGAATTCAAAAGCGTGATTGCTCTGTAATTGGCGCACTCCAGTCTGTGTCCCTTTTTGTAGAGGGGACAAACGAGACCATCCAACCAACTAGCGGGCAATTCTTCCTCCTCCCATATCTTGAGCAGTATACGATGGATCATCTGGTGCAGCTGCTCACTTCCGTGTTTGAGAAGTTCGGCCGGGAGCTCGTCCTTCCCCGCAGCCTTACTGTTTTTCAGCTCTCGTATCGCCTTTTTCACCTCTTCTAGCGTTGGTGATTCCACAGCTTGACCATCGTCGTCGATGTGTGTTCTGTTTGTAGATGCTCTCTCGTTCTCTCCGTTCAGCAACGTCTCGAAGTACTCATTCCACCTGGCAGCCACCATCGTTTTATCTGTCAGCAGATTACCTTCACGATCATAGCACATGGCGGGAGACGGCGCTGTATTACTCCTCACGCCATTGACAGTTGCGTAAAACCTTCGCATATCATTCTGCTCCATATTTTCTTGCGCCTCAGCAATAACGCGTTCCTCGTACTGCCTTTTTTTCCTGCGATGGGTTCGTTTCTCGACTGACCTTGCTGCCCTGTACCGCTCTCTGTTCTGACGGGTACCAGACACCAACATCCGGCTTCTGGCGACGTTCTTTTCCTCTGTCACTCGCTGGCACTCCTCGTCAAACCACCCGTTCCGGGGGCGCCTCTGAGCTGTACCTATCACCTCTCGTACTGTTGTGCTCACCGCTCCGTGGACAGCTTCCCACAGATTGTTGAGATTCTCGTTCACGTTGATTTCCGCTATCCGCTCATTCAGCTTCTGGTGGTACTCTGCAGCAACACCATCTACTGTCAAACGCTGGATCTTGAAACGCATCGATCTCCGGTTTCTCAAACTCGTAACGGTCGATAGACGCGCTTGAATTTTCGCGACAACGAGGTAGTGATCCGAGTCGATATTAGGACCCCTGAAGGTCCTGACATCTACGACATCCGAGAAATGCCGACCATCCACCAACACGTGGTCGATCTGGGAGCAAAGTGGGTGCTACTGATGGCCATATCACGAGCAGCAGCGAAGTTTATCAGCTTCAGGCCATTATCATTCGTTGCAGAGTGAAGGCTCTCTGTTCCAATGATTGGGCGAAAGAATTCCTCTCTTCCGACCGATGACAATCTTCACGTCGTGTTTAGGGCACTCATCATAGGTTTTATCCAGGCTTTCATAAAACGCGTCCTTCACGTCATCGGATTTATCGTTAGTCGGTGCGTAGATGTTGAGCAGGCTGTAATTGTAGAATTTGCCACGAATCCTCAAAACGCAGATGCGCTCGCTAACCGGTTTCCACCGCATAACCCGCTTCATCTGTTTCCCAATCACTACGAAACCAACTCCGTGTGCTGCTCTATCGCCACCGCTGTAGTAGATATGGTATTTGAACTTTGTGTTGGCGCCCTGAATTCACGTTCTCCAGATCTAAGCCACCGTACTTCTTGAATAGCAGCCACACTCACATTCACCTTTTGCAGTTCACGGGCCAGAAGGCCCACTCGTCCAGGTTCATTTAACGTTCTGACATTCCAAGAACCGAGTTTCCATTCATTGTCCTTATTTCGTTGCCGTTGGGTCAGTTGCCGAAAATTCCGTTTGTTTTTTTCTTCTTCTGACTTTATTTTTCTGAGTACTTTTATAATTCAGTATGCTACCGTACCAGGGTCGCGATACCTACATCGTGTTGATGGGGCTGCCATCTTAGGTTTAGTTGACACGATTCAACATTTCTTGTTTCAGCCACTGGATGCCAGACAGACGCTCGGGTTATTGTGTAGATGGGGCTGCCATCTTGGATTTAGCTATTGTTGGACGCTCTTTCCCCTGTGGTATGGTGAGGTTTAAAAAAAATCCATTATCTCTAAAATTTATCGCAGAATCTTACAACCTTTTCAAGATCGAAATTTTAAGTCACAAACGAATGTGAAGTGTTCTATGTCGTGTACTTTCCAAGTAGGTAAATTTTCCTCGCCCCAGTATAATGAGAATTCGAGATCTGTGCCCTAAAATTTTCAAAATTTCTCCGAGAATCCAACCTTTCACATCCAGAATTTCATTCTAATAAGCAATTCGCGATCTGAATCTAAATTCAACTAAGTGAATGGTTTGTTTCCAAAAAATCGATGCAAAAATGAGTACTGTGCTAGGAAATGGCGGTTAGAAATGAACTGTGCTGTTAATTATTGAATTAATAGTGATTTTTCGAAATCAAATTTACGGGAACCTTATTTTAAAGAAGCTTTAAAAATGCTCCTGGTGGGTTGTGAGTTTATAATATTTCTCAATACATGTCGCAATCATCATTGACCGATCCGGTCAATAAATGTCACTATTGATCACATATTTTATTGTTTTCAAGTCACTAAAGTCATTGTATCAAATACCCACTACCACTGCAATTTGAATTTGGGTGTGTTTCGAACGGGTATGGATTCTAAACGAATGGAAAGGCATTACCTTTCGCCTAAAAGATAGACAGTATTTCTTTTGAGTGAACAAAGGTGCGATGGCCCTGCGCACGTCACCGTTCTACCCACACATGAAGATCCTACTCCGAATCGTGTCGGGCAACCAAACAAACGAACTTTGAACCGAGAGAGAAAGCCAAGTTTTCTCCGGTTTCCGGTGAAAATCAGCTACCGCATCTACTGCAAACAGAGCGTACGAGAAAAAAGAAGAAAAAAGAAGAACCGAAAACTTTCCTTTGCACCCCTCGTTCTTCGCTCGGTCCCCGGCGGAACCGGAACAAATAATATTCACAATATATTTGCTTTCTTTCGGCTTTTTGATGTTCAACTAACCATATCCGGGCGGCGGATTGAGAGGTGGCAAGGGAGGTACTCGGGGTTGTTGGAAGTGAGGTTCGAAATGGCAAATAAAAATTCACTTGCCTCTTTCCGTTTGATGCGGTTTGCTATTGTGTATTGGAATAAGTGCAAAACTTTAAACGAAATTCTATCCCCGCATTGAAAACCCGGAAAATTTCGGCAATAGAACAACCGGTTTTTGCTTTGGTTATGCTTTCTGCTCAACAAACACTCGATGATGGCTTTGATCGAGCGGAAGTGAATGGCATCTAACAAATAAAAAATGAAAAAGAAGTGGCTCCAAAAACGGGTCACCGGTGCCATGTCAGGCGGTGTTGTTTCCAGTGCCTTCATTATTCTATAAATATACGCTCCTCTATTAAAGCAAATATTGATTGTCAGGGTGTAAATTTGCAGCCAGCCCGGCCGACGAAAATAGGTTGAAGTGCTGCGGCATTTTATCGATTTTGATTTGTTTGTTGATGTTCAGGCCAGGGGCAACCTGGAGGCCAATGGAGACGCATGGTTAGTGGTGGGAATTTGGTTTTGTTAAATCGGTTTCTAAGATTTGAAATCATAGCTGTCAATAGTTCGACATTTTTGGACCATTTCTAATACAACTAACTAGTCGTGTCGCTTGAAAAGGTAAAAACCAAACAAAAACGCAACACTAATTAGAGGAAAATAATTTCCTTACAGAAAAAGCAACTTTTCAGTTTTTCCGCTGCTTTATAAACAAGATACACATTAGTACTTGTGCTAACTAAAGTTTTACAAGCTCTCTAAATGTCTCTTCCTATCACTTTTCCTTTGCCTGACGCAACCATCCTTGCAATTTTTTTTTTCTCCTCAACAAAAGCATAGTTTTCCCCCCATTTTCGTTTCCATTCGCAAGCAAGCACATGGAAGCAGGAAAAACTTGTGAACGCTTATTAAAAAGTTTCTACTTTTTTTTTATCCCGGAACAAACACAGCTAGCACATTCACTCACAAAGCAAGGCACCCAAGAAAGGTGCCTCTAACTGGACTGCCTTGCAGCGGTGGTGCTACAACATAGCAGTTAGTCCTTTCCCGGGGAGAGTTGGAAGTGCGAACAAAGGGCAAGTATCAGAAGATTTGGCGCTACGTGGTTTGATTGTTTCTCCCGGACCAGAAATTTGTGGCATCGCGAGTGAAAATTTTAATTTCTGTTTATTTACGCGGTGATGAGAACGGCGCTGATCTATTGTTAGGGTTTTGCGATGTGCATTGCTTTTGTGCACGGAGTGACTTGAAAAATAAAAGTGAAGTAAAGTGATATTTGGTTGTTGTGTGGTTGGAGTGGAGAGAAAAATATGCGTAGAAGCATCTGGAATGTACTCCCGGGTGAAGTGATTTGGTGAGTACGTTCCAGTTGAAGATTGTTGACAAGTGTATTTGTGGTGATGCAAATCATTGTTTAGATGACGCATGGCTTCAAACATTGTGTGTATCCAAATAAAACATATTACATACTAAATACGCACAGGGCATCGTCTGCTGACTATTGCCGCGGGTATATCGTGGGAGTCCCAGGTACCCGGTTCAAGCTTTAGTTGGCGGCGGTGGCTCTTCTTGACCTTCTACCCCCTGAGTAGTTAGTGTGAATAATGGCGTCTATGTGATGTTTTGCTGTACCTGTTATGGACATTTAGTGCATCCTGTTCCCTTAACTTGTTGAGGACACCCTGTCTTGCCTCAGAAGTTACCCTTTTTGAAGTACTAGTCTTCACAACATAAAGGGCACCATTACGGAGCATGAGATTTGATCAAATTATTTGCAGTTCTACTTGTCCAACGCCCCCGGCTGGGTGAGGGATAGAGGATGACACACACACACAGAGTTGGAAGTGCGAACAAAGATTCCGGTGAAAGCGTCAAAGAATAACAATTTGAACAAAACTTGAACGGCTCTCCTTCAATGCTTTCTTCTAGCTCGACGAGCGAGGGTCAAGAAATGCAAACTGAACTGGCCCGGGTAAACAGTAAAAATTCCACCACTTTTTAGGCGTAGAATTTTTAATTGAGATCCGACCCGGTTGAATCTTACTCAATCTGACGTGCTGAAAAAAAAATACAAACCGAAATTCCCGTGGCATAACCTGGACGGCAACAATCATCCGCGAATCCCCTCGGTCTGGTCGGTCACTTTCGACTCGGTTGCACGATATCCGTCCGAGGAAAATTTACCATTCTGCCGAAAGTCGAGCAAGCTTTGAATAAATTATAGGTACTGCGCTGCTCTCGTGTGGGAATTCGGAGGTAGCAGCAACCGGGTCTCCGAAAAAGGAAACAATTACAGAGCGCAGCCAAATGGGATCCAGTGGAAGATGGTTTTCGTTTCGTTATCGTCCGACGAGTATGCTCCTCCGGATCGACTAACTTTCCCGTGCTAACGAGGGGGACCTTTTCCCCGACGGTGCAGCTTGCTGTTGTTGCTTGTGTTGGAAATTACTCGGAAGAAGGCCTTCAACTCTAAAGGGAAAATGTGCGGAAAATCCTCTAACAGTTGGATAATTGTTCACAAACTAGTGGATGGAAGATATCCTTAAATTTTCATGTGATCTCATAATTGGAAATTGCACCACAAAATCACATAAACCTTGTGTGTCCAATGAAATCTATATGATGACTGCCATAATATTGATGTGATCACATGAATGTTATGCGAAATTCTGATAAAAATCATTAATTTTGTTAATGAAAAAATATTATGTGCATTCCCATGGGAGAACTTTTGTCAGTATACACACTATTTTGAAGCTTTACGAAACCCTTCGAATGCGTTTAGTCTGGCGTTTCCAGAGATTACAGGTGTATTTATAAAATAAAAAAAAAAACCTTCATCGATATCGACGAATTGTCTTTTCACCGCTACTTTTAAAATTTGCTGGCTAGGGAAGGTGTGCAATATTTAAGATTTATAAAACTGAGTCTACCGAATCACAGAAGTTTAGAAATAAACAGCATTTCGTAAATGAAACATCATATTTGATATGAGAGAACTTCGTAAAAGTTAATGAAACTTCATACATTTTCAGGAAATTTCGCAGAACTTTATGTAGAAATCTTCTTAAATCTTCTGAAAAATTTCTAGAAGTGCAGTAAATTTTATGAGGGTCAAGCTAACTAAGTAAAAAATACAGAGAACTTCGTAGATCTTCAGTGAACTTCGTAGTACTTCAGCGAACTTCATAGAAGTGCTGAGTTTGCTGTAGAACTTCTGCTGATTTTGTAAAAGTTCAGGAAACTCCGTAGAAATTTATCAAAATTTGTAGAAGTTGTTGCTTAAGAGAAACGATTAATTTTAAAGAAATTTTGGAACTGCGTTGAAGTTTAGGGATTTTTCATTAACTTTACTAAACTTTAAAGTTATTGATTTCCATCAAAGCGAGTTTCACGTCAACACATTCCTGCCCATTCCTTTCTTGACCTGTGGTCGGGCGCGGCCGGTGCTGATGTTGCCTAGTTTTAGATCACCAGTTTTTACACATTGAGGATTTTTTTCGTGTTGAGCACCAATGCTACCGACGCCAAGGAGGAAGCTCCCACACCTGTACTCTAACACCTATCAACCCATCAACTAATGGACCGGGGAAAGGTGTGATCAGAGATTGTATGCCTCAGCAAATCCCGGCGGCGCCGATTGGGATTGACCCCAGGCCCTTTGGGGTGAGAAGCAATCACGCATACCACTACACCACAGGCGCCGCTGGATTGACGTCCTGAATCTCAAGAAATTGTCTTCATCCTTGATCTTGAATTTCCGTGCACGGAGTCTTGAAAAGTTTTCAATGTTTGAATTCTCCAAATTATTTCTTAGGAAATCTTTGCAAATTTGTCAAGGATTTGCTTAGGATCATTCCAAAAAGCCTTAAGAATTACTTTTACTTTCAAGGTTCCCCCCTCAATAATCTTATGATTCTGTTCGGAATTCTGTTGAAATTTACTCCATAACAGTTTCGGAATGCTGTGCACAACATTTATTTATTTATTTATTTTATTCTTATTTCATCTGACTTTTTTCAGTCTTGATGAAATCTAGGATGGGGAAAAGCCTCTTTGAGTAAACCATTCAGTTGGCTCAAAGAGGCGTAAAAACCCCATGTCTTTACATACATATAACAATAAATAAAATTACAAATAGTCAATACACAGAATACGTTGAATACAAATGAATACAAATGACAAACATATTAAAAGCTAAGTCAATAATCTAAAATAATTGAACACAACAATCTGCAAATGCGTCGCAGCTCACGCGTCGGAGGGTTGGAAACTCGGCGTAGTGTTGTAGAACGACCGCTGTGCATTGAGGCGGCGTTGAAAAGTGGCAGCAAAAACATTGAAGTCAAATTGAGCTTGAGCTTGAGCTTGAGCTTGATTGACCGCCCACGGTTGCTACTCTGTTATTGCCAGACCAGCTGTAATTACACAGAGAACCAATAGACGATGCTTGGGACTAGCAATCATCCTCAATGTGTAAAAACTGGTGATCTTAAATTAGACAATACCAGCGCCGGCCGCGCCCGAACACAGGTCAAGAAAGGAATGGGAAGGATTGTGTTGACATGACACTCGCTTTGATGGAAGCCGAGAACACCTCTGCACTTCCACGAGGAATCACTGGGATGTTGGATAAGAGGGTTGGGTTTGCAGCAGGGTTCGTTTTGGTAAACGATAAGCTGAATTGATGTCCTAACAATCATATAACGCGAAGGAGCTTGGGACTAAACCCACAATCTTCTGCTCAGTAAGCAAAAACGTTTGCCACTAGGCAGACGAGCACCTTTTTAATCACCGAGTTGCTGTTATTACCATGTAGTCATATTAACAAATAAAACGATTGACGAATCTTGAATGTGGATGGGCCTGAGATTAGACTCATGATGTTCTGCTCAGTAAGCAAAAACGGTTGCTCTAAGGCCACCGAGCCCCTCATATCACATAATATCGTTGCTCAAATTTGTGTATCCATTCAAACCCGGAACCAACGACAACAACGAGTTTCGCAAAATACACGATACACAAGCGATTTTACCATAAATCTCTTTGATATGTAAGGACCTGGGACCGCGTTTTTCTGCTCAGTAAGCAGGTCACTGTAACCGATGATCTTTCAAATCCGAAAACTAAAAACTACGAAAAAGTACTTAGGCCTTCATTAAGTTTCACTTTCACGCGACGTTCAATGACAGGGTCCTATCCAGGATTACATTTGAAAAATCCAAATCTGGCCAACGCCCACCCTAAACCTAAACCTGTTCTAATCCACCTGAAATGACTAACGAATGGAAGACTTTGACTACCCAGCCATGCAATAGTCTCATTCCGTGCCTTATGACAACTTGATGATTCTATTGCGCTCATCTTTTGGCACCACCCAGGGGAGACTTGGTCCTGTACCCAATGCTTAACTTATCTCCATTCCACTCAACTACTCGCAATTTCTTGTGATATAGTGGGCGGAATATTATTATATGAGACAATTCAATGCAGACGTCTTTCCAAATTTGGCAGATCGACAGGTAATCGGTGAGTTACCACGATAGTTGCTATTCAACAACTCGACAACGTCCCATCGTCAACGCCTGCTATGAGAATTTCCCATTGCAGGCGCCAACGAAATGACGTCATCGAGCTATCGATCAACTACCCTGGTTATCGCCTGGTACCTTATAGCACGATGCTAGGAGGCGAACCGGAAGAATCGATGAGCTACCTCTCCCCCGGCAGCAGAAACATTGAAGTCAAATTGTCCACTAACATCGTTAAACCGAGGAGACATTATCCTGATAGGATCGTGTTGACCATAACGGCTGTTCCGGGTAGCAAGGTGCAGGAAATTACGTTGCCTCAAAGGTCTTTGCGGCGCATAAACGTGCAATTCAGCAAGAATATCTGGGGCATCGATTTCATTGGTCATTACCTTAGCGACGAAGATGGCTTGCAAATTGGATCTTCGCTTCTCCAGAGTATCGATGCCTAACAGCATACAACGATGTTCATATGGAGGAAGATTTGACGAATCACGCCAGGGTAAGTGGCGAAGAGCGAGGCGCACAAACTTTTTCTGCACCACCTCGATACGGTCAATCCAGTTTCTGTTGTACGGGCACCATACCAGCACGGATGATTCCAAAATAGATCGAACCAGTGCACAGAAAAGGGACTTCAGGCAGAGAGGATTACGAAATCCATCAGCAAGCTTAAACATGAAGCCGAGCTGTTTATTGGCTTTTGCAATCACGTCTTCGTAATGCGGTCGGAAACTGAGTTCGCGGTCCAATATCACACCGAGATCCCTAACCTGATACAAGCGCTCGAGAGTTTGTCCACACATGCTGTAGTTGAAATTGATTGGTTGCCGCTGCTTGCTGAATGATATTGTGTTGCATTTGGCTATGCATAAATCGAGAAGGTTTCGTTTGCTCCAGTCCTCGAACAAATCTAATAACCTCTGCAACTCCAGGCAATCCTCAGTGCACGTGATGATCATAAAGATCTTAACATCGTCGGCATAAAATATTCGCTGTCTACGTGGCAACACAAAGGCAATGTCATTTATGAATAATGAGAAAAGCAGCGGTCCAAGATTACTCCCTTGCGGTACACCAGAAGGAATCATAAACGGCTCCGAATGTGACGAACCAATCCTTACTCTCACAGATCTTTCAGACAGATATGATCTAAAACAGCTAACAAGCACGGAAGATACCCCCAGCTTCTCGAGTTTTTGCAACAGGATATCATGATTCACACGATCGAATGCAGCCTTGAAGTCCGTGTATACGGCGTCCACTTGTGAACCAGCGTCCATAGAGCGTATGCAGAGTGAGGTGAACTGAGTGAGTTTCGGGTAGAATCCATGCTGGGCACATGAAATGTAGTTTTTGGTGGCTTCAAAGAGATCGTTGTTTACAATTATTTCAAAAACCTTAGAGCAAGCGCTCAAGGACGTTATTCCACGGTAGTTGACGACGTTACATTTTTCACCCTTTTTGTGAATCGGTGACAGAAACGAAGTTTTCCATCCAGCAGGAAATTTTTGCTGTTGGAACGAGAGATTGAACAGTTTTACTAACGGTGTCATCAGAGAACTCGAGCAGTTTTTCAACACAGATGAAGGAATCCCATCAGGACCGGGTGACACGGAATGTTTGAGCTTACGTAATGCATTTTCGACATGCTGCTCGCTGATCTGGAAAATTCCAAAGTCGATGCTGTCTAGCGGCGTATCACGAACAGCAGCCTCTATCTGCGATGGCGTAGCAGGCGTATTTGAGAAGACATTCTTGAAGTGTTCAGCAAAGATCTCACATTTACTAGAGGCTGTGCTAGCAAATTGGTCGCCGAAATACATGGACGTTGGCAATCCATCTTCCTTGCGTTTAGTACGAACAAAAGACCAGAACTGTTTGGGATGTAGACGTAAATTTCTCTGCGTACGATCAACGTATCGAGCATACAATAGACGGTTATACCGTGTGTACTTGTTACTGGCCATTACAAAGCGATGTTTGGAGTGCTGCGAACGACTCCGACTATACGTTCGAAGTGCAGATTGCCTACGGCGCTTCAACTGGCGGAGGCTCCTGTTCGTCCAAGGAGGCTTCAGTGGAGGGCGCTGAAAAGGCACGTGAGCTTCGATGACTTGACGTATCTCCGTGTTGAAAATACATACAATATCGTCCAGATCCTGATCAGAATCCAAAAATTGCCAATCGATTGATAATAGCGCATCATTCATCGAACTATAATCAGCCCGACAAAAATCGAACCGGCAGTCGTCTAGAGATGGTTCAAATGACACTGGTACCGAAATAGAAACGGTGACGTCAATAGCAGGATGTGGAGTATCGATTTCTACGAGCGATTCAGCCGCTTCGGATACGCAACAGCTTGATAACGCTGAGTCATTCACGAGTACTAAATCGAGAATCCGTGAACTGGAGTTCTTCACAGTATTGATTTGTGTCAGACCCTGGAAGCAGAAGGCATCGTACAATGCACAACTAGCATTCGTTAATCTCGATGGATGGGAATATATTGTGAGGCCACCATCCTCTGATGGTACCCAGTGCATTTCAGGATGATTATTGTCTCCAAACTGGAAAGCAAGGTCATGAGGTCTCAAGCCAGAAAGGATTGAATCAATGGAGTCAGTATGCTGCTGTATGAGCGACAGGTCGTCTCTGCAATCAGGTGATAGATAAAGCACTCCAATGCTGGCATCATAGTTCTGCAGTTTGATTTTGATCCAAAGCTGCTCGAGTGCATTACTTATCGGAGCTGGATCAATACAGCAACACAATTTAGAAGAGACGGCTATCAATACACCTCCACCACGAGTTTTTCGACTGTTCAAAGAGCTACGATCTGTCCTGAACACAGTGTAAGAGTCGTGGAATAATTGAGTAGACAAGATGCAATCGTTCAGCCAAGTCTCAGTTAGCACGATAACATCATATTCCGAGTCAGTTGTAGCTAAGAAGAAAGAATCTATCTTTGTCCGAAGTCCTCGTGCATTCTGATAGTAAATGCGTAGCTCGGAAGTTGTTGAGGAAGGATTGTCACAAACTTCTCGTCCGTTCCTCGGCAGAATGCAATGAATTTGAGTGGGTGTTGCGCTGAAATCCTAATGTTGATCACGAGGAGAATCACCGAGAAAGCACGCATACTTGCCTGAAAAGCCGGGATGGGAGACCCTCGCCCTATCTCCGACCACAGGGCCGGAACGACTTGGAGCAGTTCCACGCCAAATGACGAATCGGAAAAACACAACCTTCTCCGATTTGCATAAAACTTTGCATAATTGAACTAAGGGGAAATTCGCATTAGAAACAACGAAATTTTTAGTATTTCAGTTCGTAGAAGATTCTACAACATTCTTAGAAGTTTAGCGAACATCATAACTTATATTATCAGAAACGAATAAAATTTCTAATCATACTAGCCAGCTGAAACTTGTGTCCTTCTATTAATACAAGCTGACACTTGTACACACTTTAAAACAAAAAGACGTGAACAGGAAAAATTGCAAATAAATAAATTTCTAAGTCGGCCTTCTCCGATTTAAATGGAACTTTGCGTAATTGTTTGTTATGGGCAACGATTCGCATTTTCGCTAAAATTCGGCCATTTTGGAATTTTTAAAAATAGCGTCTTTAAAAATTTTCAAAAAAATTTAACACTGAAACGGAATTTTTGATCGAAATGACGTCTGAGATATAGTTGTAGAAGAAAAATAATGTCTTTTTGGGAAAAATAAACAAAACATGTTTTTTCATGATTCATGTTATGTAAAAATTAAAAAAAAATAATGTTAAAAACCCAATTAAATTTTAAGAATAATCAAACCCATGGACAATTGAAAACTGAAATCAAAAATCGTAGAACAAGAATTTTTGGTAACATTTTTGAACTTTTTGTTTATTTTTTCACAGAAAATGATTTAAAATCGCTCAAACATTGTTTTCTAAGTAATTTATGCTAAAACGTTTTAACAACAAGTTCAAAGATGTGTCCAAAATGTCTTGTTCTAAAATTGTTGTCAATTTTTCAGTGTCCATAATTTAAAACATTCTAAACCAAAAATCGGACAGGGACATTTTAAAATATTTAGTTTAATTTTTTTCTTGAAATTTAAAAAAAAATGTTATCTTTTCCAGAAAATATTATTATTCTCTACAGTTTTTTCTCAGACGTTAATTAGATCAGAAGGGCCGTGGTACATTTTTTTTATCTCAAAGAAGCCATTTTGAAAACTTTACAAGATTCACATTTTTGATATCATTGCTCATAAGTTTCATGCAAAATTTTTCTAGAAAATTTTCTAGAATTAACGATAAGAGAACTTTGAGAACGTCCAACGAACATTCTATGAGTTATAGGTAATTCGTACAAGTTCTGCAAACTTGGTAGAAATTTGGTTGGAAAGTTAAGGGATTGGGGGCGACCCCGGTGTTGTAGTTAACATTCATACCTCTCACGCCAAAGTCACGAGTTCAAATCTCACCCCCGGACAAGTCACGAACGACCCAAGAGTGTTAAAGTGACTATAATAATAATAATAAAAATAATGTTAAGGGATCTTCATAGATGCTCAGGGAACTTCGGATAACCTAAATTGATTGTAAAGAAGTTCATGAAATGAGTTTCAGTTCAAGAAACTTCGTGGAAGTCATTCCCTTGGAGTTCTTATCGGTATTCCTTTGTATCTCTTGCTAATTTCCTATGAATTTCGACGGAATTCACTTGGAATTCTTCTTAAAACTCCACTCAGTATTCGATTATTTTCTTTCAGGCTCCCTTGAAATTTTCTCCATAACAATCTAGAAATTCTCCGCATGCAACTTTTATAAATTCAATTTATAATTCTCTTAGAATTGTACCAGAATTTTTTTGAACTAGCATTCCGATGACATTCCCGGCGAAACACTTGATTTACAAGTCTCCTTAAGATTCGTCAGAAACGTCCGTTGAAACTGAAATTTCCTTCAAAATCACTCCTCAGAATTTATCCTTATAATTCCTTTGGCGCTAAAAGTAAAATTGCTATTTTCTTCAATTAATTTAAATCTATGTTTAGAGTTATCCTCAAAATTCCGTTCAGAATATCCTTTGGATTCTTCTTAAAATTCACCTGCAGCTATTTTCACTGTTTCCTTAATATTTTACTCAAAATTATCAAGGAATTCTCCCTCAAACTCCCTTATAAATATCCTAAAACGTACGAGAAATTCGCCTCAGGGCTTCCTGGGAATTTTTACAAGAATTCCTTTTAAATTCCTTTGAAATTCTCATAATAGATTCTTGGAATTTTTTGGAAGTAACATAATTCTGAAAAAGTCTTAACAAATTCTCCAAGACCCTAAGAATCTTAAAATTTGTTTTATAATCTGGTACCTTCTTTTTCGTTGTCTCAGAATGCTGAATTGCTGCTGATTCCATAATCTTGAAAAGTTGACTATGTCCGGATCTAGATTTCAAATTCCAAATCAATTTCCAACTTCAATCTCTCACCCAAATTTGTTAGGCACCTTGAACGGGATCGGAGACTTGCAATAATCGCTACGGAGCATAAAATTTTATCGCGATTCTTGACAGAAATGCAAAAAATGCAAATTTTTATGGACATACCGTAATAGACAGTCAGACAAGCAGACTTCCCTATAAAGTTTCATCATTCATAATTTCTTGCATCTTTCCGTTGAATATCACTTTGGTTCCAACTTCCTCCGAATGTTTCTTCCAAATGCTCTCAGAAGTTTCTCCAGACTTCGCCGGAAGTTTCTTCCAAATTCTCCCTGATGTACAGACTTAGGAAGTTTGTTACGATTTACTCCGGAAGTTTCTCCTGTAATCTCCTAAAATTTTCTTCCAACCTCTCCAGGTTGTTTCTTCCTACCTCCTACCTTCACCGGATAATATCATATAACTTCCCCTAGCTTAAGCTTCCCATAGCCTCTTGAAGTTTCTCCAGACTTTGCCTGGAAGTTTCTCTGGGCCACCGGAAAATTTGGTCCAACTACACCCGGGAAGTCTCCCAAATTTCTCCGGCAGTATTTAACTATTCCCTCTGGATGTTGCTCCAGTCATCTCCCAGAAGATTCGTCCAACTACTTCAACATGATTTTTTTCCAACTTCTTCAGTGGATTGCTTCCAACTTTCCCCAGGCCGGTACGATTTCCCCATCCTCCGTAGAATTCCATTGACAGATACCGAAGCTTCCCATGACGAGCGGGGAGATTTCCTCCAGAACTACGCACCCCGTTTGGAGCACTTGTGCTGAAAGTTTCTTCCAATTTTTTTTCTCCGGAAATTTGCTATGACCGTAGTAGTCTTTCTACTTCCTCTTTCTCCAGGTTTTTCCCGGAAGTTTCGTCGTACATAATCCATCTTCCAAATTCCTCCGAAATTTTATTCCAATATAGGGGAAAATGGTCTAATGTTCGCCTATGGATCTAAGATTGGGCCCATCGCTAAAAATCTGCTATTTATCAATTTTATCTAGATGAACGCGTCATTGAGACGGTACTAATGCTGAATTTATGTATGGGCCCAAATTAGGGGCATTTAGGCCGACATTACATCAACATCAATTTCCCCTATTAAGGAAGTTTTTTTTTCTTAAAATAAGATCCGACAACCGGCTTTTTTTTTGTTGCTTTTTTGCAGTTGCTCCATTCACTCCTGCAGCCCCTGTTGACAATTATCCATTCTAAATCAATGCATACAGTCCTGCGTATACAGTCTTGCGCACACTGCTCAAAATTCGTAAACCTCAAAATAAACTAAATCAACGACTGAATCCAAATATATACCCCACACTGAAAACAAATTTCTCTTTCATCCAATGTAAGGTTGGATTTAGTACTTCCTCTGCATATGTTTCAGACAACAAATGTAATGGCAGTTCTTGCAATGCACTGCAGCATACAAGTAAGTTTTTCCAGCATGCATATTTTTTTTATAAAACCTTTACGAGATGATTTTCGACACGCAATGCATTTGGGGAAATAAACTTTGTTCGAAAATAATTTTTTCGAAACAAAATTTGTTCGAAAAAAAAAAAAATTTTTTTTTTTTAAAGTCTTCCGGTGACCACATTACTGTTCATGTCTTGAAACATTGCAAATGCGGCATACTTTTCATGCATATCTGTAGTAGAATCTAACATTTCCAGGTTCAGTGTAGTTGTCTCATCTTGTCTTTGGTTTCTTTCGACTTTCCTCGGAAGATTTTGGTGAATTACTACAGAAACATCTTGCCAGTTTCTGCAAACTTCCCTTTGCATTTTATACAAAGTTCTACAGAAAGTTCCTTCCAAAGTCCCTCAGAAGTTTCTTCCAACTTGCCACCAAAGCTTTTCGAACTCCCCCCGGCCTTTTCCGGAAGTTTATCTTTTTTTGCAGGGAAGTTTCCATCCACATCTGCTTGAAGCTTGTTACAACTTTCCCTGGAAGTTATTTTTAATACAATCTGGAGAATTTTGAAACCCTCCAAGAATCAGTACCAGGAAATGTCTTAAGCCGAGTGGTGTAATATTCAAAAGAAGAAATGTAACCTGGAGGTCCGAAAGCGAGAAGGATGCTCAACTCAAATGGCTTTGCAAGGTGTCTGCACAATACTGGAGGCGTCCCGGTCTGCTAGGCATCGCAATTAGCTACAACAATATCATAATTAATGTTTTGTTTTATAAAGTCACTCGTAGTTGAGTGACCCGAGTCGTTCAACGTAAAGCATCGAGTCTCTTCTTCTTCTTATTTGCATTTCAAGCTTATTGCTTAGTGCATATTAGCTTATTGCGTGCTCTCAATTTAGTGTTCTAAATGCACTTCAACAGTTATTAATTGAGAGCTTTCGATGCCAATACCAATTGCATGAATTTGTATATTGTGTGGCAAGCACAATGATACTCTATGCCCAGGGAAGTCGAGAAAATTTGCAACCCGAAAGATTCCCTCGACCGGACCGGGAATCGAACCCGCCGCCTCCGGCTTGGTAACACCGTGCCTTTACTGACTAGGCTATGAGGCCCCTCGAGTCTCTATTCCCTCTCGATATGCATAGATAGCAGCCGTAGTCTCCGCTGCAAGTCAAACTGCTCCAGACCTGCAACGAGGCATTAGCTGCTTCAAAAACTTTAAAATCCAAGAGCAAACTCTATAATGTTGGGCTCAAATTACTCGCTGGGGTTCAATTTAGGGAGCCGACTAAAATTTGTGGTAATTCATGAAGCCTCTACTTAAGTTCCTTCTTCAGCACCGGAAAAGGCATCAACGGTGTGAGTAGTGTGGCAGCTGGGCTTTCTATTGCAATTCATTATTAATAAATTAGTCACGTGAGAATCTACCCAAGGTCTGGCAGGCAGTGAACGATGATTTCAATGAACGCAGGAAGTTCCTCCTCTGCTTTTTGTGAGAAAATGCGCGACTCTACGGCAAATAAGTTCACATTTATGCGAGAGAAATACTGTGAGACCAGTGAAGGCGAGCGGAAGGGAAGTAGTACACTGTGCACTGCTGGAACCGGGAAAATCTTCCTCCGGTCGTGGTCATGATGGTAGCCTGGCAGGCAACCAGTATCAGTAGTGTCCTAGTTTCGCCACCCCGAGCGATTCGATATGTATGCATAAAGGAAAGAGCGGAACGTGAAAGATCGTAAGCTTTCATATTTATATTTACATACAATCGCGAGTGCGCGGATCCCATTCACTGTCCCCGCAGGGAGTTCCGTCGTTACGTGCAAAAATAATTGCGATGCTATACCATCACTACCAGCACCACCACCACCCTCAACGGCACCGGGAGGCAAAAATTACAATCGAGGACTTTCGGTCCAAACAAACGAGGCACCCATCCATAATTGCACACACACACACAAACACACATAGGTATCTGGCTGCAATATGGGAGAAAATATTTACCCTCTGACCCGGATGCATCCAGGCGGAATAACAAACGACATTACGAACCGGAGAACCCGGGACCGGACCACTATACCACCTACTATATGCCCTACTGTAAATAATAAAAATATTACATGCGAGCGGGTCCTCGACGCACCCGCATTCGTTATCCTGCGTACGTGATCGACCACCACCGACCACACCGATATGCTCCGGAACGAGTGGGTGCGAAAATGTTTATGTTGCCCTACTCACCGCCTCCCGGAGAAATTCAGTTATTTGGCACAGCGATTTTTATTTGTTGGTATTCGCGGTGAGGGTTGCAGAGTCTGTGGAGCGGCGGGTGTAGGGCCATTAGGTCGAATGCCATTAGGTCGAAAGGGGCATTAGGCTGAATGCCATTGGGCCTAAAAGAATTATCCTCTGTTCGGGACCTAACATCACTGCGACCAGTGATTTGATCTATTAAAGTGTACATATATCCCGTGAACTTAGTATTTCTTGGAAATGTAACTAATGTGAATTTTTCAAAGCTTCAGTCTGAGAAGGGATATTGAATACATAACATTATGATGAATTTTAATTTTGTGAAGATTGTGTAGTTTTAAAAAAATATCAAAATCGTAATCTTCTTGGTATGAATGAAAATTTTGGGACTTGAAAAAATGCAGACTTTCTGTTTTAATTTTTTTCGATCTCACTATGATTAATAAGGATATCAAAATTAATCCTTAATTTTAAGATCACAAGGTAAATTTTAAGATCAAGGGCGTAGAAAATTTGTTAATAACTGAGACTTGGAAAGATTTTTTAAATCTCGCATTTAGGCATATTTTATGGTGGGGAATTTTTAGACAATGATTTTCCATAGTACATTTTTCCTTCTTTCAATCATGACCGGTACTTTCCGCAATGAGTTCTGACATCATGAATCGACACAATTCTGCCTACTTCATTAGCTGCCCCCTTTTTTTTCTTAATCTGGAACAAATTTCGGCCTAGTGGCATTCGGCCTAAAAACCCATCACCGTGGAGCGCCTTGTTTACACGTGATGATTGAAGGCCAAATTGGGCGTTAAGTTGATTGGCTGGTATGGCACTGCTGCTGTTGTTGTATCTGTCGTGTCGAAGCAGTCAGTCAGCCTAGGGTGGATGGGATTTGCTTTTGATTGACATTCGTTTTACTTGTACGTATCATCGGTACACGTACGTTTATGACATCGGTTTATCCCGGGGCACGTTTGCACATAACAACAACTCGTTTGCTGGTTATCAAAACACTGGGGGGATGTTGGGGAACATGGTATTTTCATCGTATCAATCCCATGGAGCATGGCTGTCCATTTCCAAGCTATAAAGTGGTCGACAAGGTGTTCGAGCGAAATGTTGAGACTGCAAAGCATGATATCCGGTCAAATATTCGGTCTCTAGTCTATGTAAATACTTAATGCGAGCATGAAATTGCTTTTAGAGGTTTACCGGAGAATGTTACAAATTTTGAACTTCTATTATCTTGAGCGACGCAGAACTAATTACTCTGAACTAACAGTAGTGTTAGCACGAAACAGGCGAGAAACTGAAAGAATGTAAAAACCATTTCGTGCCTACCTATGCAACCATTCCATACCAAAACGATATAGTGATTCTCAGAATTTAATGAAAATTTGTGGTTTTGTTCTTTATCGCAAAATATTGGACCCGTAATTTTATTTTGTCATTAGGGTGACCATTACCATGTTAGAGTGGTCTAGAAAATCGATTTTCTAAGATTGTTTTCAAAAATGACTTCAAAAATTCATAACTTTTGAACCAAAGACCAAAATATCAAATGAAAGGTAAGTAAAAATACTATTTCGAAAAAATATAATGATATTAAAAACTAGGATTTTGTATTGAAAAATATTGATTGTATTTGTTTTAATGGTTTTCATATTATTTTTTTCCTTGATTTGTTTTCCGTCGATCTTATTTTCTGATCTGTTTTATGCCTCAGAACATCCCGGAGGCGCCGACTGGGATTGAACTCAGGCCTGCTGGGGTGAGAGGTAATCACGCTTACCACTACACCACCGGTGCCGCTTATGGTTTTCATGGTTTGTAGACTGAGGGCGCAATATGTTTTTATACTTTTGCTTGAAAATTTAGGCTTTTTACACAATATATAAAAAATCAGCAGTGTGTTTTTTTTTTTCGTTTTTGAGTTATATTTTTTTGAAGTTATCAAGTTTCGGGTTTTCACTCAATACTCCTATTTTTTAAAAACTCTAACATGGAAATGGTAACCCTAATGACAAAATAAACAAATTACGGATCTAATATTTTGCGATAAGAAACAAAACTACAAATGCTTATCAAATTCTGAGAACCACTATATCGTTTTGCTATGGAACGGCTGAGGGCGAAAGTCTTGAGGAGGACGGACCCGGAACTTAGTTGACGGGTTAAGAGGACTTCAAGAGAACAGGGTAGGCTGCAGGATTCCTGAAGCAAGTCTGATGGCCTCAGAAGACAGGTTTAGTGTGCTTTCATGACTTGGAATCTTTGAGTTTCAGAGGTCTTCGAGAAACAATCCAAAACATTTTAGATGTCAGGCTAGGAAGTCTTCAGGGTTGGTTGATCTACAGGGTTTCAGGAACTTGTCTCAGATTCTTCCACTGCACTGGAGACTGCCGAGGATTTTGATGGCAGAAGTGCAGAACCTTAAGGGACAGTCACAATTCCTTTGCATAACATAAGTCCAGAAAGTTTTAAGTTTTTTGCTTAGTAGTCATCAGTATTATTTTATTAAATATTTTAAAACCAACTATCACGTGTCTTCTGGACACTGGAGGTACTGTAAATAATAATTAAAAATATCACAAAAACTAAAGTTCATCTGTGTCACTTGAAATTCAAACATGTAAACCACAAGAAATAAGGATCATTTAAGTAAAAAAAAAGTCTTCCGGAGCAATTTCAAAAGTCATAAAGTCTTTAAGGGGAAGATGGATGTCATTAATTTTTGTAAATTAAAAAGCAGTTTTTTTTTTTCATTTAAAACCGAAATTCTTTCAATTAAAATGTGTTCACTGTGTTCCAGTAGGCAATTAGAATGCAATGAACAAATTGTCATAAACGTAATTTTGGTTTGTACGAAAACACTGTCTTTGAATTTTTGTAAATTAATGGCGTACCCTTTCACCTTAAATCCTCTGATTTTGATTTTGATTCTACTGATTATAAGCGGTAAGTCCTCGAAACTTTTATTTGATGTACATGGATAGCAAGTTTAGGGAGATGCCGTTTTTTGGAAGACTTAAAAAGCAAATCTAGAATAAGGATATCGAATTTTCGATGAGTGGCGCCGGTGGTGTAGTGGTAAGCGTGATTATCTCTCACCCCAGCAGGCCTGGGTTCTATCCCAGTCGGCGCCACCGGGATGCTCTGAGGCATAACATCTCTGCGAAGGGGAAGGGAAGTAAAGCCGTTGGTTCCCGGTTCATGTGTTGATAAGTCGATAGGGTCCAGGTGTGGGAGCTGCCTCCCTGGCGTCGGTAGCATTGGTGTTCAGCACGGAAAACAAGATCGACGCAAAACAAATAAAGGAAAACAAAAGTTTCGATGATTTTCTATTTCCGACTGCCAGTCGGAATACGGCATATCAAGGAGGGAACTTCTTGAGGGTTTCAGATTTTTATATGATGTGGTCACCCCAGAGGTGAAATTCGAAACATTGCGATTAAATGTTACGATGAACTCCTGGGATCGGAGCCGCGTTTATTTTGACTCCAGGGAACAGAGAACAGAGGACTTTAGGGCTAAGTTTGAATGACGGCTTTGATCAAATTCGACAGATAAATAATTATAAGGAAAGATTCACAAGACTTTTAAGGTCTTGAGACCTGAGAAGGTAGCTCCAGAATCGTTTCGAGGCAGATTGGCAAAACTTTGGGTTTAATAAGATCGAATTTTTCTTGCTTTAGAGTTTTTGGCAAAACTATTATAATGCTGTGTACCTTTACCTTTAATTGCTCTAGTAGTCCTTCTGTTGTAAGAACAGTCGCGGATGTCGCTAGGACTAACCGCAGACCCTTCTGTATTCCGAGATCCAGGAGAAGTACACCTCGCTACTAGCTACCAATTGAGTCGTATGAGAACGCCTGCCCTTGTAGGTCTGGATAACATTAGTCTCGGACATCCGCCGGAGTGTAGAGAAAGACGACTGCAGGAACCGATAGCCGTCAAGACGCGACTTGGATGGACTGTTTATGGGAGCTGCGCATCTGCCAAACATTCCGTGAATTAACATCCCCTTCAGATATCTGCCAGTGCAACAAAATACAGCGTTGTCTCACTTTGCACCTTGGCATCGTAAAGCCCGACGAACTTCTACAGTTTCAAGACGATCAGTGTGCACCCCAAGTAACATTTCAAGCTTTATCGAGGTTTTTATAGCATTCTACAAGTCTAATTAATGGTCTGCAGAACCTTCATAAAACCCAAATTGTTACTTGAGACAGATGCTCCTTGAAACGCTAAGGAAGGCTTGACATGGACGGTATGAATCCGGACTTCTTTGGAAGTATGACAAACTTCGTTTGCAAAATAGCGAAGCAACGGTTTTGAAGAGCTGGGAGCGTTTTGATCGAAGGAAGAAACATATCCCTGTACTGGCAGATGCAGTTAAAACGAAGATTGAAGATGACAGCGCGAAAGGTTATATCCGGAAGCTGACCGGAGGTTCAAGCCGATTCGGAAGTCTTGATTCGATTCTGTCGACGGTGTTGAGACGGAAGAGTGGTGCATGCGAATTGTTGAAGTTCAGTAAATACTGGTTAAAATAGGAGCGATATTTGTGGTGCATTGACCTGGATAGGAAGTCATAGTTAAATCCTTCCGAGAAGGTAATGTTATGTGAATGTCTTTGTAGCTATCGTTTTATTAATGATATTCCATATTTTGCTCGGTCGTGGTAGTTTATACTTTGTAGTGATGTGAATGACCTGGAAGCTTAGTGGTGACCGTTTTTGCTTACTGTGTAGAAGATCGTAGGTTCAATCCCAGTCTCTTTCACATTGTATCGAGGGTCGCAGTGATGTCTTGTAGTGGTCACATGGTTTATCAAATCTATTCCAAGTGAATAGCTGCATGTTACCGGGTTTAGACGATCGTCCTTCGTAGCAGCTGGTTAATTTCAAACTCGACCTTTGCCGATTAGCTTGCAACTTTGCATAATTCAGGGTGGCAAGTCAACCTGCGGTATTTTTTAGCTCAGTCGGTAAAGGCGCAGCTACAAAACAAGACCACGCTGGGCCATGACTGAGTTCGATTCCCGGTCCGGTTTAGGAATTTTTCGGGTTGGAAACTTGTCACACAATTATACTAATACAAAAAAGGGACAGGCATCGAAAGCTCTCAATTAATAACTGTGGAAGTGCATCTAGAACACTAAGTTGAGAGCACTCATGAAGCTAATATGCGAAAAACAATAAGCTTGAAATGCGAAGAAGAAGATTTTCTCCAAAAAAAACTGGGAAAAGTCCGGGATTTGATTAATCCACCATGAACAATAATCTTGTTTCAATGATTTTAGCAGTTTACAAGTTTCACATACACTACCGATCATAAGTTTAAGGACACCCCCAAAAAACCATGCAAATATGTTTTGTTCAATGATCTCTCATTTTACGTTCAATGTTCGATCTCCAAAGGTTATTTGAATAGTATGAATGGTATAGCATAAGTGTTCTACTACTACTTTTATTTCAAAATTTGGCCAACCCAATTTTGAGAAAATCAGTCACGATTATTCAGAGTAAATTTTGAAAAATATTGTAAATTTGGGTGAACTTTTAGCACACAAAATTTGAAAATTATATTGAACAATTGAATTCAATACCTTTCAAATGATCTAAAGAGAACGAAAATCGGACGTAACATGACAGAGTTATGAACATAACATATTTGTCATGTTTTTTTGGAGGTGTCCTTAAACTTATGATCGGGAGTGTAAGTGATATTGGTACATGTTGCAAAACTAAAAATATTCAAATAAAAACTTCTACGCAACTAAAAATGTGCTGCAAGTAGAACAGAATTATCCCCTAGTAAGAGCTTAGTACATGTTTTTCGTATTCATCGTTCTTTCATGATTTTGTTGATCGCAGTATCGAGTGAAAATTGGCCGAAAACGGTTCACTCACTCACTGATTTTAGATCTTATCGCTCAGTCAGGTGAGAACGTTTTACATTTTCTTTCAGTTTCTCGTCTGTTTCGTTTTACTGCTGCTGTCAGTTCCTTTGCGAGTCTATTAGCAGTTTCCTGCTTGGTAGAATCAACACCTCGTTTAGCTATGTTTTAGCATCCACTATAAATGTAGCGCTTACATTAACGTTGATCATTTTTTTTCACTGGCTTGAATGAGGGCAATCTGGGGATCATATTTGGTACAGCGGTTCAAATTGGTTCAGGAACTTGATTTTAGAAATATTTTTAGAATTTATAAAATCTGTGATTACATTTAAATCGAAGAATCAACATTTATCTGGTTTCAATAAACTACTGATTTAAAGAGCTTATTAGACTAGCGTTAGACATTTAAACAAATCAGATTTTAAAATTCTGTTTGGATTTAAATTGTGTCGAATTCTTTTTGTTTTAAGTTTTGTAAATAAAATTGGTAAATTTGTTTGAATTTCCAATTATGCGAAATTTGCCGAATCTAAAAAATTTATAAAATGTATATGTTGCTAAAATATTCTAGTAACAAATGTTCAATTGTTCGCTACAAACATGATTTAAAAAACCAGAAGATTTTCTAACTATTGACCAGGAAACCGGGAAAATCCTGGAATTTTAAAACGGAAATTCAGTGCCACCCTGATAATTGTTTCTTATGGACTTTTGAGCTCAAATACGGCCAAAATTTATCATCATCGCGTTTTGATATTTTTCAATGAATTATATAGCACCAAACAGCACGGAAACGGCATTTCTGATCGAAATGACATCTGAGACAAAGTTGTACAGACAAATAATGTCTTTTTGGGAATAATAAACAAAAAATGTTTGTTCTTTATGTATTTTAAGTAAAATTTTAAAAAAAAATGTTAAAACGCAAATATCTCTAAAACTCCATGCCGTATTTTTGAAAAACAAATTAAAAGAAAACTTATAGGTCATTCCAGCTCAAGTGGGTACAGAATTTAAAAAAATTGTGGTTGATGTCACCGATTTGAGCCAAACTTGGCCAAAACGCTTATTTTGACATTCTGAACAAACGCTCTCTAAAGTGCATAGATCCTTCTGGGCTGCAACCCTGGATTTTCGAGAATTTTAAAAATTTCAACTTTCAGAAGAGATTACTCCACAACCAAATAAGCTATTCGTGATCTTAGAGCGTCAATTTAAATGTTTTTTTTTAATGGAGGTTTACATAGTTGTACCCACATTTTGTTTTCGTTATAGCAACTACAGTAAAGAGACTGATTACCGGCAGACATCCAATATGTCAAAATGGCCTATTTTCACCATGGGCGGTATTTTTTTATTTCTTAATATTTGTGACTCAAATTTTCACCACACTTTGGAAAACTCGTCTACTTGATGTGTTTCCAAGGGCAAATGATAAATTTTGAGATATTACCAGATGAGTTAGTATTAGTTTTGAGTTTTTCTGGTGGAAAATCCATGCTATTTAATATTTTTTAATTTTTTATGAATTCCTTGGCACATCATCCACAACTAATATTTTATATATGTACCTGTTAATCTATCTGATTTCATCGTATTTCTAAAGCACAACGTTTTGGCTGTATGCCATAGGAACGTATTTTTCACTTTTAGGACCACAATTAAATTATGGACAGAAGTAAATAAGTGAGCTAGTTGTGATTTCATATAATGAGAATCCTGCCCAGAACATGTGAAAATAACATAAAAATATTATTCTGCCATGGAATTGATGGTAAAATTAAAAAAATATTAAATAGCATGGATTTTCCACCAGAAAAGCTCAAAACTACCACTAACTCATGTGGTAATATCACAAAAACTATTTTTCCAAATCATTTGCCCTTGCAAACACATCAAGTAGAAGAATTTTCCAAAGTATGGTGAAAATTTGAGCCCCAAATATTAAGAAATAAAAAATACCGCCCATGGTGATAATAGGCCATTTTTTGACAATTTGGATACCTGCAGCCTGTTTCCTGTAGTTACTGTAACAAAAACAAAATGTGGGCACACCTTTAAGAATCCATATTAAAAAAAAAAACCTTCAAATTGACGTTCTAAGATCACGAATAGCTTATTTGGTTGTGGAAAAATCTCTTCTGAAAGATTAAATTTTTTTAAATCTCGAAAATCCAGGGTTGTAGCCGATCTAGGCACTTCAGAGCAAAATCAAAAAAGGCATTTGTTCAGAATGCCAAAATAACCGTTTTGGCCAAGTTTGGCTCAAATCGGTGACATCGACCACAGGTGGTGAACCCACTTGCGCTGGAATTACCCTTATAAAAAATGCAAACTTTTTAAATTTTCAAAACCATGGACACTAGACTGATGCAAAATTTGAAATTTTCGCTCCACAGTGCATAAACGGTTCCAAATTGGGTCCTGCTTAGCCTCCCAAAATTTGAACTACTTTAGTAAGAAACTGACTTCGCAAACAAACCATTTCAAGTTTGTATGGGAATTACTATGGGAAAACTTATGTTTTTGT
The DNA here is from genome assembly GCF_037179485.1 of Ochlerotatus camptorhynchus. Taxonomy (NCBI): domain Eukaryota; kingdom Metazoa; phylum Arthropoda; class Insecta; order Diptera; family Culicidae; genus Ochlerotatus; species Ochlerotatus camptorhynchus. The sequence continues at coordinate 14,568,625 of NW_027040818.1, read as the reverse complement.
TCATATGTATCTAACAATTTACCACATCACTATGCTTTTTAAAATGATAGCAGTGATTGTAGAAAATTTTCCCAGCTACAACTTAGTTGGAACCTACTTTTCAATCAAATGTAAAGAACAAAAGTTATTAATGATTCAAGTCAGTGATGTCTTATGATTATGCTCATTCAAGTGTTCAGCAGGCAACATTGGTGTTTCTGGTGAGAAGAATACAGCACAAATATCATGGCTACTATGTCACACTGCAGAATACAGTGTTGCTAACAGAACAGCTGCTTGATCATGCCATAAGATTATCGATCTCTTAAACAATTAATAACTATTTAATTTGACATTTGGCTGAAAAACTAAATTCGGCAAAGTTGTAGCTAGTATTCCCATAAGAATACTTATAGAACTTTTCGAAAAAGCAATATGGAAAGTGGGTAGAAGACAATGAACAAAAAGTTTGGTAATTTCCATATAAACTTCGAATAGTTTGTGCCAAGTCAGTTTCTTACCAAATTAGTTTAAATTTTGGGAGGCTAATTAGGACCTGATTTGAAACCGTTTGAGCACTGTGGACCGAAAATTTAAATTTTTGCATAAGTCTAATGGACACTTAAAAACTGACAAAAATCATAAAACAGACACTTTTGGTCAAGTTTTTTTTTTAATTTTTGTTAGTACGCTTTTTTGTGTATTTTTCACAGAAATTGATCAGCGAAGGTCAAATTTTTCTGATTTGTCATTTGGCGTGGAATTGCTCCAGAAACAAATCAATCGCTAAAATATAACAGCAAAAGAGGGTTATCTTCGATTTAATTCAACTTAAATAATGTTGGTATCCATGGCAGATACGTATTTCGACTACAATGTGCAGTCTTCAACAGTGTCATTCCCACTAAAGACTTATCAAAAACCTAACCCCCTTAAGTACTCATCCCCTAGAAACTTACCTTTTTACCTAATGGAAGATAACCCTCTTTTGCTGTTTTATTTAATCATTCCGTTAACAACCCAATTTCATACTTCAAAATCAATCGCTAGTTCTATGCTGTGATTTTACTTGTCCTTTATAATTTGATGTGTATCTTATTGGAAAAATTCACAGCTTTCAAATAGGTCCAATATTTTAGTTCATACCACAAAAAAACTAATGGGCTGCTTTCAGCGAGAATTACGCAGTTCTACGATTTATGGTAATTTTAAGGTGCCTAATTTGAAAATTTCACAAAAGTTAGCCTTTTTCATAAGCTAAATATAAACTTAAAAATATCCAACATTCAATAATAAAAAAAAATAAATGAATAAACATTAGAGAGAGTATTGTTTTGTTGTTAAAGGGTGTAAATCATTTTTTGGATTTTTGTCCTAAAATTTCTAAAAATTTACTGTTTACATTTTTCTTTTATTGACTATATTTTGAAAAGAGGAATATCGAATGTGCCATTTTGAGAAATTTTGCAAAATTCAAAAATGTCGAATTTTACTCAAATGTCTGTCCATAAGAAAAAAATCATGCAAATCGGAGAGCTTTGAGTCTGATGGATTTGTCAAATTTTGTCAATTATCAGTATTTGAAGTTTTCCTTTATCGAAAATTTAAAAACAAAAAATCCGTTATGCACAGCAGGGCAAGGGAGATCGCGGAATAAGTGGGAAGGGCCATGCTTAGATTTACTACTTAAATTGGTATGATTGGAAGGTCATCTTCTAACTACAAACATAACTGGTTAGCACATATTTTGACTGGCATTATATTCATTATCGACAACTGTAGAAATTATATCCATCCTAGGACATTCCCAGAGATCAAATTACGCTCCATTAAAAATCCCCTTGGAATATTCCATCCCACTGTGACTTTATCTCTCCAACATCATCGGACAGCGAAAAATCCTATCAATCTCCGAAATCGAAATGACATCCAAATTAGCACAACGAAGAAGAACCGGAAGCGGTATAATGATGTCAGTTGTGTAATGTGCTTGCTTCGTGCTCTTGGAATCCAATTTCGGCACCACTTTTACCGGCAATCAAAAACCCCTTCCGGACAGAGGACCAACGATGGTAAGTGGTCTCGCGCTCAGGGAACCACTCAATTTAGCAATGCCCTACCTGAGTTGCAGCAGTAGATCGCGACGGCGCTTCGGAACCAGGTTAATTTGATTGACGAAATTTCCGCCGTCTTGGCCATATCGGAAAGAGATCTGACCTCCGCATGCGACATTCTCCACTTTTTTTTTCCGACCGAAAGAATTTATTAAACAATCAAACTAAACGACCGATCCCATAAAGTTTCGGCCTACAGCTGGGCGTTCGTTCGACGGAAACGAGGACGAAATCTTATCACGTTGATAAAAAGTAATAACGATAATAAAAGCACCATCAATAAGGTAAATGAAAACATTTTGGGCCTTTCGCGCTAAGTCAGAGGCCGAGTGTTTCCCACTTGATTCAACGGCGGACGACGACGATGATGACGAAGTTCCAATCCGCCACCCATCAACATCGTTTGTCGTCGACTGTGGCAACACAAAACGCATCAGTAGCGGTTTTGCGAGCAAATTTTTCTCTGTCAAAGCTTTCCCATCGAAGACGACCACAGCGAAAGAAGAACGAACCAACGAACCGAAGGCAATAACAATAAAATAACACATCCTTCATTTTATTTCCATTCATTTCGGCTTGTTCTTCTGGTTTTGGGAAGGGATGATAATACTTTTAAAGATGTTGAAAAGTGGAAGCGTGCGATAGAATAAGAAGTGTGGTAGAAGAAGCGTGTGCGATTTTGTATAGTTTCAGGCGACGACGTCGCGAGACGTTGCCATTGGCAATTTTCCACCCAATATGTTAACTTTAACTACGGGTGGGTGGAGGTTGTTGGCGCCTCGTAGCTCTTCGCTTTTTGGCGAACTGCTGGTTGGTTTTCCCCGAAGATTGCGCCGAAGAAGACCCAAGGGGAGAAATGTTTATTCAACCTCGGATTCGATGATAAATCTGGACCAACAAGTGAAATAGGCGGAACAGCCCAACGTATACAATGGCTTTAAATGTAAGTTTCTCGTGTATTAAAACACACCCACGCAAACTAACAATGACATTCGATAAAGGGAGTTTCCTCTATTAGACGCTGGTGTTTTTATTCTCGAGAAATTTACGTTTAAAGCCATTGTTTATGTTTGGTTGTTCGGCCTATTTCAATTGTTGCTCTAGAAATGTAATAGGAGCTTTTCCGTTCCGGTAAATTCGGCGCAAAATTTGTGAATCGATACACACCGAGAGAGTATTGATGCATGGAAAGCGAGTTCAAAATTTAATGTTTAGTGTAGGTGGAATCCGGCACCGTAGGAGTTGTGTTTTTTGTTATGCTGAGGCTTGTTTTAATTCAAGACTTATTTTGAAAACTAAGACTAGGGATTTTGGATAATATTGTGTATAACAGTAAGTTTTAACCAACCAAGGCAACAATATGATAACACAATATTTTTTGCAATATGCATTCCCGAACATGGAAAAACACAGACAACACGACAGGCCAAAAGTATTTGGACAAGAACGATTATACATTTGTAAGTTATTTTTAAGGCATACCAAATGAAATTTAAGATTATAAAATAGTAAATTATAGATCTCTGAAGAAGCTCCAAATCCGGGACCAAAACGTCGGAGCGATCGTCACTGCCGATATTAGATACAGCAATGCCGATGTTTAAAGGAGTTTTGGAGATTCGTGTACTTCTGGGTATCAGGGTGGCCACTCAACCGGGAGAACTGGGAATTTGATTACAATCTCAATGTACCTTTTAACTCTGTTATATTTAGTTATCAGAGCTGAAGTACTTAGCTACTTAGTTTTCCTTAGACTGGGATCGATATTCATTAAAAACTGCAAGAGACATCCCTATGGGGTTGTACGCAATGGTGACGTAGGACTACGTGGTCATATATAATAAATCTTATTTGTTAACTGCAGCAGGAGGTTGTGATTTGTGTAGGAATAGGAATTTGAGCGGGGTTCTCTCTGTTTATACTCTTTAGTATGACGCGCTTGACATAGATGGCCCATAGCGACTCACGAAGAGCTGCTGATTCCGATCAATAGCGGTGTGGCTTCTTCCTCCTTCTATGGATGCTCATGCGGGCTGCAGCTCACTGCTTGCAGGCAGCCTTTCGTTGTGTACTGGAAAGCACCAGCACTCATCACGCGGTGATTGAATAATGCTGAAATGTTGCTTAATAACACACTGAAACGCCAAAGTGATTGCATTTATTCTAATGACCTAAAAAAAATTATAAAGATATCCTTTTTTTCTAGATCTCAACAGGTGTCCCCTCTTAATACAAATTCTAAGCAGGGAAGGAAAATCATTTACATTCATTTCGTGCATTCATTTACATTCATTTGCCTCTAACTTTTTTTCATCAACGAAATATCGTAAAACGATGTATAAAGCTGTTGTAGCTTTTGATATGAACTACAACTTTTGCTATAAACTAAAATCTTATGCATGACGAAATAGAGCTGGCAGAGCATGTTATTGTTTTTCAGTGAATGCAATTTACATTCACTGAAAAACAATGATGGGTTCTTATCGCTCTGATTTATCATGCATTAGAGATACAGATTTGAGTTGTTAACAAAAGATGTAGCTAATATCAAAACCTACAAAACCTTTGAACACTATTTTATGGAATTCTGTTGATGAAAAAAGTTAGAGGCAAATGAATGTAAATGATTTTCCATCCCTGATTCTAAGTCCGAAATCTTGAATATGTTTTCAAGCTCTTAACTTTCCCTTAGTGCGAGATACCAAAAATTAGGTCTGAAATCGAAACAAATTAGCAGTGTCCCAGAGTTTCATAAATTTGTGAAGTTCAAAAACTTAATTTTTTTTTCTAAATAATTGCAGTCAGAACCCTACAAGCCTCAGGCCGTCGATTCACGTTAGCCTCGCTATCTCAAAAGTACTTCAATGGCCCATGTCCTGCTGTTTGAATAGCTTTGTATGTTTTTGAACCTTGAAAACTTTTCATGTCACAGGCTCTTGAATATGTATACTCAGAATTTCCTTGAAATTTACCTCAGAGTAATGAAATTCGTATCCGAATTATCTAGGAACTATCTTTGGTGTTCCCTAGCTGTTGGAATTCACCCATAGTATTGTCCTAAAATTACCTTTTGAATTAACATCAGAATTCCATGAAACTGTTTCTCAGAATTATTTTAAAATTGTTCTTGAGAGAATCTTTTAAGATTTCCTTGGAATTCTCTTCGAAATCTACTGGAACCTGCCTGAAATGGTACTCAGAATTCTTACATTACTTTTCTGTATTCCTTTAGGAAACTCATAGGAATTTGCTTTGAGGCCTAGCTTGAAATTTAGCAAAGGTTTTTTTTAGCTTTCTTGAATTAGATTCCCTTGGAATATTTCCATGGAGCTCTCCTCGGAGTTTTATTTGATTGATTTTATTGATTTATTGATTGAAAATTAAGAGATTTTTCGTCATATGCTGGTTCGTTTCTGGAAAAGAATTCAGATGTATCAAAAGGGACCCTCCTTGGCTGAGTATAACGTAGTTAAAATGTGACATAGAGTTTTATGATCATCTCAAATTTTATTATTAGGGACAACGCCATCATTAAGTTTGTCACAAGATTAATTAACTTTGAATTCTCCTCCGAATTCCCTTATAGAATGCTCCCTAAAATGTCTTCGAATTTGTCTTAGATTTCTTTTCCCAACCTCCATAATAGTCTCATCAGAACTACCTGGGAATTCACCCTTAGTTCTCCTAACAATTCTTGTCGAATCCTCTTTAGAATTCCATTAGAATTTTCTTCAGAATTCGTTCATAATTATCCCTTGAATTCCTCTACAATTCTCTTCACAACTCATTTGGCATTTTCTTTAAAATTCTGTACACAATTCTTCATAGTGTCAAAATCCAAAAAAAAGGTTGTCTAAACCAAGATTTTTTTTTTAATCTGAGATCTTTAAATTTAAAATTTTTCTGTGTCTGATGAAATCTCGAAAAGTTCAAGAATGTTAAAAACTAGTGTAGTCTGATGTCTCGAAAATGTTCTTATGTAATTCTCAATAAAATTTCTCAGTCGGCATCCCAATATTATTTCGTGGTTCTCATTGTTTTAAAATAAATTTCCAAGTTCAATATATCGCTTTATAACATACGGTCCTACTCAGCCCAGTAGCGTTCGGCCTAGTGCCATTGGAAAAATTTACATGTATCGAAGAGAGATTTGAAAATTCTGAGACTCTTTAAAACTGACAATTTGATACTTTATTGGAGAAAAAAAAAAACATCTGAAAATTAATTCATGTCAGTATTCCATTTTACCATATTTTGCTGTTAATATGAAATTGAGAAAACTATAATGGGCATACGGGAAATTTAATTTCCTAAATTCAGTGGCCACCCTGTAAATAAACACTGCCCAAAACCGTCTAAAATAACCTTCAAATCACTAATTTTTGAAACCCAAATATTACCTTCAGAATGACAGAATAATCTTCAATACCAACATTTGCGTAAAAACGTCCAAATGGTGTCTAAAATCACCGAAATGGCTATGAAAATCATGGAAATAGACTCTCAGACAGAAAACTCCAAAATAACTTTAAATCATCAGAACAATCTGAAACCTCAAAATTAATCTTTAGAACGCCTAAATATGAAACGCCAAAAGTGGCCTAAGAAATACCTAAAATCGAAGCCATCATACAACTTGGCAACTTTGCCAGAATCCAAGCGACAGATACAATAGCGCTACGCTTGAGTGAAGGTGGAAGCAACGCATAGAAAAATGAGTAAATACACAAACCTTGCTTCTGAGGATGTAATCTTTGCTATCTCAAATTCGTTCGAAGCATTTACCTTTGAGTGGCAGATGACGCGATTGTACCTGTCTCATAGCGTTCGTATGAGAAAATGGAAGAGTTGCCAGTCTTCTCGATTTGTTGTCTGCGCTAAAATGCAATAATAGCTTCGAAAACCGCTGAAGTAGCGCTTAAATTAAATGATAACACAGTCACATTAAATGATAACATGCACAACTTTACCGAAGAAGAAAACTTTCTATCTAGTCCACATGTAAAGTTAGAGCAACCCATGAAAAATTAATATCACTCTGAAAAACCAATGAAAAATTAATATCACTCTAGTGTGAGTTAATTTTGAGCTATATTATTTACCATAAAATAGTTATTTTCCATCTGAACAACTAGGGGAATTTACGTATTCTCGTCAATCTAAGCAGTGCCCGCACTTCTATTAGCATTTTCTCAGCGTCACGCACATATATGATGTGTTTGTTGGTTTACATTCATCAGCTGCTTGCTTCTCTATCCATTCCAATCGACAGAATTCTTCAAAACTGTTTGAAAACGTTTTTACAACGCTCCAAACTTCTCAGGTGAGTGTGACTATTGTCGGCAGCCTCTTTTTCTTCGGCAACCTTCCCATTAGAACTGCGTGTTAACCAGCTGTTCTATTATCGGCAACTTGAAATCAACCCCATTTTAGAGTACGTATGTTTCATTTGAATAAAAATCTGGCATAACAGGACTGCTCAGACGTACAAATACAATCAGATTGAAGCTGAAAGACTAAAGAATCGTTTGGGTGCATTCAGGGACGTGAGTTTATGGGAAAACATAGTGAAATTAACGTTTAAATTTTGGTTGCCGAGAACAGTCAATGGGTGCCGAAGCCGACATTTACCCTATGTCGAAACCAGAAACTTTCTATCTAGCCCATTTCTAATTTAGGGCAAACAAGATAACTTTGAAATCCATGTTAGGAAATCGTTTTCGAAGGCAATCGGTTATAATTTTAAGTATCTTAGCAACAGTTGCACATTCGTGCAATTTTTAATAGTGACATTTTGAAAAATTATAAAGTCATAAATTTTTACAGATGCGTAGAAATGTTTGTGGTCGACTGGTTATAAAATTATTGAAATCGGTCTAGGGGCAGCTGAGTTATTATCGTTCAAAATCTTTCATAATTTTGTTACATGTTCCATTTTCGGTTATCACAAAGTGTACCCCCTTATAGAAATCACAGACGTAGTCCTACGTCAAAAAACATCCTATCTCACTTCGAAGTCTGAAACATTTTCAAAACCCTGAGGCGAGTTCACCGATCAAACTTATAATGTGGGCAGACAGCTTCCTAAAAATTCCGCGAAATTACGTTCCGAGGCGAAATAAACGGAATTACTCAAGATATCGCATACCCTTTTTTTCTTTTGTTCGGGACCTAACACCACTGCGACCAGTAATTTGATCTATTGTAGTATATCCCGTGTCCTTAGTTTAGTGCATGTCGTATTACTCCATCACTATTGATAAATGATGAAGTATTCGATTTTTTACAGTTGTCATTCTCGCATTTATCGCAAGGATCCGACTCTAATTGAAAGGTCCCGCTATTTATACCCTTCGGAGTGTTGAAACACCCTCCAAAGGCGCGCCCCTTTGTCAGTCAAAATTGGATTCCTTAGCAATAAAATTAAGGAATAACACCGATAATGACCATGCATCAGAACCCTAGTCTTAACCACTTCAAACTAGGGAACAACGAATAGAAGATAAGGAATCACATGAAGGCTGACTAACTCAATTTTTCCTTGTTTCAAGATCATCCTCGGTAGACAAAGCCGAGTCTTGGCACTATCAACAAGGCATAAAAAGTAACAAGGACAAAGATGTGTTCCTTGGATTACTGAAAAATCCTGTTCCCCTAGTTTGAAGCAGCCAGGACTAGGAATCGGTGGTAGATCTTACATCCCGTAAAGTACCACGAAAAGGTGATCTACCCCCGCTACGGGGCATACCCTTAATCTGTACTGTAGCATTTTCTCGTACAGTTTGGCTAGGGAACAACCTGAATGCTTCCACGTGGACCTTACATCACTTATACCTCGCGCCGGAGCAGCCCCAAGTGGACTACTAGTAACAGTGTAACTTTTCCATTGACTTCAACACTACCTTTCATCATTACCGCACCTTCCAAGTGGGCGAGCACTTTTTCGCAGAAAAGCAAATACTTTCAACAATGCTAGGAAGATATTTATCCCCGCAGCGCCCCAACAGCTGCAACGGGAAAACTGTAATGCCTTTTAAAATATTTACGTGATTTATGGTGTTCGGTGTATACGTGTGCCATTTTTTACTCTATTCAACAGCCATTTCCTCCTCCTCCAGGCAAAAAGAGAGCCGAGAAACCTCAGATAAGCATGCACATAAAATAAAAAAAAAACTCCCGGAACAGTAGTAAGTGTGCGGCTTCCCTTGCCTTGCCCTTTCCCCCTCCCGTCAAGGAACACACGCATTCCCAGCTACTTCTTTGCACACGATGATAGCCAGGTTTTCAAAAACTCATCCCACTCGCCCAGCAGGAGAGAACCCATGGTAAACTTTATATTACAAAGTTATACACAGAGCGCAAAACTTTCCCATTGCTTTCACCGAGCACAATCAGCGAGGGTTGCTTCACTATACTATTGTCTGTTTCGGCTACCCACTTGCCCACAACTTGCGGGATTCATCTTAACACTCTGCCCTGACTGGATACGGAAGCCCCCCCGCCGCAATGTTGTGGTGATTGCGATTTCGATGGCTTTTTCCTCGGTGGACAAAGGTATCGGTCTTGTCTTGCCTGGTCACACCACCTGGCCATCCCGTGCTAGCTCGGCGAAGTGTTGAAAATTGTTGTACAAACTCGAGAGTTAGGGAAGAAAATCGGGTCCGAGGATGACATTGTTGTATACCGTTTTTCTAATTGTTGTCATCGTTTGAAAAAGTCATGTTAATTTCTGAGAATTCTGGTGCATGCTTCTAAGCAATTCCGTCGATTATGAAGGGTTCAGAAACGTGAAAAATTATATCAATCTGCCTTAGTGAAGAACATACGTACGGTAACCGTTTATCAGCTCTATATTCAAAAAAGGCAAATCATCGTACTTATTAATCACCACATAAATTTTATGCTGCGAGTTTCAAACTTTGAATATGTTAAATGAATTCGCTCAAATCTCCGGATTCAAAACAAAGGAAACCCCGGAAGCATTCCAATTCAGATCGTCCAATTGGCCCCTGTTCCAATAACCAACCGCATCTGACGCATTGCTGCCACTGACTTCTCAACCTGACGGGCCTGGAGACTGAATTGACTGTTGGTGGTACTCGCGCTGTGCACTGCCCACCCTTATCACCCGGTCCACCCGGTTCAATAAACCAAAAACCAAACAATCAATAAATCATTTTCACACCGAAATGACCCGCAGGGTTCGCGCCCTTGCTGACTCGGCTCGGCGTTCAATATCCCTACCAGCAGCTATCATTATTCCGGCTATCTATTGCCGGCGGGGAACGGGGAGGAGGCAGAAGGAATCGTGGTTATATTTATTTGATTTCACGCGAAACAGCAAACGAGAAGCAACTTCAAAGGTCGCGGGGGAAATCAAAATCAAATTTATTCCCAACCTCTCTGATCCACTGATGACTGATGGGGTGGGTTGTGGGGTGATATCAATTTCGTCCCGTACCAGGTGTGAATAAATAAATCAATTTCACTAACTATCAACGTATTTTTCTCTCTTTTTCCATGCTGTGATCGCCGAAAAAAAAAAATCTGGATACCAACCACAATGGCCATCGACAAAAATAATAATACCAATAGTGTGTATTTTGATCCATACCTGGCAGCAGCAGCGGCTTCGGCGGACCAGCAGTATCGTCTACAGGTGAGTGATAGGGCTTATTAATTTGTATAGAGTCTTACAATTGTTTGTTCACATCACGTCACATGCACATATTGATACTGGGAATGACAATGGCATCAGTATATGGGGGGACACAAAAAGAAGGACACTGATAAAGCTGTCAAGCTGTGAGCCCATCGTTCTTCGATGTAAGCTGGACGGCAAACAATCAAGAATGGATCGAAGGAGAAGGCTCCGTGTTTAGATATTGGCTCCGTGGGAAAGCATTATACTATGGAGACGCTTGGTAGCTTGTGATTAAGACAAATTATTCTGTTCATTCCGTTTCCACATATGGAACCAGAATTGGGGCAAGCTGCAAAAGCGGTCAGTGTTTTTAATAGCTTTAAATTTAAGACAGCATATCAAGCAGACCGGTTAGCCTCAAACTTTCCTATACTCAGTGTGTCTCAAAATTGATCGTACAGCAGTATTTAAATTCTAGAAAAACGGCTCTCAAAAGCACAAGTTAAAACGATACGACTCTCAATTTTTGGCAGTTAACTCACACACTTAGAAATTACTATTTTTACACTAGACGTAATTCAGCTTTGACGTAAATCATGGAACGTAATCAACCATGGCATGTAAAATTGAGTGTCCTGAAACTGAAACATAAGCATCTCGACGAAAAGTGCGTTTGATTGAATTGATTTTCTCGTACTTTTCAACTGATTCTTATGTCAATAGGGCCGCTTGCATGTGTCGGTCTCAGGGCACTTAAATTTACATGTCTTTTTCGTAGTGTGCAGCATTACTAGCTAAGTGTGCACGGCCTTGCTCGGGATTCAATATTCGCTTGAGTTTATACGCCAATTAAAAAAAAGCATGCTATATTGTACGTAGCCCCCCTCTTATCTAAGAGGCTACCCTCTATGATCTCCACATGCCAAATTTGGTTCTATTTGCTTAATTAGTTCTCGAGTTATGCAGAAATTTCTGTTTAATTTGTATGGGAGCCCCCACCCCCCTTACAGACGTGGGAGGGGTCTCGAACCATCATAAGAACCTTTCCCTGCCTCAAAAACCTCTGCATACAAATTTTCACGCCGATCGGTTCAGTAGTTTCCGAGTCTATAAGGGTCAGACAGACAGACAGGAATTCATTTCTATATAGGGGAAATGGCTCTAATGTTGGCCTATGGATCTAAGATTGGACCCATCGCTAAAAGTCTGCTATTTATCAATTGTATTTAGATGAACGCGTCATTGGGACGGTACTAATGGATAGTTTTGGTCGCTATTGAAAATTTAGTCGATTGCTGAATTTATGTATGGGCCCAAATTAGGGGCCTTTAGGCCGACATTACACCCATTTCCCCTAGATAGATATATACAGATTGGCTCAGTATTGGGCATATTTGATTGAGTTTACAAAAAGTTAGATCAATTTAAGGAAAACGCCTTTTTCTTGAAAACCTTATTTTCTTGAAATGAAATGAACATAACTTCTTGAAATTTTGCTCATTTTTATTTGTAATAAAGATCATTCATCTGCCATTAATTTTACTAAAATTCGTCCACTAGGTAAACAGTTGAAAATCGAGAGTTTTACTAAAACAAATCTAACTTCATACAGGCTCCTCCTATAAAGACCAAAATTATAGCAATAAATTAATAAACATCTGTTCAATCACCAGCCACGATTTAAAAAAATAATACGTCTTTTTACGTTTTTAAAAAAATTCTAGGGTGTACGATCAATTTTGAGATGCACTGTATATATAGGGTAAATGGCTCTAATGTTGGCCTGTGGATCTAAGATTGGGCCCATCGCTAAAGATCAACTATTTATCAATTTTATCTAGATGAACGCGTCATTGGGGCGGTACTAATTGATATTTTTGATCGCTATTGAAAATTTAGTCGATTGCTGAATTTATATATGGGCCCAAATTAGGGGCATTTAGATTTAGACATTACATCCATTTCCCCTATATATAATTTATTTGTGTTCGCTGCAGAAATGATAAAAAGTCACTATTGCTTAAAATTTAGTTAGTAAGAGTAAAGAATTTGCTTTTAAAAAATCACATCAAATCACATTGTGAAAAAGATTCATTAAAAATCAACGTGTCAAGTCTGACAAGAAGAGGTGTGAACAGACCAGAACTTAGCATTTTCACGCCAATTTGCATGAAACTTTGCAGAATTGTTTGTCATGCGCAATTATTCACATTTTTCCTGAAATTCGGCCAGTTTGGATCCTGTAAAATTTTCCAAATGGCGTCTAATTTTTTATTCAAAAAATTATAGTTCGAAAACGGCACTTCTGATGAAAATAGCGTCTGGCACAAAAGTTTAGAGAAAACTAATGTTTTTCTGGGAAATCACACAAAAATGTGTTGAGTAATTTCAAATTGTTTTGTTTATTACTAATTTATTTGATAAGGCTCAATCGAATTAACTTTATGTAGCCGAGGATTCTTGTTTACTATACAATACATCTTAAAACTATAGTCAAAAGGTACAACAAAATAAACAGTTTATCTTCCGCTATCCAATAAACCTCCTCCATCAGAACGGGAGCCGTGGTGTGGTTCCAGTGGTTTCATTGTATGGCAGTATCTCCAACGGGAGTCAGCACTCACACTCATCATGAAACGGTTGATTTCATAAAGTCGACGATGCATCGACCGAAAGAACTGCTGATGAAGAACAATGAGGAGGACCACACAATGGTTGCTTCCACAATTATCTCAAAATATTCATATCTGATTTAAGAATATTTTTTTTTTGAATGCAAAATTTTGAAATGTTTATAATTATGGACACTTAAAAAAATGACAAAAATCGTAGAACAAAATCTTATGGTCAAAATTTTGAATTTTTTTTATGTAACGATTTTTATGTAATTCATACTCTGAAAACTTTGTTCGAGATATTTTAAATCATTTTCTGTAAAAAAAAATTTAAAAATGCGTATTAACAAAAGGCTCCGAAATGTTACCAAAAGTTCTTGTTCTACGATGTTTTTCAATTTTCAAGTGTACATGATCAAATTCAAAAGTTTTCATTTTTCATAAGCTTTTTTTTAAATACAATTTCTAAAATCCGGAAAAGACATTTTGAGACATTTGGGTTTTTAAAAAATGTTTTTTTTTTTTACTTAAAGACAATTACTTTTTCTACAACTTTGCTCAGGCGTCATTTCGATCAGAATTGCCGTTTTCGTGCTACAATTTTTGAAAAATTCAAGGAGGCCATTTTAAAAATTTGACGTACAAATTCAGCAGTCCGTAACAATCAATTTCGCAAAGTTTCATACAAATCGGAGATTGATTCAATTTTGTTTCGTTATTTTGCCTAGAACTGCTTAACTGTGTAAATTTATGTTACAGCTGTGTTCAATAAAATAGAAGCACATGCCGATTTTCATACAAAATGGTCAACTTTGACATGATGTAACTTTGTTAACTTATGATAAGCGGCGCCGGTGGTGTAGTGGTAAGCGTGACTACCTCTCACTCCACCGGGCCTGGGTTCAATCTCAGTCGGCGCCGCCTCGATGTTCTGATGCATAACATCTCTGATCACGCCTTCCTTCGGATGGGAAGTAAAGCCGTTGGTCCCCGGTTCATGAGTTGATGGGTCGATAGGTAGGGTCCAGGTGTGGGAGCTGCCTTCCTGGCACGTCAGTAGCATTGGTGCTCAGCACGGAAAACAAGATCGACGGAAAAAACAAACCAAAGGAAAAAAAAAATGTTTTTTTTTTGCATTGCTTTTTTACAATGATTAAATATATTCCTCAGTACTAGTTTTTCAAAATTTACCATCGAAATTATTTTTTTCTTAGTCAAAACTGACACTTTTGTGTCATATGTTAATGATATATACGCAAACACATTGTTCAGCAAAAATGTGCGTTATAATTTTCCCTACAACTCCTCTGAAGATCACTTTTTAGTAATATTTGAAACTGTTTTTTTACGGACACGCTAACTAAAGCAGACAAATAGCTGTAGTAGATGAAGCGCTAAAAAACTTGTTTCTTCAGCAAAGTTGCTTGATCAAAAATTGAAATTAAACCCTTTGAATACTATCCCGACGTATCAGGTTGATCAGGAATTCTTCTGAATTATCAGAAATTTTATCGAAGCCCTACGACTGATTGGAAATTGAAACCGAGTTCTCCATATATTTCCTTATCATATCAAATTTATCAGAAATTCTTCTGATGATTTTCGGTCAGTTCTGCAGATAGCAGACAAATAGCTCTAGTATAAAAAACTTGTTTCTTCAGCAAAGTTGCTTTTCCACAACTTTGCTGGATGATGAAACCACCTATAACTTCAAACAAAAAATTTAAGTTTCCTGATTTAAGAAAAAAATTAACCACCCTAATCATCATGTTCAGGCCCTAGCATCGGTAACATTGGTACTCAGTACGGAAAACAAGATCGACGGCAATCAAATCATGGTAAAAAGGTGACTTTAATTAAGTTCCAGTTGGAACAAAGTATGAAGGACGCTTTCAAACTCGCGACAACACTGTGAAACGTTTCTTGGTGATGCATGTCATTTTACAAATTACAGAGCCCGATTTCCAACAAGAAAACAATGTTTTCCTAGCGACACCAACTGTGCTAATGTAAATACAACGACGAGCGATCGAAGTAACGATACCATCAGTTTCGTTGAATCCAGCCAATTATCGAAAAGTTGCAATCACACGAAGATCAAACATCCTTCCCACCTTCACAGCAAACGCTCATCGTGTTCCATATTTTCACATCCATCTACCACCCAGCTCCATTAGTGTCAATTTCCGTCACCGTAAAGCATATAGGTATCAATTTTCCCACCCTCGCTCCCACCCTCGCTCAACAAAGTGACGCTCTCGAAGCTGTCAGCCTTGTGTCGTCATAATAAAGCAATCACTCCAACCAATCAAAGTGCCATTAGAGCTGTATTTACACGACAGTCTAACGATTATGACCCCGAACAGGCAAGCCAGGCACGGTGTCGCAGAAGCAATATGAATATCCTCTTCACCTTTGCCCTTCGCTGGATATTCACACCAATAGTTTACATGCGTGTGTCCCTTTGAGCCGGAACGGAGCGGAAGGGGGTGAACATATCAAATTGTCGGCATGACACCTTTGCAACGTTTGAGTGCGCTCTCGCGGGCTCTCCCGCGTCAATTCCAATTTAACGATCCCTTAACTTTATGGCTTTTGGTCGACGTGGGTTTCCATGTGACACGGGCAAAAAAAAAAGAACGGATCCAAGAACTACCTGTGCTAGCTGTGTTTCGACTAGGAAAAAAAAACCGAGGGGATACTGGAAGCCACCTAATTGTTGTATTTTACCGCTTGCCACTGACTGCGAAGCGGTGGAGTTGCCGGGGTGGACTAATCAAATAAAATCGTCCCCCTCTTGGTTGTCGTTTCTTCCCCCTGTTACTTGTGTGTGTGTGTATGTTTTATCAACAGGGGCTGATTTTTGCCCTAATTTAGCGAATTAACGTGGCAGAATCGGTGTGCGACTGCTAATTTAACCATTTATGTTTGAATTCTATGACCTAGAATCTATGCCGCAGCACAGCGTGGGAATGCGGATAACTCGAGTGGAAATGGAAAAACGGGGAACAAACTGATGTATGCTTTTCATACATTAATATAATCTGGTCCTTAATTCGCTAACTAATGTTTTTTGTATTTCTGCACACATTTTAAAAATCATGCAACCCACACCTTTCATGCAAAACTGGCAAGACAAGGGCAGCATATTTTCATGGTGTATTTTCGAGCACCATCCAATATCAATTAATTAAAAATAAACCGACCATTTCCGGCTTCCGAAATTAGAGATCCAAGGCAGCAATTTTCATCAAAAGAGAACCTTCGCACCGAAAACATCGAAATGAGCTAGCTCTAAATCAAATCGTCGGAATTAATTAATCACAAAACCGAAACGTCCTACCTAGCTGGAGCGGTTATCGGAGTGATCTAGTCGCATCGCCATTAGTGGTTGAACGACGGCGCTTTCAATTTGCCAACTTCCATCGAAATTGATCCAGCCCCACCGTGCATTCACTGTGCCTGTTGTCATCGATACAAGGCGCACACCGGCCGACGAACTGACCACTCTCCATCGAGCTTGGCGTTCCGCGTTGTGTTGTGTGCCGGTTGATTACTATCATTGTTCTGTGCCGAATCCCAATCCCAAACGCTTCCGCTCGGAGATATGGATATTGGAAGGCTTCTCCATAACCCAATTTCCCTGATAGAAGCGATCTTCTCTATCGGAAAGCCCAGTTCCGTAACCCATAATTCACTGTTGCTGCTGCTGCTGCTGCTGCTGCTGCTGCTGCTGCTGCAGTAGCGACATTTGTGTGCACCTGATTTCGGGAGGAAAACTCGACCATGGGGAGACCTATAAGCTTTCCAGTAGATAGCAATTTGTGCGTGGGAATCCGGCTGCTGCCGCAACAAACGAAATCAATTTCGCTTCCAAACGGAACGCAATCCTTTGTTTTGTGTGTCGGGATGGCGGTGGTTGGTTGGTTTGATACCCCGCAGAAAGAGGCTTTTAATCTACGGAGTAGACTATCCGTGAAGCAATGTTGCTATAGAGGATTTCGCTGTGTGCCTCCGCTGAGACTTCCAATTTCTGGATTCCAGGAATATTTACGAGTATCAAACATGTCTATCAATGTGAGGTGGTTCACGATGGAATGTGGTTTCTTCGATTTAGCTGTGGAGTGAAGGTCCCCTTGATGGTGGTGCATGAAAGCGGTTTCTGCGTCGGATGGTGATGGAAACGAACAGATGTTTGTATGCCGTGAAATTGGATTTTAGGATCTTTTGCTACGTGGTCGGTGGTTTTGATTTAATTCGTTGTAACAGCTGGAAATTCTCTTAATTAACAACAAGGTCTAAACTCAAAAGAATGCTGCATGCGTTCCTGTAAGGACATAATGTACCGGAGCACTTCTGATCGAAATGCCGTCTGAGACTGTTTTTCTCTGAAAAAAATATCCAAAAAAATGTTTATAGTATTTCCAGTCAAAATTTAAAAAAAAAACTAAATATCTTAAAATGCCTTTGTCAGATTTTTGAAAAAAAATTAAATGAAGGCTCATGAAAAATTCAAATTTTAAAAATGTTTAAAATTATGGACACTTCAAAATTGACAAAAAATCGTAGAACAAGAAGTTTTGGTTAAATTTTTGAATTTTTTGTTAAAACTTTTTTAACGAGGACTACGTCTTTCTTTACTATACTGAGGGGATCACATTACGAAATCAAAAATGAGGCATGTAACGAAAAAGTGACAGTTTTCAAACGCATATTTCTCAAAAGCATTAATGGGAAATATGTTATGCAATATCTCATTCGACGGAGAATTCATCCAGTAACTTTTGGTATTAAACTAATAATTGTTACTAATTATTGTTACTTATAACACTTTATGACTGAATTAAACCAATCACGTGCTTGCTTGTCATGACTATCGAGTGTGGCTCGACTAGCGGATCCCTAGCACAGATATCAATTCCGAATTCCAAAATAGTAAATACCATCAAAAATTCAACCGCCTTTTTGAATGTCTCGAGCCATCTGCTCGTCGTGAGTTTTCATTAAGTTGTCTAATAGCATAAAAATGAGACCTTGACTGAAGGTGCTGCCTTTGACAGAATAGTTAGGATCAGAGTTGCGACCTATCACAATCACGATCGTCAAACAGCTGATGGTAGTATCGCTTTGTACATTCCTATCAATGTGCTCGTCGAAGCTCTCTCGATGACCATGACATCAAGTTGACGGAAGAAGTAAAAAGCAGCTTGTGAATGTCGTCTCCGGTGGTGATCCATCACCGATCTGGTCATTTACGACAATCACGACACTCATATGTGCTCGTTTTGAAGCAGTTGCTGGTTTGCTTGCATATGTGAGTGTGTTGGTGAGTGAGCCCAACAGATTCCGTTTGCTTTGTTTGTAACTCACACAGTCGCTCCTGCCGAGACGAACTTGGAATGCGTAGGCATTGTTTTCATTTTCTTCTGTCGTTCCGCTTTTTCTCATGATCGTACTGCAGAAGTCTTCACGGTTTTCGTTGTGCTTTTCATCATCAGCAGCTGCTTGTGAGCAGCGACCATTACTGGTGATTGTTGTTTGCCATGGCTCTACCTCTCACTGCGTGACAAAACGTTCTGTCAGCGATAGTCGGTTGATGCGTAAACGAGTGTCACGTGAGTGTCATGATATTTTGCATCACTGGTTAGGATCGACTAGACAGTGAATACTTAATTGAACACTCAATCACCAAGCGGCGCTAGTGTGCTAAAATAACTCCAAGTGGTATGTTTAACATGACTGCTGGAAAAATAGAAGGTTGCTGTTTTGGCAAAGTTGTGTTGTAAATGGATAAGATCTATTGGATGGTTCTAAGTTCAGTTGAGAATTCCATCGCCACGTGGCGTTAGTGTGTTATTTTATTTAAATTTATTTGAAATTTATTAACTTGGTTGTTGTTTCCGGCAGAGATGTTCAGATGGACAAACGCTATTGGATTATGGGCAGCGTAGTTTTAAAATCACTCACCAGGCGACAGTTCAAGTGTGCCAATTGGCACTTAGTTTATAGCTTTAACTTGACCGGTCGACTAGATAGAAGGTTGCCGTCTGCAGCAAAGTTTTTCAGATTAGCAAGAATTATTGGACAGTGAACATTTCAGATGAGAAATCTCTCACTAGGGGACGCTAGTGTTCCATTTTTTTCAAATTACTTGCCTTAACTTGCAGATAACGATTGCTGTCTTCTGCAAAGTTGTTCACAAAACACATTGGATGGTGAACAGTTCACTTCACAATTCACTAACCAGGCGGCACTAATGTGTCATTTGGTTTTAAATTGTTTGTTGTATCTTGACAGTTCGACTAGATAGAAGGTTGCTATCTTGGGCAAAGTTGATCAGTTGGGCAATACCTAATGGATGATGGATTGCACAGTTAAGGATTCACTTACCAGGTGGCTCTAGTGTACCATTTGACTAGACTAAAGCGTGATCACGACAAGATATTGTGCATTTAGATAAAAAAATATCTGTATGTCGCTTGTAGCATTGCAAAAGAGCTGTCGAAAGTACGAACAATGAAAACAACAACAACAACCATAAATTTAGGAGTCTCGGAAGTGGGTTAGGAAGTAGGAAGTCAAATTTACGAACTTTTAGTGCTGGCGATACAATAGAAGGTTGCTATCATTGGCAAAGTTGTTCAGATATGCAAAAGCTTTTGTTAATTTCAATTCATAATTTGCTCACCAGGTGGCCATTTGACTTCTAATTTGCTGTTTTAACTTGACAGACAGATCGACTAGATAAATCATTTTCTGTGAAAAAATACACAAAATGCGTACCAACAAAAAGTTAAAAAATGAACCACAATTTTTTGTCAGTTTTCATGTGTCCATGGTAGAATTTTCGATCTAAAAGTTTCCATATATCATAAGCTATGTTTTTGAAAAAAAAAATCGAAATCGGTCGAGGATATTTTAAGATATTTGGGTTTTCATTTAATTTTTTTATGTTTATTGAAATTTTCCGGAATTCCGGTTTGGTATTTTCTAGAATTCGAGACTTGATTTCCCGAGAATCCAGGACTCCCAAGCAACATTGCAAGTTTTATCGAGGTTTTAAAGCATGCTACAAGTCTAAATCATGGTCTACAGAACCCTCATTAAACCAAAATTGTTACTTGGGTTGAGATTCTCTTAAATGCTGGATTATAAATCTTCAGAATTCTAGATTGTAATTCTCTAGAAAGACGAACTGGGATTTCTTAGAATCACAAATTGAAATTCTCTAGAATCATTCCGGATCTTGGATAGTTCTTATTCTATAGAATGGTGAATGTATATTCTTTAGAATCTCGGGAAAATCCCTAAGTATTTCAAAAGTGTTCTGAGATGATGTTCCGATGAATCAACAATCAAATGCCGGGAAATTTTAAGATGCACTTTAAGTGAATTCTTAGGAGATTTTCAAGATAGTTCTGATTAGAAATCCAAGTGTATTCTGAACAGAATTCAATTAAAATAATAAGATTAATTCCAATGGAATTTTAAACAGAATTGAAAAAAATCAGAAGATAATTTTCAAGAAATTCTTGACAAAAATCCAAAGAATTACAATGAAGAGTTCCAAAATAATTACGAAGACGATTAAGACAAAGACAAGTTTGCGATCCCGCACTCAGGCCCAGGATTTGGAAAAAGAATCAATATTTAGAAACTTGTAGTTTTTTTTTTATTGAAGTGATTTTCTAAACTCTCATATTGTGACTTTCATCTGTCTCAGATTTTGATCAGACTTCAAAATTCTGGTTTGGCATTCATAAGATGATAAGAATTCTGAATTGAAATTTTCTATAATGCTGGTTTGGGATTTTCTATAATTCGGCGAATCTTTAGAATCCAGGATTGAGATTCTCTTAAATTCCGGATTGGAAATCTTCAGAATCCTAAATTAGAATTCTCTGGAACAAGGGACTGGGATTTCCTAGAATTACAAATTCCAATTATCTTAGAATTGGGCTGAGATTCACTAAATACGCAAATTAGGATGCTCTGGAACCCAGCACAGCAATTGTTTGGAATATTCTGTCGGAACTATCTAGGACTGTATAATTTGGTTCTCCAGAATTCCGGATTGGTATTATTTAGCATTCCAAATTGATTTTTTTTTTTTCAGAATCCTTAATTGAGTTCTTATTAATTCTCAGCTAGGAATTCTCCAGATTCCCGGGTTGGGATTTTCCAGGATTCCAGATTGGGAATTTTTGGAATCCCACGTAGAGATTTTCAAAAATTTCTCATTGGAATAATCCATAAACGGAAAGTAAATTAATAGGATTCCTTACAGTGTTGTAAAACCTTGACCGTTCATGCCGATATTGACAGCTTTCGTCACTATCACGAAATGTAAATTATCTTCAAAAGATACCATGTCATTTGTCAGTGCTTTGACTCATCAGCGAGAGAGAGCGTATGTTAACACTCCGAATACGATGCCTCCGAAAAACGTGTAACGGCAAGTTTGCAATGGCATAACTTAGCCATTTCTTAATGAATTTCAAAAATTGTGGTACCTTTAGAATTCCTAGGGTTTGATAATGATTTTGATTGCAAAAAGATTGAAGAGTCGTCTACTTTTTTAAAAAGCGAAAAGAGTTGCTACACGTTTTTTTGAAAAGTGTGTTTGTAGGATTTTGCAAGTGGCGCAAGATCTGTAATTTAGAATAATGGGCACAATTAGCCAAAAAACAGTCATGGTTCCTATATATGGATCCTGGAGACAACGGAACGGTCCTCAAAAAACCCGGAACATCCGTAAAAGTGGTCAATCCATGAACCTGATCCTAGAGCTCTGCGGTTTTTTTGAAAACATTAGGAACTGTGATATAAAAAAATATTTGGGGTCGTGACATAAACATGTACCTGGATGGCCATGAGACCGTCCTCCGGAAGATCCGGAACATCCGTAAAAGTGGACAATCCATGAAACTGATCCTAGAGCTTCGCGTTTTTTAACATTAGGATCTGTGATATAAGAATGAATTTGGGACATGGACACAGATGGCCATCGGACCGTCCAGCGGAAGATCCTGAACATCCTTAAAAGTAGTAAATCCACGATCCTGATCCAAGAGCTCCGCATTTTTTTTTAACATTTGGAACTGTGATGATAGAAGCAATTTGGGGTTGTGACATAAACATGAACCTGGATGTCTATGGGACCGTACAGCGGAAGATCCGGAACATCCGTAAAAGTAGTAAATCCACGATTCTGATCCTAGAGCTCCGCATTTTTTTTAACATTAGGAACTGTGATGATAGAAGCAATTTGAGGTTGTGACATAAACATGGACCTTGATGGCCATGAGACCGTTCTCCGGATGATCCGGAACATCCGTAAAAGTAGTAAATCCACGATTCTGATCCTAGAGCTCCGTGGTTTTCTTGAAAACGTTAGGAACTGTGATATTAGAATGAATTTGGGATCGTGACATAAACATGCGTAAAAATGGTCAATGTATGGAACTGATCCTAGAGCTCCACGGTTTTTTTTGAAAACACTTGGAACTGTCATATATAAATTAATTTGTGATCGTGACATAAACATGTACCTAGAAGGTCATGGGACCGTCCTCCGCAAGATATAGAACATCTTTAAAAAAGGTCAATCAATGAAACTGATCCTAGAGTTCTACGGTTTTTTCGAAAGCATGTGGAACTACGATATAAAAAAGAATTTGGGGTCATGACATAAACATGGACCCAAATGGCCATGGAGCCCATCCTCTGGTAAGTTCAAAACATCCGTAAAAGAGGTCAATCAATGAAACTGATCCTAGAGCTCCCAGTTTTTTTTTTCAAAAACATTAGGAACTGTGTTGGTTGGTTGGTTGTCTTTATTAAGGAAATTTTCAGCCAGACGCTGGTTCATCTCCGCGATTCCACGTTCTACATGATATATCCACGTTCTACGAAATTGAATTTCGCTAATTTAATTTTTCTCATCATAAAAACCACAAAAAGCTTCGCCTCGTTGATCGAATTTAGCAGTTGAAAGTTAAATTCTCAACCATAAAAATAATACCAATAGAAACAAACGAACCGTGTTAACCAAATCAATCAAACTGCATACCTTTGGTTGCGTATGTGTTCTGATTTGTTGTGTGTATGCTGGGGGTTTAGTGGTGCAAAAGTGCAATATTGAATCAATGGACGAGACAAAGAGAGGGAAAGTGAATTTTCCGCAGGAAATCGGTGGAAATTCGTGTTTTTCGCACCTCAAACTCCGCCGTATTGCAGGTCGAAATATTAGTGTGGTTAGGAGTGGTGCAAACTCTATAAACAACGGGGAGCAGGACGGTGAAAAAAGAAGAGAGGTTATGAAGAATGCATGTGGGAAAAAAATGTGTTTAGGAGTGCGGTGGAAAGCTCTACTCTCTGCTCACAGCTACTCGACTGCCTGAGGGTGCAGTTTTATGATTTTTTGTTAGTTTAGGTTTATTTGTGCGAACTGTGTTTTTTTTTTTTGGACAGAAATGACGGGTTGAATTGCCTGGAATTGTCTCGTTTTGAGTTTTGCGTTTCGTGTTTACCGTGACATATTTGAGTGTGATTTTCAATTATTTATTTAACGTGGTTTTGTGGCTCTTTTTTCCGCGTTTTTTTTATTCAACTCACGCTGTTTTTTCGGGTTGTCTTGCATTTGAATAGATTTTGAATTAAATACTTTATTGAATGCAACAATTGTATACAAGATTTCACGTGAAATTTCGCGTCCGTTTTTTTAGAGTTAGTGATTCTTTAAATAGAAAACCACCTTTACTCTCTACACGGCCGATAATTCTAACCCCTTTCTCTCTCTGAGTTCGTCTCATCGACCGTGTACCTGGTAGTAGTTCTTAAACTACATAATACAAAATCAAGTCTGGGATCGAAAAAAATTTAGCAATTTCCCAGAGTTTAAGCATAAGCATGGTGACCAGGAAATCTCGATTTGCAAATTGCCCGGTTTTTCCCGTTTTTCACGGTATTTTGGCAAATTTTCTGGTTGTGAGATATATATTTAAATCTCAGTATAAAACCGAATGTGATTGAGCCGAATAAGCTTTGATTGAGCCGAATGAGCTTTTTTGTATAATTTCTACACAGGAAAAAATATTTGAAACATTCTCAATCGTCAATCGAACACGATGCCTCCGGTAAAATGTGTAACGGCAAATTGGCTATGTTTGAAAAACCATTGCTAAGCAATTGATCGATGGATTGTAAATTTATCAATACCGAATAAATCTTTAAAGTATGAAGTTTTAAATGGCGCCAATAGATTTGAAAATGGTGGAGCTATAATTGTTCAAATTTACAAATTTTTCCGCAGGAATCGTATTCGGGGTGTTATAGTTCTTATCATGAGAATATAGTCCAGTATAAGGGTATTGAATTTTTTGTCAAGGATAAACATTTTTTTTTATTAAAGACTGTACTCGAAAAAAATGCAACAGGCAAAAAAGTTAACCAAACATTAATTTTAAGTCGGATATTTTTGAAACTCTCAGGGAATAAAAAAAAACACATAGTAGCTATGTTTTTGCAAAGTTGGTTTATTCAACCTCCTCTCCTAGGATAAACGCCCGCACCTTGAACTTAAGGCTACCCATCAAATCCTGAGCAACACTTTCGCCAGCTTTCTTACACACTTTCATCCACTCTTTCTTCAAATCCTTGTCGTTTTTGAAGATCTTCCCTGTTTTCCGGAGCTTGCCCTTCATAATTGCCCAGAATTTTTCTATTGGGCGA
This sequence comes from Ochlerotatus camptorhynchus, assembly GCF_037179485.1. Lineage (NCBI taxonomy): Eukaryota > Metazoa > Arthropoda > Insecta > Diptera > Culicidae > Ochlerotatus > Ochlerotatus camptorhynchus. Next base: position 14,543,540 of record NW_027040818.1, on the reverse strand, counting down.
AGTTCTGGCGAGTTTGGCGGATTTGCCTCCTTCGACACAAAAACAACATCGTTGGCTTCGTACCACTCCATCACCGGTTTCGCGTAATGGCACGATGCCAAGTCCGGCCAAAACAGAGTGTCACCTGCGGACAGAAAACGCTTCGTTATAATTGGCCGTTGATGGTGCCGATTGTTACGTACGACTTGCTGAATTTGCCGCACCCACAGATCGCTTGCCACACTAATTGCTTCTTGGTAAATTTGTTGACTTTCTTCGCTTTAATGTACGTCTCGTCGTCCATTACGATGCATTTCGGCTGCACCAACCACTCGCGGTACAGCTTCCTGGCGTGGGATTTGGCCACCGTATTCTGTCTATCAGTTCGGTTAGGCGCCTTCCTTACCTTGAAGACATGAATTCCGGCCCGCTTCATTGTCTGCTGGACGAACCAGACGGAAGAATTGTCCTTCTTGGCCACGTCCCGAATCAAAAGATTCGGATTGCTCTTAAAGTAATCCCTCACCTTCCTTGCGTTCAAGGGGTCGGTCGTCTTCGATTTTCTTCCGCTGGGTCGTCTGGGTCTTCTTGAACCACACATTTTACCACACGGAACACGGTCGAATTGTCGATTCCAAACTGTTTCGCGATCCACCTGTTGGACTGGCCTGGATTTTCCACGACAATTCCATATTCTTTTGTCGAAGCACTTCTTGCTTGGAAGCCATCTTAATAATCACTTGGCAGATTGTGACGAGATTTTGCACATGTAAACATTACACTAAACTAGTTTTACTCAAAATTTCATCAATTTTTACCCATGCAATAAAAGTTATACACAAAAGAAAGTTCCTGGCTTTTTCCTGAATCACTAGTCACTCTGTAAGCGTAAGTTTGCCAAGTAAAAAACATTGACAATTTTTCTAAATGATTCCAGTGAGAATCCTAAAAAAGTCGAACCTCAGACACTGGAGTTTTAAATAACTTCTATATCTAAAAAAATATTGATGTTCTTTTTTCGGCTGTTTCAATAACTTTTCATGTCGCAAAATCTAGACAACTTCTCCATTCCTTACTTTGGAATTCGCCTCCAGAATATCATTAAAGTTTACCTCAGAATTTTCATTAAATTCTTGTCATTATTATCTAGAAAATATCCTCAGGATATTTCCCGAAGTATTTTCCCAAAATTACCTTGAAATCTACATCAGACTTCCATGGGATTTTTCTTCAGAGTTCTCTTGAAATTCTTCTCAAAATTACCTTGAGGGAATGTCCTAGAATTTCCTTGGGACTATTCTGAGAATTCGATTCCCTTTGAATTCTTCTCGAAATTCCCTTGGAACAGTCTTCCGAATCTTCCTGGAATGCTACTTAAAATTCTTTCGCCATTTGCTAAAAAATTCCTTTGAATTGCTCTATATTTCCCAGGAATTTTCATCACAATCCCCGTAATAGTCTCTTCAGAACTACCTTGAGAATTACCTCAGTAGTTCAAAATTACCTGGAACTTCTATTCAGAATTCCACTAGAATATCCAAAAATGTTGTACAAGCGATGATTTTTATTTTTAAATCTGTGATCTTGACAACTACACCATATTTTATATTTTGAATTTTTTCGGTGTCTGAAATCTCGAAAAGTACAACAATGTGGAACACTACCCGAGCAAAGTCTGAGATGAAATTGAAATCTAAATTTGATGTTGTGATGTAGCTAATGATAAATCCTCAGATTGCTGTCGTTTTGATCGTTTTAACGGTTAAAATATTATAATTGAGTGCAAAATAAGCTTCCTGTGACGTCAAATTGAAAACTAATGCTGCTATCAGTGAGAGCAAACTGAAAACTCAATTTGATGTACATTTTTCCCGTTGATAACAAAACGAAACGAGTATTCAATTTGATGTTCTGCCATGGCAATCGGAACAAAACGGCAACAACATTTTCAGTTGTTTTTTTTTTATCTAGGTCGTTTATTTGGAAGGCTCAATCGCGTTGGCTTTACGGAGCCGATAATTCATTGTTCATAGTTTTAAAAAAAATCACTTATTTTTATTTCTATGTCTATGTGCCGAATACTCGTGGCTTACCTGAGGTTAGAGGGGTACATTACCGAATGATAGGATCAGGGGTTTCTCCCCTTGCGGTGAAGTTTCGTTGTCTCATCAGAGCGTTGTCGCCAGTATGAACGGTAGTGCAGTTCTAGATTTTCCTCGAGTTTATTTTTTTTTTTTTCAAAAAATATTTTCTGTAAAAACACACAAACAAAACAAAATTCAACAGCAAATTTGGATGTAGATCAAAAGTAAAGCCAAATAAAATCAAAATAGTGTTTAATATTTTTCAATCGAAAACTGAAAACAAATTATGATTTTAATTTGATGTTGGCATCAACATTTGATTTCGATTTGCTATCATTTTGATGAAGAGCTTTGAGTGGGTTGGTTTATTTCCTTTAAATTCCGTTATAATTGCTTATCTTTTGACAGATACGCGTATTTCGTCTACTACTTGCAGACTTCATCAGTGCCAAGTACTCAACACCACATTTTGATGTTGAAGTTTGCTCGGGTAAAGCCTCGTCACGTCAGGTCTTTTCTCAAAATCTGGAAATGTTCTCATGTATTCTTTGAAAAATTTCTCACTCCGAGCTTCCAATTATTCCGTGAAGCGCTTTGTTTTCTAAAAAAAAAATTGCAAAACACTTGGCTTTCGAAAAATAATCAAAATATTGTACTGAAATGGCTAAACAATATTTGATAAATTAAACGAGTTTTGGGTAAATAATATTATTATTAATATTAAACGATACAGTCGATCGTCCTCCAGTTGTAATCAAAATAAATTTCAGAATTCCGAGTCTCTTAAAAACTTTTATAATTTCGGTCTTATTTATTGAAATTATGTATATAAGTTATGGAACAGAAAATACTAATTTGATGCAATCTTTGAGCCTTTTTGAGTATTCTATTTTACCACATGTAGCGTAAACCGGTAAAATAATGAAAAGCTAAATCCAGTGACCCCCTTGAATTTTCCTCGAGGTTCAAGGTTTCGAATATAAGGAAAATCGAGAGAGGTTTCACTCTGTCTAAGAGTACACTCCTTTACTGAGTAAAATTTTCGTCGATTTCCTTCATATTTCTCATATCATCTTTGAGGAAAAGCGAGGGATATTTTACTCAGTCTTATGAGTAACCTACGGTTTTGCAATGTTTAAAGGGTGGAACGGTCAAAAATTGGTCAATCATGATTAAATGTACACTGATTGTGTTGTTGTATAAATGATCAAACTTTATATATTTTTGAAGTGTAATAACTACAAAATACAGGAAAATTGTTTGATTAGGCTTCCGATTTTCCAAATGCGAACTGTTGAGCTTTACGTTTCAAACCTTCCATCAGATTTTGTACCGCTGTTGTATCAACCGAACGTCAATTTTCTTTGAATTGTTTCTCATTTCCAACTGTTTTCTGAGTTTTCTTTAGGTTCCGCTTAATGATTGCCCAAAATGTTTCAATTGGGTGCAGCTCCAGCGAGTTTGGTGGGTTGGTTTTTGTCCGTGGGCATGACTTGCACGTTGTTGGCAGTATACCGTTCCTGAGCCATTTTCCCGTAGTGACAGGAAGCGAGGTCTGGCCAAAGCAGCACGGAACAACTGTGTTTCTTCAAAAAAGGCAACAATCATTTTTGCAAATTATTTATTTTCATAAATATCTTGGTTTTCGCTTTTCAGCCCACAGTTGCACATCGCTTGCCAAACCAAGTATTATTTCGGGAACTTTGACAACTTTTTCTATTTAAACTTATCTTGAACCTTTCCTTTTCCAGTAGCCGTGTCAACTCTTGACCTGGGAGCTGCTTGAAATCCGCCTTGACGTATAGTTCATCGTTCATTATAACGTAATAGAATTTCTGACACAATCAGTGTGGGAATAATTTGGATTTCGCTTATGCGCGAGCAAAATTTTCATACACTGTTGTTCCTCTTGACGCATTCCGCGCCAAATCGTATTTGGAGCTGGCAGCACAGATAGATTTCAATGAAATGTTCTGGATGTGACCTTGACTAAATAAGCCACTTTGCATATACTTTGTTTTTCCAAAATTTATCTAGACTAACCTTTGAGAAGGGCCAAACTTTTTTTGCCGATTTTTTTCCAAAAAAATATTATGGAAAAATTACAACTCCTACAAAAATGTGTTGTATGGATGACTTTTAGGAAATTGTCCAAATTATCGAAAAAAAAATACTGAAAACTTCCATTAGAGACCAACATAAAAAAATGATTATCTAAGAAGCTACCCCCTATTGCCATCTCCTTATACCTCCACATGCCAAATTTGGTTCCATTTTCTTGATTAGTTCTCGAGTTATACAAAAAATTCTGTTTCATTTGTATGGGAAGTTCTTCATAAAGGAATTCCGTTAAGAGGTTCGACAAATTTAAAGGATTGCCGATGACGTTTCTCGCTGTTCGGTAGCATCGACTGGAGACAGGGTGGTCTGCCAACAGTAAGCTCAGCTTGTCGATGGATTCTGTTTCGTGTACTAGAGATGTCCATGGGTCCTAACATCTCCCTTCTATTTAGTATAGAAGGTAGGGATCGAACCACTGAGGCTACCTTCGAATCCTCGAAGAGCGACGCGGTAGCTGTACCGCTGAGCTGCGCTCAGAAGCGCTCTGGAACTCCGACGACGTTGTCTTGGAACTGGTGGCACCGGACGCAGACGTAGTTGTAGACGTTCCCGGACGATCGGCTGACGGTGGTGAGACCGATACACGTTCTTGTCGGCTTGATTCATCGGTAGGATGTACCAATGGTGTTGACTGCGTTGATGATTCACCAAACAAAGACTCGTTCTGCGATGTCGAAGGTTCCAAAAGTGTCGGACTAACACATGGTTACGCTGTACTTTCGGGAAGTTGAAGGTTCCATTCTCCCACAAGAATATCCAGAGGAAGTTGTTCGCCGACAGGCTTGGCTGGATGCATCGTCGACTGAATAGCGGCATTGGTTGACGTTGATCGGTTTCGTAACTGGTTGATATGTGACCGCAACAATCGTCGGTCTTCAGCCCAAACGTTGTACATGGTGCTTCCGATCCGTTCTCCATGTGTTGTTGGAGTGGACCTTGGCGTACACCAGATCTCCCTTACTGAACGATCGTAGTTTGGCTTCTTGGTCGTTGGTTGCTTCTGCTCGGGCTGCTGGAGGACGCAGCAGTTCCAGACACTTACGCAGGTGACTTCCGCTGGCGAGTTACCATCGGGAGCTGAGGGATTCGGTGTGGTGCGATAGGTTTAGCAGAAAGGTATCGAGAGCTACCTGGATGTCTCCTCTCCCCTCTCGTATTTTCCGGATTGCCTGCTTGAACGTATCGACGAAGCGTTCGGCCTGCCCGTTGGACTGCGGATGGTAGGGCGCCGTGGTGATGTGGTCGATAGTGTTGTCAAGGCAAAGCTGCTGAACTCGGCGCTCGTGAACTGCACGCCGTTGTCGCTAACCAGAGTGGTGGGCATTCCGAAACGTGCGAAAATACTCCGAAGAATGACAATCGTGATGCTTTTGGTTCTCACGATTTCGATCCACTTCCAGAAGGAATCAACGACTAGTAGAAAATGATCACCTTGGAGTGGTCCAGCGTAATCAATGTGTACGCGTTGCCACGGTTGGGTTGACTTCGGCCACAGTTTTGATGGAGCTTTCGGAGGACTTTTCGCAATGCGCACTGACGGCAAGTCTTGACGAATGCTGCGATGTCGGCGTCGATTGAAGGCCAGTAAACGTAGCTACGAGCTATTGCCTTAATGCGTTACAAACCGGGGTGACCTCGATGCAGTTGGTGGAGGCACGCAGCCTTGGACAACCGAGTCTTGACGGTCACGGGCGGGTGATGAGTCGGGAAAGAACGTCCGTGTTCCCGAACTTCTCTGTGTTGACGTACTCGATCTTGACGTGTAGACGGGCATTCCCGTTTTTAACCCAAAGATGCGGAGAAGAGGAGCGTGATCCTTTCAAAGGAAAAAGCTGCGACCGTACAACATTCTGTGACACGATCGCAAGGCCTTCACGATCTGGTTGACCGTACCCTTGTTTTGCCGGTGTTAGTGCACGAGAAGCGTGCTGCACGACCTTGACGGATCCATCAGGCATCTTGTGGCTCAACGTAGCTCCAACTCCCACTGAAGACGCATCAACCGAAACAGTGATCGGCAGCTCTGGATTGTAGTGCGTCAACAAGAGATCAGATGACAAAAGCTGCTTGAATTTGTAGAAGGATTTTTGGCATTCCGACGACCACTCAAACTTCTTGCCGGCCTTCAACAATTCATCGAGAGGATATCGCAAAGTTCGCATTCCTGAGACGAATTAATCGCCCCAAGGAACGAGCGAACGCCGGACATATCCGTAGGAGCTGGCAATTCCCGGATGGCTTGGATTTTGGCTGGATCCGGTCGCAATCCTCGTCCGTCGATGAGATGCCCAAGGTACTTTATCTGTCGTTGCCCAAAAGAACACTTCTCCGTCTTGATGATGAAGCCATGCAGGTTTCGTTGGTGATCCGCTTCATCCACTCCTCCGACAATCACGTCATCGATGTAACCCCCGAGGTATGCTTGAGTCCGATCAGCATGGTGTCCACCAGTTGTTGAAACGCTCCAGTTGCTGCTTTCACTCCTGGCGGCAATCGGTTGTAGCGATACAAGCCCCGATGCGTGTTGACTGTTAGAAGATCTCTTGAGGCTTCGTCCACTTCGACTTGCAGGTAGGCGTCTGACAGGTCGATTTGGCTGAAAATTTTGCAATTGGTCAGCTTTTCAAAGATGTCCTGTGGTAGAGGAAGCGGATATTGATGCGGTTGGATGGCGTCGTTCAGCCCGGTGGAATAGTCACCGCAGATTCGTATGGCACCGCTCGCCTTCCGGACCACAACTATCGGGGCAGCCCACTCGGGGTACTCGACCGGTGTGATCATGCTTGCTTGTGATTCAGCTCTTGATTCACCGTAGGCGACTGGCCGATTTGGGCGGAACACAGGAGTCTGCCCTTCCTTCAGACTGAACCGGATCTTCGCTTTCGTGCACAACCCCGCTGCGTTTGAGAATGTCGAGGGAAACGCTTGCTTGAGGGCGTCGATGTTTGGCGGAGAACTGCTGACCTACTTGCAGAAATGCTCTATTGGGACCTCACACGAAAACTCCGACTCAAGCTTCAGTGGATGATTCATTTATCGTTGCTGGCTTCAACGGTAGCTGTTTTCGAGTCATTCATTGCGTCAATTGATGATGATGATGATGATGATGATGATGATGATGATGATGATGATGATGATGATGATGGTCCCACCTCTTACCCCTACAAAGGTTTGAGCTGGACGATTTATCTTTAAGATAATTGAATATGACATTTTAACCAGGTTGGCAAGCAAAATCGAACTGGTTTCAGTTACAGATATAAATTCCCTCTAGAGTTTACAGTTGCTTCACAGCGATATAAATGTGGAAAAGCTCAGGCGTCCACCTCTTAGTTCGCCTTTTTGTCCACCTAAAATATTCATAAGTATTACATGCAATCAAGAGTTAATGAACAATCAACAAAGCATCCTATTACACTAGCAACAAGTCTTTGCTTCAAATGAAATGAACTGATGCACTTGACGAACGAAACAACCGATAGTCATGTCATGATTGACAGGAGGAGTGTTCATCGTGACTCGATAACAAGAAACACAATGACTTACACGAAAATGATATTCCTCAAAATGAAGCGATTTTGCGGAAAGCTCATTTTCTTTTCTTTGTCACCCGTAATAAGGCCCAATGATACACCATTTGGTTTTGGCTTCGGGCAAATCCAAGTATAATGCATGATAACACTGATTCATTTAAAACCATGGTCGCATCACTTATCAAGGTGAATCCTGATCCAACGAACCCAACTTACTATCAAAATCTCCTTTCCTGTGTATTTTGTTGGGGTGCAGAGGTAAACACGGCCCACAAACAACAAAGGTCACTCTAATATTCCTTCCCTACTCCCACCTGATTGCAAGGACGTGGCCGGCACCGTTATTGATCTACAAAATATAGAGTCACTGAAACTTGTACAATGAGAATGGACGGTCACTCCCAGGCCCCATTCAATTGATTCATTGTACAATTTCACTGATTCTGATCAATCACGGAGTAGCAATTATTGATATGTGCAGTCAATCTAAGCTAAGCTAAGCTAGAGACCAACATAAAAAAATGGATTTTTAACATTTGAAGTCGATTTTTAAAAAAATGCCATGTTTGATTTGGATGAAACATTGCCTCAAGATAGGTTATTATGTTAACTACTAACCTTCCATACATCGCGAGATGGGCACTTTTAAGGAAAAAAAAAATTCTAACAAAAACTTTTTCATGTCTATTTTGTTCACACAAAACAAAACCAGTGAAGCTCAAAATCATCTCAGAATCCAATGAAGCTCAATTTGCGATTCAATTTTGTCTCTTAGAATGCAATAAAATGTTCTGGACATGAAGACCTTGTCAAACAATATCATTCCCTTATTCTGTTGTCTAGTACTGAGGCAAAATCTGATAATAAAGGGTGATACGGTCAAAATTTGGTCAAGGGAAAACGCGTGTAAATCGGTGAAATCGTTTATTTAAAAAATCAAATTAAATTTCTTTTTCAAGTTCAATTAGTATAAAATTCAGGAAAAATATTCAGTTAGGCTTCCGCTTTTCCAAATCCGAATTGCCGGGCCTTACGCTTGACCCCTGCCATCAGATTTTGTACAGCCACCTTGTCCACCTTCTTCGCCGCAGAAAGCCAGTTTGCCTTGAACTGCTGCTCGCCCTTAGCAGTTTTTTTGGTCTTCTTTAGGTTCCGCTTGACAATAGCCCAGTATTTCTCAATTGGGCGGAGCTCTGGCGTGTTGGGAGGGTTCTTGTCCTTGGGAACCACCTGCACGTTGTTGGCGGCGTACCACTCCATGGCCTTTTTACCGTAATGGCAAGATGCCAAATCCGGCCAAAACAGTACGGAACAACCGTGTTTCTTCAGGAAAGGCAGCAGACGTTTATTCAAACACTCTTTCACGTAAATTTCTTGGTTGACAGTTCCGGAAGCTATGAAAATGCTGCTTTTCAAGCCACAGAAAACATCTGCTACCTTTTCCCTTCCTTTTGCCGTATAAAACTCCTGTCCCGGAAGCTGCTTGTAGTCGGCTTTGACGTAGGTTTCGTCGTCCATTACCACGCAGTCAAACTTCGTCAGCATCGTCGTGTACAGCCTCCGGGATCGCGCTTTGGCCGTCGTATTTTGTTTATCATCGCGATTTGAAGTCACTACCTTCTTGTAAGTCGATAGTCCGGCTCATTTTTTGGCTCGATGCACGGTTGTAGACGATACACCCAGTTTATTTGCGGCATCTCGGAGAGAGAGGTTAGGGTTTCGCTTGAAACTACCGGCAACTCTCTTTGTCGTCTCAGCGGCTTCCGGTTTTCGATTTCCCCCAGATCCAGACTTCCTGGCTGTCGACAAACGTTCCCCTAACACTTTAATTACATTTGTAACGGTTGATTTGGCAACTTTTAGCGATTTTGCCAACTTTGCGTGCGAGTAGCTCGGATTTTCGCGATGCGCGAGCAAAATTTTGATACGCTGCTCTTCTTGCTTGGACGGCATTTTGACAACTGAAGAGTGAATTCCAAAATCAAAATAGGAGCAACATTCTACACACACACACACCTTCAAAATGAGGGGTGTTCAGGTTTTTTAAATGCAAAATTGAAAGAAATACGTCAAGTTGATATTGACCAAATTTTGACCGTATCACCCTTTATGTGAGAGAAAAAAGACAAGATTTTTCATATGTCATTTATTTATATATTTTCAATGTTTAAACCTATTTTCATACATGCTATTTTTTACTTTTTCCAATCAAGTTAAATATGTTTGATTCATCTTTTGAATTAGAATACCTCTTTGCCGCTACGTTGTCACCAGTTATAGGCACAAAACTGTGTGTCTTTGTGCTATTATATAGTTCTTCGAGTTCTTCTGACATTTCGATGTACTGTTCAGTGGATATGTACTCGAAACGTAGTTTTGTGATATTTTTATCTGTTTGTTCAACTGCCCAGTTATATAATTCTCGTGGAGTTGTTATGGTGTTTCCATAATCTCGAGCAAGACTAGCTCTCTGTGCCATTCGCTTGAGAGTGCCACCAATGGCATCACAGGGACCTTTTCCATGAGACGTTGCAAAAAAATGCCATTCTGCTTCTAATCCATGCTTTCACTGAAATCTACACAGACTAGTATAGTTTTTTGTTTGTTTTTGATGCTGCCCCATCTGACATAAAAGTAATTTAAAAAAATCTATCGATCATTTTTGAGATGAACAACTGAACTGCAACTGTATCGTGAGTCATTACTTCTAACATGATAATGAAGCTAACATTTTCAAGTTCATTGTCTTTCTTATAATAAACTTCAAATGGATGTATTGTTGCTTTAGAATTCGTTGATGGACCTGGAGCTGCTACCCACTAGTTGACGGTTGGACATTTACTTCATTTCCAACCGATCGGCGTTTTTTTTCATAACTGGTCTTCTATTATGAGATATCACACTACGGCATGACTCACAAATGCTCATCGTTTCATCAATTTTGTGGTTATATCCCATAGAATGTTTTTTTTCTACCATCGTTGACGATATGGCCCGTAACTTATTTCGGTTGCATCTCGGATTATTTATATTTGCACAACATTTCAATCCTTTGAGCCTCAATTTACTACTTTGGTCCATGATAATAATTTGACTAAAACTTGTCTCCACAACTTTCGTTATCAGATTGACTGCTGCTTTTATGAAATCAACCTTAGTTTATAGTGCTCAGCTCATAGGTAGAATGAAGTGGTAGGTATATAATGTGAATGGTTTAGGTATACACCTCTATTCCCGTTTTCGTACGAACCGGATTCGTTCGAAACGAAGGCAATTTCGCATTCCCGTTTTCGTTCGAAGGAATTCTAACTTTCTTACATCGTTCGTTCGAACGATTTTGGGCTATTCCCATTTTCGTACGAATGCGTTTTTTTGTCCGCTTGTCAAACGTCACTCTAAGCTCGCGAATTGCGAGACAGCCAGGGGATAAAAACTGATTTTTTTTTTGTAATGGCCTGGCCTTATTGTACAAAAAAATCGACAACCCAATTTTTGGTGAATTGGTTTGTTGATTGTAATAATTTTACTTAAAATTACGTGAAGTTAAAGATCTCATATGGAAATTGATTGAGAAATCATGCAATAAAAATATTATTTAGAAATAAAAAATTTAAAACTCGCAGTCTTAGGAATATAAAGTATCGAAACATTTAGAAAATTTTGGACGAAGGTATTTCTGTAACAGCTCACATAACAAATATTTATGTTATAATGACTTCAAAACATTAATACAAAAAAATTCAATTCTGAAGCTTGCAAAAATCCTGAAAAATGTAGTATTTACATATTGGAACATTGATGTACATGTTCAGTAAACATAGTACACGCATTGTGGCACATTTTTAGGATGAGCTCAAATTTACTGTTGAAACCGTCAATAGACAGACAAAGAGACGATTTTATACTGAGATGCAGCTCCGTCAGACATGAGATTAATTTTATCCACAGTTAACTGCTGTTCTGTACGTAGAAAAGCAATCATTTTTTAGATAAATAAGTTTACAGATACAGAATCATGATGCAAATCTTCTGAAATTACTACATAACTCAAATGATTAAGTTTTCCTTCGTGTTTAAAATAAATGATAAATGGGTGAATAGTTTCTTGCTGATTATTCCAGTGATGACTTTGTACTTCGTCTTGTAATACAAATGTGTAGTTTTCTGAAAAATCACATATTACTACAAATTCACCTTCCTGTAAATTTTGTTTTGTATTCTGCAAAAACATAGACTGCTGTTGTTTTATAAAATCATGAGGTATTAATTTTTCTAATTTTCAAATTGAATAGGAAACAAATTTATCCGGCTGTTTAACTAATGTTTCTATATCACATCTGTCGGTTGTGACCCATTGTTAAAATTGTATTTCATTTATGCCATTTTCCACGATTTCTTCAAATAACTTTTGTTCGAAAAAAGATGAATCCATGCAGTTTCACAGCGTCGTAGGCAGCAATCTATTGCTTTTCTTTCAAATATCAAACTATCTGTAATCGACTTCAAATCAATGGACAAATCAAATTTCTTTAAGTTGTGAATAATCAAATTAACGTTTTCATGAATAGTACATACACACACACATTATGTGTCCCTGAACTAGTTAACAATTTACAGTTCGTAGGCCTGAGATTCGCAAAGGTTGAAAACCCATCTTGTACTTCACTATTAAATTCTTTGAATCCGTTGTAGGACTCCCGTAAAGTGGTCGTCATAAACCTTTTTTTGAACTGACTGACGCTTACCATCATCTTTTCTTATTGTTACGCAATCACGCTGCCCAGGCATTGTTCTGCTGGTTTCATCGTATCATCACTCAATCCCCTGCCTAACCTCAAAGTAATAGTGGAGTCTTCGTCCTTTATCGTTTAAAAGTTCTTTATTTTGTGTTGCCATATACCTGGTTGTGTTAAATGTGTCCATAATTTTCTGAACTGTCCATGATCTTGGTAATACCATAGAGGTAACTCTAAGACTAGTAGGTCCCGAAGAAACGTGCTCAACTTTTTGGCTCAGCTCTGGTACTATCTTCGGTCCCAAGTTAATCGATTCACTCCTCGAAACATAGGAAAATCCACTAACCCCTCATTTTATCTGTCAAACTTTCATAGCGAATCAAAACAAACATTGTGTAGTACTAGAATTCCGACTAGAATGGGGTACGTTTATCGATTTACTTGGGACCAATAGGCTAGTACAGTAGTGAGTCAATTTAAAATCGTTGGTTTCCACCGGTTGGTATACCGTCAAGAGCTGAAATATCTCAGTTTTCGTTGTATCTTCTTTCGAAAACTTTTATGTTAGCTGTTCATTAATTTCATTAAAATCGTCAGTTTTGTTGTCATCTAGGTTTCTTCTGCATTAAGTACAAATATATGCTTTCTAACGAGCTTTCTAATTCTTTGATTAATTTCATGATGTTTCTTCACAGCATAACTTACACAACTAATTTTTTATTGGTAATGTCAAAATACTAGATATAGATTTGTTGAAAAGTTCAATCTTAACGCTTTGCGAATATTCGCCAACATTGGAGTCGATTGTTTCAACCGATGTTATTGATGGTACAGTTACTAAAGATTCCTGATTTGAAACATTCATGTTGATATCTTGTTCATCGCAGTTCGACAACTCGTCGCTACTTGATAGTTCGGTACGTTTAGAAAACTGTATACGACAAGAATCACAAATTTTTAATTTACTGTTAAGTTGGTTCTGTTCCGCAAAACCCAGAACAACCAATTTCTGTATATAAGTATCCGTGAGATTTCGGCAATCTTTCGAGCAACTTTTTTAAACACGTTTATGCACTTATAATGAAAAGTATTCATTCTAACTACCGAAGTGGTCTTCTGAATGACTGAACTTAAGCAGGTCACTTTCACAGAAACACAGCGAATTATATTCTAATGTTAATAACGTGTCAGATTTGGATTATATATGAACGTAGGTAATTCAAAACCAACCCACTTGCAACCATGAATTGCTTAGTAATAGCAACCGGTGGAAACTAACGATTTTAAATTGGCTCACTACTTGACTAGCCTATTGGTCCCAAGCAAACGATTAACGTACCCCATTCTAGTCGGCATTCTAGTACTACACAAATTTTTTTTATTCGCTATGAAAGTTTGACAGATAAAATGAGGGGTTAGTCTATTTTCCTATGTTTCGAGGGGTGAATCGATTAGCTTGGGACCGAAGAGAGTACCAGAGCTGAGCCAAAAAGTTGAGCACATTTCTTCGGGACCTTCTAGTCTTAGAGTTACCTCTATGGTAATAGGTAGCATGTTAGCAATTAGCCTCCAAGAGCATTTTTATTGTAAAATTTTCTGATCTTTCCGAAAAAAACATTGTCGGAACTGGAGAACCGTAAAATACATTTAAAAATGGCCATCTACTTTTAAACCGCGATATCTCTAAAACGGTGTGACTTAGAAAAAATTACTCGGGTGCTTTTTTATTGTAAATTTGGTTTACTTTCATTATATAAACTCAAAACAGGAATTGGACCAAGTTTTTAATATTTTTCCAAAAACTTGAGGTTTAAAAAAATCAGAACTTTTTTGTCCATCATTTCTCTATTTTGACCTATAGTGCAATAGATGGCATTTTTGTCCCCTAAAACATATCAACAAATAAAAAAAAATACAGAAAATCCTTTTTTGAGAAAAAATGTTTTTAAATGTTTAAAGTTGGGTAAATTTTTTTAGAGTGTATATTTTTTCAAATAGTCTCATCCATTATCTACAATATTGCCGAAGACACCAAACCGATCGGGCTAACAGTTTTCAAGTAAAAATTTTCTGAAGATAAGCTTGATATTTTTCTATAGCCCCTTTTCAAAAATAAGGCTGGATTCAAATTGGTGATATAAAGATGCAAAATGGCATTGTTGGTCATAAGGAACGTTTCTGCAAATTTTCAACCAAATAAAAAAACACAAAAATAAACCGATTTGCGAATTCGTAGACAATTGCTCGTTTGTAGAATTGAAAACAAACTGATCATAAAACAAAATTTTAACAATGTTATTGTTTTGTTGACATCGTTTGATAGTCCACTTGACCGAAAAAGGTCAATTTCGTGCGCGGTCTATGCTTCGAATTGTTAAGAAATGTCAAAGTGCATCTGGTACCACTAACACTGTTTATTTTCGAAAAAACCTCCGTTCGAACGGATTCGTACGAAAACCAGAATGCCGTTTTCGAACTCGTTCGAATCAAACCGTTCGTACGAGCGAACGATTCGTACGAAAACGGGAATAGAGGTGTATAGAATTATGATGCGATAGGGTGACTTCCCAAATCGTTGTTGATATGAAAGAAGATCTCATTTTAAATTTTACTCATACCTCATTCTTAATGGATTATTTTAGCTAAAAATGCTAAGTTGCTATAGAAGAATCGGATTTTGCCTCCGTAGTAGACAATATAATCAATTATATTATTTTCTAATGATATAAGCCCTTTTCATATGGAATTTTCGATTAATCCAAGTTGCTGATTAGACATTTGAATTACAAATTGAGCTTCATTGGGTTCTGAGATGATTTTAAGCTTCACTTGTTTACTTGTTTAGTTTTGTGTGAAAATGGTACGTTAAAAAAATCGGTTCAGACATGAAAAAGTTTTTGTAAGAATTTTTTTTTTTTTTTCATTAATAGTGCCCATTTCGCGATGTATGGACGGATGGTAGTAATCATAATTACCTATTTTGAGGCAAAGTTGCAACCAAATCAAACATGG
This sequence comes from Ochlerotatus camptorhynchus, assembly GCF_037179485.1. Taxonomy (NCBI): domain Eukaryota; kingdom Metazoa; phylum Arthropoda; class Insecta; order Diptera; family Culicidae; genus Ochlerotatus; species Ochlerotatus camptorhynchus. The sequence continues at coordinate 14,528,075 of NW_027040818.1, read as the reverse complement.
CCGTTTTTTTAATCGACTTTAAATTTTAAAAATTGATTTTTTTTCAGTGTAGGTCTCAAATGGAATTTGTTCAGTATTTTATTTTTTTCGAAAACTTGGACAATTTCCTAAAAGTCATCCATACAACACATTTTGTCATTTTTCCATATTTTTTTTTTCGAAAAAAATCGGCAGAAAAAGTTTGACCCTTCTTAAAGGTTAGCCTAGATACATTTTGGAAAAACTGAGAATGCAAAAGTGCTTATTTAGTCAAAGTCTACACATCCAGAAAATTTCATTGAAATTAAAAGGGTGTTGCCAGCTTCGATTCGATTTGGCGCAAAATGCGTCTCTTGCTTCATGGCGTCAACTAAATGGAAAATGGCAAAAGCAAAATAAAGACAACATTCCGTACGCACAGACCTACAAAATGAGGGGTGTTCAAGTGATTTTTTATGCACGATTAAAAAAATTCGTAAAATTTGAGTTGACCAATTTTTGACCGTTCCAGCCTTTAGTGAAAAACAACTAATTTTTCACTCTATCTTATTGGCCGTGTAGCACAAATTTGTATATAAATTTTGTTCCAGCTCAATGTCTGTTCTCTGTGATTCTATCATATTTAGTAGAAAATTAATCAATGCTTAAATGGCAATCAATCCTTCAATACTTCCGCACACATTTTCATATTCCCAATCGCCAAAAAAAAACCCCATGTTTAATCGATGAGCAACCTTTTGTCCTTGCATAATTTTGATCTCCATTTTCTCGCCGAAAAAAAATGGAAAAATATCTCTCCAGTCTCCTCCACCTCCTTAATGCAAAACGTCGATCGAACTCGTTCCACCTCGGTAAATAATTAATGGGTGGTCACTTGTTTCAAATGACGATGACAGGTACCGAACGCCTCCGCGGGAAACAGAAAGAATCATATGAAAACCAAAATTATTGCACAACAGGGCCCTTTAAATATCGCGATAAAAGTAACAACAATAATAACCCCGATAACGGCAACAACAACAACAGCAACAACAACAGCAACTCCTGATAATCCATTATTCATGCACACCGCGCTGCTCTCGTTTGAGAGCCTGTGTTCTGCTTCTTCGATTTTTTGCATCAACCAAAAAGGACTCGCTTATTTTAAACTGTGCCCCGCTGTTATTATCATCATCATCATCATCATCAGCATTGTGATCATGGTGGGTGTGGGGGTGGATTGACAGTGGATAACGGGCATTATTATGAAATATAACGGAAAGCAGAGCGCAAGTAACCGACTGGATAAAGTGCTACAAATTTCAAACCGATAAATTTAATTTTGTTTTTCTGCGACCAAAAAGACTCGTTAATCCTTTTTATCCTGTCGGTGACACCATCACCGGTCGGTCGGTTATTTCTCCGTTTGTAAGCCTTTGTTATTACTTTTTTTTTGCTGTTGCGGTTCCAATTTATTGTTGTTGTTGTTGTTGCTGCTGTCATACGATTTTCGGTGGTCACTTTTAATACAGGTCGCATTAATTTTTCGTTGCCCGGGTGCGGTTTTTAGGGACGGGACACCGGGGAAAACGCAACAATTTTAATCACGTGCCATTTTGTCATGCGTTTCTTTGTTGTTGGTCTCTTCTATTTATAGGCAGCCAAACCGGTGACGGAGGTACAAGCTCAGCAGACTCTTTTGAACGTAAGTAGAATTTTTCCATCCTAAATCCACTGCTGCACAGTGGTTTCAAGATTCAAAAATTCTTCGAAAATGGTTTGAAAAGATTTTTTTTTGTATTCAGCAGATTTGATTTGAATTTCACCTTTAAATTGGTCCAGGCTCCAGTTGTAAACTGTTTGAAAACGCTTCAACCAGTTATCTGTTCTAAATGGACTCCCAGTAGTCCAAATAAACCAAAAAATTAAAAAAAAATCTAAAATATTTCAAACGATCCAATTTTAAAGTGGCTTCCTGGAGTCGGTTTTTACAACATCCGAAACCTAATCCAAAATTGAGACGATATTTAAAACCTGGCTCCCGAGTACCCCACAACCTAACGGATCTCAAAAGTAACATTTACATTTTTGAATTTTCTGAACATTCATATCAAATTAAACCAGATTCCAGAACATTCGGAATTTATGATATGACCAGGCACAACCAGTAGGGGGTTTTCATATTAAACCCTTCTTCAAACTGTCATGGATTATTGAAAACGGGCCTACTCCATTGGGTATGTGTAGGATTTTCAGGCATAATGTACGTTAGACATAACACAACACAAACATTGCAAGTTTGCCGTTACACACTTTACCGAAGGCATCGTGTTCAGAGTGTCAATAGACCACTTGACGTTTGCTTATACATATTTTTTTTTCGCGGGATCGACTGTTACGAACTATGTTAGAGGTTATGTGGCTTTCAGTCATTTGCTGCTCAAAAACGGGGTTTTAAGTTTTCATCTCACGTTCCGGTCACATGTATTGTGCCTTTTTCAAAGAATTAACTGACTCTCGAGGAGTACATTCGAGGACACTTCTACTCACTTGACCACTCCAGTTTTGCGGTAGTGGCGGAAAATTCAAAATGAACCAGCTAGCAGGACTTGGGTGCAGTTTCTCGTTTTGGTCAGTTAAAGTGGCACCAAAACGAGAAACTGCACCCAAGTCCTACTAGCCGGTTCATGTTGAATTTCCCGCCACTACCGCAAAACTGGAGTGGTTAAGTGAGTAGAAGTGTCCTCGAATGTACTCCTCGAAAGTTAGTTAATTCTTTGAAAAAGGCACAATACATGAGACAGAAACGTCAAATTAAAACTTAAAACCCCGTTTTTGAGCTTCAAAAGACTGAAAACCACATAACCTCTAACATTTTATTTTTATTTTGGCATTAAACCAAGGTTCAAGAAACTCATCTTGCACTTCTTATCAGAGTTTCTCGAGATCCGTGATCAAGTGAGTCCCCGTATGTCAATAATTTTTCGTAGTCTGGATGTTTTTCCTAAGTCCGGCTTCTAGAATTATTACCTAAATCTGAGATCTCAAAAATCTAGATAGAGCTGGAATTAGAGCGTATCAGCTTTTGCGAACAATGACTCCTCTAGATGATTTCTCGGAAGTCATGGCTCTCCCTGGCAAATCAACATCACCATCGAGTAGAGGAAGACTTCTACTACCGGATGGATGTGTTGGTTTGTGTAGGCGTGCCTTGAATTCCGAGAAATCAACAAGAGAAGTCATTGTTTACAAAGGCTGTTACGCCCTAATTCCAGCTCTATCTAGAAATGTCCCTAAAGAGTGGTGTTGAGTACTAGGCACTGATGAAGTCTGCAAGTAGTAGACGGCAAAGGGACTGGTGGTGGTGTTTTTTTCTGATGCTGTGAGTGGTTGATGTCCAGACTAACCGTAGCGCGCTCGCACTAACATGAACGTGTTCGAGTGGTATTAGCTATCTCGAACCGTCAACTGTCTCGAGGCCGTTGATAAAAAATCGGAACGTACTGGCAATTGGATTCCGAAGACGGTTGTTGGGAGTCGTGGAGTTCCTCTCTTGGCCCGTAGGTGCGTTGGTAACCACTGGTCGGACGACGAGGGCAAGCCTACAAGCCGCCAAGCTTCGGGGTCCACCCAGAGAAGACGTAGCGAGTCGAAATCTCCTGCAACCTACAATCCGGTTCTAGAACCCGGCAGGAACACCTTCGCGTGAAGGATCGATTCCTTCACGAAACAAAGAAACCATACGCACATTAGACTGATGCAAAATTTGAAATTTTCGCTCCACAGTGCTCAAACGGCTTCAAATCAGGTCCTAAATTGCCTCCCAAAATTTAAACTCATTTGGTAAGAAACTGACTTGGCACAAATCATTCGAAGTTTATATGGAAATTACTTTTTGTTCATTGTCTTCTACCCATTTTCCATATTGCTTTTTCGAAAAGTCCTATAACTATTCTTACGGGAATTTTTCTAAGCTACAACTTTGCGGAATATCGTTTTTCAGCTAAATGTCAAATTAAATAGTTATTAATTGTTTAAGAGATTGATAATCTTAAGGCATGATCAAGCAGCTGTTCTGTTAGCAACACTGTATTCTGCAGTGTGACATAGTAGCCATGATTTTTGTCCTCTATTCTTCTCACCAGAAACACCAATGTTGCCTGATGAACAGTTGAATGAGCATACTCATAAGACGACACCAGTGACTTGAATCATTAATAACTTTTGTTCCGTGCATTTGATTGAAAAGTGGTTTTGAACAAAGTTGTAGCTGATAAAATTACCTACAATTACTGCTATAATTTTTAAAAGCACATTGATGTGGTGAATTGTTAGATAAATATAAACAAAAACATAAGTTTTCCCATAGTACTTCCCATATAAACTTGAAATGGTTTGTGCCAAGTCAGTTTCTTACTAAAGTAGTTCAACTTTTGGGAGGCTAAGCAGGACCCAATTTGGAACCGTTTGAGCACTGTGGAGCGAAAATTTCAAATTTTGCATCAGTCTAACGCACATGCATTAGCATCAAATTGAAGGGACTTTTCACAAAACAGTTTCATGCAGTTTTTTTCCAAAATTACCTGAGCCTCGAGCAGTAGATTCAACGGTCAATGCTGGTTTACTGGATACAGCAATTATTTCAAATTCCAATTTGACACACAAAATACATTGAAAATTAAACACTCGCCATCTTGGCACATCATGATTGACTTACTTCATAAATTCTTGTTTCCGTACACTGGGCCTAATCTAATTCTACACTATTCAATAAAATTTTCCAAATTCTGTAACGGTGTACTAATGAATTCCAACTGCTAGCAACTCTTCCTCGATATCACTTTTTTTTTGGTTCAATTTGGGACTACGTCCGCATGGGTTGCTGTCTGACTTGGAAAGGACCTATTGATTGGGGTTTTACTTCTGCAGAGTCATCTTACACTAGAATCGGCGCGAGTTCCCTTGTCAGTCTAAAATTTGGTGCTCTTCACTTAAGATGAGTGTCCTTCCAGAAATGCATTTTGATAGGCATGTATAATGGTACTTACATTGACCACCAGAGGCGCTACCGATCCAAAAAAGTGCTCGAATATTGCTGCTTCGATTCCAAGCCGATTTGAATCGAAAGTCAATAAAAATAAAAAATCAGAAAATCGTTCCATTATTGTAACCTCGTTACACTACTGTTGGGCAATGCACAACTAACTGTTTGAATTACCCTAGACCAGGGCTCTACATTTTCGAAGCTCTAAAATTAACTCGAGTTTTGTTTCTCTCATACAAACGTGTTTAACGCTTCATTTCTATAACGCCTAGCTAGACTATCAGCAAGAAATGATAATGAAAAAGAAGCACGCTTAGAAGGAAACGCTGGCTGTGGATCTTCTCGTCGTTGCTTTGCTCATCGCTTTCAATGTAAGTAACGTCGATTTTCTAGTTAAACGAAACCTCATTATGGCTTTCAATCCCCTTTCACGAACACTCTATCACTCTATCGTTTTCGTTAATTTTTTTTAGATAAATATGTGGATGGAACATAAATTAAACATATTACGTGTAATCTTCAAGTGTTTTCACGTGAGAAATGCTTTAAATATGTAATTTCATTTTCCGTCATATACGTCATGAAACCTTTGTTGATGTGTTTCATGAAAGAGAAAACTATCAAAGTCGAGCGCTCTTTCGCTCATCCGTTTCACCGAAGCTTGAACGGAAGACCAATGGAGCGACGGGAGAAAGAGAGACAAGCGATTGAACATTTCAAGAGCCACATGTGAAAAGGGCATACAAGCTTTTTGTAAATAAACCTTTGTAGGCCCTTTTCTCGCCAACCGAGGGTCCCTCACGAAAACTAATAACATCATCGGGAAGAAGAAAGCTTCCCCTATCCGATGATGTTGATGGTTTGCGTTGGTGTCATATGGGTAGTGAGAAAAGGGCATAAGAAGGTTTGTTTACAAAAAGCTTGTATGCCCTTTTCACATGTTGTTCTTGATTTGTTTGTGCAAGTCGACTGAGGTTCTTGAATTCTGCGAAGCTGTTCGACTTTAACTGAAAAAGAAAGCCAGCAGTCTCTTCGTCGCATCGATTTGGTCGATTGAAGCTGATATTGTGACGCCCTGCCCTAGACTGAGATAGCCATCAAAACGAAATATTTTTTAAGAATTTCGAAGATTGAAGGTCATCAACTATTAAAGACCACAGTAGAGGTGAAAGAACACCTCCTTGAGGACACCCTTTTACAGCTCTCACTGTTATGGATGACAGTGAGAGCTGTAAAAGGGTGTCCTCAAGGAGGAGTTCTTTCACCTCTACTGTGGCCTTTAATAGTTGATGACCTTCTAAAAAACTTAGAAGCACAAGGCTTCGAGATTACTGGCTTTGCAGATGATATAATCATATTAGTGCGTGGAAAATATGACTATGTCATTTCAAGTAGAATGCAAATTGCTTTAAATTATGTTTCATCGTGGTGCAATGGCGAAGGATTGAATATTAATCCATCTAAAACAACTGTTGTACCATTCACACGAAGAAGAAAAACTGTCCTTAAATAATATTAAACTGAAAGGAATAATTTTAGAAATTTCAAACACAGTCAAGGGGTCTAAAACCAAAAATAATCCACTGGATTTATTTGACGATTGTAAGACCCAGAATAACCTATGGCCTAAAACCAATGAAAACTCAGCTCAGAAGAAGCTGGGGAGGCTGCAATGACTAGCCACTCTCTCGATAACTGGTGCAATGAGCAGCACACCAAGTATGGCACTAGATGCTCTACTTTATCTGCTTCCGTTGCTTCAATTTATTCAACTAGAAGCCGAAAGGGGTGCATTAAGGATCCGACGGTCACAGCATTTCCTTGAAGGTGATCTTAGAGGACATATGAGCATCCTAAAAATGTACAATATTGATTCTCTTGTGATACAAAATGAAGATTGGATGAAGAAAAAAATATCACTTCGATCGTCTTTACAATGTAGCAGATGCGGATCGTAATTTGTGGGACAATGGGGGACCAAACATTCGTCCAGGCTCTAGATTGGATAATCGTGTAGGAGCAGGGGTAACAGGTCCAGGAATAAATATCTCAATAGCTATGGACTACTGGCCTACCGTGTTCCTAGCAGAAGTCCAAGCAATTCTTGAATGTTCTAAAATTTGCTTGCCTAGAAATTATAGACATTCGAATATCTGCATTATGTCTGATAGCCAAGCAACACTAAATGCTTTGAAATCACTCAAAAATTGGCCTGCCAAAACCAAGTGAACCTATTTTGGCTTCCTGGTCACTGCGGAATTCAAGGGAATGAGAAAGCCGACACACTAGCTAGGCTTGGATCATCTCAACAATTTATAGGACCAGAACCATTCTGTGTGGAGTTTCTGCTTGCTCTCTTAGAATGGAGTTCAAGAAATGGGAAAAAAATGAAAGTGGAGACCAATTGGAACAACACTCTCATTGCTAGGCAGTCGAAACGGTTTATTAATCCGAGTATTTCAATACTAGCCAAATTGAACTATCCAAAGAAAGATCTCAGTATGTACACTGGTTTAATAACAGGACACTGCCCATGTAAATATCACTTGAAGCTAATAGGAAAACTTCAAGAGGACATCTGTCGAATATGTGGCATAGAAAAAGAATACTCTGAACACCAGCAATCTTCAATAAGAGGCGTATTTTTCTGGACAAAGGGCTGACAGAACCCTTTGATATTTGGAATTCAGTTCCCAGCCGAGTAGTGCAATTCATTCGAAATGTAATACCTGACTGTGAAAATGCTTTCGGTCAGTCTATGTCGGTCGCTTCATAAAATGGTGATACGACATGCTGATAAAGCAATATTAAAACGGAGAATATATCACAATAGACCTAAGTACTGGTCGCAGTGATCAAAATACCCAACACGGAAAAAAAAACTACAAGGGACAGCCCTATGGGGTTATACGCAATGGTGACCTAGGACTACGTGGTCTTATATAATAAAATCTTATTTGTCAACTGCAGCAGGAGCTTGTGTTTTGTGTAAGAATAGCAATTTGAGGGTTCTCTCTATTTATACTCTTTAGTATGACGCACTTGACACAGATGGCTCACATGGACTCACGAAGAGCTACTGATTCCAATCAATAGCGGTGCGGCTTCTTCCTACTTTTATGGATGCTTATGTACGCTGCAGCCTTTCGTTGTGTACTGAACAATATTGAACTCCAAGCGCCGAAAGTACTGCTGATGCCGACGACCAGACACCACCAACACACGGTGATTGGACTGAATCCGATCAGCGGTTGAGGGCAGCCTTGATAGCTAGCTGCTTGCGGGGAACCTTTCATTGCGTACTGGAGAACATCACCACTCACTACGCGGTGATTGAATAAACACCGTTTGGTGACACCGGATGGAATTCAACTTTGAAATCTGTGTTAGGGAAATCGTTTTTCGCAGGCAATGGGTGATAATTTTAATTATCATAGCAAAAGCTGCACATCCGTGCAATTTTCAATAGTGACATTTTGAAAAATGATTAAGTCTTAATTTTAGCAGATGCGTAGAAATTTTCCGGATCGATTGGTGATATATTTATTGAAATTGGTCCAGGGGAAGCTGAGTTATTAACGTTCAAAATCTTTCATAATTTTGTTACATGTTCCATTTTCGGTTTTCACAAAGTGTACCCCCATATAGAAATCACAGACTACGTCAAAAAAGAATTTCTAATATTTTGATTAGTTTCAGAATCTTAAAAACGGTTCAAGAATCAGAAGCTTCAATTTATCATATGTGTGGGGGACTCGGATTTTGTACATGTCGAAAAAAATCTAATCTCAGAAAAAATCAAAATTTAAACCTTTTTTTTTTTTGTTTGACGTAGGACTACGTCTTGTAAACTATACTGAGGTGCAGTGTTGGAAAGGTTCGCGATATTTCACGAAGTTCTCCAAGGCAAAAGTTCGCGAGTCATAGTGATTTTTTGCGAACTTTTCCATCACTGCTGAGGTGTAAATAAAAAAAAGTGACGGAATAGTGTTTGATTTAGAACGCTTATAACATGGTCATATATGAATGAAATTCAATTTTAATTACACCTTTCGGGGGAGCTGGACGATTTGTCTTTAAGATAATTAAGTATAACATCTTAATCAGATTATCAAACAAAAACGGACTGATTACTGTTACAGATATAAAATCCCTCAACACTTCTCAGTTGTTTCATAAAGATGATAGTTGTTTATCAATGGGTAACTATTGAAAATTGATCAAAGTTTTCAGCCATAATCAACCAATCGCGTGCTCGCTCGCTATGACTATCGAATCGAGAGAACTGAGAGACGAACCGGTACTACTCAATACTCAATGTAATTTATTTTTCTTTGCTTTTTTTCTATTCATTTACCTACATCAGCAAAATACAGACAAAAAACTCATAGAGTGAGTAACGTTGACTGAGTTGTGAGTCAGTTTTACACATTCGCATGGAGAAATTTATAAAAGCGGAGGTCACTCTCAGCTAACCTAGGCTTTTAGAAATTTCTCCATACGAATGAGTAAAAATGACTCATTATCTGAGTATTTTAACACAAATGTTCTATACAAGTTTGTATAACCTTGATATGACTGGTTTTGATTGTTTAGCAGTTTACTCAACATAATTCTAATAATTTGTGTTACTTGTGTCTATGGCTAGACAACAAGAGATTCAGAACGCATTTTTTTTTTGTATGGTTGGAACGGTTCGAACGAAAACATGAATATGAATGAATATCTCACAATATATCGTCGGTTTCATGCAAAACTGTCACGAGTCAGAAAAACCCATTTTGAAAATCCTGAAAAATCGAAAGTTATAGGGGGCTGTTCATTGAAAATTATGCACGGCCGATACAATTTTTAAGAATTTTGTATGGACAATTGTTTACGTAGGGGGAGGGAGGGGGGTCAATAATCTCATAAAACTGTCTACGTAGTTTATGAACAGCCCCTAGGTAGATATTCGTTTGCAACTTTTTCAAGAAAGCCCTAAAATAAAGTTGCATCAAAGCGAAGACTTCATATCAAGAAGACTGGCAAGTTTACCAGTAGCGCTGCGCTTGAGTGAAGGTTGAAGCAACGCATAGAAAAATGAGCAAATACACAAACGTTTCTGCTAAGGATGTAATTTTTGCTATCAAATTCGTTCGAAGCATTTACCTTTGATCGGCAGATGACGCGATTATACCTGCCTCATATCGTTCGTATGAGAAAATGGAAGAGTTGTCAATCTTCATGATATGTTGTCTTCGATCAAAGGCATATTTTGAATTGTGCCTATGTTGCATATATAAGTATGCAATTTTGTTTCCCATTAGCATGTTGTTATTTCTATGCAATATGGTCATAACTCAAAAAAGTAAACCCATTTTTGCATGACAAAGGGGCACACTTTAAATAAAAAGCAGTAAAATCGTTGAACGGATATTTGATAGATTGAATGAAACACTCTCGATTCAGTCCAATGGACATCAAACGATTTATAAAATTGAAACTTAGCTCAGAAATGCTGAAGGTTTCTTGAACCCAAATGTTCAAACGTTCATTGTGGAAATTCACAGATTTTGAGTTGTGCCAGTATTGCACAAAACCGACGATATGTAATCTTTAAGTTAAGTTAAGTTTTCTTTATTTTGGAGGCCTCCAGGCCTCAGGCTGAAATTGCCTCCGGATATGTAATATTTTTCGAAAGAAAAGAGGACAAAGAATAATGAAAGTTATGAAAACTATAACTATAACTACAACTACAGTGTATCGCAAAATTGAGCGTACACCCTAGTGGAACATTTTTTGAAATAATCTGAATAGATTCATTTTTTTTTAATCTTGGCTGGTGGTCAAACAGATGTTAATTGATTTATCGTTTTAGTTTTGGACTTTATTGGAATGAAGGTAGATTTATTTTAGTAAAACGCACGATTTTCAACTTTTTACCTAGTGGACGAATTTTAGTAAAATTAGGAATATGAATGATCTTTATTATGACAAAAAATGAGTAAAATATCAAAAAGATTAGTTAATTATATTTCAAGGAATTAAGGTTTTTCAAGGAAAATACGTTTTCTTTAAATAGCTATTACTTTTAATAAACGCAACCAAATAAACCCAACACTGTACCAATAATTGATAAATGTATGATGATTCAGCAGCCAGAAATTCATAAACGTATCTCTTTAAATTGTACTTTTAAAACTGTTTTTTTTTTCTCCTACAATTTAAGGACATCTGTACGCTCAATTTTGAGACACTGTATATGAAGTATGTATGGAGTTTAATCCATTATATTGGAGATGCCGGAGATGAACCAGCGTCTGGCTGAAAATCTCCTTAATAAAGACAACCAACCAACCAACCTATTGGGAATTTAATATGCTACAAGAAAGCAATTAAAAGGACATTCCAATTATTCATTTTAAAACGTTTGCTATTTTATAGATTTTAAACTGAGCACAGATAAAGATACACTGAGTTTAAGTTAATTTAAATAAGTTTTAGTTGGAAGCCTTTTTTCTGTCATAGTTCTGCAACAAAAAGATTTGTGATGTCAGGTGTACACCACTCACCAACTCACCAGCTGCAAATCTCAACAAACTGTGGTGAGAATTCAGGCATGGAAAATCATTTGCATTCATTTACATTCATTTGTCCCTAACTTTTTTCATCAACAGAATTTCGCAAAATTGTGTATTGAGCTTTTGTAGGTTTTGTTATTAGCTACAACACTTCAAATCCGTATCCCTTATGTATGACGAACTAGAGCGATCAGAAGCCACTACTGTTTTTCAGTGAATGTATTTTACATTCACTGAAAAACAGTAACAAGCTCTGCCCGCTCTAATTCGTCATACATAAGAGATACAGATTTGATTTATGGGCATAATTTGTAGCTAATAACAAAACCTACTAAAGCTCTATGCATTATTTTGCGGAATGCTGTTGATGAAACATGTTAGAGGCAAATGAATGTAAATGATTGTCCATGCCTGGGTGAGATTGAGTTTAATGATTTTTGCTTTACACCCGAAAGCAACCGAAACTTCCATAACGGCTGGAAGCAGCCGCTTCGTGTCTGCCATCGGTGAACAGTAAAAAGAGATAGCAAATCATACTTTCTCTTTCTAAGAAAAACGATGTGCAACGGAATCATTTTTGTGTCTAGTCAACTCTCCGCTTGATTTTTGCACGTTGTGAATAGTCTCGCAATATCAAAGGAACTTGTAAAATCAATATCAAGCATGATATTTTGTTCCAACATCACGCGTGATATTGAGAGCGTGTGAGAGCGGAAAATATCATTTGATCGATGATTTTGCCAACACTGGTCTGAAATCACCAAAATTGTCAATGTCCTTGAATTTTGAACATTTTAAGAATAAGGGTTCTACCACCACTTTCATTTCAAAATTTGACCGACCCATAAATAAGTAATGATTATTCAGTGTAAATTTTAAAAATATATATATATAGCTTTAGGTATACTAAAATACAAAATCTGAAAAATAAATTGAGCCATTTATATACGAAGCAAGTTTTTATTCAATAGTTTTCAAATGACCAAAGGAGAACATGTTTGTTGCGTGTGACCTTAAACTTATGAATGTAAGATTCCATTTTTTAATTCAAATAAGTCTCCGAATATTAATATTTCCTACCAAGTCAGATTTTTTTTGGAACCCTTCACAGTATTTATTTTTGATTTTTTTTTAAGTATTTCTTTAAAATCATCTGAGAAATCCATCTTGGGACTCCGACTCTCTATGGTAATACCCACATAATTTACATCGAAACACTCTAGAAATTCTTTGCTGAAAATTGTTGAAATTCACTCTATAATTCAAGTCGAATTTATAATAATTCTAGCAGAACTAACATGAAATTCTACTCCGAATTCTACTGATTTTTTTTTTAATTCTCCTCAGCATGTTCTTAGTATTGATGAAGGTGAAGACAATTGTCAGTAGACTGTTAACTATCCTCGCTGTTCATATTGATTAAGTTTAATAACCTCTAATTGTACTCAACATGCGATTTGGGTGAATCCGCTGGCAACATCACTCACGTGCATCCACGACACGATACATGATAATCTCCTTCCAGCAGCAGGATCATACAATCGGTCAAAAAGCAGGCCTTCCAACAGGAGGACGCCAAAATGAGTGGAGAGAAGAGCCCGTCCTCTATTCACGAAATGTTAAAGACAGGGAGTTGGCATTTTCACTCTCCCCATCCATTTCGCTTCAGTCGGGTGCCCTCCCGTACCCAGTATATCATGTTTCAAATAATTGGATTCTTTAATTATTGAGGTAAATGCATATTCGTAATCTGCATTAAAAATGGAACCAAAATCCATAATTTCATCAATTTTCGTACAGTGGAAATATTTAAAAAAAAAAAGTACAATTACATTTGCAAAATTCACAATCTTAGCGCCCCTCGGTGGTACTTTGTATGGGAGCGAGCTGTCAGTTTGTTAGTTTAGTGTGAAATTATTATTTTGTTTTCAAGCTTGATGGAAAAATCGAGATGAATGTTATTATGGGTTCGACAAAAATATCGATGTGCTCAGAAAACGGATCTCTTTCAGATGATGCATAAAAACCGATACATTTTTCAATATTAAAGAACCCAATTTCATATATCTTCATATAATCAGCATTGTCTTAGTATTCCTACAAAACTCAATGGAATTATTCCTTAAATCTGTTTTGAGTTGTGCTCACGAATTCCTTAAAATATACTTCAGAATCCTCATGGAAGTCCACTTTGAGTTTCCATGAAACTCTCATATTAATTTCATTGGAATTGGTTGTTAATGCTATCTAACATGAAGCTGTAGTGTGATAATTTATTATCTAGAGAATGATCTTAGAAGAGAGTTGGCAGATAGTTCAGTAAGGCAGTATGAAAATTGAATAGAAGATAAAAATGAGTGTGCGTTTGACTTCGTACTGTCGCATAAATGGCCCTTTGCTCATTTCAACTTCTATTCAATTTTCATACTGCCGTACTCTAACGGAACTATCTACTCTTCTAAGATCATTCTCTAGCTAATAAATTATCACACTAAAGCTTCATGTTAGATAGCATTTCCAACCAACTCTGAAAATCACAAACTTCGCGTATGAAGTAACATAAAAACACTTTGAATGCATTGGAATACTCAATGAAATTCCTTTCAGGTTCGCCTAACAATCCCAAGAAGACTTCCATTCTCAAACTTGCTTTTGAATACACCTTAGAATTATTGCGAAATTATCTTCAAAACTTCAATCGAATTCTCCTCCTTAAATTGTAGAATGTAAATTATCTTCAGAATCCTTTTAAAATTCTCCTCAAAATCTTTCAGTTCTTCCCCTCATAATTTCTATTCAATATTCCATGACATTCCCTAAGTCTTCTCCTCAAATACCCGTGGAGTCGTGCTTCGATTTCCCTTTGAATTTCTGTTCAGAATTTTCTTTGAATGCTCTCAGAATTCCCGCAGAATTCGCTAAGTAATTATGCTTAAATATGGCCCTCTCTTAGCTCAATTAATAGAGGCGCAGCTACAAAGCAAGACCATGCTGAAGGTGTCTGGGTTCGATTCCCGGTCTAGGAATTTTTCGGGTTGGAAAATCCCTCAACTTCCCAGGGCATAGAGTGTGATTGTACTTGCCACACAATTATACTAATGCAAAAATTGTAGCAGGCGAAAGCTCTTAATTAATAACTGTGAAAGTGCATCTAGAACACTAAGTTGAAAACATTTAATAAGATAATAAGCAATAAGCTTGAATTTCGGAGAAGAAAAAGGGAATGCTTAAATAATCTTTTGATTTTTCTTCGCACCTTGGAATCCTCCTTAAAATTAAGTTAAAGTTCTTCTCGTTTGAATTCTTTTCAGAACTATTTAGGAATTCCACGAAATGCCAGAAGCATGAATATTTTCTTCAAGCTCAAGAACCTTGAAAGTATTCAAAGATGCATTATCTTGTTATTTGTTTTCAAATCTAGGATTTAGAAAAAAAAAAACATCCAAGGTCTGACATCTGAATCTTCGTTCGAGAATCTTGAAAATATCTCCAAGTTTAGATTATTCTTTTTTACGGTCCATGATTTAAAAAAAATTCTAGAGGTGTTTCAGAATCTGACTCAAGATTTTAAATTTTTTATTACATCTCACAGCCTTTTTTTTTTTTTTTTTTTAATTCGTTTATTTTTCCAGGCTCATTTGCTGTAGCTTTGCGGAGCCGATATTCATTGTTTAAATAACAAAATTACTTAAAACTAACGTTAGTAAAGCGGAGGCCGATTACTCGCGGCTATCTCGAGGTTAGGGGTAACAAATTGTAACAAATGGATGGCAGGGTAGGGATTGTGAACACAAGGTTTGGAGAGCAATGTGCTCTTGATCTCGAACTAGGCGACACTCTGATGAAAAAGACAAACATGGGGGTACACCGATGGGCAACTAACAACTTGGGAGAACACAAGATGACACTAACTACTAAATCCTCAAATCTATCCGTTTTAAAAACACATAAATTAAATTCAAATAGTCGAGGTCTCGGCTCGCCAAGACATCTCTAACGGGTATCGCGGGTTGTTTTCCTCGGGCCCTGAGGGATATGGATAACTCAGATCTGGCAACACGGTGTAAGGTACATGACCAAACAACGTGCTCGATATCGTGATAACCACTGCCACACGCACATAAATTGCTGCCTGAGAGCCCAATTCGATAGAAATGCGAGTCTAACGAGCAGTGATTGGACATAAGCCTTGATATAACGCGTATAAAGTCGCGGCTCATGTCCAACCCTTTGAACCATGGCTTGTTCGACACCTGAGGGAGAATAGAATGTAACCATCTTCCCAATTCACCATCATTCCATTTTTGTTGCCAACTGATGAGGACTTGCTGACGAGCAATGGAGAAAAATTCGTTGAAGGCGATTTGTCGCTCAAAAATATCGCCTTCCATAGCGCCCACCTTAGCCAATGAGTCCGCTTTCTCATTACCCGGAATTGAGCAATGAGATGGGACCCAAGCTAAGGTGATAGTATAGGAGCAGTTAGATAAAGCACTCAGTTTAGATCGTATTTCAGGCAGGAAATACGAGGAGTGCTTCATCGGCCTCATTGAACGAATAGCCTCCAATGAGCTAAGACTATCCGTAAAAATAAAATAATGGTCAGACGGTAGTGAGGCAATTCGCTCTACTGCGTAAAATATAGCTGCGAGTTCCGCAACGTATACTGAGCATGGTTTCTGCAGTTTATAAGAGGCGCTATGAAATTGATTAAATACACCAAATCCAGTGGAAGCATTTATGGTTGACCCATCTGTGAAAAATCTTTTATCGTTACTTACATGGTGGTACTTGATTGCGAAAATTGAGGGAACAACCATCGACCGATGGTGATCTGGTATTCCATGGATTTCTTGCATCATGGTCAGATCAAAATTTACAGAGGAACTATAGAAGGCTTGAAAGCAATCACGATTGGAGATTAATGAAGAAGGACCAACCTCCAGCGTCATGTACTCATAGTACAAACTCATGAATCTTGTTTGAGGATTTCTGTCGAGTAGCTTCTCAAAATTTTCTATTACCAATGGGTTCATTACTTCACAACGGATAAGAAACCGGAAGGACAGTTCCACGAAACGATCTGTCAGTGGGAGAACACCCGCGAGTACTTCGAGGCTCATCGTATGCGTCGTGTGCATACAGCCAAGCGCGATTCGGAGGCAACGGTATTGAACCCGTTGCAGCTTCAAGATATGTGTTTTTGCCGCGGATTGAAAGCAGAAGCTACCGTACTCTAGAACCGACAAGATGGTTGTTCGATACAACCTGATCAGATCTTCCGGGTGTGCTCCCCACCAAGTTCCAGTAATTGTACGAAGAAAATTAATTCTTTGCTGGCATTTTTGTTTCAGATACGCAATATGTTTTCCCCATGTGCATTTGGAATCGAACCAGACACCTAAATACTTAAAAGAAATACTTTGAGTGATTGTTTTACCCATTAGCTGAAGCTGTAACTGTGCAGGATGGTGCTTCCTAGAAAAAACAACCAACTCAGTTTTCTCCGGAGAGAATTCGATACCCAGCTTCAAAGCCCAAGTAGACAAGTTGTCTAAGGTATCTTGCAATGGTCCTTGCAGGTCCGGTGCACTTGGCCCTATAACAGACACAACGCCGTCATCTGCAAGCTGCCTTAGCGAGCAATTTTCATCAAGACAACCATCAATGTCTTTGACATAAAAATTATAAAGAAGGGGGCTTAAACATGAGCCCTGGGGGAGACCCATGTAACTAATTCGTGAAGTTGTCGAGTTTCCATGAGAAAAGCTCATATATTTCTCAGACAACAAGTGGCTCAAATAGTTGTTCATAATTGGTGAAAGCCCACTATCGTGGAGTTTATCCGAAAGGACATCGATACAAACAGAATCAAAAGCCCCCTTAATGTCCAAGAAAACTGAACCCATTTGCTGTTTTTGCGCATAGGCCAGTTGAATTTCAGTTGAAAGCAACGCAAGACAGTCGCTCGTTCCTTTGCCTCTCCGAAACCCAAATTGCGTATCTGAAAGTAAACCATTCGACTCGACCCATTTGTCTAGACGAAAAAGAATCATTTTCTCCAACAATTTCCGTATACAGGACAGCATCGCGATGGGACGGTACGAGTTAAAATCCGACGCGGGTTTACCGGGTTTTCGAATGGCGATAACTCTTACTTGCCTCCAATCATCCGGAACAATGTTGTGCTCCAGAAATTAATTGAATAAGTTCAACAAGCGTCTCTTCGCGACGTCTGGGAGATTTTTGAGCAAGTTAAACTTGATTCTATCCATTCCTGGAGCTGAGTTGTTACATGAGAGGAGAGCAAGTGAGAATTCCACCATCGAAAACGGAGAATCTATTTCGTTATTACCCGACGGACGATCACGAACGTTGGTTTGAACCGGCACCGAATCCGGGCAAACTTTCAGCGCGAAGCTGAATATCCAACTGTCTGAGTACTCCTTGTCTTCGTTGACCGGTGATGACGCGTTTCGCATTCTCCTGCCGACATTCCAGAGTGTTCTCATGGAAGTCTCTCGCGACAAACCATCGACGAACCGACGCCAGTAACCGCGTTTCTTGGCTTTAATCAAGCCCTTGAAAGTTTTCTCGAGGTCGGTGTACCGCTCGAAATCCCCGACCTTACCGTGTTTGCGGAAGCGTTTAAACGCGGCGGACTTCTCGCTGTTCGCGTTGGTGCAATCCTTATCCCACCACGGAGTGAGAGGTCGTCTGCGAATGGAAACACCCGGAACGCGTTTCGTCTGTGCTTGAAGAGCGCAGTCAACGATAAGTCGCGATAAAAAGGAGTACTCATCCAGCGGAGGGAGTATCTCAACCGATTCAATACCACCGAGAACCGTGGCCGCAAATTTTTTCCAGTCGATGTTTTTCGTGAGGTCGTACGCGATGTCAACCGAGCGAGTGGAAGATGAACCATTGGTAATAGAAATTTTGATTGGCAAGTGGTCACTACCGTAGGGATCTTGGATTACTTTCCACGAGCAATCCAACGATAGTGAACTCGAACAAAGTGAGAGGTCTAATCTGCTTACTCTTGCTGGAGGTTTGGCTACTCGTGTTGCTTCCCCGGTGTTCAGAATTGTCATTTTGAAGATGTCGCACATGTCGTATATCAAGGTTGAGCGGTTGTCGTCGTACAGTTCCCCCCAGCCTGTACCGTGAGAGTTAAAATCTCCTAAGATCAACCGAGGCTCAGATAAAACTGAGCAGATATCTGAGAGACCTTGGCGAGAAATCGCAGTTCTCGGAGGAAAATATACTGAGGCAATACTGAGGCTTTTACCTCGAATATTTACCTGACACGCGACAACTTCAATGCCTGTCACGGAAGGCAGATCGATTCTATAAAAGGAATGGAGCTTATTAATCCCTAGAAGCACCCCTCCATACGAATCTGCTCGATCAAGGCGAATAATGTTAAAATCGTGGAAAGGGAGATCGGTGTCTGAAGAAAGCCATGTTTCACAAAGAGCAAATGCGTCACAAAGTGAGTTGTGAACTAAAAATTTGAATGCGTCAAGTTTCGGTATAAGACTTCTACAGTTCCACTGAAGAAGAGAGATCATATCTCCGACCTCATTCGGAAAATTATCCATCAAAAGATATGATCGATGCAAGGAAGGACCACCTAGAAGCTAGTTGCTTCAAAAGAGTTTTCACAAATGGAAGCACTAAATTAATAATGTTCCTAGTTGAGTCAGAGACGTTGAATATATTGAAGATGCTCTCCACAATTCCAGAAAACGTGAACATGGCATCATGTTCTTGCTGGTTATTTAGCTGATTTTCTGGCTGAAAAACTGGGATATCTGGGGTTTTAGATGATCCCGGAAGTGGCGGAAAGTCTTTGTTAAAATTACAAACTTGAAATCCCGGTGGTGGGGGTTTTGCTACATTTCCGCTACCTCTTAAATTTGTCAAGGTAGGTTGAGAGTCCGTACGAGAGGCCTTACGAGGTTTTTGGGTGACGTTTGTTTTGGACCGCTTCCTCGTGTTGCCGTTAAAGACAAAAGGACTACTCTCACCAACCTCTGAGTCAGAGCCCTGATCATCATCTGGCAGGAGGTGGAATGTGTTGTTGTTTTTTGGGGTGGTTTGGGAAGATGAAGCGGTCGTTTTCAAAATTTCTGCTAACGAGCGCTTAGAGCGAGCTTGCAAGGACCGCTTTAGTTTTTCTCCCTGCTGTTTGTACTTCGGGCAATCACTCAGAGCATGCGGAGCATCCTTACAGTAAACGCATATTGGTGTAGCATGACAAGGACCCTCCGTATGCTCCTCCCCACATTGATCGCACCGCGGTTTGTTGGAACAAAAGTCCGCGGTGTGACCTAGTTGTTTGCATTTCAAGCAATTCATTACCCTCGGTACAAACAAGCGTACAGGTAGTCGAACCTTCCCAATTGTGACGTAGTCAGGTAATGCCGATCCTGAAAAGGTCACACGAAACGAATCTGAGAGGGTATACTTTTTGTTTGTGCCTATGTGCGACACTGACTGCAGTTGAATGCAGTCCAGTATCTTGACTTTCGGAAGGGCACGGTTTTTGAAAATGCCGAAAGATTCGACTTGCAGGAAATCCTCACAAGTCAGACTCGAATCGGTGACCACTCCTTCAATTTCTACGTCACAACTGGGGACGTAGACTCGATATTCGATCGAAAAAAGCTCACAGGCAACAATCCGGTTTGCCTGTTTCAGGTCATCAACGGTAACGCGCAGTTTGTTTGACGTTACCTTAAAGATATCGGTTACGGCCGAAAAATGTTTTGTCAGATCCTTCGAAATCCGAGAAATATTCAAAGGTTTTTGTTTGGGCCGGAAGAAAACAACCCACGGACCTTTCGAGTCATCAGGGTAAGCCTTGTGGCGGGGGGTCGCTGATATTTTCGGGGGAAGGAGTGGAGTAGGGGGCACATAAGGACAAGGCGGCGATGGTGGACAAGGCGGCGATGGAGGAGAAGGGGGCTGTGGTAGAGATTTCACTTTTGGATAGGCTCCAGTGTTCTTGCTGGTGGTTTGATCAAGGTGCTCTTCGAGGGTTTCCATTTCCTCAGAGCTATCAAGCTTTTCAAATGAGGGAGACTTTATTGACTCATCATCAGAGATGTCAAGCGACAGACCCCCGCCTTTATTTGTATCATCCATTGCGGTGACTTAAGATACCACCGCAACGGAATTGGTTGCAATCTTAGTTATTAAATGTTTATATTTTCCACAAATTTCAAATATATGGATTGAAATTGGAAAGGAAACAACAAGAAAAGGAAGTCAACACTGTGAGTGAATTGCTCAGTGTTAAAAAATAAAAATAAAATAAAATATGTGCAAAAAAAAACTAAATAAGATAATGAATAATAATAAAAATAATAATTTGTAAGAAAGGAAATTCAACGCTGCAGGGGGATTACTTAATATTAGCAAATCAAAAACCAAACAAAAAAAAATTATTTACAAAAAAAAAAAAAAAAAAAAAAGATTTAGGCTGAGAAAAAAATTAACTTATCTCTATATGCCGGGATGGCGCGTTTACAAACTCCACTGTGCGATGAAGCAGAGATGATCGCTCTATTGTTGCAGCACGTGGCTTAGCACAAAGGGCACCGTCCGGTCTGTATAGACCGTATCTGCAGTTCTGCTGCTTCGTTGTACGGTGTATACGGGTGATGACCTTTTGATGCCGTATGATGCGATGTCTAGGTGGTGGTTGATAGTTTTACCGTTGGACAATCCAATCTTCAGACTCGGCTGAGATGGTTGCTTCCTCCGGGGAACGTTTATGTCCGCCTGTGGCACTGCACACCTGAAGGTGTAAAAAAAAAAAACCCGGATCGGGGAGAGAAAAAAAATCCACTTTTTTCCGAAAAACACTTTTGCGGCGGCGGGAGAGTAGCGTAAGCAAACTTGCTCTGTCGAACGTTCGACGAGGGATGATCTCACAGCCTTGAAGATTCTTTTTAGTCCGGGATCTCAAACGTTTGTCTCGGATCTCAATTAATTCAATTCAAAATAGACCAGTTCCAGGCCAAATTGGATAACAAACTTTGCAGAATTATGTGTTGTGAAAAATCGGCCATTTTAGATCTTGTATTTATTTTTTCAAAATTTCTTCTTTGAAATTTTTCAATAAATTGTAGCACTAAAACGTCACTTCTGATCAAAATGACATCTGAAAAATATTGAAGACATGTGAAGACATTTTTTCGATCTTGTTGAAGACTTTCTTTGGCACCCCTGGTTCAGAAACAGAATCGGTCTGTTCTAAAGATATTTGAGGTTTTTTTTCCCCTGTCTATTCATTTCCAGAGGCAATAGGGTAAACGATCCTAGAGTTGTGGTACAGTTAGAAGCGTTTGCTCTTATATTTGCTTGTGGAGACTCCATAAGCAACACTGAGGCAAAAAAAAGTAATAATTCCATAAGAAACACTTTTGAATTTTAGCCACATGAAGTCGGAAAAATAATAAAACGGAGCAGACTGAAACTAAACCATGGACGTTGAGATTACGGAGCCCGTTTGTCGACCACTCGTCTTTCTACGCTTGAGAAAATGAAATGGTTAAAGGCATATAAGAGCTACCTCTTGTTAGGCGAAAATCATTCATAAGTTACGCTTATGAAATTCATATGTGTCGTTCATAAGCCGAGCCTAATGAAATTCTTATGTTTATTTGCCTCAGTGTAGGAACAAACGCTTCTAAAATATCACTACTATAGGACCGTTTACCCTAACGAAAATTGGGCCACAGCGACACAGGAGGAAAAAAGCGATTCCTACTAGCACAAGTTTTCCTCCCGCTTCGTTCTGTGCGCGAAGAGCAGACTGAAAGCTGCTGTAATAGAATCGTAAATGCTCCGACACATATCGATAGCAAACTTAATTAGCCGAATGTGCAGGGTATTGAATGATAATAGATATCTCTAATTTATTGTTTCATTAATTCGATTGTTCATCCTCCGGGCCGAAAGCCGGGGAAAAAACCATCACGTAATTTGTATTTGAATGGTGGACCGCTGGCTGCCGCAGTTGGTGAAGTCACGTTTGTAATAATTTTTTCTCCCAGGCCCAACGCTTCACCGAAGAGTGACGTTTTCCTCCTATTAACACACATTTTTTTGTTCTCTGTCCCATGATTGATGCTATTTAGATATGCGTGACACAAAAATTAATTGGACCCATTTTTTGCGTGTCAAATTGGTGCTTCATTAGCGGCCAAATTGAACAGATCATATTAAAACTAAAGCTTGATTCATGGCTTCCATTTTTTTTGCGCCATGTTGGAATGCTCTCTTCCTCGAAAGAATGAAAAATTGGCCTAATTTTTATACCAAAAAAAAAAACAACTAACAAGAAGCAAATGGTTCTATTTGGGTGTGTACCCCTTCAGAAAATACCCCAAGGGGGTTGATTTTTACATTTCCTCGTTGATGATTAATTCATGAGCTACAAATCGCAGAGGTCAGGCCGCACGTGGCAATTTTATTTCCCTACTGGAAAGAGAAAATTCCACCAAATGTTTTATTTTTCTCCTTTCGGCAGACATAGGGTGGAGAACTACTTCGATATAAGCGTCCATTTCCCTCATATCGAGCAGAAACATCAAATGTATCACTGGTTTCGACGTGAACGAATCAATCAATCGTTTGGTACGATAGTTTAGTTCAAAAGCTACAGAACAAAGTTTATAAAATCGCATTATGAATATTTACATCCATTATTCTCAAAAACAAAAGAGGAATCCATTATTTCTGTCTTCACCTGTATGCCGAAGTGAATCCAATGAGGTTTCAATGTGCAGTATGACGGAATAGGAATTAAGAAGCAGTGATAGATTTTAGCAATATTTCAACAATTTGTTATGGAAAGGTAAATATATTTAAAAGTCATCTTTGATAGAAACATCCATCAGATTGATCCAATTGAGATGAATATTTGCTGTTATAATGTAACTTATTTTGACCAACTACTACAGCAAAAATGAGAGCAAAATTTTACACTGTTCAAGCAAACGGAAAACTAATGCTGCATTCAATGAAATCAATTTGATTACTGATTTAGCATTCATAATGTTTAACTGAATACGGGCCTGACGTAAATGGTTAGCATTCATGAAAGACTTGAGCTCAAATCTCACCCCGGGCAAGTCACGAATGACCTATAGGGTTGTACGCTATGGTGACGTAGTACCAGGCATGGAAAATCATTTGCATTCATTTCGTGCATTCATTTACATTCATTTGCCTCTAACTTTTTTCTTGAACAGTATTCCGCAAAATGATGTATAGAGCTTTTGTAGGTTTTGTTAACAAGGCTACAACTTTTGTTAACAAGTCAAATTCATATCTCTTATGCATGACGAACCAGAGCGAACAGAAGCCACTACTGTTTTTCAGTGAATGTATTTTACATTCACTGAAAAACAGTAACAAGTTCTGCCCGCTGTAGTTCATGATTCATAAGAGATACAGATTTGAGTTATGAGCAAATGTTGTAGCTAATAACAAAAACTACAAAAGCTCTTTACATCATTTTGCGGAATGCTGTTGATGAAAAAAGTTAGAGGCAAATGAATGTAAATGAATGTATGAAATGAATGAAAATGATTTTCCATGCCTGCGTAGGACTACGTGGTCTTATATAATAAATCTTATGTGTTAACTGCAGCAGGAGCTTGTGTTTTGTGAAGGAATAGGAATTTGAACGGAGTTCTCTCTGTTTATACTCTTTTGTATGACCCGCTTGACATAGATGGCCCATAGCGACTCACGAAAAGCTACTGATTCCGATCAATAGCGGTGCGGCTTCTTCCTCCTTCTATGGACGCTCATGGGGGCTGCAGCTCCCTGCTTGCAGGCAGCCTTTCGTTGCGTACTGTAGAACATCACCACTTACCACGCGGTGATTGAATAAATACGGTTTGGTGAGACCGGATGGAATTCAACTTTGAAATCTGTGTTAGGGAAATCACTTTTCGTAGACAATCGATGATAATTCTAACTATCATAGCAACAGTTGCACATTCGTGCAATTTTCAATAGTGAAATTAAAAAAATAATGATAAACTTTTAAATTATTCAGATGCGTAGAAATATTTCTGATCGATTGGTGCTAAAATAATTGAAATTGGTCCAGGGGCAGCTGAGTTATTAACGTTCAAAATCTTTCATAATTTTGTTTCATGTTCCATTTTCTATTTTCACAAAGTGTACCCCCATATAGAAATCACAGGCGTAGTACTACTTCCAAAGTCTTGCCTGCATAATGAAAGCACAATATGATATCAGACTTATGTCGCGACATTTGAAATCAAAATGAGTTTTCTTTGTGATAGGAACTGCACACTTTAATATCGATTTGCTTTCATTTTGTGAACCGACTTTGCTCGGGTTGTGCTTAGTACGACGGAAATTAGATCTTAACCCTACGAACCAACACAGCGCGAGTCATTCCATTCAATTACGGATCCATTAGGGTAAAAGTTGTTCGCCATTGCCATCAAGCAAGCACGATGAGACGAGCAGAGAAGTAAGTGCGAAGCCAACGTTGAT
The DNA here is from genome assembly GCF_037179485.1 of Ochlerotatus camptorhynchus. Classification (NCBI taxonomy): domain Eukaryota; kingdom Metazoa; phylum Arthropoda; class Insecta; order Diptera; family Culicidae; genus Ochlerotatus; species Ochlerotatus camptorhynchus. Next base: position 14,502,956 of record NW_027040818.1, on the reverse strand, counting down.
TGCTGAATGCAGATGAAAATTGATTCCGGAATACGTGGGAATTTTAATTTCATTAAAAAAAAAATGCAAATTAATTCACCTAGCGGTGACACGTGGCTTTCTCGTACCTAAATACCTTGGAATCTACAAAAATATCTACTCTGCGAATGAAACTCAAACCTAAAATTTCATCCATTTTGGTACACTGGAACTATTTTAAATAAGTACGATTACATTTGCAAAAAAAAAACACCATCTTAGCGCCCCTCGGTGACACTTTGTATGGGAGCGAGCTGTCAAGGTTAGTTGAGTGTCAAACAATGAAGTTATTATTTGCTGTGCTCAGCAAACGGAGCTCTTTCGGATGTGTATGAAAACCGATACATTTTTCAAAATTCAAGAACCCAATGTCTGATCGAGATAAAATTTAATCTACGTAATACGCACAAACTGGAACCGGCGATTCATCCATCTTGGAGAAAAGCAAGTGACCTATACAAACAATTATGTTCCTATCTAGTCGAACTGTGTCGATTTATAGACAGTTGATCGTGTGATTAGTTTCTCCTGTGATATTTTGGCCTTTCGGTAACAGCCAGGTGCACAAGAAAAGGCAAACAATGAAGGGATGAAGGAACAGCGAAACTGGTTAATAGTAGGAAACTTTTTTGTTCCGCGCACGTGACGTGATAGGAAAAGGGAAACATTAGCTTTGGCTTGATTCCGGAGCCAGTGACTGGTGGAATTTTTCCAGGGGATTCACTCTTTGATTGCATACTTAAATAGCAATTTGTGGAGAACATCAATTTAACAATGAAACATTCAACTGAGCAGTGAAAGTTGGAATTTTATGGCCCAGATTTGAGACTTCCTTTTTTGACGTAGGACTACGTCTGTGATTTCTATATGGGGGTACACTTTGTGAAAACCGAAAATGGAACATGTAACAAAATTATGAAATATTTTAAACATTAATAACTCAGCTGTCCCTGGACCAATTTCAATAATTTTGAAACCAATCGATCAGAAATATTCCTACGCATCTGTGTTTGCATTAAGACTTTAACATTTTTCAAAATGTCACTATTGAAAATTGCACGAATGTGCAACTGTTGCTATGATAATTAAAATTATCACCGATTGCCTGCGAAAAGCGATTTCCCTAACACAGATTTCAAAGTTGAATTCCATCCGATCTCACCAGTTGTCAAAATCCACCCCATGTGTTCACGAATTTCTGTCGGCTTCTGATGATCATTGACGTTGGAGCTCAGCATTCGAGATCCAGTTGTGATTTCACTAAGATTTCACAGATTCGCAAATTCATGTTGCTCAACAATTCTAGACTAACATTTGAAAAGGGTGTAACTCCAAAATGACCATATCGAGAAAATCGCTTATGAATTTTGATGACCTAAACATTAATCCTATTTCACGACTTTCCATTTTCTGGATGATTTTATAAGCTTGACATATAGTTAATAGTGTAATCAATTATCATGCAAAAAACTCAAAAAAATGTTTTCTTTGTCGTGAAATTGAGAATAAAACATCATACGCCCTGATAATTTCTTACATGTTGTTACCCCCCGGATCTTCCACCCTTTGAACTGCCAACATTGGTGATACGCCGTGGAAATACACCCTCGGCCTTGGTTCTTCGTTCGCAAATTTTGTGAGAGTGGATTTAGGCCCGATTTTTTTTTTCGGTCTTCTTATTGTTCGTTGTTTACACATGAAATATAAATCGGATGCATTTCAAATGAATCGGACTAGATAGTACAGAATCAGTACGTTTGGCATATTAAAACAATATAATTCGTAGTTCTGGTGCAAGGCGTAACAACCAGATGCATCATAGAGTTGAAAGTTGGAAATACGCCATGTAAGAAGAATATTTTCTTCTACTTTTTCGTGTTTATCGAGTATTTTGTGAACTGTTCTCTCTATATGTGGCAAAATATGATTTGTTTACATTTTGGAGCTACGCTCTTTTCAAATGTTAGTCTACAATTGTTGTCGTTTCTAAACATTGGCGGTGCAAAAACTATGAACTATGATCAGAAATGCCATTTCCACGCTACAATTTTTGAAAAATTTCAAAGACGCCATTTTGAAAATTATACAACATCCAAAATAGCCGAATTTTTGTGAATCATTGCTCATAACAAAGAATTACACAAAGTTTCAAACAAATCAGAGAACGTCGACTGGAAAATCCATTTTTGCCATTTTGCCTGGAACGACTCAATAGCTTCCTTCATCGAGCTATGTGTTGAAAATAGCTGGAAATGTCTACCTGGTCGAGCGGATGCAAAGAGAAAGTCGAAGAAGAGAATCTGTGTCAACCTAATCCATTGTTCGGCTTGCTGTGAAATCTTAAAAATTTGCAAAAAAAAATCTTGGAATTCGGGAGAAGTTCTCGTACTCCGATGAAGGTTTGGGAACTACAGAAAAATTCCGGGAACTCCGGACAAGTTTAAGGAACTCTGTAAAAGATTGAGGAATTCGGGATAAATTATAGGCACTTTGGGGAAGTTCTGGGAACTTTAAAAAGGTTTTGCAAAAATTCTGGCAACTTCTGAGAATTTCTGGAATTTCGGAGATTTTGTTTTTAACTTTGCAGAAGTTCTGGGAAAATAAATAAATTTCTGGGAACTTCAGAGGAGTTTCGTGAACTGCCGAGAAACAGAGGATAGTTAATACAAATTCTTCCATGACTTACAGGAAATGCCGGAGGAGTGTTTTGAAGTTTGAATGAAGTTCTGAGAACTCTTTAAAAGTTCTGGGAATTCAATTTAAATTCTTTTAACTCTGCCGTAGAAGTTCTGGGAACTTCGTAGAAGTTTTGGGAACTTCATCACTGAAGTTCTGGGATCTCCATTGAAGTTTTGGGACGTTTTTTGAACTTTTAAAATGTTTTTGGAACTTCAGAGGAGTTCCGTGAATTTCAAATAGATTCTGGATACTTCAACTAAGTTCTATGAAGAATTCCTGGAAACGCTGAAGAAGATTTATGAAGTCTGGAAAAGTTCTGAGAACTTTGGAGAAGTTCTGAGACTTTCATTGAAGTACTTCAAAAGAGATGAACCAGCCCAAGGCTGAAAATCTCTCTAATAAAGTAAAAAAAAATGCACTTCAAACTTCATAGAATTTCGGAAAAACCTGAAGAAGTTCTGAAAACTCTATTGGGAAGTTTTTTGAACTTCGAAAATGTGTTTGGCACTTTAGAGGAGATCCGTGAATTTCAACAAAAAAAATTCTGGATTCATCCGCCTAGTTCTTCGAAGATTTTTTGAAAACGCCGGAGCAGCAGCAGTTTTGATAACTCTGGAAAATTTCTGGGAACTCAATTTAAATTCTTGAAACGCTGTCGTAGAAGTTCTGGGTACTTCATCATTGAAGATTTGAGATCTCCATTGAAGTTTTGGGAAGTTTTTTGAACTTCGAATATGTTTTTGGAACTTCAGAGGAGTTCCGTTAATGTAAATGAAACCCTGGATACTTCATCCATGTTCTTTGAAGAATTTCTGGAAACGCCGAAAAAGATTTGTGAAGTCTGGAAATGTTCTGAGAACTCTGGAGAAGTTCTGGGAACACCATTTAAGTACTTGAAATTCCGTAAAAGATCTGGAAACTTCGTAGAAGTTCTGAGAACTCCGTTGAAATTCTGAGAGCATCATTGAAGTCCTGGACGCATCATTCTGAGAGCATCATTGAAGTCCATTGCGGTACTTGAAACTCCGTAGAAATTCTGGAAACTACGAAGAAGTTTTTGAAACTCCGTATCTACTGTTCTGGGATGTCCATTGCTGTTTTGAAAAGTTTTTTGAACTTCGAAAATGTTTTTGGAACTTCGGAGGAATTCCGTGAATTTCAAATAAATTCTGGATACTTCAACCAAGTTCTTTGAAGAATTTCTGAAAACACCGGAGATGATTTGTGAAGTTTGGAAAAGTTCTGAGAACTCTGGAGAAGTTCCGGGAAATCAATTTAAATTATTGAAACTCTGCCGTAGAAGTTTTGGGAAGTTTTTTGATCTTCGAAAATGTTTTTGGAACTTCAGACGAGTTCCGTGAATGTCAAAGAAATTCTAGATACTTCAACCAAGTTCTTCGAAGAATTTCTGGAAACGCCGGAGAAGGTTTGTGAAGTCTGAAAATGTTCTAAGAACTCTGGAGAAGTTCTGGGAACACAATTTAAGTACTTGAAACTCCGTAAAAGATCTGGAAACTTCTTAGAAGTTCTGAGAACTCCGTTGAAATTCTGAGAGCATCATTGAAGTCCTGGACACTTCGTTGAAGTTCTGGTAACTTCATCATTGAAGATCTGGTAACTTCATCATTGAAGATCTGGGAACATCATCATTGAAGATCTGGGAACATCATCATTGAAGTTCCAGGAACTTCATCATTGAAGTTCCAGGAAAATCATCATTGAAGTTCTGGGAAAATCATCATTGAAGTTCTGGGAACTTCATCTTTGAAGTTCTGGGAACTTCATCTTTGAAGTTCTGGGAAAATCATCATTGAAGTTCTGGGAACTTCATTATTGAAGTTCTGGGAACTTCATCTTGAAATTCTAGGAACTTCATCATTGAAGTTCTGGGAACTTCATCATTGAATTTCTGGGAACATCATCATTGAAGTTCTGGGAACATCATCATTGATGTTCTGGGAACTTCATCATTGAAGTTCTGGGAACTTCATCATTGGAGTTCTGGGAACTTCATCATTGAAGTTCTGGGAACTTCATCATTGAAGTTCTGGGAACTTCATCATTGAAGTTCTGGGAAAATCATAGTTGAAGTTCTGGGAACTTCATCATTGAAGTTCTGGGAACGCCATCATTAAAGTTTTGGGAACTTCATCATTGAAGTTGTAGAAACTTCGTCATTGTAGTTCTGGGAACTTCATCATTGAAGTTATGGGAACTGCATTATTGAAGTTCTGGGAACTTCATCATTGATGTTCTGGGAACATCACCATTGAAGTTCTGGGAACTTCATCATTGAAGTTGTAGAAACTTCGTCATTGAAGTTCTGGGAACATCATCATTGAAGTTCTAGGAACTTCATCATTGAAGTTCTGGAAACTTCATCATTGAAGTTCTGGGAACTTCATCATTGAAGTTGTAGAAACTTCGTCATTGAAGTTCTGGGAACTTCATCATTGAAGTTATGGGAACTTCATCATTGATGTTCTAGGAACTTCATCATTGAAGTTCTGGTAACTTCATCATTGAAGATCTGGGAACATCATCATTGAAGTTCCAGGAACTTTATCATTGAAATTCTAGGAACTTCATCATTGAAGTTCTGGGAACTTCATCATTGAAGTTCTGGAAACTTCATCATTGAAGTTCTGGAAACTTCATCATTGAAGTTGTAGAAACTTCGTCATAGAAGTTCTGGGAACATCATCATTGAAGTTCTAGGAACTTCATCATTGAAGTTCTGGAAACTTAATCATTGAAGTTCTGGGAACTTCATTATTGAAGTTCTGGGAACTTCATCATTGAAGTTCTGGGAACTTCATCATTGAAGTTGTAGAAACTTCGTCATTGAAGTTCTGGGAACTTCATCATTGAAGTTATGGGAACTGCATTATTGAAGTTCTGGGAACTTCATCATTGATGTTCTAGGAACTTCATCATTGAAGTTCTAGGAACTTCATCATTGAAGTTCTGGAAACTTAATCATTGAAGTTCTGGGAACTTCATCATTGAAGTTCTGGGAACTTCATCATTGAAGTTCTGGGAACTTCATCATTGAAGTTCTGGGAACTTCATCATTGAAGTTGTAGAAACTTCGTCATTGAAGTTCTGGGAACTTCATCATTGAAGTTATGGGAACTGCATTTTTGAAGTTCTGGGAACATCATCATTGAAGTTCTGGGAACTTCATCATTGAAGTTGTAGAAACTTCGTCATAGAAGTTCTGGGAACATCATCATTGAAGTTCTAGGAACTTCATCATTGAAGTTCTGGAAACTTAATCATTGAAGTTCTGGGAACTTCATCATTGAAGTTCTGAGAACTTCATCATTGAAGTTCTGGGAACTTCATCATTGAAGTTGTAGAAACTTCGTCATTGAAGTTCTGGGAACTTCATCATTGAAGTTATGGGAACTGCATTATTGAAGTTCTGGGAACATCATCATTGAAGTTCTGGGAGCTTCATCGTTGAAGTTCTGGAAACTTCATCATTGAAGTTTTGGGAGCTTCATCATTGAAGTTCTGGGAACTTCATCATTGAAGTTCTGGGAAATCATAGTTGAAGTTTTGGGAACTTCATCATTGAAATTCTGGGAACGCCATCATTAAAGTTCTGGGAACTTCATCATTGAAGTTCCGAGAACTCCGATGAAGAGCTGAGAACTCCGATGAAGTTCTGAGAACTCCATAGAAGTTCTGAGAACTCCATGGAAGTTTTGGAAGCTCTGTTAAAAATTAGGGAACCTCAATTAAATCCCTTTTAGAACATGCGTTCTCTCTTGATATTTTTGCTCCGACCATTGTCAATTATTTTTCAAAATCATTTGAACCCATCCTAAATCCTGCAATATTTTCCTATTGGAGAAAATTGTAATTCTTGTTCACCCCCGTTTTATTCTCTTTGGACGTTGAATCAGATGGTGAAGGAAAAATTACCACGAGGGCCACTACAGAGTAAATCTAAACACATGCCCCAACATACATAAAAGCATAGAGGTAACTCTAAGACTAGAAGGTCCCGAAATAACGTGCTCAACTTTTTGGCTCAGCTCTGGTACTCTCTTCGGTCCCAAGCTAATCGATTCACCCCTCGAAACATAGGAAAAACCAATAACCCCTCATTTTATCTGTCAAACTTTCATAGCGAATCAAAACAAACATTGCGTAGTACTAGAATTTCGACTAGAATGGGGTACGTTAATCGTTTGCTTGGGACCAATAGGCTACTAAAGTGGTGAGCCAATTTAAAATCGTCAGTTTCGTATTGATTGTTGATAAAAGTGTTGCGATATAGGGTTACACCTGTTTTTCAATCATTAGGCTCTCTTTAAAAACATTATCTTGCTACCTGTTTCGATTAACCGATGGCTGTGTTGAATAGAAGAACAGTGCCTCCAATAAAGATCATTTTTAAGTCTTAAAGCAGGAGAGCGGAATTTAATAGAAATTCAATATTTTTTACGAATGATCAGAAGCCAAATTGCCTTCTATTTTCAATTAGCTGAGACCTTGAACCGAATAAAATCTTGCAGATTAATTTCAAAACACAACCGACAACAATCTGATAAATCAAAAATCAAATAATCTCTAATCGTCTTTGGAAGCTTATCTCGAGCTCTATATTCAGCAGCAGAAATTTTATCGAGGTTTTAAAGCATCCCACAAGTCTAAATCATGGTGTACTGAACTTGTATCGCCAGGGGTCGAAATGTGCCATTATTTGGTCTTTAACATCGAACAGTCAAGATTAATATAGCGACTAAACTTACAATAGGAAACATTCTAAAGAACGCCTTATTTCTTTATTTCACCACCAGGCGGCAGCACCTCTGCTCAAGACGCCCCTCTCGCAAGCCCAGCAGGCCTACAATGCAGCGACGTACACGGCCGTGGCAGCTAGGGCTGCCTACGGCGCAGCAGCTGCAGCTCAACCAACCGTAGCAGGCTACGCTACCGTTGCTGGGTAAGAAGCTATTCCGATGCAGTACTAGATTAGTGTCAATAAACGAAAATTTAAAATTGTGTTCCCGATTTCTTTTCAGATACGGACGTGAATATGCTGACCCATATCTAGGTCACGGAATCGGACCAGTTCCCGGATACGGGGTAAGTTTCCGTCTGGCCATATATTCTAGTACCTCAACTAAATGTCACATTCTGATTCCTTTTCTTTTTTTCAGGCAACCATGTACCGAGGAACGTACAACCGTTTTGCGCCATATTAGATTTAAGCTGCAAAGTTTGTTCCGTTCATCGCCATCATTTGTATACCTATATTTTTTTTTTGTTTGTTTTGCTCTTTGGTTTGTTAACAAAACTGCACACAAACCCCTACGGAAGGAAGGAAATTTAACCACGCACTAATCAAGGATCGATACCAAAGTTGTAGCAGAAGAAGATGAAGAAGACTAACAGCAGCGTCCGAGGCCTACAACGCCACAGTTTAAATCAACAACAGCAACAACAACAACAACCATGTATGCCGCGCTCTCTATTCCCTTTATATCTGCTATTAGGTATAAACAACGGCATCCGCACTAACTAGGCAGAGCGAGAGACATAGATGTCAAGGATGACTATGAACTACACTGAAGAAAAAAAAAACATGATGATATTCAATTGTGACAAACCACGTGACGGGAAAAGATGTGGAAAGAAGGGTTAATCTCTCTAAAAGTAGGATTTAATTTGTTTGAGTTTTCGCTCGCTAAGTAGTAGATAAGAATTGATACAGTTGCAACAGTCAGTATACTCAGTGGAGGATGTTTTCCCAATTCAGTTACGACAAGCTCCTTCCAAATAGTGTTGTTTATCAAGTTCAGTAGGTAGATTGATGATGATAGTTCCTCCAAAACAACAAACATTTTGTGTTTTCCCTTTGGTCAAAGTCAGCCTCAAATCTTCCAAACATATAGTTTACAGATAGTTTTTTTTTTTCAGTTATCATGCAAAGAATTTATATGAATCATATTGCTTGAACGAGGAAGCAAGATGATCTACTGGATGTGTTGAAAAAGTTAATAAAATTGTAGAATTCATTATTTCGCCCTCGGAAATTTCTTCGGCAGAAATAACCAGAGGATAACGCTCAAAAATTGGAAATAAATTGTATTTTCTGAATGTAATCGTGTGGAATCAAGTGGCACAGAGTTCTAATTGATCTGGTTCTTCCCGCGATTCAAGCTTTGACAGCACGATCTAGTACTGCATCCGCAACAATTGAGATCGTTACGATTTCTCTTCCATTCAGAGAATCACCGACAACCACCACTCGGCAGAATGATTTTATATTAAAATTATTCTACTACTGCAAACAAAAATCGAACAAGAACAAGCGCGCAGAACGCCACACTGTGGAAAACAACAAAAACATAAGGAAAAGGTAGAAACGTAACAAGAAATCAGCCAAAGTTATCAACTAACAAGTATAGAAAACAAGCAAAATGCGACAACAAACCAGTAATATGGACGCAAGTCAAACGCAAGCTAAAGCAAACAAAACGAGTACATAGTCAGTAGAGATGAAAACCGGGAAAACAATACAAAAAAAAAACAAGAAACTACGTTAAAAGCTAGCATTAGAAACGAGTCTCAGTGAACTCAGTAGGTAGTTGATGTGCAATGCATCACACTGACACACACACACACAAACATACATACACTGCACCGATTGGTTTATTTTTTTCGTTTTTTGGCAGCTTACGAATTTTGGTGTTACTCTTCCAAAATTTAGTGTAAATAATGAATCAAAAAAAAAATAACCAGTCCATGAGAATACAGCTGATGAATCCTCCCAACAAGTCAGTCAGCGCACGCGATGCGTGAGGAACCAATACTCAAAGCTCCTTCTAGTGCCGCGTGGCACAGCGGTGACACAAAACACACAAACGTATCGTTGAGATTAAGAATTCTATATAATTTCTCACGACTTCTCAGTTAAACCCGAATTATAGAACAAAAGCTACTCAATATAGTTTATTTTATCGTACACATATCGTGTTGATTTACGACAAAATCTCGAACGTGGTAGCTCGATCGGTTTGGATGCCATTTTGTTTGTGGAGCTCGGATGTAAGTCACACATTATACAAGTATATTTTTTATGTTAATCGTTTACGTTTAGAGGTTAAGTCAATATCGAATACTAGAGAACTACGGGGGAGATTGCGCACACTCATATAAACACAAACACAAACACACACTGTTGATCATCACACAAATACAATGATGCGGACAAAACAAATTCAATCAGGGCATTCTATGTTTGTAAGATTTAGTTCTTTTTTTTTTTTTTTGTTTCTTTTAAATACTATTGAATATTTTAATTTCGTTTTACTGAGAAAAGGTTTACGTTTAAGTGAGTATAGTGGGTAGATGATCGAATGCTTCGAAATTGAGTTGTTTGAAGGTTTGTTTTGTTTTTCGAAATTTTGCGTATCGTTACATCAAGCTCTATTTAGGTACTTGGTGCGATTTAAGGGTAGTATTTTGAGGTTAGAATTGGCGGACAGAAAATTTGTTGACCGGCTTTTTGTGATGAGGCGTTTTTCGCGGAAATTGGTTTTGGTTTCCTGCAGGCTCCTCCTGTAGATAATCTGTAGCTTATATTTAGTGAAGCCTGTTAGAAAATAGTTTTGCTGACCATTCACATTTCAGTTTATATGAATTAATAACCCCACGACGTTTCTAAAAGGGATTGTCAATGATCTATGAAAACCTACCTACAATAATCAGCTGTACCTACCGGAGCTAGCAGCTCGTGGAATCGCTTGTTCCTTGAACTTCGATGCATACTTCAAGCCGTTATTTGATTTGACGTCTGGCGGATTTCCTTTGGAGTTATCTTCAAAATCAAATGTTTACTGAAGTCATGAATGGACACTGAACAAACTGTCGCTTGAAATCGAATCTTCCAAATAATGTCTTTTTTCGGTTGGAGATTTATTTTGGAAGCCTTTAGAAACGTGATTTTACAATGTTGGGATGTTGTACATTTGAAGGAGTTCCGTTCTTGGTCTGTTGAGACACTTCAAGGCGTCCGGTCGGAAGGATTTCTGGAGTCAGGTTAAGTGCATTTCTGCAAGAATGGGGGAACTACTCTCGGCTCTACTCATTGAGACACTTCAGGAGCTTGGTCTAGAGAACTTTGTTGCCTGGTTCAGAGAACTTCAAATACAGGGTGGTCTGAAGGATGTCTGGAACAAGGTTCAGTGAACTTCTGTGATCAGGATATTTGGAGGTTCGGAGAACTTCGAGAACAAATCTAAAAGATTTTGACCGCCAGCTTAGGAAGTCTTTATAGGGACTTTGAGGTTGAGCTCTATAGATATAGTGCTATGGGTGTTAGTCTTGACCCGTTGAGAGACTTCAGGGGGTCGGTCCAGAGAACTTAATTGACTGGTTCAGAGAACTTCAAGGATAGGTTGGTCTGACGGATGTCTGGAAACAGGTTCAGTGAATTTATGTGACAAGGAAATTTCGGAGGTTCGGAGAACTTCGAGAACAAATCCGGAAGATTTTGGCCGCCAGGTTCGAAAGCTTTCGTGGGGACTTTGAGGTTGATCTATGCATTTAGTGCTATGGGTGATGGCCTTGACCCGTCGGGAAACTTTAGGCAGTCGCTCCAGAGAAAATTGTTGACAGGCTTAGAGGACTTCAAAGGCAGATGATGGTCTGATGAATTTTTGGAGACAGGTTGCTTGCAGGTTGCCTGCATTTCTGGATACGATTTTAGTGCACTTGTGTGACAAGAAGATTCAGAGGACTTCGAGAACATATTTAGGATATTTTGTATACCAGGTTTGGACGTCTTCAGGGGACTTTAAAGTTGATCCACGGCCGTTGAGACACTTTCTAGAGGTCTCTTCGGAAAAAAATTGTTGACAGGCTTAGTTGACAGTTCGAAAACAAATTCGGAAGATTTTGAACACAGGTTAGAAAGTCCTCGGGGAACTCTGAAATAGATCTACGGGACTTCGACAACTAGTCTTGGCCCGTTGAGACACTTCAGGGAGTCGGTTCAGAGGACTTCAAAGGCAGAAGTTGGTTTGAATGACTTCTGGAGACTGATTTAGTGCACTTTTGTGGCTAGGGAATTTGAAAATAAATCCAGAAGATTTTGAATGCCATGTTGGAAGTCTTCAGGAGGCTTTATCAACCTATTTACGGGACTTCGGGAGCTAAGTAGTCTCGGCCCGTTGAGCCACTACAGGGGCCCGGTCCGGAGAACTTTATTGACGGAATTAGAAAACTCCAAAGGCAGAGAGTAATCTGAATGATTCCTGCCAACAGATTTTTTGCACTTCTGTGGCAAGTGAGCTGACAAGGAAATTTGTACGTCGTAATGCTTTTAAAGAGCTTTTCTTTGATATTCACTGTTTGTGAAGCCGTCTATATTTGGAAACTCTCCCTAGCCTTTGGAAACTCTCCAAAATGGACAAATTGGTCCTATTGATTGAACGGCAAGTTCTTCTATGAAGTCTCCTTGAAGAAATGGAACTTGAAGAACTTCTCTGTCCGAATCCGAGTCTGGTCTTTGCGGATGGATCGTAGGGATTTCCGAGGGGGACGACACATCTAAATCTCAATTCTAGGTGCTCAACAAATCTCATACTAGCTAATCAATCTTCGAAACATCTTCTCTAATTTCTCGCATCTACTTGCATCGTGCATCATCTTTTTGCAAGAAATCTTCAGAATCGTCATAAATCTTTTTACTATCTACTCAGCGTGCGCGCAGCTAACCACAGCAAAAACATTTTTTCCTTCGTAGATAGAGTCGCCCCCTTCGGGGATTTCAAGGGCTAAGTTCGGATGAGTTTCAGTGTTCGGAAATTCGGAAATCCGGATTTAGATGAACTTCGGAACTGGGTGTGGTCTATGACATTTTTACGGGTCTACTGGTTTCGGACTGCTGGTTCTGGCCCCTTATTATGGGTGTCACTTCTCGGTAAAAGCAAACTGAACCCGCATAAACAATAACCATAAGAAGCGCCTAGCCACCAATTCAAGATATGATCCAAACTATATGAGGTATGGTCACACCATCTATGATATCGTTTGTGTATGGTACCCGTTTATAAGGGAAGTGACCAGTTATCACTCACGCAGAAATGATTGCCGTGTAAATCAAATGGGATGATGACAAGGTGTCACTTCATCGTGAAGTGACATCGGTATTAAGGGTCTCTGACAGGATTTTAAAGGTCTTGTGGTGTTAGAATAAAATGAAAATAATGCCCATGATTGTCACGCTTTTTCAACGACACACGGCTAATTCAATGCGTCGGTACCATCTCCCTCTTTTGGCTAGCAGCAGCTGTACTCTTCCAGCTACTTCTGAAGCCGCACGAATCGCAAAGGACGTTGATTTGCTGATAATGCTTGATAATGCTGCTGTAAGAGAGTTGAGCACGATGTCCGAGTTTGTGATTGTTAATGGTGTCCCCTGCTGGGTCGTTCGGATACTGAATATTGATCAGAAATGGAACGATGACGTGTTTGCTGCTGAAGACCAACTTACTGAACCACTGGAATGATGAAACTGTATTCCACTACTGCAGCCGGTTCAAAACCGATACGGGACTTCAGCTGGTAAATGTGTGATCGGAGCACTTTTCGCCAACCAAGCTGTTGATTCAGAAGAACATTGTATTTGACGTTGCCGATTATTTCGATGGCCTTCGTTGCTCGATTATAGCTTGGCGTAAACTGGTGATCCAGCCTCAATGTTCCGTTTGTGTTGCGCTTACTGACTGCTGCCAGGGTGGTCATGGGACGTAGAATATCCAAAGTAGTCCTTAATATCTAGCATGGCGGATGGTGTTGAAGAGATCCTCGTATACTTGGTCGAACGAAAAAATAAGTTTTCTGACTCGTTATAGAGATTGCGGATGAGAGAGATTCTATTATGTCTTCTCTGGAGTTCTTCGCTAAGTTGCTGTTGGTTTTTCTTCAGTGACTTGTTCCAAAAGGCTGTTCTGGATACTCCATCTTGACCTCTGGCCGTGTTTCCGTTGCTCCGACTCATCGGCGCTCGCTTCCAGTTAGTCTAAATTACCCCCGTAACGTGGGTAGATCACCTTTTCGTGGTACGTTACGGGATGTAAGATCTACCACCGATTCCTAGTCCTGACTACTTCAAACTAGGGGAACAGGATTTTTCAGTAATCCAAGAAACACAACTTAGTCCTTGTTACTTTTAATGCCTTGTTGATAGTGACAAGACTCGGTTTTGTCTACCGAGGATGATCTTGAAACAAGGAAAAAAATGAGTTAGTTGTCTTCATCTATGTGATTCCTAATCTTCTATTCGTTGTTCCCTAGTTTGAAGTGGTTAAGACTAGGGTTCTGATGCATGGTCATTATCGGTGTCATACCTTAATTTTGTTACTAAGGAATCCAATTTTGACTGGCAAAGGGGCGCGCCTTTGGAGGGTGTTTCAACACTCCGAAGGGTATAAATAGCGGGACCTTTCAATTAGAGTCGGATCCTTGCGATAAATGCAAGAGTGGCAACTGTAAAAAAAATCGAATACTTCATCATTTCTCAATAGTGATGGAGTAATACGACATGCACTAAACTAAGGACACGGGATATACTACTATAGATCACTTTACTGGTCGCAGTAGTGTTAGGTTCCGAACAGAGGAAAAAAAATAGTCTAAATTACGTCATTTTCTAACAATGACTAATACAGGAATCAACCTTCTCTCAGCGATTCTAACGCGATGTCTTGGTAACATTCTTCACCAGCAACGACTTACAGTGCACCTCTTGCAGTTTCCTCTCCGCTAGTTTCGTCTCGTTGGATGCGCGCTTTTGATCAATTCAGTGCTAACATTTGAAAACGGCGCAAAAGCCATTTGTAAACAAATGGTTTGTGGGCCCTTTACTCGCTACCCGAAGAACGCCCACGCAAACCAACAGCATCGTCAGGAAGGGGAAAATTTCCCCTACCCGATGTTGCTGTTGTGTCGCGTGGGTGTACTTCAAGTAGTGAGTAAAGGGCCCACAAACCATTTGTTTACAAATGGCTTTTGTGCCGTTTTCAAATGTTAGCACTGAATTGATTCCTCCGATTCGGAAAGTGGATGGTCCATCAATCGAGAAATCAAACAGGACTAGAATCCTGTTTGATTTCTCGTTAAATCATACAGAGTTCGATCTTTTCCGTTAGGAACCATAGCGTTCCTTTATGATTTCTTGATGAAATGTTGAAGCACTCATAGTAGAATCGACCATTCGGGTGACAGATTTCCTTTCAAATTTCATTAATCGACTCATGCAAAAATAAGAAAATCTCTATTACACCAAATAGCTCCCACAAATCCATCGCTGATAAAGGCGAGTTAATTCCTAGTTTCAACACTTCAAAATCACTTCCATCCGTCTATTTCAGTTTCGCTAAACGTAACCTAAATCTAAATGTTAAATCTAAACTGAGATTCTTATTTTCCCAATCACTGATTCCTTAAACATGAAGGGGCTTATTACGGATGTCACTTCACGGTGAAAACTTGTCACTTGTCGTCACGGTGAAGTGATTCCCATTTGATTTGTACGGCAATCACGGCTCTTATTATGAGTATCACTTCCTTATCACCGTGTAGTGACACCCGTAATAAGGCCCGAAAGCTTTTGAAGTATTTCTGAGACACTGAGATTCTTCTTTTCCCAATCACTGATTTCTTCTGTTGAACACGAATGCTTCCGAAGTACTTCTCAACAGTTTTCTTTTTTTCCGTTATCAAATAC
This sequence comes from Ochlerotatus camptorhynchus, assembly GCF_037179485.1. Lineage (NCBI taxonomy): Eukaryota > Metazoa > Arthropoda > Insecta > Diptera > Culicidae > Ochlerotatus > Ochlerotatus camptorhynchus. The sequence continues at coordinate 14,487,505 of NW_027040818.1, read as the reverse complement.
AAATGTTTGAATCAAATTTACAGATTTGCAGCGGTTTACCACGACTTCTCTGTGCTACGACTGTCAAGGCTGGCGCACAATGTATAAGTTTCCGGGGTTTTTCGACATGGGCTTACTGTCGAAAAACTTGAAAACTTATCCATTGTGCGCCAGCCTGATGAGACATTATTTTAGACGCCATTTTGACCGCGAAAAGCAAAAAGCAGAAAAACGTGCCCTTCGGAAATGTTCCCGATCATTCTGTCAAAATCGTGCACGATCAATCGAATTTACTCGCTTGTTAGTTTTGTTGTCACAAGTGGTTAATTTGCTTTAAATCTTGATTTAAAACTCGAGGTGGAAGTGAATGGGATCGACAAAATATCGCAGTGCTCAGAAAATGAAGCTCTTTCAGATGATGTCGGTATAGTTTCCGATATATTTTTCAAAATTAAAGAACCCAATTGCATTATCTTTTCTGGCGAGCTCCGTAGCAATTCAAATCTATTCCACCCACATCAATTCCTCTGCCCGGAGAACGTCTCCTCACAAAAAGCCATCGACAACGCTAAGAAATCATCTTCCAACGGTTGCAACAGTAGAATGCGTAAAATTTTCCGTTTTTAGGTTAGTCACATTTTCAAATTTCACCTATTTTTAACGCACATTACCGCATAGAAAAAAAGGAAGCAAATCCCAGTGTAGAACAACCATTCTTCCAGAACCCAACGTCGTCCCGCAGTTGGTACATTTTTGACGAACGACACGAGAGGATCGCGGGAGAAAGAGAGAGAGAGAGAGAGAGAAAACAAAGAACCCAAGATCTGCATAACAAAACAAGTATTTTTCTACAGTAGTACTATTTTCTAGAGTGCATATGTGCAAGTAATCTCTAAACCGAAGGGGAACTATTTTTTTTCTATCGAACTCTTTGTACCAAGTGTAATTTGACCCTGAACGAAAATAAAAAAAAAACTTAAACAGCTCAATGACGGCAACAAAAACGAGAGAAGAAAACCAAAACATTAGAATGTAGTTCAGTATGCTCTAATTAGTATTTAGTAACCGAAGAAGAGTTAGGGCAGAGGAGAACCACGCGGATTACGAAACCCTCTACTAGGAAGGTAGGATTTTTTTTCTTGTTTATTTAGAAACAGAAGCGTCTCTCTAAGAATGCGCAAGCCATATTTGATTTAAGGTCAAACATATACGTGTTAGGTTTTAATTGGTTATAGTTTTTTTTTCCACTGTTTTTTTTTTTATTTTACCGTAGAGTAGAATTTTCGAATCATACATGCATACACTCAAGAAGAGGAAGAAATATATTCTAGTGATAATCGTAATTCCTTCCCCCCTGATTTTAGATCACGCGCGACAACACAGCCGGTGAGGAGCCATTTTTTTATCGAACCCAAATCGAGCTTACTCTCTAATTGAGCATTTCTAGCTCAAATCGTTAAAAAAAATGTCAATTTTGTCTCGACCCCTTCTGATTAGAATGAAACATTACTCGCGTGTTCGCTGCTACTAATGGTTGCATTTTTCATTTAAATATGATTTTTTCCTCCAGAGTAACTTTTGAAAAGGGCGTATAAAAAAATTGATTATTTTTTTTTCAAAAAATCATAACTTGAAAACTATTGATCTGATTAAAACGGCATATGAGAAGAAGTTTTAGGTAATTAAATTATCTTTGCGAAAAAAATACACTGAAAGAAAAAACTTCGTAAATTAGTATTTAAAAAACGTAAAACGATGATTATCTCAAAACACCCCCCCTTCGATATTTATAATTTTTTTTTTGAAAAAAACTGAAATAATGCCCTAATATTTGGTGAAAAGTGTATGCTGGTAACTTTCTTAAAAAGAAAGCTATAATTTTTTAAATTTTTGTTGATTTTTACAAATTGATAAAAATGCATATTTTTTTATAAAATAATAATTTATTTGGATTCTACGCATAAATTTCAATAACTTTGCATATAAAAACTTTTTTCCTAAGTCCAGCCGTTCTCAAGTTAATGCGAATTAAAAAAATATAATTATAACAATTTTCAACATATTAGGCCATTTTCAAATGTTCGTCGAGATGTCCATTAACGAGATTTTATTTCATGATTGTATATTAAAAACCAAACAATTCATTCTCAGATATGGTAGCTGTCAAACTTACCCGTTTCTATCTAGAGGCAGCGGAAGTGAAGCACGTTGATGTGGTCAAATGAAAGATTTGTTGAGATAAGAAACAGTATATATTTATTAATTTAATTTACAACTCATATTATTTGAATACATTGAATAATTTGGGTGTATCGTTTGAATTAGAGAATATTTTTACTGCAATTTGGTTGTTTGAAACTGGAATATAGCAATGATATTTTCGAGTTCCAGGAATTGGTTTCACTTTCTTAAAAATTGGATCAAATTCCGTGTCAGCCTTTTTGTATTCTTCCGTAGAAACATAACAAAATGACATTTTTGTTTGAAGATCTTCTTTACGACTATTTGCCCAGTCGTACAGTTGTTTAGGGTTCGTTATAGGGTGCTCGTGGTGCTTAGCTAAACTTGCTCTGGTTGCCATTCTCTTAAGGGTACCGCCAATCGCATCACAAGGACCTTTGCCGTGTGAAGTTGCAAAAAAATGCCATTCCATTTCTACATTATGCTTATCTTTAAATCCACAAAGGCTAGCAATTTTTTTTTATGTTTTTGTATTGTGATGCTGCTCTATCTAACATAAAAATACACTTTTGGACTGTTATTTGCGACTTTAAAAATTCTAATAATTTTGAGATAAACAACTGAACTGCTACTGTGTCATGCTTTGAAATTGATTTAGGTAGAGGTTTACAACACTTGAAATTGTTATCCATCGTAAAAAACTACTTGCTTTTTAACTTGAAACGCTAAGAGAGATGAACTGAATGGAACAGGTGAAGAACTTGACTTAAATGATCTTTATTTCTTGTATTGTGTGGTTTACATGTATACCTTATCAAGTGACACAGATGCGTCTTTTCAGCTTTAGTTCCTTTTCAATTAAAATTATTATTAATTACAGTTCCTAGTCCTATCAGGCCTGTTTTAAGAATGACCACCTTGGTGGGATTGGTTTGTTTAAAATTTGAAAAAAGGAGACTACTTATAACTACTATTTACAACTACAACTAACCTACAACTACTATATACATGTTCTGATAAAATACATTTTTGTGCAAATTTAGTCTTAATTTCGTTAATTCGGGAATCTATTTTGGCAATGCCTGCCTCTTCATGTAAATTTGTTATTCTAGTGTCGAAAGGACGATCAAGTACCATCCTCAGCACTCTATTCTGAGTGACCTGAATTTTGTTCCTGTGAGTCTGTGCACATGATTCCCACACCGGAGCTGCGTAGAGGATCGCAGGTGCTATGATTTGTTTGTAGACAGCCAGTTTGTTCACCCTTGAGAGGCGGGATCTGCGGCAAATCAGCGGATACAGAACAGGTGAAGAACGTCCCAATATATATATATATATATATATATATATATATATATATATATATATATATATATATATAGCAGAATAATTACAATGTTGACATTATACCTATCTTCATTAGGTACAATTGATTATAGCAAACTTTTTTAAGTGTGAGTGTAAGAAGCCTCCACGGGGTGCTCTTAAGGCACAATATGGTATACGTCAGAGAAGTACCTAGAGAATTTATCTCAATTCAGGTTTAATAACATATTTGTTTACCTGTTAATGTTTTGAGCCTCTGTTATGACATACACAATTCTATCCAGGTATACAACTAATAGAGGACAGAAAAAAGGCACATGAGTGGGTTTGTTGATTATTTGGGTATATTTGAGAGTATTTACTTATAAACTTGTTTCTTTTCTGCTGCGTCTAAATAGAAACGGGTAAGTCTGACAGCTACCATATTTGAGAATGAATTGTTTGTTTTTTTAATATATATTCATGGAAAAACATCTCGTTGCTGGACATCACGACTAACATTTGAAAATGGCCCAAAATGTAGAAAATTATTATAATTATTTTTTTAAATTGCATTAACTTGAGAACGGCTGGACTTAGGAAAAAAGTTTTTATATGCAAAGTTATCGAAATTTATGCGTAGAATCCAAATAAATTAGTATTTTATAAAAAAATATGCATTTTCATCAATTTGTAAAAATTAACAAAAATTTAAAAAATTATAGCTTTCTTTTTAAGAAAGTTACCAGCATACACTTTTCACCAAATATTAGGGCATTATTTCAGTTTTTTTGAAAAAAAAAATTATAAATATCTAAGGGAGGGTGTTTTGAGATAATCATCGTTTTACGTTTTTTAAATACTAATTTACGAAGTTTTTTCTTTCAATGTATTTTTTCCGCAAAGATAATTTAATTACCTAAAACTTCTTCTCATATGCCGTTTTAATCAGATCAATAGTTTTCAAGTAATGATTTTTTGAAAAAAAAAATCCATTTTTTTATACGCCCTTTTCAAAAGTTACTCTGGAGGAAAAAATCATATTTAAATGAAAAATGTAACCATAAGTAGCAGCGAACACGTGAGAAATGTTTCATTCAAATCGGAAACACTCATGACCAACCGGTTTGCGTTTTGGGCTGGAAATGCTCTATTGCTTTTTGAATTGAACTTTTTAATACGAGTAGAGGAAAACCGAGTCATCAAGCACTAAATTATGATATTATTCCATCGAGTTTTGATGGGCTGCAAAAAATGCTCTCTTCTCTAGCAACCTCCGGAGGCAAAGGATTATTAGAAGACAAGAAAATCTGACATGTTTAATTTTTCGGAGCTTGCTTAATGAAATCCGCTGACGTTTACCTGTTTGATGGAAACGTGCAAAATCAAGGCTTAGTAAAGAACATAGCGTTCATGTGTAACGGACTCCTGTACATAGTTGAGTGTCTATATTTTTGTCTCTCTAACAGCAAAAAAAATACCGTTTATAACTCGAAATCGTAAAAAAAAACTAAAGCAAAAGATTTAAACTCATGTTTTCCATCATTCGCTCCCAGTAAAGCTAGTATTCAAATCAAGGAGGTTGGAACTGACCGCCGAATTGTACCCTTTCTCTCTATATTAAAAGGGACAGTGAAGTAGCTTTAAAACGATACTCTTCCACGTTGAGATGCAACCAGAGTAAAATATATTTAGAAATCCACTAGCCCTGCAGCTCCGATAGGCTAAAAGAAAAAAAAAATGCGAGAAATCCAAGTAGAAACAGCCAACATCACACAATTTACGCTCTTGAGATAGTTGAAAAATAAATGGTCTGAAGTGAGGTTAGGAAAAGCTGAGACACACACACAGACCCACACACCCAGAAACGCTAAACGTAAGCTCAAAATATATTGTCACACAAATTACAAATAATCTTAGCGCTTAGAAAGGAAAACAATTGAAAAATTGAACAAAACTTCACAAATAGAGAACTAGTTCTAGAGGTAATTTAAAAAATTAAAAATCTAAAAAAAAAAACAAACAGAGAAAGTCCAAAAACTTCTCATTTTCGCCAAATTATTATTACTATTGATAAGATTAAAGAAAAAAACAGTACATTATAATAATAAACTCTAATCATAGTGTTATTGAATCACACCAGGAACGGTCAAGCTTACGCGAAAAAGAACAGTGGATTGAGTAAAAATAAACACTCGGACAGAGACTACAGACCCGTAGGAAGTCGCGCTAGCCAACCCATTTTTCGATCCTCCCTCTTCCCATATTCTCCAAAGCAGGCATAAAAGCAAACACAATACGTAGAGATGAGAAACAAGTACATGCGAGAGATTAAGTTAGAGACAAAAAAAAACACATAGACAACAGGAACAGAACCCACGACACCCGGAAAACACACGTACCAATATTAGAAAGAAGAAGAAGAAAAAAACGTAATGCGAATGAGTAGAAAACACAAAATCAAAGAAGATAAGACAACATAAACACCCTTGATAGCGCTGTCAGCGAGACCCAGTCAAGCGGCGAAATAAATACACACACACATACTTACATACAAACACACTCAAAACGATAGGAAAGGTAAAAAGCAAAAACTGATGAAAAAGGTATTTGAGAAAAATGAATAGGTCTTATAGGAAGCAAAAAACAGAAAATAATTGAAAAAAATACCACTTGTTCTTCTTATTTTGTAATAAAATCTCGTAAAATGCCAAAAACGGTGGGGTACCACCGGCCCGGTTAATGATCCGAACAGTCCAAGAGAAGCCTTAGTCGTTAAGTAATATTTGTAAATAAGTGTAAATGGAATTCGAGGAAGTGACACTCGGGGTAATGTAGCACAACCGCCATCGCCTGAGTTGACGAGCCGAGTGACGTATATATCGGAACATAGCAGTTTGAGGAGGACATAAGGTGGCAGGATGGTGACTGGAAACGATTGGCTCAGGACCGACTCCAGTGGAAAATGGTTCTCCTGTTGGTGCAAACTATTACGGACTGTAGCCCAGCAAGTAGTGCAGAAGTCTCTAATGTCAATGATGTTATATGAACGAAAGCCATTAACAGAGAAGGACTTATCAAGACGTACGGATGCCGTGTCATCAACAAATTACTGCTTATCTTATCTTATCTAACACCAACACCGCCAATTCTTGAAAGCATCCTGGAAAACGATATATATATATACATACATCATTTTTTTTTTTGTCTATTTGATATATGTTTCACATCGAAGATGCGTCACACATATCAATACGGCCAGGCCGCATTTAAGGGGCCAGATGATTCAGAAAACATCAGGCCTGCTTAAATCGAATTTAAACACGATCCAATAAATGGATGAAACGTGGACATCTCGTACCGTTCCGATTTTGGTTATTTAAATGATTGGTTGGAAGTGGGAAACATCAAAGCTAGAAAGGTTAAGTGATGCACTTACTCTCGTCCTAGCCTTTTATGACTTATGGCTATAGCGCCATTACTCGCTTTCTGAAAAGAGAAGAAGGAAAGGAAAAGGAGGACAAAGGGAAAAGGATTATGTGAAATCTATGAACATAAACAATATTTTTGATTTGTAATATACAATATAGAAATGCAAAACGGCGCGGTGGTCAACTACCCGAGTCATGTCACTATTATCAAGTCATAAAAGGTAACAAGGACTAAAATGTGATCCTTTGATTACTGGAAAATCTTGATTCCCTAGTTTGAAGTTGTAACGACTAGGGTTCGGTGGTAGATCTTATACCAGTGACGCACCACAAAAAGGTGATCTCCCAACGTTACTTGACATGTGTTGGCTGTTGACATGTGTTCACGTAGAAGTCCAAATTGTAGACGAAGCTTGACGAAGATCAACATGAACTAGTCCGGTTTATGGAAGCTGGAAGCTACCCAGCGTGCTTCGGAATACTTCTGGAAACTGTTGCTTGAGTTGATTGGTGAACTGATAGGAACGGTGGTGAACGACGTTAACCAAGCTGCTTATCGGCACAGACCACAAATGGAACCGATCCATAGTCTGGATTCCAAGAACGTTGAGTTCAGCGCTGCTCGAGATGAAAATGCGACCAGCCTTGGTAGCATTTCCGATGGTGATCTCAGTCTGGAACTCGGCGAGAAGGTTGAGGTTGCCACCAGAAGCTGTGAATGCAGATTCTTCCGTCGGTTGAGTGGGTGGTTGTCCGATACTTACCCATATCTCTTCTGAGATGATGGTGATGTCGGACGCTGAGTCGTGTTGAAGTTTTACTGCTGCACCATTCGAAGGCGCCGGTTTGTTGCTGGAATAGTACCCTTCCTTGTGTCTTTTTTACTTGCATCTGGAACAGAGTGCTGGTCGCCACACTTCCAACATGGCGTTTTCGGCAATTTTTGGATCTTCTTAAAAAGTTGATTCTTCCACGAGCTTCTCCAGGGTTACCTTGCTGGTGGCTTCTTCCAATTCGTTGACTGCGGTTTCGTCGACTTCCAGCTTCGAGATCAGTCGATTTGAGTCCGCAGACAAAACGGAGAGCTTTGAATTGGTCCGTTTTGAGCTTGGACAGATCGCTTGCCAAGGATTTCCCCGATTTTCCAGGTTTTCAATTGGCTGCCGCTGCCTCGTGATGCGATTCGTTAGCTGCAGGATGGCGTTCCGGAGTTCCACATCGGACATTTTCTTGCTTGAGGCTTCGAGAAACTTGAGGGTCTTCGAGATGTTTCCAAACAAGGCCAACAAGTAAAACTAGTTGTTGTTAGGAGCTACTGTTTATTACGTCTAACTTGGTTTGTGGTTGGAATACTAATCGTGTCATCAACAAATTACTGCTGATCAGAAACGGAGTAATTGGACCAGCAAACGGAGATACTCAAGAGAAACCAGCGAGGATTTTAGACCCCTCTTCCCCTTGGGTGGACAATTATCCATACAAATTAAAATAAAAACTATTGATGTCAACATATCCAGATGTCTCTTGGATCGTCTTCATATTCAGATAACGTAGGAAGCTGCACCCATGGGCTAACTTCACAGAATGTTTATGTAAATTTCTGATATCAACGGTCTTAACAGTCAATGTCCAGTACTTTACAGTCTAAACCAAGAAACCATATAGTTGATCGCCATATCCAGCATTTTACAAGCGATTATGGCCGCCACAATCTGGCTCAGTTTTTGGTAGGGAACATATGATTTGACGTTTGGGTTGTGTCGTTTGACGTGTTAACGTTCAAATTTGATCGTTTACACGTCAAACGACACAACCCAAACTTCAAATCTTATGTTTTCTACCAGAAAATCAGCCAGATTGTGGCGGCCATAAGCGATCGTAAAATACTGGATAGGGGAAATGGATGTAATGTCGGCCTAAATGCCCGTATTTTAGGCCCATACATATATTCAGCAATCGACTAAATTTTCAATAGCGACCAAAAATATCCATTTGTACCGTCTCAATGAAGCGTTCATCTAGATAAAATTGATAAATAGCAGATTTTTAGCGATGAACCCAATCTTAGATCCATAGGCCAACATTAGAGCCAATTTCCCTATTCCAATAATTACCTCCAGAGTCCATATATGGTATTAGAAAACTCCGGATTCAACTCCAAATATCTTAGGGGTTATGTCCAGTGCTCTAAACCCATAAACGCCCGAATTATTTCACAATAAAAATAAACTCGTGATTTTTTCTGGAGCATTTTGATGTACAGGGTAGGGTGTTCACATATTATTGAGGCGTTTCTCAAAAGAATCGTACGCGGCACGCACCTGGTCCATCGGCGTCTCGTCCCAGATCATGGAAATGAGCTTCTTAAATTGGTCCATAGTGCTCACTTGATGTTCGCTCTGCTTGGCCAGCATATACGACAATACATGAAAGGCCAGGGCATTAAGGTCCGGGGAGCTGGGAGGCCACAAAGTCTTATCGAGAAAATCAGTCAAATTCTCCCGACACCACGCTTGGACGATATTCGGCGTGTGGGCCGGTGCGCCGTCCTGTTGAAAGACGTAATGATCCTTCCCGTAGAGGTCCCGAAGTGCCGGGGCCACAACCTTCTCCTGAACCTCGGTCTAATAGCAACAATCAATACGAAACTAACGATTTTAAATTGGCTCACCACTTTAGTAGCCTATTGGTCCCAAGCAAACGATTAACGTACCCTATTCTAGTTGAAATTCTATTACTACACTATGTTTGTTTTGATTCGCTATGAAAGTTTGACAGATAACATCAGGGGTGTGTGGATTCATGCAGAACATGCAAGGGTGAGTGAAATAGCTTGGGAGTGCTTGGGACCGTTGTTCTAGTACTGAGTGAGCCAAAAATAATAATGATTTTCTTCGGGACCCAGTGGTCTTAGAGTTACCTCTATGATCCCATTGCACATCGGACCGACAGATTTGCTGGAGCAGGATCTTCAGGAACGATAGAAAGTGGGAAATCAAGACGAGCGGATCGAAAATGGTCATTAGAACACGCAGCACTTCCCGCTTCGTCGGACGTCGTTGGCCTTCTAGCTGAGCCGGGTCGTAGCGGCTCCATCCGACTTTGTAGGTAAAGACGTCGTCGCTCTTGTTCCACCACATGTCTAACACCTTCTCAGTGGCCAGCTCTGGAGATAAGTCGAGACATTTTTCGTCGGTGTTTGCCTCCTGTAGCGATGAAAGTACTTTTCTCGAGTTGCTTACCCAATTTCGGATCTCAAAGCCACCCTGCTCGTGTATATGCTTAACGTCCTTCGCCAACTGGATTGCTTGCTCTTCGGTATCCACACTGACGAGCATGTCATCTACGTAATGCGACTTCATGATAGCTTCAACAATCAATACGAAACTAACGATTTTAAATTGGCTCACCACTTTAGTAGCCTATTGGTCCCAAGCAAACGATTAACGTACCCTATTCTAGTTGAAATTCTATTACTACACTATGTTTGTTTTGATTCGCTATGAAAGTTTGACAGATAACATCAGGGGTGTGTGGATTCATGCAGAACATGCAGGGGTGAGTGAAATAGCTTGGGACTGCTTGGGACCGTTGTTCTGGTACTGAGTGAGCCAAAAATAATAATGATTTTCTTCGGGACCCAGTGGTCTTAGAGTTACCTCTATGCTAATAGTACGCGGCGTGATTTTCACGTTTTTCTCGATAAACACCAGTGGTAACTTTGATTTTCTCATAATGGTGGATATATTACCACTGAAAAACCGACATGTAACTTAAACTTAACTCTTGATCGAGAATCCATAACGGCCGATTCAAATGTGCAGCGATTCCATCTGTCAAAAGCATAGAAATGTTTTATATAGATAAAAATAATTTGTCCGAAAACCAACTCCTAAATTTTGTACGCGTGTTCGTGGCTAGGATAAATAGTTTCCGCGAACATGGGGGCAGATGTCAGTTTTGTACTTTGATCAGAAATTTCTTTGTTATTTGTATGATCATTCATGTCGGTTTGTCGGTGGTTAAATCACAATTTTACTTTGAATGTCATGCTACAATATAAAAAAAAAAAATCCCATACCACGTTTTGATAATCAAGTTGTACATCGGACATGTTGCATTGGACGATTTTTCTCAATGACATCAATGATTGTTAGATTGGACGTTTTGTTCTACATAGTAGATTCCCTTTCACAGATTTCATAATAGAGTACCTAACATTAGATTGGTTTTCCACGAGGGGGGCGACACATCTAAATCTCAATTCTAGATGCTCCGAGAATCTCACACTAGCGAATGAATCTTCGAAAAAACTTCTATCATTTTTCACATCTACTTGCAACGAGCATCATCTTTTGGCAAGAAATCGTCAGAATCGTCATCAATCTTCTTTCTATCTAGTCAGCGTGTGCGCAGCTAACCACAGCAAATCAAAAACTTTCCTGCATCGCAGATAGAGTCGCCCCCCTCGGTTTGCCATGCCTTTAGAAAATGAGCACCAATCATGTTAGGAAGTCCAAATGTCCGAAGTAACTGTGAAGTTCCGTTGCTAAGTGCATCCTTCTGTTCATTCATACGTTTACCCCTCGTTGTATATAACGGATTATAGCTGCAATGCGTTAAAATAACACTTTGAAGAAAATTCTTCAAAAAATATCGTCAAGTGTATTTTGTATGCGCACTAGCATCTATCATCCACATTCCCAAGCATTGTTTTGCAATTTTTCACTAGTTGCTTTTCCCTCGTTCTGTAAACGCGTCAGCTGTGTTGAATAAAAACAAACCAGATGGAAGTCAGTGATGTCGGTTCTACGAAATTTTCCGTAGATCTATAGAATTGATTGATTGATAAGTTCGAAATGAGGTGGCTTGCTCAATGCTTCAGTGGCGCCACCATGACAAATGCAAGCACATTCCCAACTAAAACATTATTTGCGATGAATGTGATTGTAAGTGTTATGTCTGTTTGTCTGTGGTGTATGTTAACCTTTCAAAAATGATCCATGTTCCACTGTTCAATTGACCTTTTAACAAACCATATTATTATTTTGGAATTATTTTTTTTTTAATTTCTGCATCAACAGGCTCGTGGCCTCAATGATAGCTAGTTAACACTACTGACTGTCATGTACATAATAAAACAATACTAAAATCTTAAAACTACTCGTTACGATTTGTTCTCCACGAAAATAAAGCGATAAATTTTTGTGTGACATGTAAAAGTTAAACACACACACACTTAGAAAAAAATAATTTTACACGTGACCTAACAGGAAGAGGTGACAATTGGCTTCTTACTCTTTAATTTCTATCTCTATATCTATCTTTATCTATGTCTATCTCTATCTTACGCACATCAAATCAGCCAATCACGAGCTGGTTCACGTTTGACAGAAAAGTGGTTCATTTTTGCCCTCGTATTGTCACCTCTTCTCTTAGCACGTGACGAAATCCATCTTTGACATATAGGATCAGACGTAAACAAATATTTCATGTAAAATTAAGTGCAGACTGAGACTGAAAAGTTTGTTACTCGACGAAAAGTACGTTTGATTGAGTTGAATTGACGCTAAACAAGATTAAATAAATGATTTATTTTTAATTTTTGACACTAAATTTATTAGTTGACAGCTCACTCCCGTAGAAAGTCCAACCGAGGGGCGCTAAGATTATGATTTTTGTTAATGTAATTGCACTTATTTAAAATATATGCCAACATTTCAAAGGGGCGTAGTTGCTTTTGTAAACAATGACTTTAGCCTTCGATTTCTCGCAAATAAAAGCTCACTCCTCCAAATTAACAATGATAGCTGGTAGAGGAAACATTCCTATACCTGTTGGTGTAATTAATTTTCATGAGTGAGTTTTAATTTGCGAGAAATCGACGGTTAAAGCCATTGTTTACAAATTCAAGTGGTAAGCGTGATTATCTCTCACCCCAGCAGGCCTGGGTTCAATCCCAGTCGACGCCGCCGGGATGTTCTGAGGCATAACAACACTGATCACGCCTTCCTTCGGAAGGGAAGTAAAGCCATTGGTCCCCGGTTTATGAGTATAAAGGGGCGATGGCGTCGGTAGCATTGGTGCTCAGCACGGAAAACAAATCAAGAAAAAACTAATTGCCCGTAAAACAAATCCAATAAAAATACAATGATTTTCTTTGTCATTGTAACCACGATATTTGCTCTCAAAACATTGGAAATGTTTGTCCATTACCATAAAATCACAACGAAATGCATGGTTCACAGCAATAAAAATCATGGTATTTGAGAAATTAATAGTAAAAAAAGGGGGGTTGTTAAGCATCTTAACAATAAAAAAACAAGTGATTTTTCTCGAACAAATTTAATCTCATCACACTAATTTTCATTGTTTGAGCATTGTATCGTGTATCGCTAAAAATCGAAATTTATTTTTTCTCCCTTACAATAATTTAGCAATAAATTTTTATGTACTTGAAATTCAACAGTAAAAATCATTGTAATTTTGTTGTTTTATTATAATATTTTTTTCGGGTGCGTAATTATTTAAATAATTAAACATATTTAAAAATCTTGCAACGCTGCTCAATTTACGGCTCAATCCCTTGAAAATCCTGAAGGGTGTGTTATTATTTTCATTTTTCACCACCAACTCAACAAGAAACAAAGGAACTCGCATGTGTGTGAGTGATATCAAATTCCGATCCATGTTTACAGTCCGCGTCGAAGTCCAAGAGTGTTCAGTTCTGCAATTTGATTCAATTTTCTCAATCAACGTCCGTTGTCGCGACCGAAAAAATATGCGAATATGTTATCGAAAACAGCATCCAATCGTAGCAAATGAAAGTGCTCCCAAAAGTGCAACAAATCATTCAAGTTAGTGCATCGAAATTTCCGTCTGGATTCTGTCCAGCGAGTGTTCGCATTCTTGGCCCGATCATTGAGTGTGTGTGTGCGTGTGTCGACAGTGTCCGATCCGAAGAGAGAGCTGGGTTGATTAAAATTTCCCCTCCGCTGTCGTAGTGTGCGAGTGTTGATTTCCAATGCATTATAGCTCGCGTTTGATTACACCGTCGAATCGCGAAACGCGAATGTGTGTTGGTAATAAACAAGAGAGAAACAACACTGACTGACAGTTCGCTCGCTGAGCTGAGCCAGGAGGAATTTTTTGTAGGACGGTGCTTGGGATTTTGATACGCGCAGCACAGAGTCAGAGCATAAAGAAAACGACCAGCACGGGTTGCAGTTGTGTGGCGATGTTCGCGAAATAAAGAAGCAAAATTTTATCATTTCAACACTCTCGACGAGAAACGAGGAGGAAGGGCAGGTTATAGATATAGCTCGGTTTGAATAATTATTTTCCCCTGTAAGAATTTCGATTTTGAATTTCGCGTCCCGCGAGTGCCCGATCTTGGTGTGAAAGTGACCTCCTGCAGCTGTTTCTGACGGAGGAAATATCTGGGCGCGGTACCGTTCTTCGGAGGGGCCAACAGAGGAAGCGCTGGAAGAGTGAGTGTGGAAGTTCGCTGTGGGAGATTTTCTTGTGAGGTTTGCTGAAATCGAATCTGGAAATAGCGGAATATGTGCGATAGCAGCAGCTGAGTGATTTCCGATTAGCAGCAGTAAAGCGACACCACAAAAAAAGAGGCGTTGAGTGGTCTGGAGGGAGCTGCGGAAGAATAATACAGAAAAGAAGCTCTACAGTAGTGCGATATCGAAGCTCGGCTCAGTGTGTGAGAAGATATTTTCTAAAGCTACTAAAAGTTTACGTGAAATTTTAATTCTTCCAAAAGCATTCACATCTCGTAGAAGACCAAGTGTTGGCAAGCATTTATTAGTCATGGGGAAATTGCTGAGCTTGTTGGCCCGCGATGAGTCGACCTGCTGTACACCGAAGACGTACGACGTGTTCCTGGACTTTGAAAATGCTGCCCCGACGGATTTGGAACGGGAGGTCTACGAGGAGGTGGACCGTGTGCTGAAGCAGTCCGAGATCGTGCTGGACGAAATTCAATGCTACAAGGTAAGAAGAGTGGGAGCATTTTTTTTTGCTGATAATGACGTGGGATACCTAAGAGTATGTTGGGCTAGGATCCTTTTGTGGAAGAAAGCGATAAGCAGCACCACAAATGCTCATTCTGTTCCTTGCGCGCTCGTGTTCTCAAGGCCGAAGGTGGGCTAAAGGACCGTCGTAGCACGGCAAGGACGATGAACCCGGGTGGGGTGTCACGTTTTTGCGGAGGAGAACGAGGGATGAAAACAATAAATTTTCGTTTCCCTCGATGCTTTGGATGCTCAGAATTTCGCATTGAAGGTTCCACACTCATTGGTGTGTGAGAGCAAGGATGCTGTTTGGCAGGATTCGTTTTGCTCTGTGCGATAACACGAAGTCAGACTGACATCGCTTGCGAGTGTGTATTGGTGCTGCTAGTTCAGTGGGAGAGTGGGTTAATGGGGTTGTGTGCTTCGAGTTTACCATTTTTGGGCCCTGCTAGGTGACCCTCGACAGAAGAAACTACATGCAATTGACTGCTGTTGTAGTTGCTGTGCTCAGCCATTCATTCAAACCGAGTGACTTCGAATCGTTCTGGCTGGGGCACTCCATTGTCCAGTTCTAGTCAGTGGAGGAAGTCACACTTACCCATTAACTGTTTGTTGTTACACTACGCTTTGTTTTGCTTTTCGCCAGCAGAATGATGCACATAGGCACTCACTGGAATCGAAACAGAACCAGGTGCGACGGAAGCTGATGTACATCGTCATCAAATTAATAAGTTAGAATAACCAGTTTTCTGTTTCAATGACCTCCCACCTTGTATCTCGGTTCACTTGGAACATGGGATGGATTAACCTCGATAAGGGTGCTTTTCTCAGGAGCATTTTCTCTCCGAAACAGACATCAAAAAAGGAACAATCGTGGGAGTAGGATCACACTTTGGCTCTGCTGATTGTGAATAAAATTTGCGAGGGAAATCCCTCTCTTGATTTTGCTCTGTTGCAAGCAATGCTACTGGGATTTGTTTCGGTGCCTTTCTACTTGTGTGTCCTTCCAGCAAAAGATTGATTGACGGGCTGTCGACACAGATTTCAATGAGTTTGGCAAATTCGATCCCGCTGCGATGTGTAATTGCAAATTGATAAGAATGCATTTTGAAACGGATGGGTTGAAACAGTTCTCGTTAAACAGCAACGACTTGATCGAGGACAAAAAATTGCCAGGATAAATTTTTAGAAATGTTTTAAAGGGACTGGATGATGAGCGCTTTTTTTAGAAGCATTTGTTTTTAACCTTAATTTGTCGATCAAGTCATCGGTGTTCACGAGAACTATTCATCACAAACCAAGCATTTTCGAGGAATGCACTGGAGATAATTTGTGTGTGTGTTATTCTTAACTCAAAATTCATCCTACTAAGACGTGTAATATAACTGTTCCATTCTTAGTTCTCGAGAAATGCGGACCTCAATAGGTTATAGGTGACAAGCAAAAGGAAGTGCTGAAATTTGTTCTCAACTGAAGTCCTAAATTTCTGTGTACGAAATCTAAAAATCTAGACTAACATTTGAAAAGGGCGTAATTCCAAAATGACCATATCGAGAAAATCGCTTCTGAATTTTGATGACCTAAAAATTAATCCTATTTCACGACTTTCCATTTTCTGGATGATTTTATAAGCTTGACACATAGTTAATAGTGTAATCTATCATCATGCATCACTAAAAACTCAAAAAAAGTTTTCTTTGTCGTGAAATCGAGAAGAAAACATCATACGCCCTGATAATTTCATACATGTTGTTACCCCCCGGATCATCCACCCTTTGAACTGCCAACACTGGTGATACGCCGTGGAAGTACACCCTCGGGATATTTTGTTTGTTGTTCCGCCTTGGTTCTTCGTTCGCAATATTTGTGAGAGTGGAATTACGCCCGGAGATTTTTTTGGTCTTCTTTTTGTTCGTTGTTTACACGTGAACTATCAATCGGATGCATTTCAAATGAATCGGGCGTGACTAGAAACTACAGACTCAATACGTTTGGCATAATAAAACGATATAATTCGTAGTTCTGGTCCAAGGCGTAACAACCAGATGCATCTTAGAGTTGAAAGTTGGAAATACGCCATGTAAGAAGAAACGTTTTTGATGATTTGAAGTGATATTTTCTTCTACATTTTCGTGTTTATCGAGTAGCTTGTGAACTATTCTCTCTATATGTGGCAAAATATGGTTTGTTTACATTTTGGCTCTTCCGCCCCTTTCAAATGTTAGTCTAGAAATTAACTAAATTATTTCTTTGGAACTTATTCCAAGATATGTTTGCAAATCTATCAAGGATTTCTTTAGAATCATTTCGAAATGTTCTCAGAATTACTTTTACTTTTGGGATTCTCATAAATAACACTAGTTTACAAAACAACATAAAAAGTGTGAACTTTAGTGGTTGACCAACGTTTCTAATGCAAAATCCTACGCTGAATTCAATGCCGTGGTCAGAAAAAATTAAAGTAGAGCCATTTTTGAGATATACAAAAATTTTGATTTTTTGAATTTTGGACAAAAGTACGATTACTAAAATGTCAATATCTTTGGAACTAGTGCACCAATTTTAAATCTTTTTTTATGAAATTGGCTCAAAAATGGCTCTACTTTAATTTTTTCTGACCACGGCATTGAATTCAGCGTAGGATTTTGCATTGGAAATGATCATCACCTTACCGAGTTCAAAAATGCTGTAAACTAGTGTAATCTTATGATTCTGTTCGGTATTCCCTAGAAATTTTCTATGCTGATGTGGAATACAATTAAATGTCAGAAGAATTCCAGGAGAAATTCGGAGGAGACTTCCAAAAAAAGAGTTCTGATTGAAATTCTAAACGAATTTTGAAGGGATTTTGTGGGATTTGTGAGGAGAATTCAAAGGGGGATTTTGATAAGATTTCAATGATAATTTTGATGATCATTCCAATGGCATTCTTAGAAGAATTCCAAAGGAATTCTGATGAGAGTAAGAATGGAGTTGCGAGGAAAATCTTGATGAATTCTGGCATCTTTAGTGAAACTAATCTACTAGTACAAGACACTGAAGAAGTCTGCACATTGTAACCGAAATTCGTGTATCTGTCAAGGATATGTAGAATTAAAAGGAAATACAACGTAATAAGGTATAAGAGATATGTAGTTAAAGTAGTGGAATTAAATGTAAGTTTGTAATCCATCTTTTTCCCGAATTACTAATCCTTCTCAATTCCGCGGATCAGTGTTCACTCGGCTGTCGACAAAAGCAGACCACTAACGGCGCCGGTGGTGTAGTGGTAAGCGTGATTACCTCTCACCCCAGCAGGCCTGGGTTCAATACCAGTCGGCGCCGCCGGGATGTTCTGAGGCATAACATCTCTAATCACGCCTTCCTTCGGATGGGAAGTAAAGCCGTTGGTCCCTGGTTCATGAGTTGATGGGTCGATAGGTAGGGTCCAGGTGTGGGAGCTGCCTTCCTGGTACGTCGGTAGCATTGGTGCTCAGCACGGAAAACAAGATCGACGGAAAAAAACAAACCAAAGCAGTGGCGTCGCCCTAACCTCAATCTACCTGTTCAACAACTCTCAAAACGTAAACAAACAAAGCAATATTGGTTCAAATAGATACAAATCAGTCAAACTGGAGGACCCTGTGTCCTTTGAAATTGATTTGAATGTAAACATGACCCTAAATAACGTTTTCAAAGTTGTTGAACAGGTAAATTGAGGTTAGGGCGACGCCACTGAACCAAAGGAAAAAGCAGACCACTCTCAATGCGTGTCACACGATCGTCTGTTTACTCGGCAGTAACCATTGTGTGGTCCTCTTCATTGTTCTTCATCAGCAGTTCTTTCGGTCGATGCGTCGTCGATTTTAGAAAGCAATCGTTTATTGATGAATGTGTAAGTGCTGACCACGTTTTACGTCCATTGCTGCAATGGAAGCGCTCTGACCCCCGTTGGTGAATCTTCCATACAATGAAACCACTGGAAGCGGCTTCCGTTCTGGGGGAGGAGGTTTATTGGATAGCTGAAGATAAAATGTTTATTGTGTTGTACCTTTTGACTATAGTTTTAAGATGTATTGTATAGTGAACAAGAATCCTTGGTTAATTCGTTTAAGCCTTATCAAATAAATTATTAAACAAAAAAAATCTCAAGGAAATACTTTCGAGAGTTTTTAAGGGGATTCATAGGTGTAATCCAAGGTAATTGTGAGGAAATTTATTGGTCCACTACCAGATGATTCAGAGAGAATTCTGAGAATAACTGTTTGGGATTTTCGTAAGAATACTTACCAAATGTTGAGGAGCATTGCAAGAGAATTTCTAGGAGAATTCATTGTGGAAATTACTGTGAAAATTATTTCGAATTTGAAGAGAACTGCAGAGTATTCTGCATAGAATTTGTTTAACATTCAAATTTTAAGATGATTTTAAGGATGTTTTACCCAAAATAACATAATTAAAAAATGAGAGAATTCTATTTAGAAAAATGTGTAGACGCCCTGAGAATTTACAAAAGTATTATCTTCAAATTTCACAGAAATTTTCCTCAGAATTTCGTTGAAATCCTTCCCAAAATGCTTCGCAGAAGGCTCTCTTGGAATTCTCTTGAAACTCTCTTTAGAATTCCCTTGGGAATTTCTTCAGAATCTCCTGGAACAATGCTCAGCGCTTCATTGGAAACATGCTAATAATTTCATACCAAACCCTCCCAAACCTTTTGATATTTCTTCAAAATTCTAATGAATTCGCATGAAATTATTTTCAAACTTTTAAAATTTTGTAAAGAATGATTTGAACTTTATTAAGGATTATTTTGGAATTATTATCCATATTTCTTTGCAGGTCTCCTCAGAATTTCTCTTTGATTAATTAATCAAAGGTTATCATTAGGTGTAATTTCAGGATTGTAGTCAATCATCAAGTTTACCTTATTTAATTCAATTTGAATCCCCTTCCGAATTCCATCAGAGTGCTCCTTGAAATTCCTTCCGCTGTGCTTTAGAGTTCAACTCATAATCCCAATAATGGTCTCTTCAGAATTACCTTAGAATTTACCTGTAGTTGTCCTTACAAATTGTTGAAATACTTCTCAAAATTACCTTAAATGGTTAGTCAATTCCGACTGAAAGTCTCCACAGAATTTCTTTATAATTATCCCTTGAATTCCTCGTCGATTTACCTCAAAACTCATTTGGCATTCTCATCATAATTTTCTTGCCAATGCATCGAAGTGTCAGAATCCTAAAATCCTTATCCTAAAGTCCAATGGTCATGACATCTTGAAAATACGCCATATTTGTAGTCGAACATCTCGTGAAAAACTGACCTAGTTTGAAAATTTGCTTATGCTCAGACAAAATTCTTAGTCCGAGAATATCAAATGTTATTCAGTGGACCTCTTATTCTTCTTCTTCTTGTTCGCATTTCAAGCTTATTGCATATCGAATATTAGCTTATTGCGTGCTCTCAACTTAGTGTTCTAGATGCACTTCGACAGTTATTAATTGAGAACTTTCGATGCCTGCACCATTTTTGCATTGGTATAATTGTGTGGCAAGTCCAATCATACTTCTATGCCCAGGGAAGTCGAGAAATTTTCCAACCCAAAAAACTCCTAGACCGGACCGGGAATTGAACCCTGGCACAGTGGCGGGCCTCCATACAAAGGTCGGACAAAACCTCACATATTATCCGAAATGGCTAAAACTCACAAAACTGAATGTATTTCTGATATGAAACTTTTCATATATTTTGGTTTTATTATATTAGGGTGGTTCTAAATTATAAAAATCAGCTCATTTTGGGTTAAGTAAAAAGTAATCAATAATAAGCTATCACGATGTGTTAGTTGAATGGAGATTTTGATTAAAATGGTTATTAGGGGGTTCTGAAATCATTATTGATATTGAAATTAACTTTACTTGTGTATTTTTGCTCTTAGGGTGGTCCAAAAGCTATAAAATCATATAAATTATTAAAAAAGTTCGATTACCTACGTTTTTAATTCAATGGATCGATTCAGCTACACACACATGTTAGCTGAAAAAACTGATTGGTATTCTTAGGGACCGTCCATAAACCACGTGACGTTTTTAAGGTGCGAACTCAGAGCTAAGTTAATGCTGAAGTAGATGTTATATAAGGATTCATTTCTTTTACGATTTACAATGGGATCAGATAGTCTCAAAATGTGAACTACGTAAAATGTGAACTGTCCCTTACCAATCTCATTTCAACGCTTTCATACATGCTCCTCTGAGTGTGGGCTATAATATACATTGATCATCGAACAAAAGAATGATGATACCTCATCTCATTTTACTTGTCGAAAGTGAAACAAATGTCAATACACATTCGCAATACCGCACGGAGTTGCTGATAAACAATCATCAGTGATCGGTGATCATATTGATAAAAAGTAGAGTTCCAGCAAATACTTTCAAATTGTTAATCACTCTTTGTGTGGTTTAGTGGAAATGTGCTCTAAGAAAAACGGTATAGATAACACACAATGAAAGTTCTAGTTATATTAGAAGTAATATTTGTTTATATTTTATAGAAGTTTACTTAAAAAGAAAAGACGTATTGGAGGGTGCTCTGAACTGCGTGTAGAGCAGAAACGCTGTCGACCAATATGTGTCGCTATATGTTGGATGTGCGGTAGAAGGTCGTGATGAGATCGTTTCCAAGCTTTTTAAGGAGTTTCAACGAAGATGGCAGAGTGTGAATCGAAAAAAGGATCAGTTTTTGAAGACCAATGAGCAATGGTTTGTAGTTATTGTTTAATTTTTTTGCGGTTGATTATTTTTTGCTTTTATTTAATTTCTTAGGTTAGAAGAGTTCGTCGTTTTTGGTGAAGCAACATCATCTTCAACAATGCGGAATGTAGGTGGTCGTCCTTCAAAAGATTCCCGCATAAACGCGAACCATAAATTGACCTTACCTAAAATGGTTAAAAATTGTTTATAATCCCTGCTAAACTTTAACTGAAATGGTTATGGAACTTTACATGAACGTTTAATGATAAAGTTTCAACCTTATGTATTATGGTTTTTTGGAACTGGACCTTACAAATAATGGGTTGTTAAGAACCATTACCATTCCAAATTCTTGTTTTCTCCATACATTTTCAGAAAGAACGTTTTTACTTATGATTTGAGAACATTAATGGTAATGGTTATGGTAGTCAGTAAGGTCCATTATTGGTTTTGTATTATCGCTCAACTTTACGTGGAATATATCGTGAATTGGTAATCAGTAAATTACAGGCAACCAATTCGCGATATATTCCACATAAAGTTGATCAATGTTACAAAACCATTCGTGGACCTTACTGAACCAAGCGGTGAAAAACAGAAGTGTTGCGTAAATCATTTACTCCGCAATAAAAAGGCACCTGCACGACAAGCATTCCGATTGAGCATGCTTTGGCAATATATGTCAACGCAAAACTTTCGAAAAGAAGATACAATATCATTCGCGCACCCGTTAAAAATTTTTATCCATCTTATGAAAAAATATCTTCGAAAAATGAGTGCTTTCCATCACTTGAGCACTTTGAAATTACGGAGACTGTATGTAACATTCAATTACAAGCATTGCTGAACCACACTTGCTCTCGGTTGATTGTACTTGTTAAAGATAAATTTGAAAATCTAGTTCGTGAAGGTTTCAACGATTTCAGCCTTTTACTAAAATGGGGGCTGTGATGGAAGTTCTGGTTTTAACGAATACAAGCAAAAATGTATGCTGCTCCGACGCTCACATTTTTTAACATCGGTGGTACCATTAAGATTAATTACCGACCGGAAAGTAGTTTGGGATAACCCTCGATCGTCCTCTACGCGATACTGTCGCCCTGTTTCATTGAAATTTGCAAAAGAAACTGTCGAGTTAACAAAACAAGAATTTGAGCGCATGAATGACGAAATTTCTAATTTAGAACCATTCGAATTAGAAATTTCAGGCATCAAGGTGTTAATCACATTTGATCTTATGTTAACTATGATTGATGGAAAGACTGTTAACGCCATCACCAATACAAAATCTTCTCAGAGATGCTACCTTTGCTATGCTACGAGTTCCAATTTTAACGATATTGAAGAAATGTTCAACAGAGCTATCATCTCGGATAATCTGAAGTACGGTATGTGTAGCTTACATTGCTGGATCAGAACATTTGAGTGTCTGTTACATATAGCATACCGACTTAGCTTCCGAAAATGGATAAAAACTGCACATATGGAGGAGTACAACAATGCTAAAGCTCGAATTCAAAAAAGTTTTTTCCAGCAACTTGGATTACACGTCGATAAGCCTCGTGCTAAATTTGGAAATAGCAACGATGGTAAGATGGCATTTTATAAGACTGACTTTCTTTGATTTGCACGCTAGGATTCTTCAATATTAATACCTTTTACCTGTTAATATTCTAATCGTATCGTTCTTATTATCTACAGGTAACACCGCGAGACGTTTCTTCAAAAATGCTAAGATTTCATCTCAAATCACTGGAATTGATCTTGATCTTATCATTCGATTGAGAACGATTTTGCAAGCCGTTTCATCTGACCCAGAAAAATTCCACCAATATGCAAAAGAGACAGCCAAACGCTATGCTTCTTTATTATATGGATGGTATAATTGCCTACAACGCTCCATAAGTTGCTTGTCCATGGGTATCAAATAATAAATAACGCATTGCTTCCCATTGGTCGTATGGCCGAAGAAGCCCAGGAAGCAATGAATAAAGAAATTAGGCAGCTAAGAGAGCATCACGCGTGGAAAGGTTCACGCAAGCAAACAATGAAAGATATATGTTGTGGATTGCTTGTTGCATCCGATCCCATTGTTTCAAGTTATCGCCAAGGGCAAACGGTAGTGGCAGATGAATTGCCTAAAGAGGTGCAAGATTTGTTGATAGTTGAAGATTGCTATGAATAAATGTTAGTTTGTTTGATAAATGTTTGTTTATAGAAATAAAAGTTAAATTTTAATAATTTTTTGGTGTCCAAAATTGATTACGTAATTGACTGTTTAAACGCTACTCAAACTGTTTATCAAAACTCTCAAATCACTTTTTTCTGGAATGAAACCTCTCCAAAAATAAATGTCTTAACAAATAAAGGCTAAATCATTCTTAGTCATCACTCTCCTCCTCTCCACCTTACTGTTTTTTTTTTACCTAATATGTAACACTCACCTCCTTGTGGTCTTTTGTCCGTAGAAAAATTCTAAAATTTGTTAGGGCCGTGGTCATGACCCCCTCCCCCTCTGCCCCTCCCACCTCCCCTCCCCCCTAAGACCACTTGGTTTATTGACGGCCATTTACCTACCAGAATAAGGATTACACTAAATAGTCAGTATTCAGATGGTAATTTTATTTATGTTAAGATAAAATACAATCTTCAAACTATGTTGCTTCCTCCACAACCATGCGTCTCCATAGTGACTTGATAAAAACAAATTTCGCCCTTTGCGCAAAAATGCGCAAAGAGTGGCCTATATACCCAAAAACTAGACAAAATTTCGCGTCAGATCCGGGATATGGCATCGTTTTCTGATGTTTCCTGTAAAAGTACTGGCTCTCCTTAATACTAAGTATTTCCCCAAAATTGCATATAAATCAACATTTTTGCACGCTGGAAAAACACTATAATTTTGCGAATGGATTTCAAACAAACCTTGAAATGTTTTGGTTATTTATGCCCAAAAACACCTACAGTCATGTCAGATTAAAGGGTGATACGGTCAAAATTTGGTCAAGGGAAAACGCGTGTAAATCGGTGAAATCGTTTATTTAAAAAAAAATCAAATTAAATTTCTTTTTCAAGTTCAATTAGTATAAAATTCAGGAAAATATTCAGTTAGGCTTCCGCTTTTCCAAATCCGAATTGCCGGGCCTTACGCTTGACCCCTGCCATCAGATTTTGTACAGCCACCTTGTCCACCTTCTTCGCCGCAGAAAGCCAGTTTGCCTTGAACTGCTGCTCGCCCTTAGCAGTTTTTTTGGTCTTCTTTAGGTTCCGCTTGACAATAGCCCAGTATTTCTCAATTGGGCGGAGCTTTGGCGTGTTGGGAGGGTTCTTGTCCTTGGGAACCACGTTGTTGGCGGCGTACCACTCCATGGCCGTTTTACCGTAATGGCAAGATGCCAAATCCGGCCAAAACAGTACGGAACAACCGTGTTTCTTCAGGAAAGGCAGCAGACGTTTATTCAAACACTCTTTCACGTAAATTTCTTGGTTGACAGTCCCGGAAGCTATGAAAATGCTGCTTTTCAAGCCACAGGTACAGATGGCTTGCCAAACCAGATATTTCTTTGCGAACTTTGACAGTTTCATGTGCTTGAAAACATCTGCTACCTTTCCCCTTCCTTTTGCCGTATAAAACTCCTGTCCCGGAAGCTGCTTGTAGTCGGCTTTGACGTAGGTTTCGTCGTCCATTACCACGCAGTCAAACTTCGTCAGCATCGTCGTGTACAGCCTCCGGGATCGCGCTTTGGCCGTCGTATTTTGTTTATCATCGCGATTTGGAGTCACTACCTTCTTGTAAGTCGATAGTCCGGCTCGTTTTTTGGCTCGATGCACGGTTGTAGACGATACACCCAGCTTATTTGCGGCATCTCGGAGAGAGAGGTTAGGGTTTCGCTTGAAACTACCGGCAACTCTCTTTGTCGTCTCAGCGGCTTCCGGTTTTCGATTTCCCCCCGATCCAGACTTCCTGGCTGTCGACAAACGTTCCCCAAACACTTTAATTACATTTGTAACGGTTGATTTGGCAACTTTTAGCGATTTTGCCAACTTTGCGTGCGAGTAGCTCGGATTTTCGCGATGCGCGAGCAAAATTTTGATACGCTGCTCTTCTTGCTTGGACGGCATTTTGACAACTGAAGAGTGAATTCCAAAATCAAAATAGGAGCAACATTCTACACACACACACACCTTCAAAATGAGGGGTGTTCAGGTTTTTTAAATGCAAAATTGAAAGAAATACGTCAAGTTGATATTGACCAAATTTTGACCGTATAACCCTTTATCCAAATTTTCCAATGTTTTACAACGAGCTCATGAAGAAAGCTCATAAAATAAAGAGAATAAAAATTGAAAAACTATCACACAAACCTCAACTTTGAAAAAATCCCCAAGACTCAATTTTTGACCAAATGACTTGGGATTTTCTTAGTTGAATTATCTATATTGAGAGAAAAATATAAGAAAAATAAAATAATGAAGTCAATTTTTGAGGTTTTGTCCGACTTCCGGCCACTGTGAGCTGGGTGCCGCGCAAGCTCACTCCTGACCAAAAACACGAACGCGAGAGCACTTCGAAAGAGTGTTTGGACTTACTGAGGCGGAATCGGGCGGACTTTTGGCGTCGATTGGTAACTATTGATGAAACCTGAATCCACTATTACACCCCAGAGAACAGAATGAGTGCCCAGCAATGGACTGAAGTCGACACGAGTGCTCTGAAGCGACCGAGGGAAGCTTGATGGGTCGGAAAGGTTATGGCGTCGGCTTCCGCATCCACCGTATTCGCCCGATTTGGCTCCCTCAGACTATCATCTCTTCCAAAACCTCAAAAGATGGCTCATCAATTAAAAATTCAGCTCACGTGAGGAAATTATCGACGCCGTGGAGGAGTATTTTGTAGACCTTCCGGAAAATTACTTTTCGGACGGGATCATGAAGTTGGAAAACCGCTGGAATAAGTGTATCGAGCTAAAAGGGGACTGAATTTAATAAAATTAAAAAAAAAACATTAGAACAATTTTTTTTTCATTTCCAAGGAGGATACTTTTCACCCCACCTAGTACTTTGCTCCACTCCTTTCTGCTGTGGATATTTCAGCGGTTTTTTTTTTTAAATCTCAATCGTCCGGATTGATCCAATGCTTGACATTGGGGTGGTGTCGCGGAATGGGCCGAAACTATATTAAAAAAATAACACAAACGAATGGTAACCCAAATGTTAGAACTATGCCACAAACGGTTTGGATGAATACCGCAAACACGTTTTATATAGGGGAAACGGATGTAATGTCGGCCTAAATGCCCCTAATTTGGCCCCATACATAAATTCAGCAATCGACTATATTTTCAATAGCGACCAAAATATCCATTAGTACCGTCCCAATGACGTGTTCATCTAGATAAAATTGATAAATAGCAGATTTTAGCGATGAGCCCAATCTTAGATCCATAGACCAACATTAGAGCCATTTTCCCTATATACATTTTATCAATAAAAAAAAGCATCATCAAAGCAATCCTCCCAATTCTTGTCATTTTCGCCCCAGTCAAAACTGACGTCACCGTTTATTTCTGAACTACCCCCTTTTCACCAACGGAACGAAATACTATGTACTTCTCCCGTTAATGTTTACATTTACAGCAGGCAACAACGGTGATAACGCGTGCGATAACCACCGAGTTTGACAGTTTCTCAGGCGGGAAATAATTCCGAGAAACCCCATCCGAATACAATCAAAATGTTGTGAATTGCGAGAATTCAAGAAGTCAAAGCTCTGTTATCACCTAATTTTTCACGACTTGGACAATATCAAATTCCACTTTATTTACTTACACTTACACAAGCAAACACATGCTATGGTGACAAACCTCCTGCTTGCTCAGCTGGGTGAGTCATAATTGTGCGGTGAACGTTCAGCTGGTTACAGTAGCGATGACGAGACTGACTGTATGGTATGTATTGTAGGTACCAACACCTCCTACTGACACATACGATTTCGTCAGTTTCATGCTACACTGTCACAACTCAAAACAAAAATCGTCGAAAACTTCACTTTGTTTTTGATTTTTCATGCAGCCTGAATTCAAATGGTTCGTCATTCCACCGCTAGAGAAACATGCAGCCTCTGAAAATAAGGTGTAATAAGGTGACCGATCAAACGGGAAAAATGGTAAATTTTGGAGTTGTGACAGTGTTGCATGAAACCGACGATAATTTGGTTTACGAAGTCGCGATCCTGCACCAGAATGCGACATAAAAGCAGTGTGTGAGACGGCGAATAAAATGAAATTAAATTATTTCATTAACGACGTTTGTTTACTGCCGCTGAACGCCGGGATCACCAGCGCATCATCAGACAGCACCCGAGTCGACACAGTTGAAGAAAAGGGTTGACCCGTTCGTATGTGACGATGCCTGGCTTCCTCTTTATTGTTAGCTTTTGCTCTTTATGGTGCATGTCGTGATGTTATAAGCTGACGTGCCGGTGCGGTGAAAGGTATGATGATCATAGCGGGGTTGTAAGTGTTGATAAGAGTGGAAATTTTTTCCACTTCTGGTCATGATGTTTGTTGATTAAGTGGACATTTGATGAGCAAATTTTGCTCAGTTAAATACTACACTTCTGGTTAAAGATAATTTCTTATGATCTGATGGAATTCTGGATGAATCTTAAATTGACGTTTCCAACGTTTGTCAAGGTAATGGTACCGGCAGCATTTGACGGGGAAATTGTTTAAGGTTTAGGTATATTCGTCCGAAATGTCCAGTAGTGGTTATCCAACACCGTGGATAAAATGGGAAATTCTTTAGCTGCTCAGATTTTGGGTTGTAGGTGATCATGTTTTAGGATTGTAAATTGTAAAATTTTCCGGACTATTGTGCTAAGGGCTTATGTAACAAATGGGTTTTAAAAATCATAACTTCAAAACGTTTTGTTTGATCAAAATGAAGTCCGCGAAGAAGTTGTTGGTAATAGTATGGCCTATCTGAAAAAAAAATGCACTGTGAGAAAAATCACTGAATAATCATGTTTAAGATAAATTGTAAATTTAGTCAAAAGACCCCCCATCTTTCGATTTTTTTTTATTTTTGTGTGTAAAGAAACCTGAAGTTATGCACTACTTGGATGTAAAGACTTTTACTCAACAAAAATCTCTGCATACTTGTTTTCAAAACAACAAGACAACTTTTCGAAAGGTTCAATTTATTCGATTGTTTTTCAAAATGTTTAAAATTTAAAATGATAAGGCCAACAATTTGGTCAACATTTCCTACTAAAAACCTAAAGTCATATTTTATATTTTCTCACCGTGATTAACCGGAAATTTGATTAGAACACGTTGCCTCCGGTAAAATGCACACTTAGAAAAATTCATGTAAATTTAAGTGCTCTGAGACTGACATATACGAGCGTCAAATTTGACATAAAATTGTGTCATAAAGGGTGATACGGTCAAAATTTGGTCAATATCAACTTGACGTATTTCTTTCAATTTTGCATTTAAAAAACCTGAACACCCCTCATTTTGAAGGTGTGTGTGTGTGTAGAATGTTGCTCCTATTTTGATTTTGGAATTCACTCTTCAGTTGTCAAAATGCCGTCCAAGCAAGAAGAGCAGCGTATCAAAATCCGAGCTACTCGCACGCAAAGTTGGCAAAATCGCTAAAAGTTGCCAAATCAACCGTTACAAATGTAATTAAAGTGTTTGGGGAACGTTTGTCGACAGCCAGGAAGTCTGGATCGGGGGGAAATCGAAAACCGGAAGCCGCTGAGACGACAAAGAGAGTTGCCGGTAGTTTCAAGCGAAACCCTAACCTCTCTCTCCGAGATGCCGCAAATAAGCTGGGTGTATCGTCTACAACCGTGCATCGAGCCAAAAAACGAGCCGGACTATCGACTTACAAGAAGGTAGTGACTCCAAATCGCGATGATAAACAAAATACGACGGCCAAAGCGCGATCCCGGAGGCTGTACACGACGATGCTGACGAAGTTTGACTGCGTGGTAATGGACGACGAAACCTACGTCAAAGCCGACTACAAGCAGCTTCCGGGACAGGAGTTTTATACGGCAAAAGGAAGGAAACTGTCAAAGTTCGCAAAGAAATATCTGGTTTGGCAAGCCATCTGTACCTGTGGCTTGAAAAGCAGCATTTTCATAGCTTCCGGGACTGTCAACCAAGAAATTTACGTGAAAGAGTGTTTGAATAAACGTCTGCTGCCTTTCCTGAAGAAACACGGTTGTTCCGTACTGTTTTGGCCGGATTTGGCATCTTGCCATTACGGTAAAAAGGCCATGGAGTGGTACGCCGCCAACAACGTGCAGGTGGTTCCCAAGGACAAGAACCCTCCCAACACGCCAGAGCTCCGCCCAATTGAGAAATACTGGGCTATTGTCAAGCGGAACCTAAAGAAGACCAAAAAAACTGCTAAGGGCGAGCAGCAGTTCAAGGCAAACTGGCTTTCTGCGGCGAAGAAGGTGGACAAGGTGGCTGTACAAAATCTGATGGCAGGGGTCAAGCGTAAGGCCCGGCAATTCGGATTTGGAAAAGCGGAAGCCTAACTGAATATTTTTCCTGAATTTTATACTAATTGAACTTGAAAAAGAAATTTAATTTGATTTTTTAAATAAACGATTTCACCGATTTACACGCGTTTTCCCTTGACCAAATTTTGACCGTATCACCCTTTAATAGACGCGAAATTCAGCTCAATCAAACGTACTTTTCGTCGAGTAACGAACTTTTGAGTCTCGGGGCACTTAATTTTACATGACATGTTTGTTTACGTCTCTTCCTTTATGTCAAAGATGGATTCCGTCACGTGTAAAATTAGGTATTTCTACGTGTGTATGCAACGGCAAAAAGGGCCATATCAGTGTTCACTCAGCTGTCGACAAAAGCAGGCCACTCTCGATGTGTGCCACGCGATCGTCTGTTTTCTCGGCAGCAACCATTGTGTGGTCCGCCTCATTGTTCTTCATCAGCAGTTCTTTCGGTTGATGCGTCGTCGACTTTGGAAAGCAACCGTTTCGTGATGAATGTGTGAGTGCTGACCACGTTTTACGTCCATTGCTGCAATGGAAGCGCTTTGCCCCACCCTGTGAACTGCAAAGTTTAAGGAAATGGATTGGGCTTTTCGTTAAAAATATTTTCAAGGTTAAACACTCACGAAAAACATTTTAAAAAGGGTAAAAATTGCTCAAATTATGCGATAAGTGAATTTTAACCTACGAGTATCTCGAAAATAACAACTTTTGGCAATTTAAACATTATGAGCTTTTTTGTTGTAAATGTAATGTGTTTTAACAATAACATAATTTCGAAGATATTCTATAACTGTAGGTACCCGTAAAAAAAAGAACGATACAGGTACAATGAAATGTATTGTAACCATACAATAGAATTTATTGTACTTAAAATACATTGTATTGTCAGTAACGATAAAATAACCATAGAATTTATAGTTTCCACAATAAAATCTATGGTAAATGTGGAAATCTACAATAGAACAAGGGGGTTGTTATGTATCTTAACCGTACAGAAAATCACTTTTTCCCGAATAAACTTGAGTAATTTACCATTAATTTTATTGTTTTTCTATTGTTGAAAATTCATGCTCTATGGAATGTATTGTAGATCTATTGTAATAACAATATTTTAAATTTACTTGCATGATATACATACAATAGGATCGATTGTTGGCAATAGATTGTGTTGTGATTTTATATTATTTTATGGTTATTGTATGGTTATTTTTTTCCGGGTAGTATTTTGGAAAATAGTACTTTTTTCAATAATTCATAACTTTTTTGTTTATGAGTTGCCCAGCAAACGTACATTGTCAATAAGTACTACAATATAAATATAAAAAAAAAAATAAAAAAAGATATGCAATTTGAGTAATTTAAATTTTTTTTTATAATTTTGATTTATTTTTAAATAACAAAATAATTTTTTACAGTGTATATTTTTTTCTTAAAAGGCACAATACTTGTCCGCAACTTCGCGCAAGACACCATCCCGATCAAACAAATCGTTAACGAGACATATTTTTTTCTATTGATGCGTATCATTTTTGCATAAGCCCTTTTCAAGTGTTAGTCGTGTACAAAACTAGGGAACCAAATATGTAAAATGACATTTTGGAAAGATAAACAACTGTGTAAAATAACAAGTAATTCTATAAAAATCGATCCGAAACGATTTGCGAATCTGTGTGGAACTACTTCAAATAAGCTTAAATCAACGTCAACATGATCTCAAGAATACACCAAACATTCCATAAATACTGACTAACCTGACCAACTAACGTCAAAATCACCTTATAAACACTAAATCGCCTTGAAAAATGCCAAAACCGCCTTTTAGATCGCTAAATTGTGAAATCGACACTCATTATGTTGTCTCACTTTCCTGCATGCTATTCATTCGCGTGTTCCTTTGTGTTCAACCGGGCGTTTTTTTCGGAATGAGCAGTTCCAGACCAAATAGCAAAAGAAAAATTACTGTTCGACTCGACCCTCTCCGATTTGTATGAAACTTGGCGTAATTGTTGGTTTTGGTCAATCATTTACATTTGAGCTAAAATTTGGCAATTTTGAATCGCGTAAAAAAATGCGTATTTTTCAACAAATCATAACTCGAAAATATCATTTCCAATCAAAATGACACGACGTCTGAAACAAAGTAGTAGGAAATGATAATTGCTTTTCAGAGAAAATATTCCTTGTAAATTTGTTTGAGCAGTTTTGGGTAAACAATCCAAAATAGTGTTTAGGAGTTCAGTTTCGAACCCCTTCGGATACGGTTGTGTTTTAAGTTTGCTCTCTGTTTTGTGCGTGTGTTCGCTTTCGTAGCTTTCGGCTGCTGTTACCTGATTAGCGCTGGCACTTTGCCTCCCGGACGGTTATACTATAGTCGCTATAAAAGAAAGTGCCGGGCAAATGTGTTTATCCTAGACAAATGGTAAGTTACAAATTAGCAGTTGTCGTTGTCGTAGGCGCCGTCGTAGTCGCTGTCGTAATCGCCGTCGTAGTCGTAGGCAGTACCGTTAGTATATTTAAAATTAACCATCAACCGCTGAAAATATGAATTATCGCGTATTTCTGTTGTTCATTACATGCCAAGTGAAATTCGAGAACGTAATTTTATTTGAATAGCTTGTTTAACCAGGTCTTAAAAAATCGTCACGTCGGTCATAGCTTGTTATGATTGCCTGAACCATGCGTAAAGAGAAAATCGAAACATTGAACGTCGCGTGAAAGTGGATCTTAATGAAGGCCTAAGTACTCTTTCGTAGCTTTTAGTTTTAGAATTTCAAAGGTCGCCGGTTGCAGTGGCTTGCTTACTGAGCAGAAAAACGCGGTCCCAGGTTCTTGCATTTTAAAAATGTATAGTAAGATCGCTTGTTTATCGTGTACTTTGTAAAACGTTTCGTTGTCGTCGGTGCCGGGTTTGAATAGTGATAAAAACTTGAGTAACGCTATAATGTGATATGAGGGGCTCGGTGGCCTTAGAGCAACCGGTTTTGAGTCTAATCTCAAGCCCATCCACATTCAAGATTCTTCAATCGTTTTATTTGTTAACATGACTACATGGTAATAACAGCAACTCGATGATTAAAAAGGAACTCGTCAGCCTAGTGGCAAACGTTTTTGCTTACTGAGCAGAAGACCGTGGGTTCACTCCCAAGCTCCTTCGCGTTATATGATTTTTTTTTTTTTTTTTTTTAATTCGTTTATTTTTCCAGGCTCATTTGCTGTAGCTTTGCGGAGCCGATATTCATTGTTTAGATAACAAAATTACTTAAAACTAACGTTAGTAAAGCGGGGGCCGATTACTCGCGGCTATCTCGAGGTTAGGGGTAACAAATTGTAACAAATGGATGGCAGGGTAGGGATTGTGAACACAAGGTTTGGAGAGCAATGTGCTCTTGATCTCGAACTAGGCGACACTCTGATGAAAAAGACAAACATGGGGGTACACCGATGGGTAGCTAACAACTTGGGAGAACACAAGATGACACTAACTTCTAAATCCTCAAATCTATCCGTTTTAAAAACACATAAATTAAATTCAAATAGTCAAGGTCTCGGCTCGCCAAGACATCTCTAACGGGTATCGCGGGTTGTTTTCCTCGGGCCCTGAGGGATGTGGATAACTCAGATCTGGCAACACGGTGTAAGGTACACGACCAAACAACATGCTCGATATCGTGATAACCACTGCCACACGCACATAAATTGCTGCCTGAGAGCCCAATTCGATAGAAGTGCGAGTCTAACGAGCAGTGATTGGACATAAGCCTTGAAATAACGCGTATAAAGTCGCGGCTCATGTCCAACCCTTTGAACCATGGTTTGTTCGACACCTGTGGGAGAATAGAATGTAACCATCTTCCCAATTCACCATCATTCCATTTGTGTTGCCAACTGATGAGGACTTGCTGACGAGCAATGGAGAAAAATTCGTTGAAGGCGATTTGTCGCTCAAAAATATCGCCTTCCATAGCGCCCACCTTAGCCAATGAGTCCGCTTTCTCATTACCCGGAATTGAGCAATGAGATGGGACCCAAGCTAAGGTGATAGTATAGGAGCAGTTAGATAAAGCACTCAGTTTAGATCGTATTTCAGGCAGGAAATACGAGGAGTGCTTCATCGGCCTCATTGAACGAATAGCCTCCAATGAGCTAAGACTATCCGTAAAAATGAAATAATGGTCAGAAGGTAGTGAGGCAATTCGCTCTACTGCGTAAAATATAGCTGCGAGTTCCGCAACGTATACGGAGCATGGTTTCTGCAGTTTATAGGAGGCGCTATGAAATTGATTAAATACACCAAATCCAGTGGAAGCATTTATGGTTGACCCATCTGTGAAAAATCTTTTATCGTTACTTACATGGTGGTACTTGATTGCAAAAATTGAGGGAACAACCATCGACCGATGGTGATCTGGTATTCCATGGATTTCTTGCATCATGGTCAGATCAAAATTTACAGAGGAACTATAGAAGGCTTGGAAGCAATCACGATTGGAGATTAATGAAGAAGGACCAACCTCCAGCGTCATGTACTCATAGTACAAACTCATGAATCTTGTTTGAGGATTTTGGTCGAGCAGCTTCTCAAAGTGTTCTATTACCAAAGGATTCAATACTTCACAACGGATGAGGAACCGGAAAGACAGCTCAGCGAAACGATCTGTCAGTGGGAGAACACCCGCGAGTACTTCGAGGCTCATCGTATGCGTCGAGTGCATACAGCCAAGCGCGATTCGGAGGCAACGGTATTGAACTCGTTGCAGCTTCAAGATATGTGTTTTCGCCGCGGATTGAAAGCAGAAGCTACCGTACTCTAAAACCGAAAGGATGGTTGTTCGGTACAACCTGATCAGATCTTCCGGGTGTGCTCCCCACCAAGTTCCGGTAATTGTACGAAGAAAATTGATTCTTTGTTGGCATTTTTGTTTCAGATACGCAATATGTTTTCCCCATGTGCATTTGGAATCGAACCAGACACCTAAATACTTGAAAGATATACTTTGAGTGATTGTTCTACCCTTTAGTTGAAGCTGTAACTGTGCAGGATGATGCTTCCTAGAAAAAACAACCAACTCAGTTTTCTCCGGAGAGAATTCGATACCCAGCTTCATAGCCCAAGTAGACAAATTGTCTAAGGTATCTTGCAATGGTCCTTGCAGGTCCGGTGCACTTGGCCCTATAACGGACACAACGCCGTCATCTGCAAGCTGCCTTAGCGAGCAATTTTCATCAAGACAACCATCAATGTCTTTAACGTAAAAATTATAAAGAAGGGGGCTTAAACATGAGCCCTGGGGGAGACCCATGTAACTAATTCGTGAAGTTGTCGAGTTTCCATGAGAAAAGCTCATATATTTCTCAGACAACAAGTTGCTCAAATAGTTGTTCATAATTGGTGAAAGCCCACTATCGTGGAGTTTATCCGAAAGGACATCGATACAAACAGAATCAAAAGCCCCCTTAATATCCAAGAAAACTGAACCCATTTGCTGTTTTTGCGCATAGGCCAGTTGAATTTCAGTTGAAAGCAACGCAAGACAGTCGCTCGTTCCTTTGCCTCTCCGAAATCCAAATTGCGTATCTGAAAGTAAACCATTCGACTCGACCCATTTGTCTAGACGAAAAAGAATCATTTTCTCCAACAATTTCCGTATACAGGACAGCATCGCGATGGGACGGTACGAATTATAATCCGACGCGGGTTTACCGGGTTTTCGAATGGCGATAACTCTTACTTGCCTCCAATCATCCGGAACAATGTTGTGCTCCAGAAATTGATTGAATAAGTTCAACAAGCGTCTCTTCGCGACGTCTGGGAGATTTTTGAGCAAGTTGAACTTGATTCTATCCATTCCTGGAGCTGAGTTGTTACATGAGAGGAGAGCAAGTGAGAATTCCACCATCGAAAACGGAGAATCTATTTCGTTACTACCCGACGGACTATCACGAACGTTGGTTTGAACCATCACCGAATCCGGGCAAACTTTCTGCGCGAAGCTGAATATCCAACTGTCTGAGTACTCCTTGTCTTCGTTGACCGGTGATGACGCGTTGCGCATTCTCCTGCCGACATTCCAGAGTGTTCTCATCGAAGTCTCTCTCGACAAACCATCGACGAACCGACGCCAGTAACCGCGTTTTTTGGCTTTAATCAAGCTCTTAAAAGTTTTCTCGAGGTCGGTGTACCGCTCGAAATCCTCGACCTTACCGTGTTTGCGGAAGCGTTTAAACGCGGCGGACTTCTCGCTGTTCGCGTCGGTGCAATCCTTATCCCACCACGGAGTGAGAGGTCGTTTGCGAACGAAAACACCCGGAACGCGTTTCGTCTGTGCTTGAAGAGCGCAGTCAACGATAAGTCGCGATAAAAAGGAGTACTCATCCAGCGGAGGAAGTATGTCAACCGAATCAGTACCACCGAGAACCGCGGACGCAAATTTTTGCCAGTCGATGTTTTTCGTGAGGTCGTACGCGATGTCAACCGAGCGAGTGGAAGATGAACCATTGGTAATAGAAATTTTGATTGGCAAGTGGTCACTACCGTAGGGATCTTGAATTACTTTCCACGAGCAATCCAACGATAGTGAACTCGAACTGAGGGAGAGGTCTAATCTACTTTCTCTTGCTGGAGGTTTGGCCACTCGTGTTACTTCCCCAGTGTTTAGAATTGTCATATTGAAGTTATCGCAAAGGTCGTATATCAGGGTTGAGCGGTTGTCATCGTACAGTTCCCCCCAGCCTGTACCGTGGGAGTTAAAATCTCCTAATATCAACCGAGGCTCAGATAAAGCTGAGCAGATATCTGAGAGACCTTGGCGAGAAATCGCAGTTCTTGGAGGAAGATATACTGAGGCAATACTGAGGCTTTTACCTCGAATATTTACCTGACATGCGACAACTTCAATGCCTGTCACGGAAGGCAGATCGATTCTATGAAAGGAATGGAGCTTATGAATCCCGAGAAGCACCCCTCCATACGAATCTGCTCGATCAAGGCGAATAATGTTAAAATCGTGGAAAGGGAGATCGGTGTCTGAAGAAAGCCATGTTTCACAAAGAGCAAATGCATCACAAAGTGAGTTGTGAACTAAAAATTTGAATGTGTCAAGTTTCGGTATAAGACTTCTACAGTTCCACTGAAGAACAGAGATCATATCCCCGACCTCATTCGGAAAATTATCCATCAAAGGATATGATCGATGCAAGGAAGGACCACCTAGAAGCTAGTTGCTTCAAAAGAGTTTTCACGAATGGAAGCACTAAATTAATAATGTTCCGAGTTGAGTCAGAGACGTTGAATATATTGAAGATGCTCTCCACAATTTCAGAAAACGTGAACATGGCATCATGTTCTTGCTGATTATTCAGCTGTTTTTCTGGCTGAAAAACTGGGATATCTGGGGTTTTAGATGATCCCGGAAGTGGCGGAAAGTCCTTGTTAAAATTACAAGATTTAAAACCCGGTGGTGGGGGTTTCGGTACATTTCCGCTACCTCTTAAATTTGTCAAGGTAGGTTGGTAGTCTATACGAGAGGCCTTACGAGGTTTTTGGGTGGCGTTTATTTTGGACCGCTTCCTCGTGTTGCCATTAAAGACAAAAGGACTACTCTCACCCACCTCTGAGTCAGAGCCCTGATCATCATCTGGCAGGAGGTGGAATGTGTTGTTGCTTTTTGGGGTGGTTTGGGAAGATGAAGCGGTCGTTTTTAAAATTTCTGCTAACGAGCGCTTAGAGCGAGCTTGCAAAGACCGCTTTAGTTTTTCTCCCTGCTGTTTGTACTTCGGGCAATCACTCAGAGCATGCGGAGCATCCTTACAGTAAACGCATTTTGGGGTAGCATGACAAGGACCCTCCGTATGCTCCTCCCCACATTGATCGCACCGCGGTTTGTTGGAACAAAAGTCCGCGGTGTGACCTAGTTGTTTGCATTTCAAGCAATTCATTACCCTCGGTACAAACAAGCGTACAGGTAGTCGAACCTTCCCAATTGTGACGTAGTCAGGTAATGCCGATCCTGAAAAGGTCACACGAAACGAATCTGAGAGGGTATACTTTTTTTTTGTGCCTATGTGCGACACTGACTGCAGTTGAATGCAGTCCAGTATCTTGACTTTCGGGAGGGCACGGTTTTTGAAAATGCCGAAAGATTCGACTTGCAGGAAATCCTCACAAGTCAGACTCGATTCGGTGACCACTCCTTCAATTTCTACGTCACAACTGGGGACGTAGACTCGATATTCGATCGAAAAAAGCTCACAGGCA
This sequence comes from Ochlerotatus camptorhynchus, assembly GCF_037179485.1. Taxonomy (NCBI): domain Eukaryota; kingdom Metazoa; phylum Arthropoda; class Insecta; order Diptera; family Culicidae; genus Ochlerotatus; species Ochlerotatus camptorhynchus. The sequence goes on along the minus strand of NW_027040818.1, from coordinate 14,449,049 downwards.
ACAATCCGGTTTGCCTGTTTCAGGTCATCAACGGTAACGCGCAGTTTGTTTGACGTTACCTTAAAGATATCGGTTACGGCCGAAAAATGTTTTGTCAGATCCTTCGAAATCCGAGAAATATTCAAAGGTTTTTGTTTGGGCCGGAAAAAAACAACCCACGGACCTTTTGAGTCGCTTGGGTAAGCTTTATGGCGGGGGGTCGCAGAAATTTTTAAGGGAACGGTTGGAGTAGGGGGAACAGGTGGACGAGGGGGCGATGGTGGAGAAGGGGGGGCAGGGGGTGAAGGAGGTTGTTGTTTAGGCATCACCTTTGGGTAAGCTCCAGTGCTCGTTTTGGGGTCCGAAGTAGAATCCCCTGAGGTATCCATTTCCTCTTCAGTCAGAAGCAGATTTTCGAATGATGGAGATTTAACAGACTCATCATCGGAGATATCTGCTAGCGAAATACCCCCGCCATCATTGGTTTCATCCATTGCGGGGTCTTAAGTACCTCCGCAACAGATTTCGACATAAAAAAGGAAATATATATATATATTATATATATATATATATATATATATATATATATATATATATATGCGTTGAGAAAAAAAAAATAAATAAAAAAAAAATAAGAAAAAAAAAAATAAACTTATCCAAAAAATATAACGGTAAAAATAATACTTAATCCAACAAAGCAAAAAAAAAAAAAAAAAACTTTAAAATGGAAAAAAATAATGCCAGGAAAGTTAATCAACACTATAGGGAGATTAATCAACTTGCAAAAAAAAAAAAAAAAAAAACAGTAGATGAAAAAAAAAGAGAAAAAAAAAATGAAAATTTTTTCAGGGAAAAACAAAAAGGTGTCAGAAAAGTTAATCAACACTGTATGGAGATTAATCAGGTTGCGGAGAACGGAAGATAACCGTTTGTTACTTAACTCTCCACACAAGCGCACGGAGTGTGGCTGATGACGATGATCTATCCTGATGTGAGAATGATGGTGATGATCGTTCTATTGTTGCCCTCGAGTGTTTGCAACAAAGCACCGGCTGGCTCGCCGGCTGGTGAACTCGATGACCTTGAGTTTGCCGTTTCGTGATGCGATGAAACTTGTTGGTTAGAGATGTACAGCTCATCTGCCGGACTCGGCCGGAAATGACTGCTTCCTTTCTCGAACGATTGAGCGGCAATTACAATTCCGCGATGCTCACTGCACTGTTGTATACTACAACACCACTCAGTATGAAAGCGGATTGAAAAAAAAACCTCAATAGGGGAAAAAAACTAGTACCGATTACGGAGTGCAAGCGCGTTATATGATTGTTAGGACATCAATTCAGCTTATCGTTTACCAAAACGAACCCTGCTGCAAACCCAATCCTATTACCCAATATTCCAGTGATTCCTCGTGGAAGTGCAGAGATGTTCTCGGCTTCCATCAAAGCGAGTGTCACGTCAACACATTCCTACCCTTTCCTTCCAGTTTTTACATATTGAGGATGATTGCTAGTCCCAAGCATCGTCTATTGGTTCTTTGTGTAATTACAGCTGGTCTGGCAATAACAGAGTAGCAACCGTTGGCGGTCAATCATGCTAATGCTCATGCAACTTTGTCTCACACGTAATTTCGATTGGACGTGATGTTTTCGACACACGATTTGTTGAAAAATACCAAATACGCCATTTTGAACTTTTTTTTTTTTGGGAATTCTAAATGGCCGATTTTTAGCTCAAATGTAAATGATTAACCAAAACAAACAATTACGCAAAGTTGCATGCAAATCGGAGAAGGCCCCATCAGATCGATTCGTCATTTGACGTGGAACTGCTCGAATCAAACATTTGCCTGCCATACCACGCCACACTTAACCACCCCCCCCTCGCTGCCAATATCGGATATCCCTCCCTAGCCATGGAACGAAGGCGAAACTGTATCCGTTTTTGGCAACATGCCCCAACACGATATTATAGTGTAATTGATACCGGAGACAGTCGGCAGTCAGTGTCAGTTAGAGGAGGAGTGATGGCACCCATAAGCTAGCTAGCCTGGTCTGGAATGTCTATGGCATAATGGCATATGGCTGTTCGTACGATATTTGCATAGTCTCGGACGCCGGACAATGGATGCACAATGGTTCTGCCTTTGTGTGCTGTTCAGTTTCAGAAAGATTGTCACTGAGAATGACGACATTATTTCCAGTTTCCAGGCTGTCGATTCATCGTCTTCAATGTGAGTAACGATGTAATAAAACGTTGCCTGTCGTTAAATGTCAAGTTTTCGCGAGATGTGGAATTCAATATTTTATAAAATCTGTAACTCTTCAACGGAACTCATCACGAGTCGTTTCTCGGATCGATTATTCGCAGGCAATTTCGAAAATTGGCTTTAGGTAAAACTCATGCGTCAGTGCTAATAAATCCGATTATTTCACTTCGCACACACCAGGATTGAGCCGGGTATTACAGAGCAGCTCTGCTGGTCAATGGTTGTCTAACGAGTGCACAGTGGGGCGAATCCTAGCAAAACGTGGACAAAATTCGCTCATTTTCAACCTCTATTCAATTTTCATACTGCCGTACTCTAACGGAACTATCTACCTACCCTCTTCTAAGACCATTCTGTAGCTAATAAATTATCACACTAACGCTTCATGTTAGATAGCATTTCCAACCAACTCTATAAATATAAGTTTTTTTTATAATTTTTTTAAAGAAAATTCACGTACAATTTTTTGTACGTGTCATCATGGCATAGAGTTGGACCACCATCATTTATTCCTGAGAAAATTTACATGCAAAAACATGTTTTCTATCTCATTGTGAAAAAAATATGGCCCTCTACAAAACAGAATTTTTTTTGTGGTTTTTGGAGCCCATCTTTATGCCATGATGACTTACAAAAAGTGTTTTTGTAAGTGATTTTTTTTTAGAAACATAGAAAAAATCTGATTTATTTAGATTATTGGTATCTTTTCGCAATAATTTTAAGAAAAATCAAAAAGTTTTTTTTTTTTCTTAATGGTAAACTTCCGTAAACTCCGTAAGTCTGCATTTTTGTGCTTTGAAATGCTACCAAAAATAAATTTCTCTACCGATTGGGCTGAAAGCTTGGATTTCCCAATAGAATTTAAGGACAATTATGGGAAAAGAAAAGATCCGAATTAATTGATTTTCGACGTAGACTACGTCTTACAGGAAAGTACAGGGGATAAATCGGAAATCTAAAATTACGACCGTCACGAAAGTGTGTTAGGTTTTGAACACTTATAACTTTGTCATTGGTGGATGAAATTAAAATCCAAATACACCAATCGTTAGTTAATAACTCTACAATTGTGGCTTTTCAAATTTACCATAAAAAACTTTTGATAAATATATATATATATAATACGGAGGTGGTCATTAAAATATGACAATAGGCCGATTTTCATACAAACTAGCCAACTTTGGCATGTTACAACTATGTTTTGTCAAGATCAATTGAGCTAAAATTTTGACACAACTTCAAATATGCTGAATTTAGCGTGTACGTAATATCAAATTATTGGAAGCGCTTTGATAAAAAACACGTCTACTGAGGATTCATATTTATGAAAAAATCATATATCAATGAAACAGTCATCGGTCGTCATTGAAAAGCAATGCAACTATGTTCTGTCAATCTAATTGACTTTTATTGGTTCTGTTGTCTTGTGAATTTTAGCTAAAACGGCCTCTTTTCTGATTTTTATCTCTCAATCTATGAAATATACACGAAAACTATGTTGGAACGAAACTTCTAGAACAATATGAGGAACATTATGCCGTACACTACACATTTTTATATCATATGGGTGGAAAATTCGTAGAACAAATACTTTAAAATTCTTCACATTTTAAGATATCTTCGAGCATGAAACTAAGTCAAACTTCAATAAAATCACTTCGAATAGTCAACCTTTGGTTACAAAGTTGATACATAACACATTAAACTTTGCTATGAAAGTTGTTACATCAGCTTTCGTTGTTTCAGTCTCGAGATACAAATATTATAAGCCGTAAATTACCTTGAAAACATAAAATTAACTTGAAGCACCTCTAAATCATCACCGATATTGCTGAAAATTTGCACAGAAGTTCAAATTAACATGACGAACAGTAATCACGGTTGACCCGTTACATTCCGAACATTTTGTTTAAAATGAACAGGTCTAATATATATATATATTTATCAAAAGTTTTTTATGGTAAATTTGAAAAGCCACAATTGTAGAGTTATTAACTAACGTCCTATTGTCCTATTTTAATGGCCACCACTGTATATAAAAATGAATTTCTGTCTGTCTGTCTGACCCTTATGGACTCGGAAACTTCTGAACTGATCGGCGTGAAAATTTGTATGCAGGGGTTTTTGGGACCGAGAAAAGTTCTTATGATGGTTCGAGATCCCTCCCCCTCTGTAAGAAAATTTCTCCATAACTCGAGAACCAATCAAGCAAATGGAACCAAATTTGGCATGTGGAGGTTTATGAAGGCAAGAAATGTTTCTATTGTGGTTCTAGACCCCTCCCCTCTCTGGTATGTATATAAAGGTCAATGTTTGTGAGTATGTATGGTCCAGCATAACTCTGGAACGCCTGAACCGTTTTCCATCAAACTTGACTTACGTATTCCTTGCTATAAAGAAATGGTCATAGGGGGTAGCCCCTTAGATAAGAAGAAGGGAGCTACGTACAATACAGCATGCTTTTTTTTAATCGGTGCATAAACTCAAGCTAATTTTGAATCCCGAGCAAGGCCGGGCACAGCGAGTGTACAAATAAAAAGTGATAATTTTATCACTGTTTTCATGAAAATAAAACGTTTTCCCTAACCCAGTCGCCATAATCGAGTACCACTTGGTTGCGCATCGTTCTGCTTGAGCCTGTCGTGCTTCCGCTCATTTTAGCATCGTGAGTGCAGCAGCAAGTCAGCGATAAAAGGTGGAAGTTTTCCCGCTCTCTACCGTCAAGTAAAAACTCGCAGCAGATCACCTTGAAAAGCAGCTTGGGGTGGACGGAGACTCACCTCTTCAACGAGTTGTTTTTGCAATAAGCTCAATCCTACCTGATATCATCCGGATCCGACTGGCGAGTTTCCCGCTCTCTCATTTGTGGAGAGACGATCGGATAATGTCGGGCAGGTGAAGGATGAGCTTTACTTTAAGAACGATGTCGTACCGAAGCTCATTTTCGCATCGGACAATGTAGTGACAATGTAGAACTAGCAGCAGCAACAGCTGCAACAGTAGAAGGTGGAACCTTAGGACAAGAACCGAACAATCGTTCCTTCTCAGGAACAGAAATGTTTACAGGAAGAGTTAAATTCTGTGTTATTGACCGATTTTAAGTGAGACGAACAACATTATTACGCTTGGGTCCCGTTTAAATATTACGTAACTCGTAACCCCTCTATAACGAATCGTAACAAATTCTGAAATACGCCCCCCCCCCTCCCTATTCACTATTTACATTTAGTGCAATATTCAGGGCTGGTAGCGAGTCACTTTTTAGTGACTTGGTCACTTTTTTCAAGTCAGTCACTAAAAAGTCTTTTTTTTAAGGCTAAGTCACTAAAGTCACTTTTTATTGTAATAAGTCACTATTTTCCCCTTTTTTAGCGTGAATTTATTTCAAAATTGATTATTCTTTGCGTTGTAACGTTCAATCGTCTTTCTCTATATACAGGATGTCTTCTCATTTTTCTGGATAAAATTACCTTAGTTTTCCAAGTAAGTAAGTCCAAGATCTAAAAATATTAAATGTCTTGAATTTTCGTATTCCATGTACACGTTCAAGATATTGAAAATTTTCAAAGTGCCAGAATTAAGTAAAAAAAAAAAATTATTTCAAGTTCGCAATTAAGTTTATGAAAGACTAGAGATCTTCAATGCAGTTCCATTAACTTTACAACAATTGTAGGAACTTTCGAGAAGTTCTGAGAAATTAAAGGAAATGCTGAGAATTTCAGTGAACCTCTATAAAAAAAACTGCAGGGAACATAAGGGAAGTTAACACGCAAAGCGGTTATTTTAGCATTCGAGAATTTTCAGGAATTTTTATGAAGTTCCTAAAATTTCAGAGAACTTCACAGGTGCCAAGCGAACTTGATAAATTTAGAAAACATTAGAGGTATTGTGCAATTTTTTAAGAAGTTCAAAGCACCTCAGAGAAGCTAGATCGATTAAAAATCTATAATCGTAATCGAAGTTCTATTAATAAAAAAAAACGAGAACTTTTAGCAAGCAGCGATATCTTCAAGAAATTCCAGAGTAATAAATTTAGATATGCTTAGATAGTTTAATGATATTCAGCGAACTTCCGAGTACTTCGAGGACGATCAGAGCGCTTCAGAATAATCCCATTAACTTAAGCAAATTTTTTGAGTTCCGTGGAATTATAGGGTATTCCAAGAATTCTATGATTAATCCTAAAACGTCAGAAGCGTCAGGGAAATAAGAATATATTTCATAATATTTCAGGTAATCATATGTAAGCTCAGGGAAAAGCGAGTGTTAATAATGGTTATAATACTCAAGGAAAATTTCGAAACTTCAAGGCAAATTAATTAATTTTAGTAAAGTTGCGGGTTCTTAAAAAATACTGTTAAATTCAGGGCAGTCTACAGAACTTTAAAGAAATTCAGTAATCGTTTAGGCACCAGGAAAGTCTAGACTATTGAAGAAGTTTTAAATTAGTGTCGTGTTTTATGAACTTCAGAAAAATCTTGAGGACTTCAGTGAAAATCATAGAACTATATTAATTATTACGTTCTAATTCCATGAAAATTGTGGGAGCACAAAAGTTTTCTATTGAATCTTTCGTTTTAAATGTTCATATCGTTCATAAGTGTTGAATAAGTCTAAAACATCAAACATTTATTTGATGCGCCTTCTCTTAGGTCACTTTTTAGTCACTATTTTCACAACTATAAGTCACTATTTGGTCACTTATTTATTCAACATGGTCACTAAAATCACTATTTCTGACAGCAGTGATCGCTACCAGCCCTGAATATTATTCAGGAGTGCTTGTGTGATTACGATTCCGCGTTCTACATATACTTGGAAGTAAAATAAGGGACCATCCACAAATGACGTAACATTTTTTTTTAAATAAATTATTGACCCTTCTGGGGGAGGCCTCTTAGCATGTTTTTTTATACCTAATACATGGCCGGTCACAATTTCTGAAGTCCTCCCACCCTACCCCTCAAATGCTACGTCATTTATGCATGTTCCCTAAGCGATAGTTGAAAAATTGTATAACAGTGAATATCAGTGCTATGTCTCCATTAATGAGGGGTCGTAGAGTTCTCTGCATCTCTCTTAAGTAAATGTTGGACTAACATACCTTTCCTATCCCTACCAGTTGTAAGGACGTGGCCAGGACAATCCTTAACTGTTGGAGCGGGATATGTCTTTATCTGGGAGATAGTAATTATTTCCTACTTACTATCTGTCCAGTTACAGAGATCCGTCTTGCTCTTAATAGTTTTGAATTCGTACCACCTACGATATTGTGCAACTTGTTCGATGCTAATGCTAACAGTGAATATCAGTGCTATGTCTCAACATTTATGTTCTTATTGTAATGTACAGGTAGGGCTTTCTTCAGAACGCAAAAAAAACGGGGTGGACAATAATTATGCACCTATCATGTGAAATTTCGTAATTTATCGTGAATATCTGGCGATACGAACATTTTAGCTTGAAATTCCTTCAATTTCTTTTTTTCTTGATTTATTGAGGCAACTTCGACACCTGGACCCTACCTATCGACTGGAGACCAAAGGCTTTACTTCCGTGATCAGAGACTGTATGCCATATTATTTTCCATATGAAAACCAGGTGTTTTGCGGTGGGAGAAAAGGGATTTCCCTACAGATTTCAGTACGAAGCACTGAAATTATCAGACGGTACCTCTATTTATGCTTTTAGATTAGCATTGTAAGCTCCTCCTGCTTGGAGAATTATGCTATGAAACGACTTATAATTTCCCTGATTTTTTTTTTGCTGAATAGGCGGGGCATAGCAAGAGTTCCATTACATAATTCACCAAGTAGGAGGGACTTACAATGCTAACCTAAAAGCATAAATAGAGTTACCGTCCAGTTGTTTCAGTGCTAGGTACTGAAATTTGAAATCTGTGATCAGCGTTGCCAGTATATTTCCAGATTTTCCCAGATTTTTTAAACATGTTGCTTTAAAAATAAAAAAAAGCCAAACTTGCTACTTTAATTATTAAAGGCCATCAACGTTGGACATTATTGGAATTTTAAGGTAATTCTGAAAATAGTTCACAGTCAAGTGTGAAGCGAATTCTTTGTGAAATCAAAGAAGAATTTCAAGCTACTTCTGAGTAGAATTACATCCATCTTTGTGGGCTTAGGAGTCGTGTGGCGTCACTATTATCATTTAGGCGTATTGTGAGTGCCACGAAGTGAGGGTTCGATTCCCGGTCCAGCCGGTGCAAATTTTGGCAACCTGAAAATTTCCCTACTGGTCTAATGGCTATGGTGTGTTGTCCATTGTCTAGTGTTAAATATTCAGTCTGTGCAACCTCTGGTTGAAGACGGTGTCAATTGTCCTGTCAACTCTGATGACAATTGCATGGAGATTTTGTCAATAAAGGAAATACAATCCGGAAGATAAATCAAAGAAAATTCTTATGATGAAACTCAAGGAGTATGCTGATACGAATCGTGAGCTTCTATGGAGATTAATTTTAATAAAATTTTAAGCGCAATTTCTGGGAGACTTTCAAAACCATTTTGACAAAGTACTTGAGTGTACTTAGGTAATACTGAAAAGGATTTCAAAACAATTCTGACCTTACCTACAAAGCAGTTCAAAGGGAATTATCGGATAAGTCTGAGAAGAGTGTGGCGGTCATTCTGAAGAGTGTACCAAGGAAATTGTTAAGAATATTTTAAGGATTTTATAGAGAAAAATGGACACAAAATTGTGTCAATTCTTGGGAATTATTACCAATTTGAGGGAGTTGTGGGATTGGAGAGTGATTTATAAGATATTATAAGAGGTAATGCTAAAAACTCGTAGAACGTTACTGGAAAAGTTAAGATATTTTCAGGATTATTTTAGGGGAATATAGAAAAGAAATTTGATGGAATTCTAAAATGATTCTTTTTTATCTTTATTTTAGGTGATTCGAATTGAACTAAAAAAGGCGAAGATATCCTGTGAACAGTTCAAAGTTAATTCAGACTAACAAAAAAAAATCATGATCAGGGACGCAGGAAAAAAATAAATTCCGGAATTTAGAATCATTGCATGATCCTAACACTTCAAAAATGAAGCTATCTAACTTTCATTTTAGTAATATAGTAAAATTAAGCTTTGGTATAATGGTCATGCGAATAGTGGAGTTACCCGTAGTTTAGGTAAACTATGTGTGAGTTCCACGATGTTAGGCTTTGATTCCCACTTCAGCCCGGTGAATGTTGCTTCTAAATAAAATTGCCTACTGGTCTGCTGGGTGTTGTGTGTTATATGATGTCAAGAATTAAACTGTAAATCTGATCAACCTCAGAGTAATATTAGAATAATTTAGAACTAATAAAATCATTAAATTCTGGTACTGCATCACATAGTAAGGACTACATCGACTATTATTTTTAAAAAATCCATCCCATCAAATTTCCTTAATTCTTTGCTTCTCATTCTCTTTTTAAAAAGTTACAGTTTAAAAAACAATTCTAACCATATTTTCTGCTGTTTTTTACCAACATTTAACTTAATCTTTGAAATGCTGCGTAATGGATATTTTAACTTTTTGGGCACACCGTGTCAATATTTTTCAACTCTTGGATGATTTTAGCAATGCTAACAAGTTATTTGCTTTATTTAATTAACTTAAACATGTAATTTATAACCATTCTAGTATTTTAAATAAATTCCAGGTGATCATATTGACCTATTTTTCCGGGAGATTAGCACATCAGTTTGATTTCAATAGCATTATATTAAAAAGAGGATTTTTTGGAGCATTCCAGATTTTTCCAGATTTTATATTTTACCTGGTCCAGATTTTTCTGAAAATGACCTGGCAACGCTGTCTGTGATAGATAGGGCAATCACATTTTTTTCCCACCACAGAAACGTCCCGTATTCCTGCCAAATGATGCATGTGCGTCCGCAAAACACCCGAAATCCTTAAAATCTTTTCTGAAGGTGAACATCTGTGGAAACCTTATTTCTGATCAGTCTCATTACCACCTCAAAATTTCAAAAGCACAAATATCAGCTCTCACAAAACATACAACATTAAAACTGGAACTTCACGTTAGCTGCTGTGCAGTACGTAAGGAGTTCCAATTTCAGGAGCGATGTCACAACTGAGTTCAAGATTTGTGCTCTTGAAAACATGAAGTGGTAGGGAATATCAATAATCATGACGACCATTGTTGGACGCTTCTAAGAATCACGTTAAGAAAGCCATTCCTTCATATCTGATTGTAATTTAGGAACCAAATGTAATAGAATAAGTATTCGCATTTTTACTAAATATGAAATCCAAAATATGTACATTAGACTGATGCAAAATTTGAAAATTTTGCTCCACAGTGCTCAAAGGGTTCCAAATTGGGTCCTGATTATCCTCCCAAAATTTGAACTCATTTAGTAAAAACCTGACTTGACACAGTCCATATGGAAATTACTATGGGGAAATCATAATTTCCATTCATATCTATCTCAAAATTCACCAGTTCGCTCTACTTTAGAAAATGATAACTGTGCTTGTTGAAAATTTTCTCAGCTACAAGTTTGTTGAAGACCACTTTCGATCAAATGTAAAGAACACAAATTATTAATGATTCAAGTTACTGATGTCTTATGATTATGCCCAATCAACTGTTCAGCACGCAACATTGGTGTTTATGGCGCCTAGAATAGAGGACAAAAATCATGGCTACTATGGCACACTGCAGAATACAGTGTTGCTCACATTATAGTTGCTTAAACTTGCCATAAGATTATCAATCTCTTAAACAATTAATAACTATTTAATTTGACGTTTGGCTGAAGAACAATTTTCTGCAAAGTTGTAGCTGATAAAAATTCCCATAAGAATAGCAATAGAATTTGTTAATAGTACAATATGGAAAAAGGCTAGAATACAATGAACAAAAATTTTGGTTTTCCTATAGCAATTTCCATATAAACTTCAAATTGTTTGTGCCAAGTCAGTTTCTTATCAAATGAGTTTAAACTTTCGAAGGTCAATCAGGACCCGATTTTAAACTGTTTGAACACTGTGGAGCGAAAATTTCTAATTTTGCATCAGTCTAATGTACATAGGACCGTAGTTTACTTCTACTGTATTTTAAATCAATATCAAGAAAAATGCACGAGGAGTTCCTTAAACAGTTTAACGTAGTCTACGTCAACCATGCGGTCGAATCTTGTACACAACCCACCTTTTTATTTTGATCAATTATGTCCGCTCTTGCACCACTGTGGGTTGGTCCGATCACTTCGAATTAGGAACGGCCGTATAAACGTATTGGATTTGACTTCAGCCTGCTTCTCGCACCACTAGCAGAGTGTTCGGTGATGTCCCGGAACTAATGTGCGTTGTACGTTGGAAGATTGAGTTGTAATTCTACCAGTAGCAGTAGGAGTAGGATGGTGACAACCTGTCGGTGCTATTTTCATCGTTTTACAGCGCGGGATTTACTGATGTCATTTGCCATGCCGATGGGCCGGGTTCGAAATTGGTTTTGAGGGGGTATTATTTGTGTTGCAGTAAATGGATCGAAAGATTTTCATAAAACGAAGTTATACTAATCACACTTTTGTTTTCTCTTTTTCATTTTAATTTGCAGGTAAGAAGCTCCAAATATTACATCCCAAATCTACATTGAACTGTTTGTGAACTTGCGGTCACGCGGTAAGTGAAGGTTCAATTCTCGTCCCAAGCCATACTTATCAACTCATTTATGAAGAGACAAACACTGGCTAAAATAATATGCAGCGAAGTCTGTCGGTACTTGCATTCTGAGTGGGTAGACTTCTTTCTATTACATGTGACACATCCTCAATAGCGCATCATTAAATTGTCCCCTTCGCGAATGCAAGTCTACGCATGCATTCATCATTGCACCGGGGTGACACTGACATAAAGCGGCCAACCTTTCCGAGTTCCATTTTAACTGAATTGACTGTGCTACTGCACTGACTGCAGACTGCTACCACCATCACAAATTCGCACATTATTTTTCGCTTTCCGCCACCGAGAGACGGACAGAAAATGACGACTCTATGATGATAGGTTCCACTCATTGGTTGGTTGTCGGTTGAGATGGGTAGGTATCTTTTGTTTTCCCATCATCATTTGCGTTACGCTGTCAACCGAACCGGCAATTCTCAAAAGCTCTGGATTTACCATGATTATTTCCGTGGATCATTGTCGCGGATTATCCACGCTCTTTCACTTTTTAATGGCTGAAAGACTCATTTAGAGCTGATACTTAAGTTGCTACACGCGTGCACCTAGCGGTAAATATATGAAATGTAAGAATGGCTTCTTCTTCTAGGCTTTTCACGCTTCTGTTGCGAGCGTTTTGATGGCTCTCAACTTTGTGTTCTTTAAGGGGAAAGGGGACGTCATTGATAGAAATTCAAACGCAGTTTTTTCGTTTAAAACCAAAATTCTTCCAATTAAAGACCGGACAGGGAATCGAACCCGACGACTTCCAGCATCGCCTTGCTTTGTAGTTGCGCCTTTACCGACTGAGCTAAGGGTGGGCCAACAGTTTGTTGATGTTTTGACCAAAATGTCTGATTACTTTTTACCATGTGTATTTTTTCTCTGAAAGGACCATCTATTTCCCTTAAACTTTGTCTCAGACCTTGTTTCGATCATACAGGATTGTACGAGACGTTTGCATGCTATGGTTAATTAAAAACTATCGAATACGCCATTTTTCAAAAACAAAATCTAGTTGTGTTGGGTTGGCTCAGGCTATTTGTCGTCTGGAGGATAGACTCAATTGCATGACTCCAAATGTTTCCCAATTGAAGATGATCCAGATGATTTCGTCATTCGACGAAGCAGATCGAAATCATCCAACCCAGAAAATTATATTTTCGGTTTAATTTAATGCTGTTATTGCACTGCTTTTTGCTTAAGTTCTACTCTAGATTAACTAAGCGTTTTGAAATTTTACTTATTAAATACGTTGCTTAAGCTGCTTGAAAAACAGTGTTTTAAATTACTGTATCTTTCAACCATTGACAGTAATTGATGGTATGCTCCCATCCAGAGTTATGTACTTTGACTATATGTTTTTTAGTATTACTTCTACGTGAAGTCAACGATTTACATAGTTGAAGATGCTAATGAAGATTGTATATAGATATTAGAATAGCGAGCTAGGACAACTTTTAAGGAAGGTACAAGGTACGTGTCGTACACACAGTTGGTACTTGAGCGGGTCGGTTTTCATCTCTTTTTGCCAGTGGTGGCGGGGGGGGGACACCCCTCACCATCCCTCTCCAAAGGGGGAGTTTGGTAAAGAGAGATGAAAAAACCGATTTGTTCCTTCCTTAAAAGTTGTCCTAGCTCGCTATTCTAATATCTATATACAATCTTCACACTGCCGTACTCTAACGGAACTATCAACTCTATGCTTTCATCTACTCCATCTATCGTATAAAAATTACCACTACAGTCTGTTATTTGAAATTAGCATCTTCAACTATGTAAATCGTTGACTTCACGTAGAAGTAATACTAAAAAACATATAGTCAAAGAACAAAAAACTGCTGTAACAACTTTCATAGCAAAGCTTAATGTGTTATCAACCAAAGGTTGACTATTCAAAGTGATTTTTATTGAAGTTTGTCTTAGTTTCAAGCTTGAAGATGTCTTAAAAAATGAAGAATTTTAAAGTATTTGTTCTACGAACATTCCACCCATATAATATAAACATGTGTAGTCTACGGCATAATGTTCCTCAAATTGTTCTAGAAATTTCGTTCTAACATAATTTTCGTGTAGATTCCATAGATTGAGATATACAAATAAGAAAAGAGCCCATTATAGCTAAAATTCACAAGAAAACAGAGCCAATAAAAGTTTCAATTAGATTGACAGAACAAAGTTGCATTGCTTTTCAATGACGACAGGTGACTGTTTCATTGATAGATATTTTTTTTTAATTCATTCGATGACTGTTTCATTGAAAGATATTTTTTTTGGAACCCGGAACACAGGGCCTTTTTAACGTTAACTGGGGCCCAGGGCCAAACATATGTGGAGACCCTGTCTAACAAATCAACAAAACCATCTGTCCAATAATTAAAATCACGTCTGTCACATATTCTCTAACCAGGTTACTCAGAAAATATATCTAAGATTTAGGTGATCAGAGTTCTCCATAAATTCCACTAGACATTTTTTTAAGGCAGCAGAATGATCAGGTATGATTTACCTGAAGATATCCAACTATCCGATAATTCAAATCTCTTCTCTCAGATATTCCCTCATATCATTCCAGGCGGCTCAGAAATTATTCCAAAGACCTTGTTATTCAGGTATTATTTTAAAGGTTTTCAACTGTCCAACAATTAAAATTACTCTTCTGATATTTTCATATGATACCATTCTATTATAGTAAGGTAGGGGAAATGTATGTAATGTCGGCCTAAGTGTCCCTAATTTGGGCTCATACATAAATTCAGCAATCGACTAAATTTTCAATAGCAACCAAAAATATCCATTAGTACCGTTCCAATTAGGCGTTCATCTAGATACAATTGATAAATAGCAGATTTTTAGCGATGGGCCTAATCTTAGATCCATAGGCCAACATTAGAGCCATTTCCCTATTCTGTAAATATGTTGCTATCCATCAATCCAAATCACATCTCTAATATTTTCTCATATGATACCAGCTAACTCGGAAATTATTCCAGTGATCGAGGATATTGATCAGGATTGCTGGATATTTTTCAAGACTTCAGGATGATCAGGTATTATTCTGAAGATCTTCATCTGTCCAACAATTCAATTCACGTGTCTAAGATGTTCTGTCATGATACTAAGTCCCTCAGAAATTATCCAAAAGACTTTTAGGTGATCAAAGACGTTGATGAAGATCGCTCGATGTTTTCAGGATGATTATGTATTATTCTGAAGATCGTCAACTGTCCAACATTTCAATTACGCCTCTTGGATATTCTCTCGTGAGTCAGGGTGGCTCAGAAAATATTCTGAATATTCTGCCTATTATTTAAATCATCTCTCTAAGATATTCTCGCCTGACAGTAGGTTGATCTGGAATTATTCGATAAACCTTCAGATGATCATGGACCTGCACAATATTCTCTGGATTAATTGGCGATTCATATGGTTAATATGTTATTTTTTTTCTGAAGATCTTTAACTGTTCAATAAATCATATATGTTAGATATTCTCGTATCATAGCAGGTAGATCAGAAATTATTCCAGAGACCATCAGGTGATCAGAGACCTGCATTATGTTCTCTGTATATTTTGTCAAGACTTTAAGTCGATCAGATTTTATTCTGGAGGTCTCCAGTTATCCAGTAATTCAAATCTGAGATATTTTTCAGAAATCAGGTTAAGCAGGAATTATGCTAATATCCTTCAGTTGGTCAAATACCTACATAGTGTTCTCGGGATATTTTGGCAATTCTTGATTATCTTGTCATGTATCTTATATAATCTTGCAAGATAGCAGGTAGAATCATTCCACAAAACGTAAAATTGATCAGTGATCTTCATAAAGTCCTCTGGATATCCAACTATTCTGTATTTCAAATCATTTTCTTCTAGGATATTTCTTTCAGAAACATGTTGATCCAGAATTATTCCAAAAACCTTAAATTGTCAAAGAACTGCATAAAGTCTTCGGAATATTTTGTCAAGACATCTAGTTGAGCAGGAATTAATCCAAAGAACTTCAGTTAATCGCTGATATCCAAAAAGTTCTTTGGATATTTGGTCAAGACTACCCATTGATCTGATATTATTCTGGAGATTCATTAATATTTCTTAGATATTCTCTCAAGATAGAAGGATGATTAGGACATATTCCAAAATCTTCAGTGGATCAAAGTTCTCCATATTGTTTTCTGGATCATTTTCCAATACTTCTGAAAACCTCAAGACTGATAATTATTGTGAAGATTACCAATTGTTCAATAGATCAAATAATTTCTCAAAGATATTTTTGCAAAATATTAGACAGTCAGAAATTATTCCAAAAACGTTCAATTGTTTAAAGACCAGCGTAAAATACTTTGGATATTTTATCAAGACAATGACCAGCTCATAACTGGTCAGTAATTCAAACCATGTTTATCAGAAAATTTCACAGGGTTGCAGGATCATCAGCAATATTTTCACAGGCTTTTGATTGATCAAAGACATCAGCTTGATCAGACCTCCAACTTATTAGATTTTCAAATCATGTTCCTAATATATTTCTTTCAGAAAGACCTACTTTTGATCAAAAACCTTTATAAAGTCCTCTAGATATTGTGGCAGACAAGACTTCATGTTGATCAGACAAAAATCTGAAGATCCCTATTATTCAATAACTTAGATCATGATTCAAAATATTCTCTAAAGATCGCAGATTGATTAAGAATTATTTCAGAGACCTTTAATTGATCAAACATTTCCTTAAAGTCCATTGGACAATTACAGAATTCAGATTCATAACACATTATTCTGGAGATCTACATCCAGTTATTCAAATCACGTATCTCAGATATTATGACAAGATAGTGGGTTGATCAGGAGTTATTCCAAAGATTTTCAGTTGATCAAAGATCTCTATAATGTAGCAAGGTGTAGAAAGATCACGTTTCATTGAGCAGATCACCAATGATTGAAAATATCAAATGTCGTCTCGTATATATTCTTAAAATATGACAAGCTGATAGGAATTAATTAAAAAAAACAACAATTATCTTCAATTGATCAAAATTAAAATAATGACTTTTAGATATTCTTTCAGACTTTGCTTGTTAATTAGGACTTATTCAAAGGTTTATCAGCTGATCGATGATTTCAGAAAAGACTAAACTATTTTAGACAAAAAACAAACGAACAACGTCGTTTCGCCACGTTGGTTTGTGCACTCCCATAAGCCGCCATGCGGTGAATTTTCCGCCGTGAATAAATAGCGCCAGTGTTGAGGAGCCTTAATACGCCATTGCACGCCGCCGTCGATCGAAGTCAACGGCGTCACGCCATTACGCCGCCGCCACCGATGAATGGACCGGTGCACAGGTCTAATCTAACGGGTGTTCAATAAAAAATGAGAATGATTTCAATACCTTTCTGTAATTAAAGTAAAGAGCATAAATTTTTTTTCTCTCCAAGAGAATTGCTCTCTGGACTCCCTAAAAATGGGTGGCATGTTTCTTTTCGCTCGGGTGCTGTCAGTTCAATCGAAGATGGCGTCGAAACAGCAAGCACTCCGCGAGCGTGTTGTATGGTTTTACGAAACGCATGGTCATCGTGGAAAAAAGTTTACGGTAGACCACATTCGAGGCGAAAACGTGCCCGTGAGTACAGTTTACCGGATTCTGGCATCCCTGAGCGTGGAGCGGAAGGCCGGTAGCGGCCGTCCGGCGAAGATAATGACGAAGAAGAATAAGGAAGCCTTGAAAAAGCTGTTCGACAACAAGGACGGAACGAGTTTGTATGACGCCGGCCGAAAATATGACTGCTCCCATACCTGGATTCACCGAACCCTCAAGATGGAGGGCATCATCTGTCGGAAGAAGACTCGGTCCCCCGAAAACACGGACGAGGCAATAGCGACCGTGAAATCGCAGTGCCTGTGGATGACAAAGAACTACCGGGGGACGTCGTTCGTGCTGGACGACGAAAGTTACTTTCCGTTCTCGAAGACCCACATTCCAGGAAATGACAGCTACTATTCCAGCGACAAGTCGGCCACATCCCCCGAAGTAAAATATAAGTTTAAGCATAAATTTGAAAAAAAAAAAAGTTATGCTGTACATCGCCATATCGGACAGAGGGATTTCAAAGCCGTGGTTCAAGCCGAGCGGTCTGGCCATCAATCAACAAGTGTACCAGGAGGAGTGTCTTGAGAAAATTCTTCTGCCGTTCTTAAAGGAGCATCATGCGGATGGGAAGTACGTCTTCTGGCCGGACAAGGCGTCTTCCCATTACGCCAAGAAGACGCTGGAGTATCTTGAGCAGAAAAAGATACCGTACATGCCGAAAGAAAGGAACCCGACCAACTTGCCCTAGTGCCGTCCCATTGAGGATTTTTTCGGCTCCCTCAGTGCCCTACTGAACAAAAATAATAGACGAGCCAAGGATACGAAGCAGTTAACCACGAGGATCCGGAAGATGGACGTCAGTGCCGTCCAGCGCTCTTGTGAGAGCATCGCGACTAAGTTTTGTTGTACAGTTGACCAGTGCCCCTTCTCCAATATTCATTGGCGTTTTGTTGAAGAATAAACATTATGTTTTTAATAAAAAATACTGAATTCGGCGAAACAAGGTCAAGTTTTGATATGTTACTTAATTAGTCCCAATAATAATTTTCCATACTGTGCGAAAATTGTGCAGTTTGATTAGGAGAATAGTAATTTTAAACGATCTATTCCAGTAGATTAACCAAATATTAAATTGGACATAACGATAGTTTTCTATTTTAAAAAGAATGAAGCGATACCATGCCTGCTTGGAAGTTTACATCACCAGTAAAAATTCAAACTATTATCAGTTTATTATTGATGAAAATTACAGGGCTGTTACAACACGCGCATATTTCGCTATTTTCGCGCATTTGTCGTGGATTTGAACTTTCAGTCGTGAAAATCGCAGAAACATTAAATCATGTCGCGAAAATGCTATCACAAAAATTGTGGAATTCATCTTCATGGCACAAATTGTTTATGGTAATTTTTAGGCAAAATTATCACGATTTTATTTTTATCGTGTATATGATATACAGAACAGTGATTCCAACATTTCAGTTTACACTGAATTCGTCCAATTTTTTTCCAGTTTTCCATTATTAATAGCAACATACTTTGAAGTATGATTACCAGTACAGAATGCTTAAGATGCTAAAACTGTAAACTTTTATATTGGAATTGAAATCTGGAAATGCAGTATTTAATTTAAATGCAATATTGCAATTGAAATCTACAAAATTCGTAGCGATGCTACGATCAAGCTCGCTTCACGGCATTAAGACAGGCGGGCTGTGTCCCAGTATCGACACACATTTTGCATGTTTGGTATTATGACAGTTAACATAGCTTTATATCAAAGATAACCTAACTGATGTTGAGAACTTGGAACAAATCAGAACAATGGAACCATCACAAATCTTGCCGTCAATATTGATGATGTATCTCTCTTTTTCATCTACCAACATTATTTGAAATTATCGGGGCTTCTTATGCCTTCGTCATTTTCTCTTTTGAATTTATTTAATGAAATTGAAGTAATATTTTAGCTGGTTCTTATGCAGGGTGTCTACTTATTTTGCTTAATTAAGTTTCCTGAGATTTCCAGGTTTATCCCGAACTTTACGGATAATTTCCATGTTTATAAGAATGCTGGTTTCTAATCTGAAAAAAATTGGAGGTTATTCCGGGCGTCGAAGTTTCTTTCGCCACTAGTGAAGTGATAATAGTCCATTTGATTAGCACAGAGAGTTACTTCACCACGATGTGACAAAAGTCATAACCCCCATTTACTTTCGAATGAACTTTATGAAGATTTTAGAATGAATTTCAGCGATAACACCAAGGGAGTTGTGGAAAGAACTCTTAATGATTTAAGACTTTAACTCCATGTCACTTGTGGGAGTACAGAGAAAAAAAATATGCTAAGTGGAAAATTGCAAATCAATTGTGAAGAGGATCCCAGGATCCGTGAAAAATACCAAGTAAATCGAATTTTGAGCGGTCAATTCCAAAGTAAGTATGAAGATAATTTAAAGGGAATTCCGAGAATAATTCCAAGGGCATCACGAAACGGATTCCTAGAGAATTTTTACGAAATGTCTAAGCAAACTTTCAGAAGAATTCAGAGGAGAAGGTCAAGATAATTTTGAACAAAAATTCAAGACAATTCTGAAGAGAATTAAAGCGAATTTTGAATGGAATTATAGCAGGAATCGTCAGAGAGTTCCTAGACAAAGCTTTAAAATTCGAAGAAAATCTAAGGATGAATATCATGTTTTTTTGTTTGGATGGATCTGCAGATGATGACTGTTATACATATTTTTTTAGGGACTCTCAGAGAGAATAGCAATCTTATTTTAGAAGATTTTTTGTAAAATAAACTCTGGGAAAAGATTCAAATGGAAGTGTTTGAGAATGTTCTAATAAAATCATGTAAAGAGTTTTGAGTAAATTTTCAGGGAAGTTAAAAAATAGACAAATTTTGATGAATTCTAACACAGGTCCAAATTCGACCAATTGAACCTAGTGATGCTTTCGGCTTTCGGTTTAATGCTTAATCTTAATGTATATCGTACATCCTAGAAAATTTCTAAAATTACAGGAAAACATCGAGAAGAAACCGGAAAATTGATAATTGGAATTCACTGGTTGCCATGAGATCTAGAAGCTTTTCAAAGTTCCAATATCCCAAAATTAGTAGAATGAATACTCAGC
Source organism: Ochlerotatus camptorhynchus (assembly GCF_037179485.1). Taxonomy (NCBI): domain Eukaryota; kingdom Metazoa; phylum Arthropoda; class Insecta; order Diptera; family Culicidae; genus Ochlerotatus; species Ochlerotatus camptorhynchus. The sequence goes on along the minus strand of NW_027040818.1, from coordinate 14,428,377 downwards.
AATTTGCTTAATTCAAAAAAATAATTCAAAGTTCGGCGTTTCAAATATTTTTTGAAGTTTTGGGGCTTGAAAATTTCTGCTCCATGTCTGAAATATTTAATTTGAAATAAAACATCCTGAACCATGAAGATTTTTCTCAATCCAGGATCATATAATTTTCTAAGCATCAAATCAAAAAAAAATCAATTTTCTTTCCCCAACCTTGAATCTTGACCTTTTCTGTGTCCAATTCAATTGTGGAAAAATTGAATTCGCTTATAACTTTCTCCATAATACTCTTGAAAATCATATTATTAATAATTCTGGTGATATCCTGAAAAATACTCCTGAAAAAAAATCACTTTATTCTCCTGAAATTCCCATGAAATTGCCTTAGGAATCTCTTTTTCGTTCTACTCAGAATTCTTATCAACTCTTTGAAATGCTTCTCATAATTACCATGGAAATCTCTTATAAATTTTCTTAAAATTATTCCCGGAATATCCTCTTGGAATACTTGCCAGAATTCCTTAGAAATTTTCTTGAAAATTTTGTTAGGTCCATCATCGGAATTCAGAATTAATTTTTATTTGAATTTGCGTTGGAATTACCTCAATTTTTTTCTTAAAATTCTTTCAAAATACTCTAAAAAGAATTATTTTCAGTATTATTTTTCCGAAAAATTTAAACCTCAAATTAAATTTATTACATGGTAATTCGTTCTATGCCCCCTATTTTTTTTTTTTGGGATTTAGATGTAGATCATTTTCAAGTTAATTTGCATTTCAAATGAAATTGCATAATTTTTTTTGAAATGTTGTTTCAGAAAAGCTATGCCGCTTTTATTCATTAGAATTTCATAATGTGTTTTATTATGTTATAGATAGATAGATAGTGGTTTACCACCCATTGTAGCACGGAAACTAAGTCCGACAGCAGTGGGCTCTCTTCTCTGTTTGTCTTGATCAAGCTTAATAACCTCTGATTGTCCTCAACATGTCGCTGTATGAAGGGCCAAAAACGGATTGGGTAGATCGATAGGCAAAGTCACCTATACGCATCTACGGAACAGTAAAGATTCTCCTTCCAGCAACTTGATCGGCCAATTAGTCAAAAAGACAAGCCCCCAAACAGGAAGATGCCCCAATGAGTGGGGAGAAGAGTCCGCCCTTTATCCACGAAATGTTATCAACAGGGAGTTGGCATTTCCACTCTCCTCATCCAAATCGCTTCAATCGGGTGCCCTGTTGGACCGTCCCTTCCCTTTTATATTTATTTATATTTATATTTTATATTTATTTCAATGTATATACGAGTTGATTGTTATGATTATTGTCAATAATACTTACATTTTGATGAAGATCGTGCTACTTATCTTTTTGTGATACTTATCATCACAGAAACCTATCTTGAATCGTAGACCAGGTCCATCAACAATACACTCGTTCCGAGACGGGGCTCTGTGATAAAGCCTTCTTCTTCTCCTTCTTCTTATTCTTCTTCTTCTTCTTCATGTTCTCTCATCACCCGGAATGCTGTGAGATGGTCCATTCTAGGATGGCGCTGATGATGTATAAGTACCGTTGCTGTGTCCATTGGCAGTGTTACCGTTGCTCCCATTGCTATTATGGCCGTTGGTATAAGCGACTCTGTTTCCATTCTGATGATGTCCATTCGACGATGGTGTCTTGCTGGAGCCATTGCTGTGGCCGTTGGGTTTTCCCGAATGCGTGGTGTCGCTTCCGATGGGCAGATTGCTTTTCATGTGGTTCTTGGCCGGTATGCACGGGCGGTCCACTTCGCCGAACAGACGGTTGTGCGAGTCCTGACCGGCGGTGGCATGACGTGGCGTTTCCGATCCATTTCGAGGGCACGAAACGAGCGAAAAAAAAAATGACAGCGAAAAATGCATAATGTGTTTTATTATGTTCACTAAAAACTCAGAATTTATACAACATAAATAACTGAAGATGATACATTGTTATTTTTTTTTAAATATGTTTTTAAAAGGTACAATCAATACTCCTTAGCTCAGTCGGTAAAGATGCAGCTACGAAGTCTAAGCTGGAAGCGGCTGGGTTTGATTCCCGTCCGGTCTAAGAATTTTTCGGGTTGGAAAATGTCTCGACTCCCTTGGGCATAGGATGGTGCAGGCTTAGAAAGCACTCATTTAAAATGTTGAAGTGCTTCAAAGAACACTAAGTTGAGAGCAGATAAAAAGCTAATGTGCTATAAGCAATAAGCTTGAAATGCCATGTAGTAGTTATGGTTTTTAAGCAATGAAAACTGTATGTTATTTGTCGCGGATTTCTTTGGAGAAATCGTGGATTTCGCGAATCAAATTTTGAAGATCTGGGAAAAGCCGGTACCCTCACCCGAATAATTTTCCAAACTAACAGTACAGTATGTTCAATTGTACATATGGTCTATTTGATTGTTTTAAACATTGTTTTGAGCTTGAAAAAATAGCTCAGATATTTTAAAGCTAAAACCACCATAAAGTACGAACTCTCAAGCGATCCCACAAGACACGAGACAGTTAAGTACTCGTTCAAGTTGGTCCAACTCGTACCGTTCTGAGATACCAAGCGTCGAATCAAGAAAAGTCAGCAGCAGCAGAGATTACCATCTCCTCCGGTCCTATGTATGTATGTATCTCGTCAAATCCCTGCGACCCCCTAGCATCCTTCTCAGAAACATTTTTCCAACCATAACAACCGTAATAGCAGCGGATTATACAGGACACGGTACGAGCATAACCGCATATACAAGTAGAATGTAGAGCACAAAGTAGAAAACCAAGTAAAGTCCTCGCCTGGCAACTGGTGAAGAAGCAAAGCTTATGTTTAGAAAGTTGTGTAGATAGAAGCTGTACACGTTCATAATTAAGAACCTAAATCATGATTCTGTGGATAGATGTTTGCTTGTACATTAAACCCTCGAGAACAGGTGAAGTGGTTTCGACATTTTGCAAAATACACAGACCAGTTCCCCGTGTCTCAACAGGTTTTCGTAGTGTGATTATCAACTTGGGTTCCACTTCAAAATATTATGCGACTCGACTCTTTTCTCTTCGAAAAAAAAAATCAACGAGACGTCCTTAAAAAGACTATTAGCTTTGCAGTTCAACGAACATAAACTTTCAACCTCGGTTGGCCAAATGTAGAACAAAGCACACGTTCCGAGTGCAGGGATACTGGACTCCATTTGCACGGGACCGGAGAGACAAAGAAAGTGCTGCTCGAAACATCGGGAGATTGGTTGGAGAAAATCTCGATTATTTAGATTGCGAATCGTGCAGCTTTTGCCTTGTTCTGGGTTCTTGCTCTGTCGTTCGTTCAAGCGGACTATCGTCGTCGTCATCATCATCATCATCATCATCATTATTTGCCAGTTGATTGAGAGAAGAAGAGAAATGCAATTTAAAGGTCGTTTCTGCTAGTGCAAATCTAGGTCAAGTGGTAGTTTGCTGTAGGAGAGTTTGACTCTTGGATAAATCATTGTCATGAGGCATGTTAATTGTATAACCTCAGCCCCATAGAGTGTTTGATTTTTGTCTGAGGTAAAGCGTTTGATAAATTATTAAATTTTAATATAGCAACCCCTTTTTGAAGGATGCAATTTAAAGTGGCAGAACTGTGCTTGTTTATATACAACAGTCATATTGCAGATTATGTTGGATGAAGGACGAATCGCTGTACACAGCTCCTTCCTTCACCTACTTATGGCTACTGCCGTAAACTCATTATTTACGTTTGCTGCATGCGCTGGAAATGCCGACTGACGCATTGTTTGGAGCAGATGTGCTCCTACATATTTAGACAGGCTATAATAGCGTATTGTACAGAGAATCTGGACATACACTGAACGAAAATGTGTGGATGTATCAAAGGTGATTTTTGCTTTTAAAGACCATATTAGAAACTGTATTGGCATACCCTCCCCTTGGCTAGTTTTTTTAACCTGGACGTTGGTGGGCGGGCCTAATCTTATGCTTCATAGTGGAACGCTGGAGACGGTTTGTTTAGGTCCGGCATCGTTGGCTCATGCCGTGGCAGAATAGCATCATGAGCATGCGATGAGGATTACTGAGCTTCCCCTCTCTGATGAACCATTGCATAAGAGAACCAAAGTTCTAGCCTGAAGTGATAGTATCACACTTGTTACTCCTTTATTTGAAAGCCGCGTTGTAGTACGCTTACGTATAGGCACTGACGTTGGGTGCGATACTGGCGGGTTTTTCCGCAAATAACTCTTATTTTATTTATTTTTACGCAGATAGATTTATTTGGGTTTGCAAGGGAATTATACTATTGAAATATTTCAGAAAGTGCCCAACAGTGCTCCTTCTACTTGCGTGACAAGCTATCGTTATTGTTTTCATTGAGGTATTACTCAGGGAACAATGTTAAACACCATTTTTGTACATGGTATTGTAACTAATCTGATATGTGCTTCATTTTGATTTGGGATAAGTGTTTGAACTATGGCTCGGGATTTCCACTGTGGCGTGCTTCTATTGTGAAATATCCATACGTAATTTTGTGGGACGACATAGTGGAAACGTGTGAGTGTAGTTGGAGCATATACCCTGTATAATTTAAGAATCAGCTAGGAAACTAATTTCAAAGTGAAGCATTTTAGTCACTTTAAGGTGTCACCTGGGTCGATCTAAGATATAATAATTATAGATCAAAGTCAAAATTACTTGAAACACGTTTAATTTTAGATTGCATAGCAGTTTAGGTACTTAATAAAGCATGAGTTATGATTGATTAGGTAAATTAGAGATTTCTATTATTTATTAAATTAGACTAATGAGATATCATAATCATCAAACGAACTTAAATAAGAAAATTTAGACAGCCTAGTAGCATTAAGTGGAGTAACAGAAGAGTTAGGATGCGGAAGGTCCGCTTAGGGAGGCAACTAGCCTTTAAAGCAACTGGCAACTAGCCTTTTCATGTATTGTCTGTTTATTTTGATTATTGCTTTAAAATATCAATTTGGTATATATGTGAAAGGATGAATCAGTGGGAGATGGATTTTCGGTTTCTTTACATTTAGCATCACTATAGGTCATTTCCTCAAAACCCCACAATAACCGGCCTCTTCAATCCCTTCCTTTTCTCATGGCGTTCAAGTGGTCCGCATAGACTATTCAGCCATTACCCGTCCTTTATCCTCGGCTTTGGATTGACTTGCGCTCCCATTGCCCCACCAAACGCTGCAAAATGAAAAATATTATAAACTGTAGTGGCATAATATTGGCGTTTGAATTCTAATTTCGCAAGGTTGGTATTTTATGGCAAATTGGCGGATTTAAGACAAATTTGACTTTCTTGGTGATTTTGGTGTTACTCTATGTTTTTAGAACCATTTAATGATTAAAAATCCAGCATAGCGTTTTAAGACCAATCTGTAACTTGCACGACTACTATCGCGCTTTGAGATGATTTGTATTACCAGGTTGTCATTCTAAAGGTGGTTTTCAGATCAGTTTAGTGGTTTAGGCTCAGCGCTCAGGTGGGTCGCAAAAATTCACACAACTTGGTGTTTAGAATTTCGTGCAAAATTACCAGTATCAATGCTATCGACCCATCAACTCATAATTCAAAATCAAAATTCACATTCAAAATGGTGGAATAATCTAAATTGAGCTACAATTAAACATTGAACGATTAAATTTCAAATTTAAAATAATTGCGATAAAAGCAAATTTTTAACAAAATTGAAAAGAAGCATTGCTATTTCCTCATACTAATTCAAACCTCTTAATAGAATCTTACTTTTTTTTTTAATATTTTTACGTTTTAAAATCATTTAGGAATTTCAATGTCAGGTTTGTTATAAATAGGTATTTGGGCCTTTTATGGTAGCATTTAATTTCGAAAGTAGTGTGGCGTTTAAATGCAATTTTTTTCAATTTCTAGGTCATTTTGATTTTTTTGGGCCATTTTAGGCGTTTTTGAGACCATTTAAACGTTTCAAAATTATTATGAGAGTTATCGCTTTCAAGATTATTTTATTTTTTTTTCTCTTTATTTTAGTAAATTTTAGCCATTGGCTATTTCTTCACTTTGAGATTATTTTAAGAGTTTCCTAGTCGTTTTATGATTTTAGCGTTTAAAAGTTAAATGTTTTTTGCACCAACTTGTTATAAAGTTTATGCAAAATGAACCTTTGATATTGCCATGATCTTTAAGACATGAAGATTTAAACGTGTGTTACTTTTCCAAATGATTTAACATTAATCTATTCAAAATCAATGAACAATTTTTGTTTTTCCATTATTATCATGGGTTTTTTTTTCTTAACCTCACAAAAAATACCCTTGGAAATCTTATCGTTCCTTGAACTCATCTTTGGAATTCTACTTAAAATTTCCTTGGAATCTTCCATAGAAATCCTGTAATACATATTCTCAAAATTTTAATAAAAACTCTCCTCATGAATCCTAGTATCCTAGTATCTAAAGACCAGAATTTAAATCTTACTATTTATAACTTTATAACTCCTTGAATTCTCATCAAAATTCGGTTAGAATTATTCTTAAAATTAACAAACTATTCGCCTCACGATCCCCATAACATTTCACTGTCACGTAGCGGTTCCCTTCGAGGTTCTTTTCACAACCTTCATGAAATCACTATAATCATATAAATCACTATATCACTATAAACTATAAACTATAATAATATTTCAGAAATTCCTTTCTTCTTCCCAGAAATTCTTTGCCAATCAACTCAGAATTGCTTAGGACATTCTCTGAATTATCTTGAAATCCTGGTCAGATTTCCCTTAGGATGCTTACCAAAATTTTGTAGTGATTCTTCGCAACATTTCTCTTGAATTAAATTTTTTATTCTATTTCAATTCTCCTTAAAAATTGAATTGGTATTCTCCTCCAAAATAATGTTTTTTTTTTAATCTAAGTTCTTTTTTTTTTAATCTAAGTTTTTTTTTTAAATTGCATATTCCGAATATCAAACAAAATCAGTTTTTTGTTTCTGACTAGGGTTACGGTATGTAATGTGGGTCTAGTCCTTTCATTCGGCCTATCACGCAAATAAATAATTAATTAAGGAATATTACACAAAAAATAAGGAAAATATTGATCACTGATGGTTGATAAATGTGTACCACACACAAATCAATTTATATCACAACATTTCAATACATTTTCAGCTCTCGTAAGTAATAAAACTGGTTGAGAATATCACAATGTTCGGAGTTTTTAGCCGCCATGACTTATAAGGTTAAGATGGGAAGGTTGACTGACGATCATCAAATGGCCTGATTATGGCATTTATTGATTGGAATTACCTGATAATACACACTAGACGTAAAACTTACAGTTGCTGTTTGAATATTTTATGTTTATTTTAATTGTTTAACAACGTTTTCACAAGTAAAACATGGACCCAACTTTAGGGACACATTTCTTTTCTATGTTCCTAACTATGGCCCATGAAATTCATTTGACAGCATATAGCAATAAGAGTAACGTCAACAATGTTGTTTTGCATTTGGATGATAAGGAACGAACAGGAAGGGAGATTTTTTCTGCCAAACCTGTATAATGAACATCACAATGTTCTGATTTAGATATTCTGCGGTCAAAAGACGATAAGCGAAATTTTTAATTTTTAATTTTTAAATTGAGTGATTTAATGTAGTTTTCGTAAAATTTTCTCTAAGAAATGTTTTGAGGAATGAAGAGCATTAAGTTAACAGTGATAGTGATAAAAAAAAATACATCAGAAAACGTTACCAAGAGCGTTTTTTTGAGGATCAAACAAGATAGGACGAAGTTGCATCCATAAATAGACCCAATTTGGGGACAATAGACCCATATTACATACATTTCCCTCGTGAGTTATTGTCTTAAAAAAAGTAAGTTTTTCAACTTTTCGTGGTTTCTGATAGCAAACGACATGATAAGCATATCTAAGCATACCATTTAGCAGTAGAATATCGTTTGCAGGTAAATTCATTGATGAGTTATGATTAAAAACGTAATCGATGGCTGCATATTAGACCGAGGTTAGGGACGTATACCCTATATGGTATTAAAGTTTAGGTTGACAAAAAAAAATGTCGAAGTCTCAGAGTCAGGGAAATTAATTTAAAAAAAAAGTTCAGCATTTTTGTGAATATAGACTACAGAGTGTTCAAACCAGCTATTCTCATTAGAATTACCCATAAATTTCGATTTTAAGCAAAACTCCGTTAAATTGTTTTCCAAGATTTTCGCTGAATTTGTTAGAAATAATTCTGCATTTCTTCGGAATTTCCAAATTTAAAAAAATTAACTAATTATTAGAGCCCCTAACATGTTTCAAAGCCTTCAAGCATTTTTTTTCCAAGGACGATATTTATTTTTCTATTCCTGGGATTTTGGAAACTTTTTGAAATCTCACATTTTCGGTCACAAATCTCGAAAAAAACACAGACAAACAGAAGCGTCCAGTGTTTGGAAATGCTCAAAAACTAAAATCTCATGCATGAGTTTATGCGCCTATGAGTTTTGCCTTGCTAAATTCATTGTCGCAAAAATCACCGATGAGTTTTCAGGTTCAAAAATTCATTTCTTTATAGTCTAGCGTTTTCCATTGTTATTACTATTGTTTGTGCATGAGGAGTTGGAAAACTAACACAACATGCATAAGTGATAGCATGCTTAGCATTGACGTTTGATTGACTTTTATGAGTTGAAAGCTAAAATGATTTTGTGAAATGCGGTGAGTGTGACTGTGTGAATATGCATTGAAATCTCAAGCGTGAATTTTGTTTGCCACATTTGCACGTGAGTTTATTCCCACAGGGAGGCTCAATGAATGAGATTTGAGAATGATTTTCCAAACACTGGGAACGTCAAAGTGATCCTATTCCAGCACTGCGGTGAGTAGTTCGCGTAAATTATAATATTCAAATCAATTGTTAAATGCGTGGACAATGATCCAGAATGAAGAGTTACGTCTGTTTATATGTGGTTAAAGCCTCGGAATAATGGAAATTTTCTTAAAATTATTTTTTTGAGAGTTCTGTTAATACACATCACGTTGTGTTTAAACATTTTCTTGCTTCGTAATGATTGTGTTTTCCCTAATTCCGGCAAAATCAAGACTCTCTACAGAAAAATCCTCTAAACTCGACTTGGAGGTTGAAACTTCTTGTTTAAGATTCTTAGTTTGGAGATTTTAGGACAGGTCCAGTGCGCTATAATTAGTCCTGATGAGTTTGAAAAATAGTCTGGGCATTTTCAAGGGATACGTTGTATGGTATGCAGAATCCATGAAAATATATATTGGTCAAATAGGGGAATTTACGTATTCTCGGCAACCTAAGCAGCGACGTTCTTTCTATAGCCTTTATCTCTAAGGAACGCACACATATGCAGTATTGGTTTGTTTACAATCTTTTGCTGCCAGCTGCTCTAACAATTTCAGTCGAAAGAATTGTCAAAAACTGTTTTGAAACGCTTTTACAAAGCTCCAATCTTCTCTAGTGAGAGCGAGTATTGTCGGCAACTAGTTTTTCTTCGGCAACCGTTCCATTTGAACTGCATGTAAATCTGCTGTTCTATTATCGGCAACTCGAAATCAGCTACAATTTGTAGTGCGTGTGTTGCATTTCAAGAAAACCTTGCTAGATTGCTTTTTCTCAGTGGTAAAAATATATTCAAATTGAAGCTGAAAGCATAAAGAATCGTTTGTCTGCATTCAGCGAAGTGTTTTCGTAAGAAAATCCAGCGAAAAAAGTGTTTCAATTTGGGTTGCCGAAAATAGTCTGTCATGCCGAAGCCGTCATTTCCCCTAGCTAATTTGATTAAATTTTTTTGTAAAAATAGCTCACAGCTGCAAGAAGAAAATAGTTTGCAAACTGAGTGGATCTGGAATATATCTTGAATAAAAAATTGCAATGATCTTTCACGATGGCGGAATTGTATTCTAATATAATCTATCTAATCTAATCTAACACCAACACAGCCAGTTGTTGAAAGCATCCTGGAAAATTATGAATATACCTTCATCATTTTCTTGTCTATTTGATATATGTTTCACATCGACAATGCCTCACACATACCAAAACGGCCAGGCCTATTGTGCAGCATTTAAGGGGCAAGATGATTCAGAAAACATCATTCAACAAAAAATGGTTGAAACGTGGACATCTCGTACCGTACGTTCCGTTTTTGGTAACTATATTATTGGTTGGTTGTGGAAGCATCTAAGCTAAGAAAGTTAAGTGATGCTCAATTTCCTCTGACTGTTGGGACATGAGCACTAACTCTTGTCCTCCTAAAGGGCGAACACGAAATTATTGCGACACCGAAAATGTCATGCCAATTTTCTTATAATGTTTAGAATCAAACCAACATTTTAGGGTAGTTTAATACATATATTTACTTCAAAAATCAAAAGAAAAGTTAATCGATGGAGCCTTGAGTGTAAAATTGAACGCATTTTCGCTTGATGCCCTCCATCAAAGTCTTTACAGTGTCATCCGGTACCAGTTTCTCAGTTTTTTTTTCCATTTTCTTAACATGTCCTTCTCGTCTTTGACTGTCTTCTTGCTCTTCCGAAGTTCCCACTTCATTATTGCCCAGTACTGCTCCACCGGGCGCAGCTCCGGACAGTTTGACGGAATCATGTCCTTTGGAACAAAATGGACAGAATTGGCCTCCTACCACTCCAGGACACTTTTAGAATAGTGGCATGATGCCAAATCTGGCCAAAATAGCGGAGCTTCGTCGTGCTGCTGCAAGAACGGCAAAAGGCGCTTCTCGAGGCACTCAGATTTGTAGATCTCGCCATTTACTGTGCCCTTTGTCACGAAAGGCTCACTCCTCAGTCCGCAAGAGCAGATGGCCTGCCAAATGAGATATTTGGAGGCGAAGTTCGACATTTTCTTCTTCTTAAATTTGTCGTCCACATCGAACTTGCTCTTGCCGGTGAAAAACTCCAACCCCGGAATTTGCTTAAAATCGGCTTTTATATACGTTTCGTCGTCCATCACACAGCAGCCATATTTTGTCAGCATCTTCTCGTAGAGCTTCCGTGCCCGAGTTTTAGCCGTCGATTGTTGCCGCTCATCGCGGTTTGGGAAGTTCTGTACCATGTAGTATGTATGTAGTTCAGCTCTCTTCTTTGCATTCTGGACGTAGCTCTGCGACATGCCGATCTTTTTAGCCAAATCACGGCTTGAGACGTTGGGATTTGCTTTAAACATCCGCTTCACCTTTCCCTCCGTCTTTTTGTTCTCCGGTCCCGGTTTTCTTCCAGCTCCTTTGCCGTGGTCCAACGTCAACCGCTCCTGGAACCGCTTCAACACTCTGGAGACGGTTGAATGGTGAATGTTCAACATTTTTCCCAACTGCCGGTGCGACAGGTCAGGAAATTCCAGGTGTTTGGAAAGAATTTGTTCTCTCAACTCGCGTTGGTTCACCTCCATTTTCGTTGAATCGAAAAACACGACTTCGAGTTTTACAGCATGTACACAATAAACATCAATGAAAAATTGTGCAAAATTTGGTTGATTTTTACCCAATGGTAAAAAAGTTATGCCCTGTTGAATGTGTCGCAATAATTTCGTGTTCGCCCTTTAGTCTTTTATGGCTTATGGTTATAGCGCCATTACTCGCTTTCTGAAAAGAGAAGCGGGAATGGAAAAAGATTATATATTTAAAAACAACTATTTTTACACGCGACGTAATTAATATTTGATGTAAATCATGTCATGTAAAATTAAGTGTTCCAACACCGAAGCATACCCAACTCGACGAAAAGTGTGTTAGATTGAATTGATTTTCTCATCTCAGGGATTTTCAGGGATCAATGGACCAATAATCTAAACGGTCAAGGTTCTAGTCTGCTTCATTTTCGCATTATTTTTTTAAGTTTCATAAACTGACTTATGAATTTCATTGTTTTGATTTATGAACTATATTTCATAAGTCAAACTTATGATTTCCATAATAAATCCTTGTAACGGAAAATCGTGGTCCTTATCGAATTCTTAAGTTTTTTTTTTGCCAAAGTGTATAATTGTAACTTGCTGCAAAACGTCACTTTTTTCACCCAGAAGTCACTAAAGTAACTATTTCTTAAAATTAGTCACTAAAGTAACTTTTTTACGACCAATAATGTTGAGAGTAAAAAAATGCATTTCAAAAATCACCTCAAATCACAGATTGATTTGTTTAATTAAAAATCAGCGTATCAGCGTACAGTCCAATTGCTGTTAATGCAATCACTAATATTATGATTTTTTTCAACTCCGTGATCTAGACATTAAAATCCGTTATCTTCAAAATTTATCCGGACCAGATTATACAATTTCTATTTTTTTTCCTTTGACAATTTCATCACAAATGTTCTGATGTTTCGAAAAAAAATCAGGTCCAATATACTGGCTTTTTTACTTCGTGATCTTGAAAGTTGTCCAAGCCTTAGATTTTCAAAAATGGTTTAGGACAATGTTCATGTTCTAGACATTTTTTCAAAGACTAGAATTTTTAAATATCTTTGAAGCTCGGTAACCTTAATATTCGTTCAAACATCGAGCAAAAATCATGTCGTAGAATCTTGAATCCATTAAATTGTGTTGTAATTTTTTCCGGACTTGTAATATGGATTGAAAACAATTCCAAGACCAGAATTGATAAAAAAAAAACAATTCATGTCCAATATCATAAATTGATTTCAGGGATCACGTTTCAGAAGCATTTACATGTTTCTAAGACTGCGAACTTACTTTAAACACATACAAAACATTGTTTTTTTTTTTTCAAAGCGGTATAGTTTTCTTAATTTTTATGTCTTAAAGATCTTTTAAATCCCAGCATTGAAAAATTCGTTCAAAATTTCTAAAATTCATTCCAGATCGAGATTTAAAGTTGTAGACGCATGCAAAATTTTCAATGTCCGCACTCTTTCCATCTTGGAAAACTTTCCTCGTTCCAGAATAATTAGATTTTTTCTTAGACTGCTATCTATAAAAGTGTTGCATGTCCCATAGTTATGAAAATTTGAGGTGTTACACAAGTATCTATATCCGAAATCTTCTAAATTGATTATATAAAAATTGTCAATCGTCAAATCTAAGTCCGAGACTTTGAACATTTTTCTCTGTGCCTCAATTTTTGTCAATTTCACCAATTCCCAATTTGAATCTAAAATCATCTTAATAAATTGTTTGTTGTCACAAATCGAGTAAGAAAAGTGAGTACAGAGTGAGGAAATAGGCAATGCATTTGCTTATTGAATTAATAAATTATTATTTGATAACCTAATACTAATTAAACAAATAATATTTTTTCGATACCAAATTTATGGCATCCTTAAACAATTATTTGTTTTATTTTGAATGAGCATGAAAAATGGGTCGTCATTGTGAGTTTATGAAATTCCTCGAGATTGGAACCAATTTTTTCGAACTATAGATGTCTCTATTAGTCACTTTTTTATTGTTTTAAAGTCACTGTTCGGTCACTATTTTCGTTATTTTAGTCACTAAAGTCACTACTATTACAGTCCTTGTCCGGTTTTTGACATTTTTTTTCAACAAAAGCATTTTACATTTTTTTTTTTGCTTATTTTTCCAAGAAAGACATTATTGTTCTCCTCAACTTTGTGTCAAATGTCATTTAGATAAAAAATGCCGTTGCCGTGCTACAATGTTTTGAAAAATTCCAAGGACACGATTTTACATGAATCAAAATGTAAATCATTGCCCACAACAAACAATTACGCAAACATTCGCATAGTGAACTTTACGATTTTCAGAGCTGGTTGGAAATGCCATGTAACATGAAGCTTTAGTGTGATAATTTATAAGCTAGAGAAAGGTCTGTAGAGGGTAGGTTGATAATTCCGCTAGAGTACAGCAGTATGAAAATTGAATAGAAGTTAGAAATGAGCCAAGGTGCATTAATTCGACAGTACTAGTCAAACGCACACTTCTTTACCTAACTCATACATTAACAAAAAAAGTGCAAGTTTGACTTGCTCACATACTGTCTGCGGCTGTGGAATAGTTCTAGCGACGTTTCATCACTACCTAAAGCCTCACGGTGCCGAAAGCATTTCCAGTCGATGGTGTGTTATAATGCAATTCTTCTTTACCCAACTATTGTGTTGCTCCTCTCGTCATGAAGGGATCGATTCAAAAATTCCCTTTGTTCGCTTTGCGGGGAACTGCTCATATTTGCAAAAACAAATCACAGAAAAATCTGGCGTCATTTTTGCCCAGTGTTACACCCCATTCCCATCCCTATCAGAGGTACGGTGTGCACAAAGGGTGATGGTGGGTGGTTGCAATGGTGTAGCGCGGTGTCTCGGTTGAAAGAAAACGGGGGAAAAACTCCAGCCATAACCTAGGGCAACAGCGTTCCACGGTAGGGAAGGTTGCCTGTTGTATTGCTCCGGTATTTACTCCTTCAGCGTTGAGTAGCTTGGCAAAAACAGCAGGACTTCTAGCAGTCTGTTTAGTTGATGGCAAATGGACGAGTTTGACCTGCTAAACGCGTTTGCCTTTGTTGCCATCTAGTAGGGCACTGAAGTTTTTGGCACCCTCCTCCATGCCGCATAGAGTCGTGCACTGAATTATTGGAGAAATGGTGCGTGTCGAGAGAAATAACTCCTGCACTAGCGTCGGTCGGTTGGTTGATAATATCGATTTGTTGTGAACATGAACAGGTGCTACTAACGCCCAGGAAGTAATTAAACTCCCAATCGATGATGGGAAAGCGTGTGAAAGTTACGCAGCAAATAAAAAAGATGGATCGAGTTGATTATTGCTATTCGCATTTCCACGCAGGAAAGTAAATATTGACCTTTGAATCACCCTCTTTTCCCTCCTATTCTCCGAGGGGATATTAGGGTTGTGACATTTGTTCTAATTTAATGCTTGACACCGACCATTCGGTCAGCACCAGGTCAGCACGGCACCCGATCATCAAGCCATTAGAGTTGGGTCGTTACCAGTGGATTTACAAAGTGACAACTTCATAAAGGACGTTTCCAGGAGGGGGCTTAGGACACCATAATCCTCTCGTTTTGGTTTATGTTGCGGCTTGTTTTCGCCGCCAGCAATAAGGGAAATGTTCATGGAGCGAATCCGACGAAAATCGAAGGAAGGAAAATAATACCTCCCATGGGTGGTGGTGCTTTGAACATAGAACAGGAACATTTGATAGATGAAAAGTCGTTGAACGGGAGGAAGTAGGTATCGTTAAGTAGAGCTCACGCTCAAGCCCAGGCTTGTTGGGGGGCGTTCATGCATTCGGCTTAACGCTATTGACGGTGATGAAATAAGTAACGAACGGGAAAGAGGCAATTCATGTTCAATGTGCCGTTGAAATTAGCTTGTTGTTTACTGCTGCTGCTGCTGTTCACTTGTGCTGATGTGCAGGTAGTAGAACGAATTTATACTTGTAAGGTGTGTGTGTATATGGACTAACGTGAAACGGAACAAGGTTCGGTGTGTTTAATTGATATGACGTTATTTGGAGGAGATTTTTGTTTGATTGGTGGGATGTGGAATTTTCTTATGATTTTCGCATTTCAAAACTCAAAGAAAGATTTCATATTATACATTCAAATTTCGCAGTATAGCATCGATCATTGTTTATGTTGATAGTACTAAGTAGACCTTCATAACTAGCCCACTGAAGGCAACTTTATGGGTAAGTTTAGCATACTTAGTGACAAATCAATCCCTTAAATAAAGGCTTCAATGAAATTATGGAATCTCGCGTCATTTTTCAATAGATCCTATCTACATTGATCAATTCTTTTCATCGATTTTATGTTTGGATTACCACGACCATGCAATCGCGTCCGGCACAGAAAAATGAAAATTAAAAAAAAATGATCAGCTGCAGCAAAATTTTAGTTGTAGGACTAAAGAAAATCGATCCCAAATTTGTGTAAATTTCCAATGTTCAAGATTCGAGTTCTATAAACTTATTTAGATCTAGAAAATGAATTCTCAAATCATTAATAAAAACTTCAAAATCTAACAGAGGCGTCGCGTGCCTCATTTGTTTACCTGTGCACCTAGCTTTGTTCGCTATAGTTTACCACCACCATGAATTCGAGGGACATATTCTCAATTATTATATTAATCACTACCTAACGTAACATTTGAAGCGCCTATCATCTTGTGTAAACAAAACTTGTATGGCCCTTTTCGCGCTAACCGAAGCAGGAGGAATTGCAAAACCTAACTAATTCTCGTTTTTATCGCAAGGCTAACTCTTTCGACTGAAGTGTAATGAAGAATATCCGTCAAACACTTCCGAAAACATTGTTTGATACAAAACAGTGTCAAAATCTAGAGAAAATTGATGTAGTCCCCTGCGCTCTCTTTCTCAATTACGCTCTTTCTCAATTACTATCTTTGCCTGCAATGAGATATCCAAGTGCACTGCGAGAATTGCACACTTTAGGCACCCATACATCACAAATGTTCTTCTAATTGAAACTCACACATTCAAACCGGTCTGCAAGTATGATACACGTCCAAAGCGTACCAGACTACTGTTTCCGTGTTGCTCCCGTTTGACGCGTGACTGCTGAACATTTCAATTACAACTAGTGGTGCAAACCGCCATATATCGTGGAAAATTTGTGGTATGTTTTAAGAGGTGATAGGTCTGCTTGGCTTACAGCAGACATTTGACCATTCACAAACTTGCCACCCGCCACCCAAAAAAGATCGCCTTTAGGTGCACTATTTGACGAGTTTTGTCATGGTAGTAATATCGACATGCTTAGAAATCAATGCATTAGGGATTAGGCAGACCATACGAACTGAGAATTTATTCATTTTTGAAGCAATCCATGGTTGGAAATTTAACTGAACCCCACTATAAAATAGTGTATTCATGGTCACATGTGATCTGGAGTAAAGAAGTACATACAGCTATAATGTGACCATCAAATCTATAAAAATCTAAACGCATTTTTTTTTTAAATTATTTACTCCTGTGTCGTGCACAGGTTGCACATGTGGACGCGACGCCTATTAATAGATGACGAGCTTAATAATTTACTTTGTAATTGAACCAGAAAGTTATAAATTTTCCACTAAAGTCTATGTATGTATGTATGTATATACAATCCAACTTCCACTGTCCGGCAGTGTTTTTATGGAAGAAAAATGTTTGCAATATAATCTATCATTATTATACTGATCGCATTGCAAACAATTTTAGCCCGGAAGTTGAAAGGTGATAGCTCTGTTGAGATTCAGTAACCCATTTCAGAATGTCTGGTCACTCACGTCCATTCCGAGGTTACTTTCACTTACAACAAGCCCCGCATACACGTAGTACCGATATAAAATGTATATTGGTACTGCGTGTACACTTCCATCATCAAAGCAATTCCTGCTTTGTAGATGGCACGTATTTAGTAGGATGCATTTCATATTTTTATATATAGTTGTAATCAGTTAGATCTCACCGCTTATGTATTGTGTCCTCGACGTGGAAGCATCGTAGTCTGATCTGCAAATTCATCTTTCCCGGTTTTTGTCCAGGGCAGAACGCCAATGCTTCCGGAAGTGGAGGCGTAGCACCGGAACACACTAGCACGACGCTACAGCAACACAACTATTCAAACAAAATTCTAGCCCGGGAATTTTCACAATAATTCACAATATTAAAACACTGATAAATTAATCATAATGAATCTATATACACATGATAATAATAAAAATGAATTACTTTTTGCCTTAGTACAAGCCAAAAAGCACGCGGAAAATACGGAATTTGTGACAGCGAAATTAAAACCGACCGTTTGCGGGCAGAGCCTACTGCGCACTCCTCATAAATTTTCCACTAAAGTCTAGTTTCAAAAACTGTAGATTTACGTATCAAACTTTAATCAGTAAGCTTCATTTCATTTAATTGATTTCCTTTAATTCTATCACTTAAAAAACACGGCTGGAAAATCAGGAAATATCAGGGCATTTGTTTTTCAGCATTGAGTCGACACCCTGATAACAGTCTTGGAATTCCGTTCTGAAAATTTAAGGTATTTCCTCCCTCCCGTAGGCCATTTTTAAGCGCCTTGCCGATGGTGGAAGAGCTTAATTTCATGCTGTGGACCTGCACGGGAGACCGTCTTGGTGGTCCGAAGTGATGGTATCACAAATTATTTTCATTCATGTTTTAGGCACGTCGTAAACGTTTATATAAAGGCACTGACATCAGGTGCGATACCAGCGGGTTTTGTCGCAATTCACTCTTAAATTGAACGATACTGGTTAGATTAAATAATGTACATTCTATCTCTATTCGAAACATTTTAGGGAAAACGACTCAATTGCATGACGTACTACTTCATTTTCGGAAAGGTTGAATACTGTCGTTATGGCTGTGTGTCCTGTTATGTGTTCGGTCGTGGCATTTGGGAATACCATTTACCATGACAGGGTGTGTTGGGATGGAAGTACTGACCCTAAACAAAATATACTTTAGATAGGAAGCTTATCTCGGAATGAAATATTTTATCACAGAAAAGTGTTACTTAAGACGGGCAAAGACAAGATTAATGTTGCGGATCAATGTTGAAAGGTAGCATAATAAGGAGATAGAGAGAAATATTACTTTAAGGCTGATCTCGTGGGAAGAATAGGATGCGGGGGGTCCGCATAGGAAGGCAACTATGTAGTTATACGACGTGCAAGTTGTTATTTCAACCAATACAAATAGTAATCAGATCTTCGATCATATGTTTGCTACCAAGTGAAGTCTTCCCTAAAATTCAATAAGTAATGATAGGATGAGGCTGGTCAGGAATGTGTTGATTGTTTATAGTGGGAGTTCGGATTGTTATGCAATTGTCTGTATCTGGTAGGGGGATATTGTAGTTTCTCACTGGTATTAGCTTATTAACCATCAACCGCAGAAATTATATGAATTATCGCGTATCTCTGTTGTTCATTACATACCAAACGAAAACTTAATCATATTTTGTCGTGGAGTGTTGTGGTTTTGAGATGCTCGATGACCCTGGAGGAATCATTTTTGCTTCCTGAGCAGAAAATCATAAGTTTGATCCCATGCTCTCCACAGAATAAACCACCATCGCCAGGTTTCGAGATCATAAAGGGCCGTAATAATCAAAAGTTGAACTGTTTAAATCGTTATCGCATTGGAACTATACCTTACCTCTCAATAAACCATAAACTTTAAAATGCACAAACACTAAATCCAAGCAACAAACTATACCGTAACAACGCTAACGATATGAAAGCATAATTATATAATTCTCAAATTTGATTCAAAGCAGAGCAAAACTGTCAATAATGAATTAATATATAATTAAATAACTCATTCAAATTTTTAAATTATTTCCAGCTTACACATTCCGTATCATTTTGTAGAATCGTGGCCAACTCAATCCTAAAAATTTCCAACCACCCACTTCAATCTAATCATCATCCCTTCCCATGGCGATCATGTAGCCTGCATGTGGCGAGTCAGCCATTACCCCTCCTTTACCATCGGCCTTCGATTGACTTGCGCTCTTACTGCCCCAACCCTGCACTGCAAAATGAAAAATTAAAAGAAAACTTAAGGAATTTCCTTTAAAAATCTTTTGAAATTTGAAACGTAGCATTTATCTTAGTATTCTCAATAATTCTCGCGAAAATATACTTTAATTTCTGTCCATAGTTTTCTTAAAAAATCCTTTGAAATTTCATCCGAAATTTACTGGTATGCCCTTTAATATGTAGAAATTATTCTCCCCAAATTTAGTTGGGTTTTATCTTTGGATTTCATGGGAATTTTATTCAGAGTTCCCTTGAATTACTTCTCAAATGCTCTTGATATTTTCTGCAAACGCTTCTCATAGTTTTTTTTTTTTATTTCTGAAACGCTACTCGGAATTTCTTTGGAAACATGCTGAACATTTCCTGTGAATTTTCTTCTTTCGAACCCTCCCGGGATTTCCATGAAATTCCTACAAAATTCTTATGAATTCTTTTAGTAAATCCCTTGCAAGTACAGGAATCTCTCGAATTTCTCGGTTGTGCTTTCTGTTGGTGACAAGTTTATGGTTGACCGTAATCAATATACAAAAAGTAAGAGGTTGTATCCAAGACACGACTATTAGAGTGATGCAAAATTTGAAATTTTCGCTCCACAATACTTAAACGATTCCAAATCGGATCCTGACTAACCTCTCAAACTTTGAACCCATTTGGTGAGAAACTGAGATGGCACAAACCATTTGAAGTTTGTATGGGAATTACTATGGTAAAACCAAGATTTTTGTTCATGTCTATCTAATAATTCACCATATCCATCTGCTTCAAAAGCTTTCACCTTTACATGTAGGAAATCTTCCCAGCTACAACTTTGCTCAAGACCACTTTTTGATTAAATGCAAGGATCGAAAGTTATCAATGGTTCAATGCGCTAATGTCTTATGATCATGCTCAATCAACTGCTCAGCAGGCAACATTGGTGTTTCTGGGACGTTGAATAGGACACAAAAATCATGGCTGCTATGTCACACTGCAAAATACAGTGTTGCCTACAGAACAGCTGCTTGATCATGTCATAATTTTACCAATCTCTTAAATAATTAATAACTTTTTCCTGTCTCGTTTTACATAGAAACGATCTTGAGCAAAGTTGTAGCTGAGAAAATTTTCTATAAGAAGGGCTATCGAACTGTTTCGCAGCTCAATATGGAAAAAAAGACTAGAAGGCAATGAACAAAAAGTTGAGATTTCCCATAGTTATTTACATGTAATCTTCAAATGGCGCTTGTGCGAAGTCTGTTTCTAACCAAATGAGTTTTAACTTTGGGAGGCTAATCAGGACCCGATTTGAAACCATTTAAGCACTGTGGAGCGAAAAAGTCAAATTTTGCATCAGTCTAACGACTATAGATTTGACGTAGAATTACGAAAGGTAGTTTTGATGTCACAGCAAAAGTATAGTGAATATTAAATTGATTTCTTAACTCGTTATCAGCGAAAAAGTTCGGTAGGTTGAAATTTGGAAGCAGTTTGAGAGTTCTGTTTTTGAGGTGCTCTGTCGGTGTTCATGTAGCCAATCTTGGACGATGTGTCTTGGATACAAGCTCTTACTTGAAGTCTTTAGTTAACTCTTTTATCAGTCATTTGTGGTCCTGAAAAGGACCGATGGGTTGAAAGCTTGGAATCCAATTTAGAACAATGCTATGGAATTCACACCGGAAATGGTAGTCTGAAATTAAATCTGTATTAGGGAAAACTCATCAATCACAGAATGCGATCATACCCAGGGCTGGTAGTGAGTCACTTTTTAGTAAATTGGTCACTTTTTTCAAGCCAGTCACTAAAAAGTCTCTTTTTTTTAAGGCCAAGTCACTAAAGTCACTTTTTCTCGTAATCAGTCACTATTTTCAATTTATTTCAAGAATGATCATTCTTTGCTTTGTGGCGTTTAATCGTTTTTCCCTATCTACAGGGTGTCTACTCATTTGTCTAAATAGAATTACCTGAGTTTTCCAAATTTTCCCAGTATTTTTACAGATAAATTTCAGGTTTATATAAGAAAGCAATTTTTTATGCGTTAAAAATATGCTTTTTTATTTGTAGATAAAAAACAACAACAATTCACCCAAACTTTTTTAAGACATGGCAATCAGTTTTAAAGAAACAGCTGTACAATCAAATCCATTGAATGTTGAAGTTTAACACTTACTTAATTTCTCACCTAATAAAGTTAAAAAAAGCTTACTTAATTTGAGTAAGTCTAAGATCTAAAATTTTTCAATATCTTGTATTCCACGTTCAAGATATTGGAAATTTTCAAAGTGTCAGAATTAAGGAAAAAATAAATGATTTATTTTAAGTTCGTAATTGTAGGAATTTTGGAGATGTTCTGAGTAATGAAAAGAAATGCGAAGAATTTCAGTGAAGCTCCATAAACAAACTGCGGGAACATAAGGGAAGTTAATACGCTGAAAATATGGGGAACTTACTGGAAGCTTTAAGAACCTCAAAGCGGGTCTTTTAGCATCCAAAAATTTTCGGGAACTTGTATGAAGTTCCTCGAATTTCAGAGAACTTCACAGGTGTCAAGCGAAGTTGAGAAATATAGAAAACATTAGGGTATTGTGCAATTTTTTAAGAAGTTCTAAGTACCTCAGAAAAGCTAGATCTAGAGATTTTTGAGGAATTTCAGATCTTAAGTGCAGTTTCCGTAGCTTTTAGTCCAGACTTTTGGAGCAGTTTAAAGATCTATAATCGTAAATTTAGAAAAGTTCAGGATAGTTCCATGATGTGCTGAAAAAAAAATCGAGAACCCTTAAGATGTTTTAGGGACATTTAAAGGTGTTTACTGGAATTCCATTTATTTTCGAGCAGCAGAACCGAGATCTTCAATAGAATTGAGAGCTTTAGGGAAGCTTCGAGAACATCAAGACAGATTAGAGAATCAAAGGGCAGTTCAAATATTTCAAGGAAATTGTAGAAACCTTAAAGATGTTGTGAGAAACTCAGGGAATTTCCGGAAACTTCAGCAAAGCTCCGAGAGAATTTCTGGAACGTGATAAAAATTATATGAACATCCGGAAAACGTGAGAGTATTTTAAGCGTGTTATACTATGGAGATTTCAAGAACTTAAAAAAATACGAATATTTAGCTAAATTGATTAGAGAAAATCAACGAAGATCCATTAATTTAGAAAAAAAAATGCGAGATCTTTTAGCAATCAGTGATATCTTCAAGAAATTCCAGAGAACTTATTATAAATTTAGATACGTTAATATAATTTTATGATATTCAGCAATGTTCAGAGTACTTCAAGGACGATCAGATAGCTTCAGAATAATCCCATTAACTTAAGCAAATTTGCAGAGAATTACAAGGAGTTCCGTGGAATTATGGGGTATTCCATGAATTCTATGATTGATCCAAAAACGTCAGAAGCGTCAGGGAATTATGAATATATATATATCAGAAAATTTGCCGGATTTATAATCAAATTTAGAGAACTTCAGGTAACCATAGATAAGTTCAGAGAAAATTAGTGAGCGTTTATAATGGTTATAATACTTAAGGAAAATTGTCGAAACTTCAAGGCTACGTTAGAAACATTGAGGAAAATATAGTAAGTCCTATAAAGTTCAGGGAAGTTTAAGAATTTGATGAGAAGTATTGTGAGCATCCGGCTAGTTTCTCAAACTACAAAAGAACTTCAAGGCAGTTTCATTAACTTCTGGGAACTTTCAAGTAGTTCTGATTTCCATTGAAATATTCCTCAACATTTCAATAAAGCTATCCTCCTAATTAAATTTTCTTTTAGTTTTCTCGGAATTACCTTGAAATTCTCCACAATAAGAAACCCTTTGGAAAAATTCTCCGAATATTCATTGAATTTATTTCAGATTTCCTTTTTGAATCTCACTCCTTCCCTTGGAATTCTGCTCACATTGAAAGCCTCCTAAGAATGCAGTGACATTTCCCCTCACAAATTCCTTAGATTTCTTCTCATAATTTGATTGGCAATCCCTCCTCAATGTATTTTCCGAATTCCTTGGAAGATGTTCTGGAGTTGTTCTCAGATTTAATTGTATTCCTTCTTTTAGTATTTTCAAAAAAGATTCCAAGGACTTATGCTCCGGATTCGTTTTCTCCCACAACTTAATAAAATTATCCTCAGAAGGCCCTTGGAATTTTGCTATGAAAGAGTTGTGCTCCTCAGAAATTTTCAGAGTTTTCATTAAAATTAGCTTTTAATTCAATTCAAGGTTTCTTGAAATTTTTAGAAATTATAATAAAATTCCACGAGTTTTTAATACTGTGCATGGATTTTTACTCCAGATTCTTGAAAATTTCTTGAAGCTTTTAACTTCAGAACTAGTTCAACTTTAAAATTTCTAGGAAATATACATGTTCCAATAAAAAAAAAACATTTAAGCCTCTCTTTTTTTTAATTAATTTGTTACTGAATATTAGTCCACTGTGGATCTATAAAGTTCAAAAGGTGAATAAAAATAATGCTTGTATTTTAAAATTCATTCTTTTCTTTAAAATATCGTTCGTAACAAAATTATTAAATTCTTTTAGTCTTTCAGGTATTTAAAAAAAAATACAATTTCCTACGGTTTCCAGGTTCTCCAGGTTTTTGCAGTTAGTAGACACCCTGACTTATTGGCCATAAACTTTCTATTGAATCTTTCGTTTTAAAGGTTGATATCGTACATAAGTGTTTATGAGATACTTGTTGAATAAGTCTAAAACATCAATCATTTATTTTCTCTTAGGTCACTTTTTAGTCACTATTTTTAAAACTATAAGTCACTATTTGGTCACTTATTTCTTCAACATGGTCACTAAAATCACTATTTTTGACAGCAGTTATCGCTACCAGCCCTGATACCGGACGGTACCTACACAGCAAAAAAATAATTTTGATATCACGTCAAAGTGGATGCACCACAATCATATCGAAAATATGGTGTAATATTACTTGCTAAAAAGGACAAAATTATCATTAATACAATGCATGAACTGACATTACGCTGCTTTTACTGCATTTGTTTATTTATGTGGTCATAAAAATTACATGAAATTTTCGACATGATTGTAGTGCATCCACTTTGATGTGATATCAAAATTATTTTTTTGCTGTGTACTTTTATGCTTTTTGATGCAAATTTTAAGCCCCTCTTATGAAGAAAATTCGGGAAGAATTTTATTGCGTCAAAAAGGCTATCGATGATAACTTTAATTATCATAGCAACAGTTGCACATTCGTGCAGTTTTCAATTGTGACAAGTCTTAATTTTAAAAGATTCGTAGAAAAATTTCCTCTCGATTGGCGTATTATGAATTAAAATCCATCCAGACCACTTTCATCCCACAACCGACTTTGGTTTTTGAAATCGCACACCCAATATTACCTTAAAAATACATAGTATGTAAGATTTATCCTTATGGGAACCGACATCCGATTGATGACCTTGACAAGTCTCACGTCACTTTTCAAATAGACCAATCTACATTGATCGATTCTCTTCATCGACTCTCTCTTTCGTTTATAACTTGGCTGCATTCATATTTCGGGCTAATTGTTCTACATAATCTATTAAAAGAAACTATTACTAAGCGTACTAGACGATAATAACAGCTGAACATGTTTTCGGAGCCGAGTTATAACGAAGAGAACCGATCAATGTAGATTGGTCTATTTGAAAAGTAACGCGAGAAGTGTCCGGAAAATTCTCTTTAACAAATTTATGGTGGTCCTGAAAAGGACCGTTTTGTCGTAATGGTTGAGTAATGCTGAGCTATCATGTTGTTGTTTAGAACAATGACACGCTTGGCATAGATTGTAACAAGTACGCTTTTTCATTTATTTATTTAGTTGCACAGAATTCCTAATCAGGGGAAAAGTTGGCTTCGGCAATACCTTAACCTATTATCGTCAAGGGGGTAAACAAAGTCCTAGAGCACTCAAATTTGGCCAAAAGTTGCTCTGAAACACAATGTATCCACATGCCAAATTTGAGCTCTTAAGGACGTTGTTTACCCCCTGACGATAATAGGTTAAGGTATTGCCGAAGTCAACTTTTCCCCTATACAATTTTCCACATTTAAGTATTTTGCATGAACTTTCGTTTTTTACAATTCAATTCATAAATTTATTCACCGCCAAGGAACGTACGTCCACTTATATATAGTTACACTTGTCATACAAAAACCAACGGGTTCCCAATACGTTCAGCTAATTCATTCCATTTGACCCGAATGCGCTACCTGCTCGTTAAAGTCCGGGGTTCGAATCCGAATCCGAAGTTACGTGCGGTCAACTTATTGTGTGTGCAAAGTTCGTAGAAAGGTAAGGTGAATAGTGTCTTTTGTGTGGAGATGTAACTGAAATGTGTCGAACAGCCGTTCGACGGCTTTTTGTGTAGGATCGTTGTGTGCAGATTAGAGTTTGCACCGCATCGCTCCTAGCGATAGATGGCTTTGCTCGGCACACCGCAATCGAGGAATTAAAGCGCGCTCTCTAGACCCCACGCTTCAACGTCGAGGTCCCGGTTCGGAAGAGAATTCGGAGGAGAATGTTCTCCGGCAGAGCGTTGGCCAAATCCGCCAATGTCAACCACGTGAACCCACGTACATTATTCGTCTTCGACGATCCCTTCGTTGACATTTGCGCCACCGGCAATCGGCGCTAGTTCAGTACCAATTAGAGGGTTTGATTGGGAATTTCCGCACCATATCAGCCCGGAGTGCAATGTGCAACACCACCACCGTTTGAATAGGCTGCTACTTTGCCGACGTCACTCCGACAAAGGGATGCTTCTGTGCCAACACGGATGAAGCAGCGACGACAATAATTACCGTGAGTAGTTGAAACGCATGCGAATCTCCACACACACAAACACATGAGCTCGAAAAAAATCGCTAGAACCAGATCAGGAAACCGCACACACGATTAGGGAGAGCTAGCAAACAAACTAATATATGGGAAAGGAACAAGTACCATGAATAAACCTAGGTTAGGAACATGAAGAAATCATATAATGATTTCCGTTATTTAGCTCTGAAATAAATGTTGTTTTCGTAAAGTAAAAGCTTCCCCGTAATGTTAACTTTTGTTGGCTAGATTCTTCACGTTGTAATCGTTTTATTTTGCGTTATTTTTTATAGTAGTTTTTTGTTGTAGTTGAATTTACTCCAGGTTGGACTGCCTGGGAAAACAGTCTCCGCACTCACGTGTCAGGATCGGGGGAGGAAATCTGAAAAGGAAAGTTCCTCCAGTGATGATAAATGTGAGTGGGGTTGTTGCTTTCGCTTAGTACCGTATGTGAGGATCTCAATCTCTCATGGGATTTCAGTCTGCTGAATCGCTCTCAAACTAAATTTCGGTCTCTTCCTTTCATAAACCCGCCTGAGGTTGGGTTTCTTGCCGGGCAAATCAAACCTTTCATGAGTGGTCCTCTCCGGAGGTGGCGCTTAAGCCACTCGTTTTAGAGACAGGAAGCGTATTCGGTGGTCGAGATCTCGCAGGCTGCGAGTCGTGCGTTACAAGATGGCCCACAACGGCTCACGTAGAACAACTGAAAGGCGATCAGTAGGCTGCAGCTCGCGCTTGCGGGCAGCCTTTCGTCGTGTACTCAGGAACAATCTACAGCCACGCGCCGAAAGTACTTTTGCTGCTGCTCATGATGACCACTGGACACCACCATTCACCAAACGCAGTGATTGAATGAACACCTTTCGGTGAGATTGTGAGACATCGTAGATGACATTCCAATCGATTGGCCTGTTTAGTATTAATATCCATCCGCTATTGACAGAGTTATAAGTGGTCAAAACCTGACCACTTTTCGTAACGCAGTCGATTTTGGTTTTTTGAAATTGCACCCCCAATATGTTGCCGAAATACGTAATCCTACGTCAAAATCAGCTCAATTGGATGGAGGCCAGCTGTGAAATTGCGGTATTTGGGGAATTCCGGTATCTTCAAACTAGCTTAAAAATCCCTGGAATTCTACTCATAATCCCCAAAATAATCTTTTCAAAACAATGTTGTGATGTAAGGAGCAGGGTAGGGTGGCTTAGTAGCGACCCTTTTTTTCTTACTGAGAAGAAGATCGTGGGTTCTATCCTAGGCCCCATTTAATTTCCCACGGTCGTCCGGATGGTGTTCATATTAGTTCAGAACTCCTTCACTACGTGGCGCTAGTGTTGATATGGTTGCATCATTGGATCATCAAGTTTTAAAGAAACGCATCACTTTCCAAAGGTAATCCATATCTCATTTGTATATTTCTCACTAACAAAAAAGTTCATCCGTATCGCGTGGAGATGCAGACCGTTCGATCTCTAGTAACAACGGATATTGAACTAACAATCCTTTTCCTCTCCCATCTACCTCCATGGAGAGAGGAGGTTGAATCGTTGGCTCCAGGCTAAACGAGCCGCGATTGAACCGTCAGAAAGCTGGAAACTACGGAAGCTCATCACACCAGCTGATGGAGAAAATTGACATGCTGATACAGCAGTAGAGCTGAGACTGAGCTGAGGCGTTTCACATTTTTTGTAAACATGGAACTTGTCGAACAGGTAGAAATTTTAGTCACGAGACACCTCTGCGTGTAACTCAGAAACGCCTAAATATAGCAACATGATGTCTTCTGCAAAATGTTAAGCTGTAACTAGTTTTCCAAAAACTACTGCACTACTTTCTGATAAATTGTAATACAAAAAAGTTAGAATAAAACACCTAATTTTTAAAAAGTATTAGAAAGTAGCACACACACATACACACACCCTAATGTATACAACCACCAAAAGAAGGGATTATTCAATCACAAAAGCTTCATCAAAGATACTATACGTCTAAATATTACAGCAAGAGCTCTAGCACTACTATTCCGGTTAAATTTCCATTCTGGATTACTAGGGGAAAGTGGGGCAGTTTAGCCATCTTAAGAAAATCATCACTAATCATACAAAGTTCAGTCGAAAATTCGAATCAAATGTTGTTTAATCAAATGGATAGTTTAAAGCCCTATTTACATCATGAATACAAAGTAAACTTTTGAATATTATGCAACAAGTTTTAAAAAATGTTCGTTTTGTAACCGAAATTAAACCGTTGGAGTAAAATGAGGGTGCTGGGGAGGTATGAGCGACCTTGTAAACAACGGGTAAGAATATTCTGCTCTCTTGAGGCTTTATGAAGGGTCAACAATGAACAGTTTTAGCATAAAAAATATTTAACAGAAACATTTATTTTCTGCAGAATAAATTAAATTTCAGAAGTACAGCCTGTACTCGAAAAAAATGCACCAGACAAAAGTGTTCGCCAAAAATTTATTTTAAGTCGGATTTTCTTGAAACTTTCAGGGAATGAACTAATGCATATGGATTATGTTTCGGCATAATTACTTTATTCAATTTCCTTTCCATCGCTGAAAGCCCGCACCTTTCCCTTAAGACCTCTCATTACATTTTGTGCAATGGTGGAGCCGACCTTTTTGGTCACTTTCATCCATTCTTTCTTCAACTCCAGCTCGTTCTTAAACACCTTGGACGATTTTCGAACTTTGGCCTTCATTATGGCCCAAAATCTTTCCACCGGACGAATCTCTGGTGAATTTGGGGGGTTGGCGGTTTTTGGTACAAAAACAACGTTATTGTCTCTGTACCAATCCAACGTCGATCGCGCGTAATGGCATGATGCCAGGTCCGGCCAAAATAATGTCTCGCCTCCGTGGGACCGCAGGAAGGGCAACATATGCTTCTGGAGGCACTCGGTGCGGTAAATTTCGCTGTTGATGGTACCCATTGTGATGTACGGTTTACTCAGTTTACCGCATTGGCATATGGCCTGCCAGAGCAAGTGTTTTTTGGCGAATTTGTCCACTTTCTTCTTCTTTATGTCTTCCGGAATATCAAACCGTGATTTGGCAACGTAGAACTCCAGCCCCGGTATCTGCTTTGCATCTGCCTTGATGTAGGTTTCGTCATCCATAACCACACACATCGGTTTCGTTAACCACTCTCGATACAGCTTCCTTGCGCGGGATTTGGCCGCCGTGTTTTGTTGATCACGCCGGTTCGGTACCTTCCGGACCTTGAATACACGAATCCCAGCTCGTTTCATGGCGAAACACTTTGTCTTCAGAGCCGCGTCACGAATCGAAAGGTTCAGATTACGCTTGAAATAATCCAACACCTTCCGGGCCTTCACAGGGTCAGCTGTCTTCGATTTTCTTCCACTTCCAGCCCGCAGCTCGGTCGTCTGGGACTTCTTAAACGATTTTACCATCCGAGACACAGTTGTATGGATGATTCCAAGTTGTCTACCTATCCATCTCATGGTCGCAGTCGGATTTTCCATGACGGCGCGCAAAATTCTCCGGCGATTTTCTTCTTGTTTCGATGACATCTCAATAACCACTGAACCGATTGTTATGAAATTTTGCACATGTAAACAATTCACTCCAAACTAGTTATACCCAGATTTTCATCATATTTTACCCACGGATAAAAATGTTACACACGGATAAAAATGGTGCATTTTTTCGAGTACAAGCCTTACTGCCTATTTAAGGCTAGTTTTGTTCAGTCTTGTGAAGAACTGATTTTTTTACAAAAGCAGTTGTTTTAAGACGTGATTTTATATGGTACAGTCATATTTATAAAAGGCATAATGCAAAATTGAAGAATTTATTTTCCCTTACATTGTATGCGAAGGCTCTTTTCATAATAAATTTATGAGCTCATGACGCTGATTGATCGGTGTGATAATGTTACCCTCTTACCCATGGCTACATATGCAACTCCGGCAGATACGTTTCTTCAATCTGTAAGTGCGGATCGCTCCAATTCTAGCGATTACTATCGCACATAACCTGCAGCAAATACAACATTGCATGTCACAAATCTTAAACGTATCTGACACGCAACCAACCATCACAAATTGTGCTTGATTTAGGGCTCAACGCTATTGCTCCAAAACAAAACAAAAAACAAAACCGCCATATCGTCAATCCTGCCTCATTCTGCTTAATTCACCGAATTACTACCGGAATCGCCTTGGAGTCGCAGGAGAAATTGCAAGTACGAACATCCAACGCCGGAACTGCATCCAACTGAACACCGCAACCTGCGGGCTATAAATATTGACACACATTTCCATGGCATGCCAGCAAACAATGCAGGTCACATCACATTTTGTTACCTACACAACTCGAGCTAAATATGGAATTCTTTGCAAGCATTTGGGCTTCCGTTTTTGGGGGGGAAGGTTGCAGATTCCTTGCAAACATGCAACCGACCGACCGCCCAGGATCCGGGCACTGCAGGAAGCAAGAATGCATGTTTCGAGGTAATAACTCAAAATCGTAGCACCCTCCTCACGGGTGGTGAAGTCCTTCGTTTGGTTCGGGTGCTGACAGTTGTTGTAGTTACAACCTATTTGTGAAGCGGGAAATTGCATAAGCCGATTTCGGCCCTTCAATTCGGCTGTGATTTTTAGGTGCTTTTCTTTTTCTTTCGCTCAGCCGGTCGGTCGGTGATTCAGTGGGTTCTCGCCGTTCCGGAAGATGGGCGCCTTATATTACAACTGTTTTCTGTTGGTTCCACCTGAGCTGCACCGAATGAGGGGGGGCACTTCAGCGGCCTATTTGAGCCAATTAGTAGTCATCCATTGGTCATTGAACTGGCGAACGGGATAGGCTGGAGCGAACGTTCCATTTCTGTGTTCCTGTTGTGTGCACATGCCGAGATAGGTTTGGAAAAGCACGATGCTTATCGTTTGCTTTTCGGCTATTTAATTTATCTGCCGGTTATGTTTTATTTATAGTATTCGCCAGTATTAATGTAGAAAGGCACTGACCACAAACTCCAGACGATTTCTGCTAGCGCAGCGATTTTTGCACGTTTTTCTGAGGGTGGATATTCCTAAAACTGTGATTGATTCCCCAATCAATTTACAACATGAAAAAGTCGAAAACGCGAAACATCCTTTATGTTCTTCAGATTTTTTTTTCTAATTATCAAAAAGTGAACATCTCTACTATTACAGCGGACTCACCAACAGTCTTCATTTTTTATTTCATATCTCATTCTGCATTCTTTTCTTTTTTTCGTTTTACGATAAAGGACGCCGGTCTGGGTCATGCACAGACCGTCTACTACCGTCTATTTAGCAGGAAGCAAAGTTCGGTTATGTCTCCAGTGGAAGTCGGATTTTTTTTAACGATTCTTTCCGTTCCCGAGCGACGCTAATAGCCGTCAATTCTGTCGGCAAATGTTCGGCACATGCCCGCCCCAAATGCAATCACACTCCTATTAGCTCGTTTTGTTTTGCAAAATTTAAAGCTATTTTGTTTCGGTATGTTCCTTGCTCAAAGTTTTCTTTTTAGGACTGTAAAATTTACGAGTGTGCAAAGTCATCACCCAAGTATCAACACCGAACAAGGCAAGGCGAGCGCCAACAAACTAACACCACTTTGCGTATTAACCAAATCGAGGCGGGCTGGGGTACACCTACTGTAATGGCCTTCATCGGCGGCAGTTGGTTTCTGTTGTTTGAAGTTCTTCTCTTTGGTTCGGTTCGGTTGAGTCATCCGTCCGATGATGTGTAGGATGTCCGTTTACGTGATTTCTGGTGGGTGGTTTTTTTTTTGTGTGAACGGCCTAATCAAAAGCTGTTTTGAGTGGATACGTTCATATTAACAAAGAACAATTCTTAGTTTGGTGAATAATAACTAGCTGCTCGAATAAAGTAAAACATTGACAGACAGTTATGCAAAATAGAAATCTCCATGTACGTAATGCATCATTAATAGCTGATGCTCTGCGGTAACAGTTGAGGGGTGGTTTGAAAAACTACGCGTAAACTTTGATGTTTTTGATAAAAGTTGGGTTAGTTTTATTAAAGTTCGGTTTGATTTTCATAAAACTTAAAATGATCAGTTAGGATCAATTATGTTTACATTTAGTGCTTATTTGAAAATTGTGATGTCTTTTTTTGGGAGCAATGATCAAAAGTTGAGAACAATTTCTTGCGCCAGATTTCCGTTCAAGTATGTTGTAAATTGCGATCAATTTCATTATAAGTTGCGACCAATTTAGTTTGCAGTTGTGACCAATTTGTTTTATTTAATTCGACATTTCAAATGTATGGCCAATTTCTTTGTAAAAGAACATGATCAATTTATTTGAAAATTATAACCGGTGCTTGCTTAAGCTGTGTTCTTCATTTTCGATGAAATTGTGATCAATTTCGATCAAAGTTGTTGATCATCAATTTCTTTTTATAATTTTGAACATAAAATTGTAAGATGGGGCAAAATTAATTTTACTCTGGAAAATGTGAAAATTGTGATAAATTTCGTTATAAATTGCGGCTAAATTTCAATATAAATTTTATCATAATTATATGAAAGTTCGTCTTTTTCTAAGCTACTACAGCTCGAAACTGAGACTTATTCCGATTCGAAAAGTATCCATTTTTAGTTTGAAGTGACGACAGTTAGAAGAGGGGAGAAGGAGCTCATCGATTCTTCCGGTTCGCCTCCTAGCATCGTGCTATAAGGTACCAGGCGATAACCAAGGTAGTTGATCGATAGCTCGATGACGTCATTTCGTTGGCGTCTGCAATGGGAAATTCTCATAGCAGGCGTTGACGATGGGACGTTGTCGAGTTGTTGAATAGCAACTATCGTGGTAACTCACCGATTACCTGTCGATCTGCCAAATTTGGAAAGACGTCTGCATTGAATTGTCTCATATAATAATATTCCGCCCACTATATCACAAGAAATTGCGAGTAGCTGAGTGGAATAGAGATAAGTTAAGCATTGGGTACAGGACCAAGTCTCCCCTGGGTGGTGCCAAAAGATGAGCGCAATAGAATCATCAAGTTGCCATAAGGCACGGAATGAGACTATTGCATGGCTGGGTAGTCAAAGTCTTCCATTCGTTAGTCATTTCAGGTGGATTAGAACAGGTTTAGGTTTAGGGTGGGCGTTGGCCAGATTTGGATTTTTCAGATGTAATCCTGGATAGGACCCTGTCATTGAACGTCGCGTGAAAGTGGAACTTAATGAAGGCCTAAGTACTTTTTCGTAGTTTTTAGTTTTCGGATTTGAAAGATCGTCGGTTACAGTGGCCTGCTTACTGAGCAGAAAAACGCGGTCCCAGGTCCTTACATATCAAAGAGATTTATGGTAAAATCGCTTGTGTATCGTGTATTTTGCGAAACTCGTTGTTGTCGTTGGTTCCGGGTTTGAATGGATACACAAATTTGAGCAACGGTATTATGTGATATGAGGGGCTCGGTGGCCTTAGAGCAACCGTTTTTGCTTACTGAGCAGAACCATCATGAGCCTAATCTCAGGCCCATCCACATTCAAGATTCGTCAATCGTTTTATTTGTTAATATGACTACATGGTAATAACAGCAACTCGGTTATTAAAAAGGTGCTCGTCTGCCTATTGGCAAACGTTTTTGCTTACTGAGCAGAAGACCGTGGGTTTAGTCCCAAGCTCCTTCGCGTTATATGATCGTTAGTACATCAATTCAGCTTATCGTTTACCAAAACGAACCCTGCTGCAAACCCAACCCTCTTATCCAACATCCCAGTGACTCCTCGTGGAAGTGCAGAGGTGTTCTCGGCTTCCATCAAAGCGAGTGTCATGTCAACACAATCCTTCCCATTCCTTTCTTGACCTGTGTTCGGGCGCGGCCGGCGCTGGTATTGCCTAATTTAAGATCACCAGTTTTTACACATTGAGGATGATTGCTAGTCCCAAGCATCGTCTATTGGTTCTCTGTGTAATTACAGCTGATCTGGCAGTAACAGAGTAGCAACCGTGGGCGGTCAATCAAGCTCAAGCTGAAGTGACGACAGTTAGAAGTGGCGACAGATTTTAATGAAGATTGAGATCAGTTTACTCAAAAATTAATCAACGTCGCTTGCACTGGTGATCAATTTAATTTAAAATCACTATTTTTATTAAACTGTATGGCTTTTTCGTTGGAAAATAAGGCCGGAACAAATCACAAGTACACAAGAAATAAACATTCAAAATTCGTTTTACATTGTATCTAAACCGTACATTTCAAGCGTTTACATTACTTCTTAGCCTTCTCTTTAGTCTTATACTTCTTTGAAGCCGTGATTTTCGACAATAATGCATAACAGAATCCACAAATGTTGACTTTATAATGTGTAACACTCGGGTTATCAACAAGACATTACACGCATAAGTTGTCGTATCCTTTCAAGGAAGAACATTGGTAATAATGTAGATGAATAGAATCAAAGCAAGGGATTTTTAGTTTTGATAAATTCCGGGCAAACCATCAAACGGAATACCACAAACGTAATAGTTCTTATTAAAAAAAAACGTTCTGTTTTTGATAGTTCCTCCTTATTCAAATACAGAACAGGAAACCAAATTGGTATGAAAATACCTACTGTGTTAATTTACAATTGCGCGTGCTGCAAAAAATCTAACTAATCGTATGAATTCAGGAAGGTCTATTCAACAAAATCCAAGCCTAATATTCAAAGGAAGGAGCCAAAATCCATCATGGCTCAACATAAAAATCAAATTTTAACAAAAATACCTACTTTTGTCAATTTAAACCTGAATTCAGCAAGGTCCATTCTATAAAATCCAAGCATAACTTTCAAAGGACGGTATCAAAGTCCAACTTAACAAAAAAGGAAACCAAAAATTCTAAAAATATACTTTTCGAATTACAAACCCGGTTCAACCTTCACGTATGGATTCAACAAGGTGCATGCAATAAAATACAAGCTTATTTTTCAAAAATATGAGTTGAAATGCAATTTGGCAGAACCGCAGCAATTCTATAAAATCCACGACTATTTTCAAAGGAAGACGCCGGAATTCAACTTGGCTGAACAGGAACCACAAATTTCTATGAAAATACGTACTTTTGAGAATTTAAACCCACTTTTCTAAAAAATTGTGCATGCTTCAAAAAATGTACCATCACGTTTGAATTCAGCAAGGTCCAGCACATAAAATCTAAGCCTATTTTTCAAAGGACGGAGCCAAAATCCAACTTGGCTGAACAGGAAACCCGAACTTCCATCAAAATACGTATTTCTGTGAATTTAAACTCGGTTTTCACAAAAATTCAACTCTGACGTATGGATTCAGCTAGGTCCATTCTATAAAATCCAAGTCTATTTTTCAAATATCGGAGCCGAAATTCAACTTGGCAAAACAGAAAATCAAAGTTTCTTTGAAAATATCTACTTTTGTGAATATTAACCAGGTTGGTCCTTCACGTATGGATTCAGCAGGTTCCATTCTATGAAATCCTAGCACAAATTTCAAACGATAGAATTGAAATCCAACCTGGCTTCAAAAAAAATCTACCATCAGGTATGAACACACGAAGGTCCATTCTGTAAAATCTCAGCCTAATTTTCAAACGATGTGAATCTCACAAGAACGAGAAAGGGGTCTAAGAGAGCGGAATATACGTCTAAAATTAGTTAAATCACTTCAGGAAAGCTGAGACTAACATTAAATATAATTCAATCACTTAACAGAAAAGTTTGGACTCCCTAAGGAAGGTATTGAACCACTTCAGAAAAGGTTGGACTGTTGGTTTGATAATTTAAGCTCAAAAATGTGTCGGTACACTTCGGAAAACTCTCTACACTTTTAGGAAAGCTAGATGACCTAAACAAGATGTCCATGATAAATGCCAGTTAAACAATTAACAAAAATCTGGGGCTCACTTAGGTAAATGTCAAACCCGTCCTGAAAAGTTTGGATTCAGTTCGGAAAAAGTTGAATCAATGCAGGCAACCTTGGATTCATTTAGGAAAGAAATTAAATCAGCTAATGCGGCCTCACTCCAGAAAATTCGAAACCAATTCTTTAAATCTTAGGTTCGGGATATGTTGGATCACTTCAAGAAAGCTTTGACAACTTTAAAAAGGATTGAATCACATAACAGAAAGGTTTAGACTCAGTTAGAAAAGTATTAATGACTTATTCGACTCAGTTTTGAATCTGCTTTGAAAAGTGTCACCTCAATTAGGAATTTTCTGGTTTCTGATTTGGTCTAAGTTCTAAAAATTTTAAACGAATTTTGAAAAGAATTGGATTTAGCTCGGAAATTGATAAATCACTGAAGAAAAAATTGAATCATTAAGTAGCATTGCAGCAGGTTTGTAAGTGAAGAAATTTACATCGAATGTGAAAATCGAGCGACAACGGTGAGCTGAAAACCATTGTAAAGAACACCGACCCAATGAAAATGTTTCTTGGTAGCGACCCGACTGGAACAAGACGAAGATGTGCGCAGCGAACAACGGGGATCAATCAGATTGAAGGCGGATTTCCAACTATGTAAACTTCACGCATGGAGTAATACAAAC
This sequence comes from Ochlerotatus camptorhynchus, assembly GCF_037179485.1. NCBI lineage: Eukaryota > Metazoa > Arthropoda > Insecta > Diptera > Culicidae > Ochlerotatus > Ochlerotatus camptorhynchus. The sequence continues at coordinate 14,391,474 of NW_027040818.1, read as the reverse complement.
ATAATTAGTTAAAGTAATTTGTAGTTTTAGAGTACAAACCCATTGTTTGCTACCTTTCCAATGTTTACGTCTCTCCAATTCACCTTCGTCATCGTCGTCCGTCTACCGGCAATCAGTTCTTTCTGACTAACAAAAAGTTCAAATATTTGTCCCAAAAGTTCTTGTTGCTCGATTTTTGTCAGTATCCATGGGTTTGAACATTTCACACGTTAGCATTTTTCATAAGTATTATTTTTATTTAAAAAAAAACTGAAAAATCAAGGAATTCAGTTTTGGTTCCCGAAAAACAGGGAATCTCATGAAATTTCATTAAAATTCAAGGAAATATTTCTTTATCACCGAAACTTATTACTAAGTATGTCTGATAACAGTTGAATTACTCGGTGAAGTTTGAGGATGGTTGTTCATTGCAAATTTTAAATAATGTTGCGAACAATCACAAGCTCATTGCTTGAAGTTGCATTTTTGTAAGTTGAGCAAAAATTACTCATATAAAAGGTTATTTTGAAGTGATGCAAAATATCATGACACTCACTCGACACTCGTCAACGCATCAACCGACTATCGCTGACAGAACGTTTTGTCGCGCAGTGAGAGATAGAGCCATGGCAAACAACAGTCACCAGCGATGGTCGCTGCTCGCAGGCAAAATGTAACACTCGCTGCTGATGATGTAAATCATAACGAAAACAGCGAAGACTTCTGCAGTACGATGATGAGAAAAGGCGAAACGACAGAAGAAAATGCCTACGCATTCCATGTTTGTCTCGGCACACGCGACTGTGTGAGCTACACACAAAGCTGGCAAAATTAAACGGCTCACTCACCAACACACTCACAAAAGCAAGCAAAGCAGCATCTGCTTGAAAACGAACACAGATCAGTGTCGTGATTGTCGGGAATGACCAGATCGGTGATGGATCACCACCGAAGACGACATTCACCAGTTGCTTTTTTTTTGTCATGGAGAGTGCATCGACAAGCACATTGATAGGAATGTACCAACCGTTACTGATCAGCTGTTTGACGATCGTGATTGTGATAGGTCGCAACTCTGATTTTGATGATTTTGGGCCTAATTTAGATTCAGTTCCCTCTGGTGTTGGCACATTCCTGAGTTGAACTTAGATCCTGAGGGTAGATAAAAAGAATTTCCGTTGACGCTAAACGTTGTTAGCTGTTGCAAAATTTAACCTTCAAATGAGTAGCTCGTAATAGATGTTACATCTAATTGCGTCTGACATAATTTAACCATCGATTAGATTGGCGCGTCTGCTCGATCCAGCTGTGTCTAGTAAATGCATGGTAAAGATTTAAGAGGAGATGATGATTTTTCTGAATACTTGTAGTTCTTGTTGCTTATTGTATTATCTTGTTATCTTAACATCCTGAAAATCATTTAAATGATAATGTGGGATGATGATCTTGCTTGGATGGATTTTTCTTTTGATTGCTGAGAGTAGCACTTTTATCATCCAACCGGGAAACCCGGGACAGAAAGGGGAATTCGGATTTGCCGGGAAAAATCATATACACTCATCCCAAGTATCAATTTTCGTTTTATCACAGTCTTGTAGGCCATAATTTGGTCTTGAAGAATCATTTAAATCTTTATAAAACTTGCAATGATTCTTGGAATCGATCAATTTTATATCATATACATAATTATATCCTCTTGTTTACACATCTGTTTACAACTTTCATATTTAGTATAAAAAATCCTCAAAATTAAAAAAAAAATCTATTCATCTCTTTCACTCGTAATCTGTTGGAAAACGGCGCAAACGGCAATTTTACCTTTTGTTGTTACCATGCTGGCTTGCAGAATAAATTTTTAGAATTACTTTTGAATGAAACGTGTTTGAATTCATTTGCTACAGTTTTCCGAGTATAGTATTTCTAGTATAAAGCCTTAGCGAGACATATTCTGTTACGGAGCTACTTGAACATAGAGAAGCAAACTCCTTGCATGCCCGATAATGCTAGGTATGCAAATGTTTGACACCAGATATAATCAACGAACTAAAAAAAATCATGGGATGATTGATCCAAAGATAAATTAAAAACTAATGGCTTGACTTTGTGATAACCAGGTACACAAGATTAGTCAGGACATCGTAGAATACCTTGGTTAGTCTGTAAAACATAAAGATCTGAATCTATATCTCTCACGCCAAAGTCAAAGTACTTAATTATCTTAGAGATAAATCGTCCAGCTCAATCCTTTCTAAGGGTAATCATCATTATCGTGAGTTAAAAACTAACCGGGATAAGTCACGAAAGACCCAAGATTGTTGAAGTGACTATAATAAAAAAAATGTATGATCTGAACTCCAGGCATTTTGGAAAACCTAATATACCAAACAAATAATATTGCTTCACGAATGTTCTATCATTCAGTTGAATCATCGTATACCTTTTTTTTTTTCTCTGTTCGGGACATAACACCACTGCGACCAGTAATTTGATCTATTGTAGTATATCCCATGTCCTTAGTTTAGTGCATGTCATTTTACTCCATCACTATTGAGAAATGATGAAGTATTCGGTTTTGATACAGTTGTCATTCTTGCCTTCATCGCACGGAATCGATTCTAACTGAAAGGTTCCGCTATTTATACCCTTCGGAGTGTTGAAACACCCTCCAAAGGCGTGCCCCTTTTTCAGTCAAAATTGGATTCCTTAACAAAAAAAAACAAGCTATGAAACCGATGATGACCATGCATCAGAACCCTAGTCTTAACCACTTCAAACTAGGGAACAACGAATAGAAGATTAGGAATCACATAGATGAAGACAACTAACTATTTTTTTCCTTGTTTCAAGATCATCCTCGGTAGACAAAGCCGAGTCTTGTCACTATCAACAAGGCATAAAAAGTAACAAGGACTAAGATGTGTTCCTTTGATTACTTTGAATCTGTTCCCCTAGTTTGAAGAAGTCAGGACTAGGAATCGGTGGTAGATCTTACATCCCCTAACGTACCATGAAAAGGTGATCTACCCACGTTACGGGGCATCGTATACCTTATTGAGTATGCAAAACTTCAATATCAGATATCCGGGATGATTTGGTTAATCCAACAATGTAATTTTTTAAAACAATTAATAATTTAAAAAAAATGTTAAGTCTCCACGAAGCACAACATGCTCAAAAATTCTGAGTGGAAATCGAACAAGATAAAATAAAATATCTCCAGAATAAATTGAAGAATGATAAATATTTTGGTAACAAGACTTTGTATCCCACAAAATGATGTTTGGCTTATAGAACTTCAAGATCTTTGCTCCAGGAAGAATTTCAGGCTTATAGAACTTCAAGATCTTAACTTCAGGAAAACCAAACATTTAATTCTGCGATTCTCTTGCTTAGTTGCCGTGTATTGATATATGCTTTTTTGACATACCAGAACACATAAAGAATCATTTTTTACAGGAGGCTCTTTGATTTTTTTTTTTAATTCATGATTCCATGGGGTTTTGGAGATCTAGGTGATCAACATGTTAATGTAAATTTCATCTCATATTTTTTCTACAAAGTATACGTATTGTAGAACAATTCTGTGGAAAAAATATATGATTATCTATAAAAGGTTATTTTTGAACGCCTTTTTTGTTTCATGCAGAGGGGATGTTTGGGTTGTTTTTTTTTAAATATCCGGGGAAAAATCTGGAATTGAAAAAAAAAATTTGAATGAACACTGACTTAATGAGAAGTTATGATTAAATTCAACGATACGTAGAAAAGCATTGCCTTGACAGCATACAGGGGCTTTATTTAATATTCTAGGCCTTTATTGTAAACCTGGTTAAATTAGCTTCTCAGTGAAGTTTTAGTATTGTGCTGTTGCTGCTCTTGCATTTGAGATGGAATTAACTGACAGAATTTTCGAGATGAAAACACTTGTTTTACGATTTCCCACCGGAGGAATCCGGCCGCGAATTTGCCGCAATAATTTTCTTATGGAGCTGGATCTCAAAATATGCTCAAGTGAAAAAAAAAAACAATGGGATTAAATACAAGTGCTTCATATGCATAACGCTAGGGACAGACTCTTCTCGTATAATGAAGTAAATCGAGGTAAGCAACTGATCGTTATCAAGCATGAAGTGTCTCTGAAATCTTTAGCAAAGCGAAAAATAAAGCCAAGCTGAGATGAAAGTGGGTGATTTTTTTCTGCAGAAAATGATGATAGAACATTTCTTGATGAATATTTCAAAAGGTCCTATCTGCTTTGATCGACTTTCTCTTTTGATAACCACGCCTACGCAAACATATTTCGTGTTCTTTTTGCCAAACAGTTTGATAGCAGAAGTTATTGTCTTGCGCTTAGAACTTTGAACACAGTAAAGAATGCTTTTGAAATTGAATTATTAACGAAAGAGATGAAGAGAATCGATGAATGCAGATAGGATCTTTTGAAATGTTTATCTTGATTTGGTAAATACCATCCTATTCTTCTGACATCAATTAGCAAAAACGTCCAACTGTTGTTGAAGGAAAACTGAATCACTACGAACCTTTACGACAAATTACTGTTTAAAATCATCCGCATTAGATAACTTCAGACACCTGATTGAATAGTGAATGTCATTCAAATACAGCAGAAATACAAACGGCCCATTCTTGGGGTACACCAGAAGAAACTGGAAACGACTGAGAAATACGGTCACCTATTTTCACTGACATTTGACGACCGGTGAGGTAAGAACGAAGCCAATTAAGAACGGGACCATGGAAGCCTAATCGCCCTAATTTAAAAACAGCAATCTTGTGGTTTATTTTATCAAACGCAGCAGAGAGATCCTTGTAGATAGCATCAACTTATTCGCCTTTTTCATGCTCGCGAATTATAAAAGATGTGTATTGCACGAGATTTGATGCAGTGAACCTCTTCTGCATTAATCCATGTTGTTCTGAGGCAACGTAGCTGGAGCTAGTGTGCTTAAAATAATCCAAAACTATCAGCTCAAAAAGTTTTGAAACTGCGCACAAAGCCGCAATGCCTCGATAGTTGATTACTGACTGTTTATCTCCTTTCCTCAAGACAGGAAAAACGACAGAATTCATCCAGCCATCAGGGAAGATTCCAGAATTCAACGAGAAGTTGAATAGGAATGCTAGTGGTGCGCTCAAGACTCCTATACAGTTTTTAATCACCACAGATGAAATTCCATCAGGGCCAATACTGGAAGATTTTTTTTAAGCAAATGCCTGCTCTTGGGACGTCATCTCTCGATAAAGGTGGATGAGATTCAACACAACAGCTGAACGTATGGGAACCTCACTTGCTGCATCTGAAACGTGTTCGTCAGAGAGCTCCTCGTTGACGAATACACTGCAGAAATGTGACCTGAATAGATCCGCGATACCAACCACATTAGACATTTCTCGATCCGCTTTGAACATCGTGGAGGGCAGACCCGATTCATTTCGTTGATCTTTCACGTGATTCCAGAAGCTTTTAGGATTAGTTTTGAGTTTATATTGTAATTGACGCTGGTGTTCTAGGTAGAGTTTCTTGTTGAGCTGCTTGTACTGCTTGTTATTGCGTATGTATTTCATTCTCGACACGTCAGTTCGCAGTTCGCAAATCTTTTTCAAGGCAGCCCGTTTAGATGATTTAAGACGTTTCAAAGAGGGTTTGACCATGGAGGGTGAGTTGGTATGACTGTAGTTTTCTTCGGTACGAACTGATCGATTGCATAAACAACAATATTCGTAAAAATAGTCGAGGAAATATTTACATCATGATCACGCAGTTCTTCATCCCAGTTTATGCTCTCGAAAAAGGCAGTCATTCAATCGAAGTAAGCCTTCCAGTAGTCATATGAAATGCTATCCATAGTGTTACGAAAAGACAATGGCTGGCTCTATTTCAATGATATCTGCAGAGGTGGATGATGTCTACAACGCTTAACTAGTGACACAGGCGCCTCATAAATCGAGCAACTAGAAATAACCTCAAGGCGAAGAAAACATACATCAAGCAATCTAGCATTCTCATTGGAAACACTATTTAGTTGCAGGAGATCAGCAGTACTGTAGCTGTCCAGAAGAGCTGCTACCAAGGGTGCAATGTTTGAGCAACTGGATTGAGGATGGAGGAACCCGGCGTAATTCCAGGACCATTTTGATAGACGATAGATTGAAATCACCAATTACGAGGATGTCGTCATTTGCATTCATCTTGGATATGATCCAAAAGAGAGAGTTTAAGTGTTGATCAATCAACTCGGAATCTCCAAGGCGGTCCGGGGGCAGATACAGCACACAGACGAAAACTGCTTTCGATTGTAGAGAGATGGACACCCACAGTTGTTCGACACCAGTACACCTAGGTGGATTGAGCTGCCGAGATTGAAAGACTGATCGAACAGCAAGTAGAACTCCACCACCAGAATTTTTGGGGCTCGTTTCTTGAGAACGATCAGTCCAAACCAAATATTTTTCTAGAGAGCGTGTTGTTGTTTAACTATGTTTCCGTAAAGGCGTAAATGTCGTAGCAAGCATCCAAACAAGCCAGTTTGTACTCAGCTACAGTTGTATTTATGCCACCGACAATCCGGTAGTAGAGTAGTACTGCATCATCCTGCGTTTTTGAGGCGTTACGGTGATAAAACCAAAATTGCTATCAAGTTCGAAATATTGATAAAAAATTATATCAACCCTTCTATTAACAAATTCGCATGTATGAGATTAAGATTTTAGATGTGTGGTAAAATAAAAGTAGGGTAGTTCCAAATTAATTTACACTAGAAGGGATGGTCGCAAGTACCTATTTTCATTTCATGTGTCACAGTGCTAGAATTTGAAAATTGATATCAAATCATAGGGGGCTCGCAATAAAAATAGATCAGGCCCTCCAAAGGTGGTTAAGACGACCCTACTGCAGTCCATGCAAATATTTTGTGTCTGAACGTCTACTTAGGGGGGCGGGGCTGAGAATCTCTCTAAAGCTCAACGTAGACAGTTGTTAACAGCCCCTTATCGTTAGAAGGTAAATTAAATCCTTGGGCGCTGCGTTTTGGTCAAACGATGATGCACCCTCATGTAAAGAATGATGCGCTCCACCTGCCAGCAGTCACCTTTTATGAATATTCACTGTTTAAAAGTGAAAAAACTGCCATAACGGCACGGTGACAACGATCACGGAAATGAACCCTGCCAAGTTCGCGCGACTATTTGGTGAGCAGGAGCTTTGCCGCGAAACACGCGACGGCGAACGGCATTCATATGGAAAGTCAAAAAATATCCATCTCTCACACCCCGGAGCCCGACAACCTCGAATCGGAGCATATACAGACCAACAATTGAAATGGGCGGAACAACCAAACGTAAAAACACATCCACGCAATCTAACACCAGCATCTGATAGAGCAAACTTCCTCTATCGAATGGCATTGTTAGTTTGCGTGGGTGTGCCTTGGCTTACGTTTGGTTGTTCCACCCTTTTCAAATGTTGGTCTAGAATATCATCATCAGTAGTTCAAGCGCTGGAGTGACAGTGAGAATGTGACGACTGACTACTGCATCGCCAGCTGAGCGCAATTCCCCATCGTGTAATCCAGTCAAAACAGAGCGGAAAAAGCTTGCCGTTTTTTTTTTTACGTGTGTGTGAGTTTCGATGTCACCCACCGTACGGCCACGGACGGTAGTATCGAAGATGAGGGCATATTTTTGAAGCCATCATGATGAACTACGGTGTGGATGAGGTCGCGCGGCAGTCTATCCAATTTACTCGACTCGACTGCAGTGGGTTATTCGAAAAGTGCACCCAGACATATGGGGAGTTTAATTATGATTTTCCTGCAACATGGCAACGACGGGACGGTGCACTGTGAGCTTCTGTTTGAATGAAGGTTTAAATTGTATGTATTTTTTTAAGGTAGCATCACTGGGATATAAAATGTACACATGGATAAGTCCAAAATAACTGACTATCTGTACACGAATGAATTCTACTCCTTTTGGATCATTGCTTAAATTCTTAATCAACCAAATTGTTCTTGCAAGTCCCAGCTGCTCGGATTTTTTTTTGCTCGATGCTATTTGCCAAACATCAGCATTCCAAGGATCAAGCCCACCTAAAAAGGGACACCGAATACCTCAACGCTTGCCGGTTAGCAAAACACCGTTATAAGGATGCTACTTTTCATTCTTTTCTCCGATCGTTTCTATTTGCTTTGGCAACAAAAAGGAATGTCTGCTTGTAGACATGTTGTATTCAGCTTTTTTCCTGAACTCAGTGTCCATTTTCATCCTCTCCGCCGATGATGATACACAGAGAGCTAAAAGATGTTTAAATATTGATGCCTTGCTACCGAGCGCTTCTAGTGTTATCTCCCCCGGGAGGGGTAAACTTTTGAAGGTTGCTGTAGTTGAAATTAGTTTTCCTTTTGCTATGCTAGGTGTGGGTGGATGCAGGAAGAATATTTCTTTTCACCCGATGAAGATTTTTTTTTTAGCACAAAAGAATTTTCGCTCTGTAGTTGTTTGTTTGTATGTCGATGATGGTACTAACCTACTTTCTCGTTTGTTATTTCTTTCGTTTCAGGTAAATTGCGAAATTGGGATTCATTCATCTTGGTAAGCGATTTGTCAATTTATTCACCTGTTCTTGTTGAAAATTACCAAATTCTTCTAAAATGGTAGAGTCAAGTTGCACCATGCGATAGTTCAACACAATTTCAAGGGCATACAAAGAACGTACAAACAATGCCTACTTATCGATATAAACAGCCGTGAAGAAGGCGTGAACGATGGATTATACCCACATTGGTATTTATGCAAAGCCTCTAGGTCTAGCACCAGTTTTGGAACGGAGCCATTTTTGTCCCGCTTCCCACTACCGTATTACCGTCGTACGGCAACCACACCACCACCACCATGACGACAAGAACAAGAGACGATGCGGTTTTGTGGCTAACCGGTCAAAGAGCGATTATGCTAATTGTTCATTTGTCACGTTGGGATTAGCTTTAGTTGGTGATTTTTTGCTATGTTGGTGTCATGCATTTGTTGTATGTTGTCATTTATTTTCTCTTCATCAAATTGACTTGATGTTTGGGGTTAAATTGGTATTTACTGAAAATGTTGTGATTTAAATTGATTTAAGTGTGATTTCAAACTGAAGTTTAGGAGCTTTGACAAACCTGTAAGACTTTCCCGAAAGCTCAGCAAACATTTTCATATTCTCGGACCATCCCATACTATGCCGTCTATAGACGCTAACATTCATCAGAATTTGGGGTAATGTCATAGAGGCATCTAAAATATTCCAATTCAATAACACAGATAGATTTATGAAATCACAGCTTTTCCTTACCTTTGAAACATTTCAAAGGGTGTTAGGCATACATAAGTTAGGTAGGGGAATTTAAGTATTCTCGGCAACCTAAGCAGCGACCTTCTTTCTATAGCCTTTTTCTCTAAGGAACGCCCACATATGCAGTATTGGTTTGTTTACAATCTTTTGCTGCCAGCTGCTCTAACAATTTCAGTCGAAAGAATTGTCAAAAACTGTTTTGAAACGCTTTTACAAAACTCCAATCTTCTCTAGTGAGAGCGAGTATTGTCGGCAACCAGTTTTTCTTCGGCAACCGTTCCATTTAAACTGCATGTAAATCTGCTGTTCTATTATCCGCAACTCGAAATCAGCTACAATTTGTAGTGCGTGTGTTGCATTTCAAGAAAACCTTGCTAGATTGCTTTTTCTCAGTGGTAAAAATACAGTCAAATTGAAGCTGAAAGCATAAAGAATCGTTTGCATGCATTCAGCGAAGTGTTTTCGTAAGAAAATCCAGTGAAAATAGTGTTTCAATTTGGGTTGCCGAAAATAGTATGTCATGCCGAAGCCGTTATTTTCCCCTATACAAACTTAATCTAGCTCGATCGGCATAGTTAAATTTATTTATCACACAATTTCCCATTGTCCATTAAGAACAAGAAAATTGTTCTTCTTTGACAAAAGCGACATGTATATACGAACGAACCAAACACATGATCGATTTCCGTTATTTTCAGATACGATTGATATCGATTCATTCGATTCGGAATCAGCCAATATTATTTTTAATGGATCATAAATGCGATTAGATCTAATGAGTTACAGTAATGACCTGATTTTGTCGGTCCCCTTTATGATTATCTTTTCTAATGTGACATCAGTAAATTTCATCTTGCCAATTTGATTATACGATGACGTAATCAAACTGTCGAGCCAGATTGAGCAGAGATCTATCGATTGGGAATGTTTTATACAGGTGAGATAGCTTGTGTGGATGGCTATCGGTCACATACAGTAAGACGTGTAAAATCCGATTGTAATACCTATGTTACGGTAATAACAAAGGTAATAAGGGGGAATCTCCAACACCAAGCGTCAGATCGCTATGAAATTTGTTCTACAGGTAGATATTGATGAGGTCTTTCCACTGTTGCAAATTTCATGGGATGTACCGTTGATTTAAAAAAAAATCATTAACTAACATTCAGGGGTAGCATTGCACCATAGCATACCTTAAACATCCATCTTGAAGATTAATGAGAAATATTTGGAATTCCGGCTATGTGAAATTATTGAACGATAAAGTCTGAAGGGGAGGGGCTGATAAAACCGGGTAATCACTGTACTAGAGACAATGGGTTATTAATTAATGATTGATGATGATGGTCCCACCTATTACCCCTACAAAGGTTTGAGCTGGACGAATTAATCATTTTGTTCGACCATTTTCCACAGAGATGGCGCTGTTCCGCTGGTAGGAAGTGATAAAAATCCCAATATAGAAATTGAGAAAAGTGGGAATAATTCGCTTTCGGTGCATATTCAGGTAAAAAAAAGTGAACGACAACCTAAAGAAATTAATCAAGGACTTTGTCATTCAGTTATTGTTAAACAAACTACTGTTAAATAAAGATTATTTTTCCCCATACAGTTTTACCTGATTTACTACCAGCTCCCAGAGAGCCAAAAAATTCAAATTTGAGAGAGAAAATTTGCTCTCACGACCTCAATCTCTCAGCATGCCATGTATTTTGTTGACACTCGATTTGTGATTTCCCTTTCACAGATTACACTACAAAACATGTCTGGTACCTCTAAATATGCATTTCCTTTAACATTTGAAGTCCCTCCTTTTTTACATATTCTGCGCAAAAGATACTTTCTGCCCCACCCCATACATAAAATTCGACGGGAAATTCTGTGAGGGGTGAGCTATTGGCGTCTTGCAGTGAAACTTTTCCAAGCTTTCGCCATCTACATTTCGAAGTGAGAACTACTAGAAGGAGGATACTTTCCAAATTCTCCAAGTAAAACAAATGTTTTTGGGGCAAATCGGTTCATACAGAAAAACTAATAATTTCCCGTGGAAACTTTTGCTTGAATCGTGTAAGAAAACGTGTTTACAAACTAACTGTTATTATTTCGGTATGGCGGTATGTTTTCATGGAAAATTATGCATAACAAGTTTGCACCCACAGGAAGAGGTTACCTCCTGCGCAGCTGCATTTTTCGGAAAATGGTAAATATGTACGATTTCCACTAAGATGAAAGTGGAAATTAAGTGAATTTACTTAGGAAAGATTGTATCATGCTGGTGATAGTGGAGAAATGGTTGTATAGGGCGCCAATATTCAATGAATGTTCACTTTGGCCTTTTTAGGCAAACATATTGATACTCACAATTTTCGACGGAAAACGCAACAGAACTTGATTTACTCAACACACACCATGCTATAAAATGGTGCTAGATGGTCTTCAAAGTGATAAGAAGATGACAAATCATCTTTATTTTGAGTAATTGAGCAATTTACTTCTGTTTACATTATATTTACAATGCAGCGTTGATGGAGCCGTGAAATTAAATGAATAAATCTTATGAAAGTTCATCTGGAAAAGTCAAAGATACACATCAGTCTGAACGTTTTCACTTCGAATGTTATAATGGAAGGATTTTACGCAGGCTTGATGAAAATTAGGATTTAATGCTAATTTTCACGAATTTTATATGCAGTCTGTCAACCTTATCATCATCATGCAGTGGCGACATCTACATTGAGCTTTTACGGCAATCTTCCAATTTTGTGTGCAGAATGTGTAAAAAAGGAGGGACTTCGAATAATAATCTAAATGCATATATAGAGGTACCAGACATGTTTTGCACTGCAGTGTCCTCTGTGAACAATTATAGGAAAACAGATTGTGTCTAGTTTCCGATCGATGTCACCGCAAACAACAGCTGTGACATCTGATGGAACATGAATTCAGAAGCTTGACAAAATGATCAATTATCATTAAGATAATGATAACTAACAAAATCGAACTGGTTACAGTCACATATATAAATTCCCTCTAGAGTTTACAGTTGCTTCTCCGCGATATAAATGTTCGCCTTTTTGTCCACCTAAAATATTCATATGTATTACAAGAGATCAAGAGTTAATGAACAATCAACAAAGCATCCTATTACACTAGCAACCCCGCAATCTGATGCTATCATAATGTTCAGCAATGTCAGGAATGCTCACGAACCCCCAACATTTGCCAGAAAACTTACAGCTAACTCCTCAAGGTATCTTTCAAATAAGCTTCAAAATTGCATTTTTTTTTTCAAATGTTAAATCATGATGAATGTGGGCGTCTTAGTGGAATACCTGTATAATAAGAGAGAAAAGGATTAGTAATTTCCATTTAATTCCACTACCTTATTTGCTTATCCTTGAGAGATACCCGTATTTCGTGTACAATGTGCAGACTTCTTCAGTGTCTTGTACTAATACTCGACTTAGTACAAGACACTGAAGAAGTCTGCACATTGTAGACGAAATACGCGTATCTGTCAAGGATAAGCAAATAAGGCAGTGGAATTAAATGGAAATTACTAATCCTTCTCTCTCTCTCTCATTATATCATATGTTAAATTCAGTCCTCTATATCCGTAATACGCGCGATGTTCAAACCTTTTTTTTTAATTAATCTACTACTATTAAATCAAATATTAAAAATCCATTATCACCATCGTGGCGAACAAAAATAGTTTTTGCAGTGCTACAATAATTATTAAAAAAAAATAATTATGACAGCTATCCATACAAAATAATCTGTTAGAGATAACTTCGCCAAGATACATAATTTGACAATTCATAAAAAAAATCACTGGATAACTGTTCAAAAGACGGTTTGAACGTGAGAAATGCAGGATCTTTTAAATTCTGTAAGTGTTGCTGAACGTTTGATATGTCTAGGCATCGAATTGAAAACATTTATTCCTTTAAAAAATAATGAATTCTGTGAAGCACAAGTCAAGAAATGTGGTATTCGTATTTCAACCGCGTTTCTAGTATTATATCTATGAAAGTCACTTCCTCTTTCAATTCGATCACACAAATATCGAGGCAGCAAACCGTTAACTACTTTAAAAATGAACACCATAGTCAAATATACAATTCTTTGCTTCACCGACAACCATTGTAAGGCGTCTAGCATCAAAGTTGAGGAAGTGAATCTATTACATCTCAAAATCAAACGCATTATTTTACTCTGCAAGCGCTGTAATCTCGATATTTGTGTTTGATTCGCCAGAAATAAAATGGAAGGGCAAAAGTCTAGATGAGGAAAGACGATTGATTTGTATAGCTGTATTTTACTGGCAATAGTTAAATCGTTTTTCAGTCGACATAGAATTCCATACTTCTTGGTAATTTTCTTGATGACATTGTCAATGTAAGAGTTGGACTTAAGTGTGTCATCAATAATCACGCCAAGATATTTAATGTTCCGAACGCGATCAATAGTCTCATCATCAATTACAACAGAGACGTTCTCATTTACTCGATTCCGCGAAATTACCATAAATTTAAGTTTTACTTGTATTCAATTTCAACTGCTTCAACCATCTACTTAGAGAACGCAACGAATAACACAGTATCATCTGCAAAAAGATTAATGTCGCATAATCGTAAAACACGTCGCAAGTCATTAATATACATAATAAATAACAGGGGCCCTAATACACTTCCCTGGGGCACCCCACGGGACTGGAAACAGAATCATTAAAAACAGTCCGTTGAGTTCTGTCAGACAAATAGCTTTCAAACCATTTAACCTCGTAATTCCAAATCGCTCGATTGATCTTAACAACATGCAGAAAAAACACTGAGGCGTAAACCAATAATTATTATTTAATACGAAATTTCGATTTGTTTCAGTTCATAATGAAGTTTCAAATCAATAAAGAAGCCCATTTAAATCAAACCAGCACAAATTTTTAAAAATCTTTTTTATGATTGTGTGTGTAATGCACGTTTCAAACTGTCAGTCTGTATCGACATCATAACATTGTTAATAAAAAACCAAAAAAGTAAAATGATCATTTTCCTTGGCATTTTCTAATATTCTATCATTTCAGGAACTCCTCCTCCACCAACAATAACATTAGAATCTACACCATGGTGTACAGAAAGGCGCACAAGGGAAACATGTTCTTCCACCCATTCACGCACCAAATAAATTAATAAAAAACAGTGGTTTAGTTAGTAACAATTGAAACCATGATTGAAAAATGTGGGTTTATTTTTTATAATGACAGCTAATCTGACCTGGGAATTTAAATAAATTTGGTTTATAAACAATAAAAATAACATTTCAATGCAACAAAACCGGCAATTACTTTAAATAATGCTTGAATTTGATTCAAGTAAACATTTTTTAAATCAATAAAAGCCGATGTTCAATTCAATAAAATTAGTAGTATTATACCAACTCAATTTTGTTGTTGAATTAATCTATCAGTTTTATTGATCCATATTCTATTCAAAATTTTGTTTAACATGAAACATAATTTGTTTGATTGCACTATGTTTATTTCTGCGTGAATAAGGGCCTAGAAATTGTTTCAAAAGCGCGTTCAAGATCCAAAAATCCACTTCGCTAATACCAAATTCAACGCGGTTTCACAACAATGAGCTTCCCGATATCCCGATTGTTCTGGTATCAACAAAGAGTTGCTATTCAAATACTCCAACAGCTGGCCTTTAACAACAAGTTCTAAAATTTTCTCTAATGTGTGCAACATATTGATGGGACGAAACTCTTCGGCTTTAATCGTTCCAGCAACTTTTTGAATAGGGACCACTTAGGATTCCTTCCAAATTTGTGGCACATGTACAGTTTGCAATGATTCGTTAAGCTGAAATTTACATTACCACATCCAAATCTAAGAATCTTGAAAATGTGTTCATTACAGCAGCGGTTATCAAACTTTTTTCGATGGCGACCCATTTTTAAACGTGTGAGAAATTCGCGATCCACCAGCATTAAAGAAACAAGTTTTAGAGTCAACATGATCTTGAGAACGCTAAAATGGTTATCCATAAATGCCTTTAAAATGCACAATGGTCTGAAAATCGCATGAATATCCTTAGAAAACTTAATACAAAATGCTAAGTGAAATTAAATGGAAAATAACCACCTTTTTGTTTTGCTTTTATGAGATTTCCACTAACAACCCAGTCGAAATTGCCTGAAATCGCCATAACAGCAAAATAAATAGAATAAGATTATAAAATTAACAAAATGGTGCTAAAATGCCGGAAGATGGAGCGATCAAATAAAATAAAAATGATGAATCCTTAGCTGCAATGAATAACACAGTATTATCTGCAAAAATATTAGTGTCGCAAAATCGTAAAACACGTCGCAAGTAATTAATATACATAATAAATAACAGGGGCCCTAATGCACTTCCCTGCACAGCAAAAAAATAATTTTGATATCACATCAAAGTGGATGCACCACAATCATGTCGAAAATTTCATGTAATTTTTATGACCACATAAATAAACAAATACAGTAAAAGCAGCGTAATGTCAGTTCATGCATTGTATTAATGATAATTTTGTCCTTTTTAGCAAGTAATATTACACCATATTTACGACATGATTGTAGTGCATCCACTTTGACGTGATATCAAAATTATTTTTTTGCTGTGTGGGGCACTCCAAGGTTATTCCCCACGGGACTTGAAATAGAATCATTAAAAACAGTCCGTTGAGTTCTGCCAGACAAATAGCTTTCAAACCATTTGTATATGCAGTACTCATAATTCCAAAGCGCGTGATTGATCTTAACAATAAGGGCCTAGAAATTGTTTTAAAACTCAATTCAAATCAATCAATCAAACACAAAATTGTCAACAAATCTGAAATAATCTAACGAGATGCCAGAAAATAAATAGGATTAACTTACAAATTCGGACCATTCTGGAACGCCAATGTCAGAACACCAAAATGGATTTGAAAGGTCAAAATGGACTTGAAAATCCCCTAATAAATTTGAAACGCCTTCATGACCTTCCTAATCGCCTAGAATCGCCAAAATGAGAGTCAATTAATGGCCGCTGAAAAGCCAAAATAGCCTAGAATCGCCAGAAGGACTCTAAATCACCTAATTGGCATATAAATAGCAAAACCAATTTGAAAATGTCAAAATATCCTGCAAATCCCTAAACCCCTTTAACCCCAAAAGCCGCAAAATGACCAATAATCTTGCAAACAATGGTTAAGTAAGGAAATTTAAACGAAATTACTCAAGCAACATCAAAACCTCAGCATAAGTGATTCCGATCGATTAATTATAATGATGTCATAATTTTAAACTAGAATAAAAAAAAACAATAAAACTTTAAATCTGAAGTTCTGCGGCCCATCTAAGGACACCCTGCGATCCACCAGTGGATCGCGACCCATCGATTGAGAAACGCTGGTCTAGAGGCTTAGGAAAGTAATGTAAATTGATTTTTACAAGTAATCCTCTAGCTGACCCATAATTGTTGGATGACTGTACAACGTATTTCTTCTTCTTCGCATTGCATGCTTATTGCTCATCGCATGTTAGGTTATTGGGTGCTCTCAACTTAGTGTTCTAGATGCAGCTTAATTGAGACCATTTTTGCATTAGTTTAATTGTGTGACAAGAGCAACCATACTCCTATGCCCAAGGGAGTTGAGAAATTTTCCAACCCGAAAAATTCCTAGACCGGATCGGGAATCGAACTCAGGCTGCGCCTTTACCAACCGAGCTAAGGGAGGCTCTCAGCTCAGCAGGCCTGAGTTTAATTCCAGTCGGCGCCGCCGGGATGTTCTGAGGCATAACATCTCTGATCACGCCGGAAGTAAAGCCGTTGGTCCCCGGTCCATGAGTTGATGGGTCGATAGGTAGGGTCCAGGTGAGGAAGCTGCCTCCCTGGCGTCGGTAGCATTGGTGCTCAGCACGGAAAACAAGATCGTCAGAAAAAAGATCAAGGGCTAGTTAACTTCGAATATTTGCACTTGGTCTAAAATATAATCATTAAATACTTTCGTTTTTTTTGCTGAATAAACCGGGATTAGTAAAAATTTAAACCGGATATACCGGAAATTTCAAAATTAAATGTCACTGGCCACCCTCCTCGAAGACAGTTTTGACTAAAGCTTCAAGTCAATTGTGTGATTTCGGAGTAATTTTTTTAAATAGCTTTGCTGAAAATCTATGGCGCTTGTGAACAGAATTCCCGGATTCGTGAAAATACAGAGAGAATCGTATTTTGAGGGTACAATTCTAAAGGATCGTGCGAAGAGTTTTGAGAAAATTCCGAGGATAATTTCATGGGCATCTCGAAAAGATTTTTTTTAATTAATTTATTTGATAAGGCTCAACCGAATTAACTTTACAGAGCCGAGGATTCTTGTTCACTATACAATACATCTTAAAACTATAGTCAAAAGGTACAACACAATAAACATTTTATCTTCCGCTGCCCAATAAGCCTCCTCCACCAGAACGGGAGCCGCTTCCAGTGGTTTCATTCTATGGCAGATTCGCCAACGAGGATCAGAGCGCTTCAATTAATCATTTTGTTCGACTATTTTCCACAGAGATGGCGCTGTTCCACTGGTAGGAAGTGATAAAAATCCCCATATAGAAATTGAGAGAAGTGGGAATAATTCGCTTTCGGTGCATATTCAGGTGAAAAAAACTGAACGACAACCTAAAGAAATTAATCAGAGACTTTGTCGTTCAGTTTTTCTCGGAAATTATTGTTAAACAAGCTACAATCAAATAAAAATGATTTTTCCCCATACAATTTTACCTGCTTTACTACCAGCCCCCAGAGAGCCAAAAAAATTCAAATTTGAGAGAGAAATTCTCTCTCACGAGCTCAATCTCTCAACATGCCATGTATTTTGTTGACACTCGATTTGTAATTTCCCTTTCACAGATTACAAAATATAGTACCTGACACTACAAAACATGTCTGGTACCTCTATATATGCATTTGTTTTATCATTTGAAGTCCCTATTTTTTTACATATTCTGCGCAAAAGATACTTTATGCTCCGCCCCATACATAAAATTCGGCGGGAAATTCTGTGAGGGATGAGCTAGTTTGTGTGCAGAATGTGTAAAAAAGGAGGAACTTCGAATAATAATCTAAATGCATATATAGAGGTACCAGACATGTTTTGCACTTCAGTGTCTCCTGTGAACAATTATAGGAAAACAGATTATGTCTAGTTACCGATAGATGACACCGCAAACAACAGCTGTGACATCTGATGGAACATGAATGCAGAAGCTTGACAAAATGATCAATTGTAGCAATGGACGCAAAACGTGGTCAACACTCACACTCAACACGAAACGGTTGCTTTCCAAAGTCGACGACGCATCGACCGAAAGAACTGCTGATGAAGAACGATGAGGAGGACCACACAATGGTTGCTGCCGAGTAAACAGACGATCGTGTGACACACGTTGAGAGTGGTCTGCTTCTGTCGACAGTCGAGTGAACACTGATCTCGAAAAGAATGTCTAGATTATTTTAAGGCGAATTCCAATTGAATTTTCAGTAGAATTTTAATGGGAACTCCAGTATTTTTTCAATTCTGATGTGAAAGGCATGGGCAGTGATGGATCGCTCTTTTGAGACTTTTTCATTACTTTTCAATATAGAATGCTTACGTTAAATCCAATTCAATTTTCAGCTTTTAAGTGCTATTAATCTCCCTATCAAAATGCAAAATATCATCACCGTAAAGCCACACTCTGTGTTCTCACTGAATACACTCGAGAGCGCTCTCGGTGCGGATATTTTTGCTTTTGATAGGGAGATTAATAGCACCAAACTATCTTGCTTGAGTCGGCGCCGGTGGTGTTTTGGTAAGCGTGACTGCTTTCTCACTCCAATGGGTCTGGGTTCAATCCCAGCCGAGGTCGGTGGGCTTTGTCTGAGGCATAAAAATCTCTGGTCACGTCTTCCTTCGCAAGGGAAGTAAAGCCGTTGGTCCCGGCCCATGTGTGTTGATGAATGGGTGCCATATCCTGCGCAGCTGTGAATGTTGCCTTCCTTGCACATTCGATTGCCTTCAAAGGATGGCAATCGATGTCCGTCGGTGATTGGCAATTACTAGCGTGCACAGGAATCTTGTTAAGGAGGGGCAAGTTTTTTTCTATGGTGCATTTAATCTGGGGATGGGGAGTACTCCAAAGTGCGTGGTGGATGCTGCTGTCCACCCACCACTGTTTCCATAGTTTTCAATTTAGCTAATTTTATTTATTTTTTGCTCCGGTGGCGGTTCATCTTCTGCAATGGAAACTGTTTTCAGACAGCCAATGGAATTGGCAATTTAATCTCATCGACGATGTCGATGATGATCGGTTCGTCAAATGGTTGTAACAATGGTTGTAGTAGGGCTTTAATCGAAATGATACTTAGATGAATTCTCAGTAAGACAACAATAGACCAAGGTTCAATGGCAAACTAATACCCACTTTTCAATTAGGAAATTCAAAAGCTGTCTTTAAACTTTGTACAGTTGCGAAAAAGTTCAACCTCAGAATTCCTTGAGGTTCCTTTCGAAATTTCTAGAACTCTATGAGCTCTTTTTAAATTCTTCTCAGAAGTCCTCTGGAGTTATTTTTAGAACTCTTCTTGACTTTTACTCAGCATACCTTGGAACTGAAACTCCCTTAAAGTTTCAGAAGAACTTCCTCAGTATTCTCCAGAAATTATTCCCGGAATGAGCTAGAACTTATCGGTACTCCCTTGAAATTTTCCTCAAAATCCCTTCGGAATTTCACTCAGAAATTAATTTTCTCGGTATTCTTATCGGCATTATCTTGAAACTATCTGAAGGATTCACTAGAAATTAATCGCAGAATTTTCTTGGAATACTCCCCACAAATCCTTTGGAAATGTCCTCAGAATTCAATATCCTTGACGTTCTTCTCGGATATTTTTAGAACTCTTTTAAGCTCTTTCGAAATTCTTCTCAGAAGTCCACTGGAACTCTTCATGATTATTTTTTTTCAGAACACCATAGAACTGAAATTCCTTTAGAGTTTCAGAAATTTTTCCCGGAATGAGCTAGAAATTATCCGCGGATTTCGCTTGAAATTTTGCTTAAAAACCCCTTTGGAATTTCACTCAAAATTTGATTTTCTCGGTATTCTTTTCAGAATTATCTTGGAACTATATCCAGGAGGCACTAGAAGTTATCCGCAGAATTTTCTTTGAATTCTCCCCAGAAATATTTTGGATCTGTCATAAAAATTCAATATCCTTGAGGTTCTTCTCGGAATATTTCTGGACGTTTTTTTTTCTCAGACCACCTGGGAACTGAAATTCCTCTAAAGTTTCAGAAGAATTTCCTCTGTATTCTCCAGAAATTATTTCCTAAATGAGCTTGAAATTATCCTCGGAATTCCCTTGAAATTTTCCTCAACATCCCTTTGGAATTTCATTCAAAATTTGATTCTCTCGGTATTATTTTCTAAATTATCTTGGAACTATAAATTATTCGCAGAATTTTCATGAAATCAATTTCAGAATTTTTTTTTCTTTTGGAACTGTCCTCAGAATTCAATACCCTTGAGGTTCTTCTCGGAAGTCAAGTTTAAGTTGTCCGTCCATTCACCAAAACGTTGTAGTTTTTCTACCAGAAATGTTCAATAAAGCTTGCCCCTCCATTCACCAGAACTGTGCAATTTTTACATCAGGAATTTTCAAATCAGCTTGCCCCTCCATGCAGCAGATTTTTGCAAATCTTACATCATAAATTTTCAATACAAACTTGCCCCCAAGTAATTCTACACCAGAAAATTTCAATTGACCAGAACGATGCAAATTTTCCACCGTTAATGTTCAATAAAATTGCCTTTCCAATCTTCTGATTGGTGCACAATTTCTTTTTTTTACATTTTCCACCAGATATTTTCAATTTAGACTGCTTCTCCTATCATCAAAATGTTGCAGGTTTGCCACCAAATAAAGCTTGCCCTATTTTTAGATTTTTCATCGTGAATTTTCAGTAAAGCAGCTTCCCTCCAATCATCAGAATGGTGCAGATTTTCCACCAGAAATTATTATTGAAATTTGTTTCTCTATTCAGCAGAAGGATGCAAATGAAACACCAAAAAAATTCAGAAAAGCTTTCCCATCCGTTCACCAGAACGGTGCAGATTTCCACCAGAAATTTTCAATATAGCTTGCAAATGCCCCACCTTGCCCCACCCTGTGCACGCTAGAATTGCGGAACAGAAACCGGCGTTAAATAAAGGGAAAAATATTTTTTTAAGATGAGTTAACTAAAAATTCAATTGGATTTAACGTAGGCATGCTATATTAAAAAGTAACGATAAATTTCCAAAAAAGTGATCCATCCCTGGGCATGGGAAGTAAAGAACTAAGGAGAGCCCAAGGGAATTTAGAAAAATGACGGAAGCAGCAGTGAATTCTTAGAAAATGTTTAAAATTTGAATGACGATGATTTTTTTTTTGTGGAATGTTGTGCAGAAAATTTCTGGACTATTCAACTAAATTTCTGAAAAGAACTCTGTAATGGGAAATGATTTTAAAGGATATGCTTGAAAACAATTAAAAAAAATCATGTAAAGTTTTAAGCGAATTTGAGACAAATTTTGAAGACTTCGAACGCAGAACCAAATTCAAGAACCAGGAGAAATACTGCTGTCTTAGTAATGACTAGGTTAGTGATCTCTTTGGCTCAATCGCAATCAATCGGAAAATTTTCCAGTATTCCGGGAAAAAAACTGGGAAATTGCTAATTGAATTTTTTTAGTCACCATGAAAATTGCAACGGTTTGAGAGTAAAGAGGATTTCAGTGTTTTAGGTCCTAGACTTTCGCCATCTGCGTCTGTCCGCCTGCATGGAAAATCGCATTTCATAACACAAGAAAAGCATCCAAAGAAAGAGCGAAGTCCAACAGAATAGAACTCCACCTTTCTGTATCGTTCTACTGTAGGGTAGGACGGGGCAAAATCGCCCAGCCCAGTATGCCCAGCCTTGCTCGGGATTCAATATTAGCTTGAGTTTATGCGCCGATTCAAAAAAGCATGCTATATTTTTCTGTTTCATTTGTACGGGAGCCCCTCCTTACAGAGGATGGAGGGGTCTCGAACCATCATAAGATCCTTTCCCGGCCCCAAAACCCCTGCATACAAATTTTCACGCCGATCGGTTCAGTAGTTTCCGAGTCTATAAGGGTCAGACAGACATTTCATTTTTATAAATGTGTATAGATAGATAATCGCAATTAATACATTAAAATATTGTCTGTCCTATAGGACATAGTGTTATAGTGTTTTAATGTCTTCTCTAGCTCCCTGGGGTTGATATAGTTCAATGTATTCAAATTAGAATGTTTACAAAATTAATTGAAAAGGTTACCTTTTTTTCACCTATAGCAGATTTGGTTGATATATGATATTTTTGAGTTTTTAACAAACGAAAAAAGGGATATTTGTTGTAGCAAATTATTGTAACACAGAGAGGATTTTGTTCGTTCGGCATATTTTCATCAATTTCATCAGTAATTGAATATTACGAAATCATTTTTGGAACGATGCATCTCATGAAGTGCAGTTTATAAAAATACACGATTTTTCATGTAAAATTGGGGGGTACCCATCTCGCCCCGTCCTACCCTATAGTAAAAAAGAAAGGAAAAAGTGATCAAACGTGCTACATCAATATGCCCTCCAATTACGTGTGAACGACTTGTCTGCCTGCCAGTCAGTCAGCCCATCCAGCATCCAATCCAATCCAGTCCGTCCGTCCATCGCAACTCGCTCTACGTGAAGTGTCAATTGGGCAATCGTGAAAAGCGCGAAGAACGATTTACTCGTCTCAAAATGCTAAGGCGTCGAAGCGAAGACGACGTCGACGACGGATGGAAGGCAAACATCACGCGACCTTATTTCCCCGGGCTTGTTCTGAATACTGGGTCTACCTACAACCACCGGGGGTAGGCATTGGAGCAAATTGAAGTGGAGCGCACGGTTTTTTTTTGGTTTTTGAATTGCTTGTTGGGATCAGATGCTCACTGTGCATAACGAGATGTTCTCGCGTACAGTTGAGGAAGAGAGTAATGCGCTGGATCCGTCGATATCTGTTGTAAGTCGAAGAAGTGTGAAAACCGTTTTCCGACAACAACAGATGGGCGTATGCGTATTTATCTTTGGGTGTATGGGATTGAACAGTGCATGATTCATTTGGAAGTGTGGAAAAGATAATGCCAAGGAAGGCAAAAAAACGAGAAACAGGAAATTGGCTTTTAAGAATCTATCAAAACAAACACTGCGTCGGCGGAGGGAAAGAAGAGTCGGAAAATTCCGTTTAATTCCAGTGTCTGTATACACTCAATAGATGAATGTAATATTCTCTTATCGGTTTGTATGAAAGATATGCAGAATTTGTGATAATTCCCGGAAATTCAGATTCTGTAACTTTGTAAATGTTGATGTATTTTGGGGCATGTGTGTGTTTTTACATGTAAGTCAAAAGTTCAATTTAAATTGATTTAATTCTCAACGAACAACGATATAAATTTACATGAACGTGTAAATTTCAGCTTTAATTAACAGAATTTCAGTTCGTTAGACGTGTACTTTTATTTTTTTATTTGTGAATTAGGTTTTGAAATTCCCCCAGAACCGCAATGTTTCATCCAATTTTAATGAAGTCTTCAAACTCTCATCGCACCATTTTCCTCCCAATCAGTGGCAAGTTAAATTTAATTTTCCACCCATTAGCAGCGCATTCCAACATTTCGCACATGCTGTGATGTCCCACATTTTTCTCGGGTCTCTCGGGAACGCATCCACACACGTTCGCTCAAATACACATGGTAGCCAAGCTCACTGATGTCCACAGTTCAACTGTCCAATTCTCGCAGCCACGCGATGTAAACATACCGTTTAATGAGCATTACATTGACTGACGCGCGAAAAGGGAAAAAAAAGTGGCATGCATAATTAATGACATGTAGCAGCAGCTTCTCAACCGAGCAGGAGTGAATCATCTGGTGGATTGTGTGCATTCGAGTTGAGCTTGAATCGCGGAGAACCGATTAGATGCGCGAGAAGCCGTTAGCCTTATGGTGGTTTCCCTCCTGGATAACGACAAGGCAAGTCAACGAACGAACTCGAGCTCACAAGTGAACGGTTCTGACGCGCTCAGCTGATTGTAGCGATTCCCTCGTCTCTGCCGGAGGAAGCTACCTGCGCCTACATAATAGTTTCGGTTCGGTTCTCTATCAGCGAAACGAGATCATTCAGTTGCGCTTGGTGTGATGGGGCTTTTACCCTTCTCCGGCAGAAGGGGATAGGGTTGTCAGAGATTATGATTTAAATTAAAAAAAAAAACATTTCGTTGTGTGTAAAATTACATCGCATTCAACACCAACAAATGTTTACTTTTTAAATCATACTGCTTTTTCTTGAATTTAGTCATATGTATTTCAATTGGAATTATTTTTATTTCAAATCACAGAAATACTTTGAAAAATAATTAGAAAAGATAAGTTGTGAGTAAAACGCAAAACAATTGGAGAATTCGTCAAGTATAACAAACTACTAAAAAATGCTTTTGTAATGTACGAAGTTTGTTCTTAAATTGCATGTTTGCTTAATTTTTTTTAAATTGAAATTAGATTATAAATAAAAAAAATTACAATTCTGGGGTGAAGTTGATCATGTAGGTTTTTATGCAATGCAATATTCAGAAGTTAGCAATTATACTTGTTTGGTGATCACTGAAGAACAATCTGGTGATGAAATTTCTACCACAGTTGTAATTTGCGAAAATCCTTCATATTTTGTCGCAAAGTAGTTAAAAATACGCTAAATATACTAAATCGTTCATTTTAACGAAATCGGATCTAAAAATTATGAAAATTAAGTGATTTTGTCGAACACAGTTCCAGAATAAATTTGGCTTACGATCGAATTTTGAGTAACAGTACATCTTATCACTTCTACTAAAATTGTACATTTATAGCGGTAGAATGCATTAGGGAAAACGTTTAAAAATTCAAGGGGTAGGGAAGATAGGGGCAATATGGTCCCCCTAATAAAAACACAGTGCCCTAGTAAAAGTTAACGTTTTGACAGGTTTTCACTAGAAAATAAAATTCAGGAATCATGTGAAATAGACACATAAGTTCTTTTAGTAACAGTTACGTGTATTGCTCGCTGTAGAACCAGCGGATCAGTAAAATGTAATATAGTGAATGCAATGCTTGTTTTCTTGACTGCATATATTATAATATTCTAGAGATTTTGAGCTAATGTTACATTTCCATTATTATCTTAGACATGTAATTGAATTTTGCTACAGTTTTCATGGAGATGCATATTATAAACATTTTCAACAAGTTTGTAACAAAATTAGATTGAGTTCATAGGTATTATGCCCAAACGAACGGTGGCCCATCTCGCCCCGTATGGTCTTCTTGCCCCCATCCTCCCTAATCAACTCTACACACTGTGCTGAAACACAATACGGCACACTGTCCAGTACGTAGCGCATACGTTGACAGGTATGACACAAACAATATTATATAAAACGGCAGCACTGTTGAGTTTTGCCAATCGTACTCATTACTATGGTTACTGCTTTGTTTACTTCAGATCAGGGCTCTACATTTTCGAAGCTCTAAAATGAACTCGAGTTTTGTTTCTCTCATACAAACGTGTTCAACGCTTCATTTCTATAACGCCTAGCTAGACTATCAGTAAGAAATAATAATTAAAAAGAAGCACGCTTAAAGGGTGATACGGTCAAAATTTGGTCAATATCAACTTGACGTATTTCTTTCAATTTTGCATTTAAAAAACCTGAACACCCCTCATTTTGAAGGTGTGTGTGTGTAGAATGTTGCTCCTATTTTGATTTTGGAATTCACTCTTCAGTTGTCAAAATGCCGTCCAAGCAAGAAGAGCAGCGTATCAAAATTTTGCTCGCGCATCGCGAAAATCCGAGCTACTCGCACGCAAAGTTGGCAAAATCGCTAAAAGTTGCCAAATCAACCGTTACAAATGTCATTAAAGTGTTTGGGGAACGTTTGTCGACAGCCAGGAAGTCTGGATCGGGGGGAAATCGAAAACCGGAAGCCGCTGAGACGACAAAGAGAGTTGCCGGTAGTTTCAAGCGAAACCCTAACCTCTCTCTCCGAGATGGCGCAAATAAGCTGGGTGTATCGTCTACAACCGTGCATCGAGCCAAAAAACGAGCCGGACTATCGACTTACAAGAAGGTAGTGACTCCAAATCGCGATGATAAACAAAATACGACGGCCAAAGCGCGATCCCGGAGGCTGTACACGACGATGCTGACGAAGTTTGACTGCGTGGTAATGGACGACGAAACCTACGTCAAAGCCGACTACAAGCAGCTTCCGGGACAGGAGTTTTATACGGCAAAAGGAAGGGGAAAGGTAGCAGATGTTTTCAAGCACATGAAACTGTCAAAGTTCGCAAAGAAATATCTGGTTTGGCAAGCCATCTGTACCTGTGGCTTGAAAAGCAGCATTTTCATAGCTTCCGGGACTGTCAACCAAGAAATTTACGTGAAAGAGTGTTTGAATAAACGTCTGCTGCCTTTCCTGAAGAAACACGGTTGTTCCGTACTGTTTTGGCCGGATTTGGCATCTTGCCATTACGGTAAAAAGGCCATGGAGTGGTACGCCGCCAACAACGTGCAGGTGGTTCCCAAGGACAAGAACCCTCCCAACACGCCAGAGCTCCGCCTAATTGAGAAATACTGGGCTATTGTCAAGCGGAACCTAAAGAAGACCAAAAAAACTGCTAAGGGTGAGCAGCAATTCAAGGCAAACTGGCTTTCTGCGGCGAAGAAGGTGGACAAGGTGGCTGTACAAAATCTGATGGCAGGGGTCAAGCGTAAGGCCCGGCAATTCGGATTTGGAAAAGCGGAAGCCTAACTGGATATTTTTCCTGAATTTTATACTAATTGAACTTGAAAAAGAAATTTAATTTGATTTTTTAAATAAACGATTTCACCGATTTACACGCGTTTTCCCTTGACCAAATTTTGACCGTATCACCCTTTAGAAGGAAACGCTGGCTGTGAATCTTCTCGTCGTTGTTTTGCTCATTGCTTTCAATGCAAGTAATGTCGATTTTCTAGTTAAACGAAACCTCATTATGGCTTTCAATCCCCTTTCACGAACACTCTATCACCGCTCTTTCAATTTGTTTAAAATGCGTTATGTAACGTTTTCGTTATTTTTTTTAGATAAATATGTGGATGGAAGATAAATTAAACATATTACGTGTAATCTTCACGTAAGAAATGCTTTAAATATGTAATTTCATTTTCCGTCATATACGTCATGAAACCTCTGTTGATGTGTTTCATGAAAGAGAAAACTATCAAAGTCGAGCGTTCTTTCGCTCATCCGTTTCACCGAAGCGACGGGAGAAAGAGAGACAAGTGATTGAACATTTGTTTGTGCACGCCGACTGAGGTTCTAGAATGCTGCGAAGCTGTTCGACTTTAACAGAAAAAGAAAGCTAGCAGTCTCTTCGTCGCATCGGTTTGGTCGATTGAAGCTGATATTGTTACGCCCTGCTTCAGATACTGAAAAAAATAGAAAAACATTCCATGGACAGTTGACTTTCGATCCCGCCCCTGGTGAACCATTATCCAGACAGAATCATCTCGGAGTCTTCTGCAGGAGATTGTCTAACGTTACCTATAACGCTGCCGTTTCTATTGCAGGGAAAATACACCATAATATTCAAGACGTTTGGCGGACGGACACGGATTGGGGCAACATGATTTCTATTGAGATCGCTACATACTGGATGGATTGTATTGTTTTTTTTTGCCTTTGGTTTGTTTTTTCCGTCGATCTTGTTTTCCGTGCTGAGCACCAATGCTACCGACGTGCCAGGAAGGCAGCTCCCACACCTGGACCCTACCTATCGACCCATCAACTCATGAACCGGGGACCAACGGCTTTACTTCCCATCCGAAGGAAGGAGTGATCAGAGATGTTATGTCTCAGAATATCCCGGTGGCGCCGACTGGGATTGAACCCAGGCCTGCTGGGGTGAGAGGTAATCACGCTTACCACGGGATTGTATTGTGCCACATATAAATTTGAGTTCTCCCGATTTTTCCCCGCTGACTCTTCTCGTCCAGCATTACAAATGCTTCCAAGAAGGACATCACAGTATGCACCAAGAGAACGCAAAATACGGTTGATTAGCTTCAGGACAGACGCATTGCCTTCGCCAAGGTTCTGAAGAATGTCATGATGTCATTCGGAGACAAAAAGCATTGTCTCAATTGAGCTCGTGGTTCTAAAATAATGTAGTACATCAGCATTAAATAAAATATAATAATTGGAGTTTCGGCTATGCAGTCTGGTTAGTTCAAACCGTAGTTTAACTGCCCAGCGTTTCGGCAGTTTTTGGCAGCTTTTCTCGGGGGAAATTAATTCTACCGTAATTAAATTTCCCCTGAAGAAAGCTGCCAAGAACAGCCGAAACGCTGGGCAGTTAAAAAAAAAAACTACGGTTTGAACTCGCCAGAGAGTGCATAGCCGAAACTCCAATTAATCAAATACAAACAGGCGGAAAATTAACACATTAAATTAATTTTTCTGAGTATTTTCCACCGAGAAACCGATGTAAACATAAACAAGCACAAAAGTCATTATAAATCCAGGGTTGCCAAACTCATGGGATATTGACGCCTTGATTGACAGATTTTGGCTCATTCGGCACAGCGTAGGTACATCTTTCGGTACAGCTAAATTTTCGGCACAGATTAAGGTGTGCAGATTTAAATACCCCTTGTCAAAAGTGTTATTTAAAACTACTTAAGTAAATACTGAACAAATTATCTTATAACAATATTATGAAAAAAAGGATTGTTGAGAAATGAAAATTGAACGGTGTAGTGATCAACTACATCCCATTTATCGGTATCTGTTTCTTACATACTCTGTGTATGCTTCATACGAAAATTTAATTATAGCACTTACAATTAAGGCACATTTTTTCCTAATGGTGATTTGTTACAGATTTTGTATACATTAGATACAGGATGTTGACTTCCTGTAAATTTCTGGAATGTAACGGAATCTCAGGAAATTCCGTTTACAGCCTGGAAACTCAGGGAATCTTAGGTATTTTTTTTAATTCTGAGAAATATTGTTCAATCCTTATTAATAACTGCATTAAAAATTATAGAGCATTTCCAGCCCAAAATTTAAAAAAAAATTATCAGTTTTGTCCCGACCCCTTCCGATTTGAATGAAACATCACGCACATGTTCGCTGCTACCAATGCACAGCGTGACATGGCTGTTTGCGGCGAAACTATTGAGTGTAGCATTTTGATGTCTTTTAGAATGTTTCTTCATTTTTTGAGTACTTTAATTGAGTAGTGAACATGTTTGATTAAGGGGGGTATACACTAATATAAAAAAAAAATACTTTTGTATGTCTTGTTGAAATTGATGAACACCTATGGAAACATTGTAGATGAAGTCATTTTAAGAAACTTTGTCGCAGATGTCAATTTTCTATCCATCAAGTGGACGAAGCTATAGGGTAAAAATGGAGTACAAACGCTAGTACCCCTTAAAAACGTTTTTTTTTTTACCATAACTTTTTAGTTTGACTTTTTCAATTTTTTTCAATGTTCTACAAAGTTGTAAGTGCTCTAAAAATGCACACTTTTGCTCAACGAAGCAAATCGTTATCTCTTCATGTAAAGGATTTACATCCGTATTTATAATTTTTCAACACTCACTCTAAAGGGGTGTACCTTGCAGGTTAGCAGGTATGAGTAGCTAAACTCAACGTAATTTCCCCTACTGTTACATTCACAATTCAGAGGGGGATCCAAGGGGATGTCTAATGAATTTTCTAATAAATTACCTCAATGTTTTGCTGTTTTCATGACAATTTTTCCAAATAGGGTTTTTGATCTAATTTCCGTCCTACTAAGCACAACCCGCGCTTTACCTCTCTTTTTTGAACGGGTTGAAACATAAAATGGAATATTTATGTCAAAGATGACTACTAAATGCATTCACCTTTCCATACGTACCGTTGGATTTGATAAAGAGTCAAAAATTGTTGAGATATTGTTTAAAATCTAATACTGCTTCTTGATTCTAAATTCGTTCTACGAGTTTCAATTCCGTCCTAACGCATGGAAACGCCATTAGATTTTCTTCGTCCTACGGATAATCATAGAAAAAGGAGATTCGCTAGGAACGCTTCTTTTGTTTTGAGAACAACGAGCGTAAATTTTCATACAATGCGCTCTAATAGGATTTATATTATAGCTAATGAACTAGCGCATCGGAACAAACCTATTATTGTTTTGTGCATGGTGAAATCATTGATATTATTGATCTTTTCTGATCGATAGAACGGAAATGGGCGATTACGACGAAGTAGTGCTCTACCCTATGTACATTAGAGCGGGTTGCAGCTTCGACAAAATTGTTTGGTATAGTATTCTCAATCTAAGTCCGAGTTTTGGTGAAATTTGACCAATATTCGGATTTTAGGTAATCAAATCAATAGGATCGTTCCGTTTCCCATACAAAATTTAAAATTCTCCCGCCAATAGAGATTATAACCAAATTCAAATTGTGCCCAGTTGTCGGGGACCAGAATAAGCATTGAAAGAGCAGTGGGGATATCGGAAATCCATAGATGATCATTAATTTTAACAAGACATAAAAAAGTTATTTTTTTTTATTAGAGTATACCCCCCTTAAGCGAAAAATTTCACCACTGCAATAAAGTATTTAAAAATTGAAGAAACATTCTAGAAGACATCAAAATGCCACACTCAATATTTTCGTCAAAAAAGGCCATGTCCCTCTTTTTTTTAATTCGTCCCACAAATGTATTTTGTTTTTCTCAAAAGTAACTTTTGAAAAGGACGTATTCAAAATATGAATTATATTTTTTTTTTCAAAAAATCATAGCATGAAAATGATTGAGCTGATCAAAATGACGTAAACAAATTGTGGGTACACACTTAAAAATAACTATTTTTACACGACACGTAATCCATCTTTGACGTACATTATGGAATGTAAACAAGCATGTCATGTAAAATTAAGTGTTCCCAAACCGAAACATACGCAACTCGACGAAAAGTACGATTGATTTAATCTATTCTCTCGTTTCTTTCAACTGATTCTTATGTCATTTGGGCCGCTTGCATGTGTCGGTCTCAGGGCACGGAAATTTACATGACTTTTTGGTAGTGTATAGTTAAATGTTCTTTGTGAAAAAATACACTGAAAGAAAAAACTCGGTAAACTCTAATCTAACACCAACACAGCCAGTTCATGAAAACATCCTGGAAAATCAAAGATATACCTCCATCACTTTTTTTTTCTATTTGGTATATGTTGCACATCATAGATGCGCAAAATATATCAAAACGGCCAGGCCTACTATGCAGCATTTGAGGGGCAAGATGATATAGAAACATCGGGCCTGTTTAGATCCAAGATTTAAACACGATGCTTCAGAATCCAATACATGGATGAAACGTGGACATCTCGTACCGTACGTTCCGTTGTATTGTTATTTATAAATCATTTGTCGTTGGGAGCATCTAGTCTAAAAAGGTTAAGTGATGCTCCATTTTCTTTTAGCGGTTGGGACCTGAGCACTAACTCTTGTCCTAGTCCAATATGCCATATGGTTATAGCGCCATTACTCACTTTCTGAAAAGAGAAGAAGGGAAGGGAAGGAGAGGAAAATGACTTGGGAAAAGGAAATAATGTGGGATTCCTTTCCTTATTAGTGTTGGTATCGTCAAGTTTTATAAAAACCATTGAATAAGATTGTCATTTGTTCAGGTTATCATAACAAGCTATGACCGACGTGACTATTGTTTAAGCCCTGGTTAAACAAGTTAAATCACGTTCCCGAAAGCAGTCAACAATGTATCCCAAACTGGATCAAGCGTGTACCCTATTTTTCTAAACATTCCGACGCGTTCCGCCCAATATTTTCTGCAATAGTAGCCTGGAATAAATCCTAATGTCTTTCCATTCCTCTAATATTCAATGTATTCTAATAATGAGTGGTAACAAAATAACTAAATACTGTTTTTAATCTCACCAATACCAATCTTTCAGTTGACAACATAATATTTTTTCTCTTCCGATGCGCCTAGATAGAAACGGGCAAGTCTGACAGCCACCATATCTGAGAATGAATTGTTTATTATTTAATATATAATTATGGAAAACACATTTTGTTGCTGGACATCGCGACTAACATTTGAAAATGGTCTAAAATGTTGAAAATTTATTATTATTATTTTTAAATTTGCATTAACTTGAGATTGGCTGGACTTAGGAAATAAGTTTATATGCGCAAACTTATCAAAAATTATGCGTAGAATCCAAATAAATTATTATTTTACTAAGAAATGTGCAATTTCGTTATATTTTAAAAACCAATAACATAATGAAACATTATTGGTTTTTTAAGCATGTTACCAGCTTACACTCTTAACCAAATTTTAGGGTATTACTTCAGCTTTCATTTAAAAAATAGAAATCGAAGAGTAAGTTTTTTTCTTTCAGTGTATACAGTGTATTCAACTCAGATGTCATTTTGATTGGATCAATCATTTTCATGTTATGATTTTTTGAAAAAATATAATCCATGTTTTGATTACGCTTTTTTCTATAGTGATTGCGGAGAAAAAAAATCATATTAAAAAAATGTTACCAATGCTGGAAATACTCTATAATGATCACCAGTTATGTGGTAAGTGAAGCAATGCATAGTCTTAGACTTGAACAATTTAAATCCAAGGAAAATTTCTTGGACAAGAAACATTTTTAAAGATCCAAGAAATGGACCATTTCTCCAAGGTTCTGGGACGTGCTTCTGTTTCAAAATGGCATATATAGGAAAATGTTGAAGGTTGCAGACCTAACTTTTTATTAAAATCCATGGCAAGATTCTGGATCATTTAGTTTCTACAAATTCCGGGCTTATACATAGTTTGTATATTATAAACCTGAAGGAAACCATGCGTACTGATGATTTTTATGAATCATCATGAAACAAAAAAACAATGGCTGCTCTTTTCGGACTTTCAATGAAAAAACGCATTGGTGTAAATTCAAACGTTGAAATTAAACTACTCTGTGCCTGTCGACAGTGAACTTTGATGCTACTCTATCATTTGCTAAAAGTTAAACCAAGTTTCAAGAGCTGGGTGAAAAGTTATCAACAAAACAGCAATTGGTGTGAACGAATGAGCATGCCAACCCTGCAAAATGTTAAATTTTCAAGATCTTCACAAGTAACAGCCGCAACAAATTTTAATCTACATATAAACCTCCCCATAAAAGCATAACAGTCCCGTTTATATTTTTATCAGAAATGAGTTATCCGTTAGAATCGATTGTAAACTACCCGTATTTTACACTGTGCATTTGTTCAGAAAATATCGTTGAAATACAAAAAAGGTGGTTGCCCCATCCATAAGAATCTACGGATAAATACATTTTCGACAGCTTTTTTCTCGGTTTGCTATTTAAGCAGATGGGACAAATATGCTTTTATGGGCATTAAAGAAAAAGAGAAGGATTATTAATTTCCATTTAATTTCACTACCTTCATTGCTTATCCTTGGCAGATACGGATATTTCGCCTACAATGTGCAGACTTCTTCAGTGTCTTGTACTAATACTCGAGTCAAGTATTAGTACAAGATTAAGTCGAGTATTACAAATAATACAAGACACTGAAGAAATCTGCACATTGTAGGCGAAATATCCGTATCTGCCAAGGATAAGCAATGAAGGTAGTGAAATTAAATGGAAATTAATAATCCTTCTCTTAGGGGCCTCCCTTAGCTCAGTCGGTAGAGGCGCAGCTACAAAGCAATACCATGCTGGAGGTGGCTGGGTTTGATTCCCGGGCCGGTCTAGGAATTTTTCGGGTTGGAAAATGTCTCGACTTCCCTGGGCATAGAAGTATGATTGGACTTGCCACACAATCATATCAATGCAAAAATGGTACAGGCTTCGAAAGCTCTCAATTAATAACTGTGGAAGTGCATCTAGAACACTAATTTGAGAGCACGCAATAAGCTAATATGCGATATGCAATAAGCTTGAAATGCGAAGAAGAAGAAGAAGTGAAGAAATCTGCACATTGCAGACGAAAAACGCGTATCTGTCAAGGATAAGAAATTATTAGGTGATTCAAAATAACTGTCACCGATTTCACAAATACACAATTCTCAATGGGAAAACGGGTATAAGTATTTTAGTTTTAAAGAATGTACAAATATCAGCTTGTATTTATAGTAGGATTTTAAATTTCATTCATTTGCTATTTCAAGCAGCCATGGACGTGAAAATGGAGCATATCATGTATAAAATCGTGTGTTATCTTTTAGAAACTGAAATCTCTTCGAAAGAATGAAACATTTCATGCGTGGAAAATCCGTTCAATATCAGAGCTTAAACGCGTCGCCAGGACTCCAAAAGTGCTGGAACTAAAACGTGCGTACCAGCTGTGGTTCATTTTCGTGACAAATGTGGTTGTTAATTAAAGGTAAAGGGAGAGAGATTTGAACTAAACTATACTTAGTTGAAGGTTATATACGTATTACATCTGGAATATACTGATATCAAAAAATCATGCAAGCGTTAAATCGTTATGGACATTTTTAAAAGTGACAGTTATTCCGAATCACCCTGTGTACGGGTATTCCACTATAGACGCCCACATTCATCAGGAAATTTTAATCTGCTTTTCTGCTACACGATGTTGAAATCTTAAATCTTTAAATATTTGGAAAAAGAAATTATAAAACTTTATTTAAATGTTGATTTATGTCGTATGAAATTATTCCTGTTCCGTAGCAAATGAGAATCTTCCTTCCTCTCCCGACACCCTGGTAGCCCTAAAACCATACTTAAGTCATATCAGTGCACTACGGATGCTGAAAAAAACCTTCTATTAGCTGTGGCGCTGTGTCTAACCACTCGGAAGCACGTGTTAAACAGTTCTCTGGTCATCCGGGCGCAAAGCATTTCTCCACTTTTTGCCACCCACCACCGCGTTCCTGACCGACTGTACCCGGCCAGCCCCAGTGTGTCGCGATGAACGCGATGAAAACTTCTGTGGCCGTTCGTTGCTCCCTGTTTCGCGCCCGGCACCACAAACATAAAGGTTTAATTAGCCCTCCCTAGCGCTCTAGTAGCATAAACAACACTCAGAACGATCCCCCGTGCCAGAAACCAACCAACCAAACAGGAGAGGGGGGCCCTAGATGCTAGATGTTGTTGCTCCGGTATGCTTATTAGATGAGGCATGTGAATATTTATATGGTGCAAATTTGTATGCTCCACAGCCAGTAAGCGTGAGGAGAGCAGAGCCCACGGTATTCCGCCAGCTCCATTAAGCTATTAACTGGACAAATGGGTGCCGGTTTACCGGGAATCAACCGACGCCGCAACCCTGGAGGCGTTTATTCTATATATTGAGGGTGAGCCGGTGATTTCTATGGAAATGACCTTGGCCAAGTGCGCGAAACTGTCGCATCGCATTCGCCGCTTACGCTATCTCTGTAGTGGAGATGAGTTGCGGTACATGGAGGAAACTAAAGCAGGTTGGACGAGTCGAGTAGGAATCGACCGTTATGGTATGGTAATGGTAGAATATCAAATGTCTTTGTAGGAAGGATAAACATTTGTGAAATGAGGTGGAAATATTCAACTCTGAGAGAATTGGATCAAATTTATTTGCATGCAATGCAAAGCACAGGTAATAACCGGGGAAAATCAATACGGTCACTTATATTAAAGGTTGTATTTTGTTTATGGATTCCGGTCAAGTGTGTCAGTTGTTAGGCCCTAATGGTCCTCTATAAGTGGCCATATCTTAAGTTTAAATGTTATTCATTATTTACCAAACTGATTTCGATGCATATATCCACGCAAATAAAATCATGAACTGGCGATAACTAACACGCTTACCCTACAAGTTTTTTTTAAGTAGAATTTTTTCCACTCAAATTATTTAAAGTTTGTGAAATTGAACTTAAGAATTGGCCATCCTTTAGTTGCTTTTCCAATTTGGTTTAATATGATATTAATCAATGTCAAACATCAAAAATTGAAAAAGGTTTTAAATTCATTAGATTAATTTTCGCTGTCTATAATGCCATGTTCAAACTAGAAGTTCTAACGTGTTATAAGCTGTTTATAAAATACCAGAACACTCTATAGCTCTCTAGTCTAAACAAAGCATAATAGTAACTCAATTTTCATAACAAATTTGAAGCTTTATGTTTATTAGTGTTCTACTCTTCAACAATTGTGAAGAGAAACTTTTCTTTTGACATGGCATGTTAAACAATATCAATATAGCATATTCAGAATTATCATTAAAATTTACCAGTTAACTTCCAAGTTACTCTCCTCAGAGTTTGTTTTTTTATTTTCTAGGAATTATCCTAAGACTTACAAAATTCCTCTGCAACTATTTCAATAATTAAATTCCTTTGAAATTCTTCTCATTATTGTTTTAGCTCAAAGCGCTCCTCAATTTAAATTGGAATTAGAATTGTTCTCAGAAATCATTCTTCCAGAATTTTCCTTAAACTTTCATACGAATTTCGTTTAAATTGTTCTTCATTTTTATTATACTTAGAATAGAGCAGTTCTATGCCAAATAGCAAACAAAAAGTTACTTTCTCCTATTTGCATGAAACTTTGCATAATTGTTTGTTATGGGTAATCATCCACATTTTTCCTAAAATGCTTTGGATGGTCTTTGCAGGGTGGCAAGTGAACCAGGAAAATCAGGAAAACCAGGAAAATGTCGGGAATTTTGTTCACCGGGAATTTTTAAGCAAAACCAGGAAAATAATAATTTACAGATGCATGTCGGTTTGAAATGATGACGTTACTATTTATGTGTGATGCGTGCAAAATAATATATCTGTATATTGCCAGTTCAAATTTGACAACCGAAATTGACAATCGTCACTGACAGCAGCTTTTGGGATTTTCGAACACTGTACCAAAATCGTTCCTTGAAGACCGAGTTGAAGACTTGTGTTCGCATGACAACACATAAAATATGAAAGGAAACATTCAAAACAACAATTCAGGTGGAAGTTCGCAAGATAAATTAAAGAAATCTTGAAATATTTGAATAGAAAAATAAATTAAAACTGCTTTTCAGCGCATTGGCAAAAGAAGATCCTCCAACCAACCTAATAAACTATTTCATTTCATGAGGACACCGTCTCCACAATTATTTAGTAGATTCTAGGGTTACATGTGGTTCCAGTTGATTGATACAATTGATAATTCAGCGGATCGGGTCGATTGCATCAAGAGGGATCGATCTGTCTTCAACCGATGCTTTGAAGAATGATAGTTATTATCCGGTTGTGTTTATGCTTGACAGCTACGGATGTTGCTTCTTCGTATTTGTGGAATGTCGATGCATGCTAAGATATATGTGAATCAGCAATATTCAATACACTTTGATAATCGAGCAGAAAAGCATCAGAGCTTTGCTTTATGTTCTCCGGCTGTTTTCCGATTGGTTAATTTTTACTTAAATTTGACGCTTCGAAAATAAATTAAGATGTTCAAAAATCCCTCTGTTGTTGACCTTCCTATTTTCGAGAAGGTGTTTGTAAAAATTGATTCCTGGTCTGGCAGAAATAAGTCTGGTTGTAATAGCAGGTTTATTTGAAAATTTTCGATGTGTGAAAATTCACCAAATGGAACACAGCCTCAGTGCAAACACGATGAAAGCACATATAGATCAGTGCACGGTCTCTAACCTCACAATTTGGTCTTGTTGTATCCCTTTCATTTAACACCAGCGTAAAAGTGATGGCTACAGATAACTACGAATGTGAACCGAAACAAACCACCCAAAATTGTCAAATTTGATATCTACGTGCACTGCACAAATGTTGCTTTCGGTGTAGGATACGTGATTGACAAGAGAAAGTGCGAACTTTCATTAGATTTCGTTGTTGAATGAAAACTGTTACTCTTTTTTACCACTCCGAACACGATGCCTCCGGTAAAATGTGTAGTGGAAAATTGGCAATGTTTGAAAAATCATTGCTCTACAATTTATCGATAGATATTAAATCTATGTATACCGAATAAATTTTTAATATATGTAGTTTCAGATGGTGCCAATAAATTTGCAATTTGTCAATAAATGGCTGAGATATGATTTTTCAAACATTGCAAGTTTGCCGTTACACATTTTACCGAGGCTTCGGGTTCAGAGTGTTAATGACATATAAATGCAAATACCGCCAATAAGGACCAATGTACCTATTTAGCTAAACCAGGATTAAGGCTTGGGTGGAGGTTAATAAATTGGCCTTAAGTTGCTTGATTACAGTAGACATTAGTTAAGTGGAAAACCTTGGACTGAACAAATACTCAGTTAGTGCATATTTATCTGTTAAAATTTAATTTTAATTTGTTGTCATAAACCGGATGAGCACTGATGTATTTTAAATATTTTTTACTGTCTGGTTTGACACATGATATTTAGCGAATGCCCTTTGTTTGGTGAAAAGTCGATACAACTCAGCGAACGATGAATATACGCAATTGAATAATTAGTTTACTTCTGTTTTTTCAAACCAGTTTAGTTTGCATACGAAGCATATAATTTGAAGTATTTCACTAAATACATATATAATATACTTAAGACATTTCTCTCATGTAGAAGAATTGAAGGAAATCTGCAAAACTGATAGATTTAAAGCTTTCTTAAAAAACCTGGATTTTTTTATAGAAGAAACTAGGAAAACCGGGAAAAAACCAGGAATTTAAAATCAGAAATTCACTTGCCACCCTGTCTTTGGCATTTTTAAATAAATTATAGCCCGAAAACATCACTTCTGATCGAAATGACGTTTGAAACAAAGTTTAAAAAAATATACCGTTTAATTTTGTTTAGTATTTTGAGTATTTTTTTTATGTAATTACTCAAATATTTCAAAGTGTCTTTGTGCAATTAATAATTGCCCATAACAAACATTGATGCAAATTTTCATGCAAATCGTAGAAGATTCGTCGTTTGGCCTAGAACTGCTCAGTATGGAGCATTTCTAGCTCAAATCGTTAAAAAAAATGTCAATTTTGTCTCGACCCCTTCTGATTTGAATGAAACATTGCTCACGTGTTCGCTGCTACTAATGGTTGCATTTTTCATTTAAATATGATTTTTTCCTCCAGAGTAACTTTTGAAAAGGGCGTATAAAAAAATTGATTATTTTTTATTCAAAAAATCATAACTTGAAAACTATTGATCTGATCAAAACGACATATGAGAAGAAGTTTTAGGTAATTAAATTATCTTTGCGGAAAAAATACACTGAAAGAAAAAACTTCGTAAATTAGTATTTAAAAAACGTAAAACGATGATTATCTCAAAACACCCCCCCTTCGATCTTTATAATTTTTTTTTTCAAGAAAATTGATGGAATACCCTTGAACTTCGTGAAAAGTGTATGCTGGTAACTTCCTTAAAAAGAAATCTATAATTTTTTAAATTTTTGTTGATTTTTATAAGTTGATGAAATTGCATATTTTTTTTGAAAAATAACAATTTATTTGGATTCTACGCATAATTTTCGATAACTTTGCATATAGAAACTTTTTTCCTAAGTCCAGCCGTTCTCAAGTTACTGCAAATTAAAAAAATATAATTATAACAATTTTCAACATATTAGGCCATTTTCAAATGTTCGTCGAGATGTCCAGCAACGAGATTTTATTTCATGATTGTATATTAAAAACCAAACAATTCATTCTCAGATATGGTAGCTGTCAGACTTACCCGTTTCTATCTAGAGGCAGCGGAAGAGAAGCACGTTGATGTGGTCAAATGAAAGATTTGTTGAGATAAGAAACAGTATATATTTATTATTTTATTTTACAACTCATATTATTTGAATACATTGAATAATTTGGGTGTATCGTTTGAATTAGAGAATATTTTTACTGCAATTTGGTTGTTTGAAACTGGAATATAGCAATGATATTTTCGAGTTCCAGGAATTGGTTTCACTTTCTTAAAAATTGGATCAAATTCCGTGTCAGCCTTTTTGTATTCTTCCGTAGAAACATAACAAAATGACATTTTTGTTTGAAGATCTTCTTTACGACTATTTGCCCAGTCGTACAGTTGTTAAGGGTTCGTTATAGGGTGCTCGTGTTGCTAAGCTAAACTTGCTCTGGTTGCCATTCTCTTAAGGGTACCGCCAATCGCATAACAATGACCTTTGCCGTGTGAAGTTGCAAAAAAATGCCATTCAATTTCTACATTATGCTTATCTTTAAATCCACAAATGCTAGCAAAAATTTTTATGTTTTTGTATTGTGATGCTGCTCCATCTGACATAAAAATACACTTTTGGACTGTTATTTGCAACTTTAAAAATTCTAATAATTTTGAGATAAAAAACTGAACTGCTACTGTGTCATGCTTTGAAATTGATTTAGGTGGAGGTTAACAACACTTGAAATTGTTATCCATCGTAAAAAACTACTTGCTTTTTAACTTGAAACGCTAAGAGAAATTAACTGAATGGAACAGGTGAAGATCGTCCCAATATATATATATATACATATATATGTAGCAGAATAATTACAATGTTCACATTATACCTATCTTCATTAGGTACAATTGATTATAGCAAACTTTTTTAAGTGTGAGTGTAAGAAGCCTCCACGGGTGCCTTTTTATGTAGTTGTGATATCGCGGGATGAGCTCTTAAGGCACAATATGGTATACGTCAGAGAAGTACCTAGAGAATTTATCTCAATTACAGGTTTAATAACATATTTGTTTACCTGTTTATGTTTTGAGCCTCTGTTATGACCTACACAATTCTATCCAGGTATACAATTAATAGAGGACAGAAAAAAGGCACATGAGTGGGTTTGTTGATTATTTGGGTATATTTGAGAGTATTCACTTATAAACTTGTTTCTTTTCCGCTGCGTCTAAATAGAAACGGATAAGTCTGACAGCTACCATATTTGAGAATGAATTGTCTGTTTTTTAATATATATTCATGGAAAAACATCTCGTTGCTGGACATCACGACTAACATTTGAAAATGGCCCAAAATGTAGAAAATTATTATAATTATATTTTTTTAAATTGCATTAACTTGAGAACGGCTGGACTTAGGAAAAAAGTTTCTATATGCAATGTTTTTGAAAATTACGCGTAAAATCCAAATAAATTACTATTTTACTAAAAAATATGCAATTTCTTCAACTTGTATAAACCAACAAAAATTTCAAAAATTATAAATTTTTTTTTAAGAAAGTTACCAGTATACACTCTTCACCAAATATTAGGGCATTTTTTCAGTTTTCTTGA
The DNA here is from genome assembly GCF_037179485.1 of Ochlerotatus camptorhynchus. Classification (NCBI taxonomy): domain Eukaryota; kingdom Metazoa; phylum Arthropoda; class Insecta; order Diptera; family Culicidae; genus Ochlerotatus; species Ochlerotatus camptorhynchus. The sequence goes on along the minus strand of NW_027040818.1, from coordinate 14,349,695 downwards.
AAAAAAAAAATTATAAAGATCGAAGGGGGGGTGTTTTGAGATAATCATCATTTTTCGTTTTTGAAATACTAATTTACTAAGTTTTTCTTTCAGTGTATTTTTTTCCGCAAAGATAATTTAACTACCTAAAACTTCTTTTCATATGCCATTTTGATCAGATCAATAGTTTTCAAGTTATGATTTTTTGAAAAAAAAATAATCCATTTTTTTATACGCCCTTTTCAAAAGTTACTCTGGAGGAAAAAATCATATTTTAATGAAAAATGCAACCATTAGTAGCAGCGAACACGTGAGAAATGTTTCATTCAAATCGGAAACACTCATGACCAACCGGTTTGCGTTTTGGGCTGGAAATGCTCTATGGTCTTTTTGATTTTGTTTTCGGAATTCCTTTGATGTTCGGAATTTCCTTCAGTATTCGTTTGAAATTATCGTCAGAGCAATCTTTAAATTCTGGTTATAATTCTCTGTGAATTCTCCTTAAAACTTGGTACCGTGAAGGTCTATATCTCTTCAGAAACTTGGGAAGAAGAGAAAAGTTACCGTCAAATGTATCATTTGATAGATTTTTTATCGTATGTTCATCAAAAAATATAAAATTTGTAAAAATCAGTACCAAAATATTAAAATTTGCCTCGCAAAATGATGTGATGGTGCATATAATTCCGCGCACTGATTCGAGCGATGTTTGTAATTCCGCTCAACAGTGTACCTAATTCCGCGTACAGAAATCTCATTAGTTTCAATACATAAAACTGGACAAAGTTGTTGAACTGGGTTAGACCAACAAGCTTATGCCATTGGATTCAGGTTTAATTGGGAACCACGCCGCTTGAGGCGCTTCACTTTCACGGATGCTGTAATATATGAAATTTGGGTAGAACATAGAATGTCTCGGGGTCATGGCCATATAGAAAGTTTTCGCCTCACTATGCGGCGCTAGTGTGCATATGAACTTCCTATATAAGCTGTATCTCGGGATCCTAGCTATATAAAAGAATACTGTCTTCAGCAAAGTTGTTTAGAAAACCACGTCTTTTCGGATGGTAGTCATAATAGATCAGAGCTCTCTCACTACGCGGTACTAGCGTACATGCGAACTTCCTGAATATGCTATGTCTCGAAGCTTACCCCGTATAGTATATTGCCGTGCGAAGTAAGTATTTTCGGAACAGTGGTGTCGTGTAGAGGCCGAAAATCGGATGCCATTTTGGAAACAGATGTCCGCCATATCTGTTTTAGAAAATTAAGGGTTGTGTCCTAGACACGACCGCAGTATGACGTAGAACCTATCTATCTATCTCTATCTATGATGCATTTAGGTTAACATCCGACGTCCCTCCTTTTCTACATATTTTGCAGAAAAAATACATCCGAAGTCCCTCCTTTTTTACATATTCCGCACAAAAAAAACTTTCTAAGCCCTGCAACTGACAGGATTTCCCGCCAGTTTTATTATGAATGGGGGCGGGGAAAATTTCTGTTTTTACTTATAGGGTTATCTACCCCATTTTCGGGCTATTAAGCACAACCCGCACTTAGTCTTTCTTAATCTAGCGCAGTTTAGTACCAAACGGAATGTTATTATTACTGATGGCTTCCAAATTTATTTACCTTTCTGTACGTACCATAAGATTTGATAAAGAAGAACCAATCGTTGAGATGTTGTCAAAAGTCTAACATTGCTTCTTGACGCCTAACTCGGCCTACGGATTCCAAACTCGGCCTAACGCATTGAAACGCCATTGAAACGCCAATGAATTCACTTCGGCCTATCGGATGAAGATAAAAATTGATTCGGTCGGAGCGCTTCTATTGTTTTTGGGAATACTGGGTGCAAATCTTCATATCACGTGTTCTCATTGACTTCGTTCCGTAGCTTATTAACTAAAGTAACGTAACAAATACATAATTTACCTGTTAACGCCGAAATCATGAATTTATTTGAAGTTTCCTAATTGTGGTTTGTTTAAAATTTATTTTCCGGAAAAAAGTGATTGTCAAAGTCCATGTCTTTTTCGGGTTATTGTTGAGGGGGGTGGGGGGAGGTTTTTGTTAAGGGGGAGGGGGTTTATATACATTGCTTTTCCTCATTCCTCATTGTGTCGCATTCCTCATTGTGGTCACGCCGCGATCCACCTTTAGCCACTGACTTGGTTCTGCTTGCTGCAGGACCAAGTGCCACGCCGTCCGAGGTGACAATGAGTAAAAGCATTTTGCATTTAAATGATCTTTATTTCTTGTGATTGTGTGGTTTACATGTATGAATTTGTTAAGTGACACAGATTCGTCTTTTCAACTTTGGTACATTTGAGATTTTAATTATTATTTACAGTTCCTAGTCCTATCAGGCCTATTTTAAAGTATGACCACCTTGGTGGGATTGGTTTGATTTGAATTGGAAAAAGGAGACTACTTATAACTACCATTTACAACTACAACTAACCTACAACTACTATGTACACCTAACCTACTATATACAAATTGCTTATCAAAGCATGTTCTGATAAATTACATTTTTGTGTAAATTTAGTCTTAATTTCGTTAATTTTGGAATCTATTTTGGCAATGCCTGCCTCTTCATGTAAATTTGTTATTCTAGTGTCGAAAGGACGATCAAGAACCATCCTCAGCACTCTATTCTGAGCGACCTGAATTTTGTTCCTGTGAGTCTGTGCACATGATTCCCACACCGGAGCTGCGTAGAGGATCGCAGGTGCTACGATTTGTTTGTAGACGGCCAGTTTGTTCACCCTTGAGAGGCGGGATCTGCGGCAAATCAGCGGATACAGACTCCTAACCAAGGCGGAACACTTGACTACGGTTTTCTCCACATGCGAGCGGAATAGGAGCTTTTCGTCAAACAACATCCCGAGATAGGTTACTTCGGCGGACCACTCAACCCTTGTGCCATCCATGATTACAGTACAAGAGGGAGCCGGTTTTAGTTTGGGTGATTGCCGATGGAGGAACATGATTGTTTGTGTTTTGGAAGCATTGATTTTGATTTTCCACGTGGTGGCATAATCAGCAAAGGCGTTAAGGCATCGTTGAAGTTTGTTCGTTATTTCGCGAGGCATCCTTCCTTTGACGGCTATTGCGGTATCATCTGCGAACAGGAAAAACACGCAACCGTCTCCAAGGGGAGGAATGTCGGAAGTGTAAATGCTGTAAAGCAAGGGGCCCAGCAGACTACCTTGCGGGACTCCTGCTGGGATCGAAAACGTGTCTGAGAGACAACCATTCAACGATACCTTAAACGACCTTTGCTGGAGGTAGTTACGGGTGATTTTAACCAGATGTAATGGGAAGTTGAAGTTACAAAGCTTGTATACAAGCCCATTGTGCCAGACATTATCAAACGCTTTCTCAACGTCTAACAATGCCATGGCTGTGGACTTGGATACAGCTTTGTTACTTCGGATGTTATTCATCACCCGCACTAGCTGGTGATTGGTGGAGTGCCCCTTTCTGAACCCAAACTGTTCCGGAAGGAGAATGTTATTTTCCTCGACAAACTTGAGCAAACAATTGAGAATGAGTTTCTCGAACAATTTGCTCAGCGTTGAAAGGAGGCTGATTGGTCTGTAGCTTGAAGCTAGCGTAGGGTCCTTCCCGGGTTTGCGGATAGGTATGATTTTCGCTGTCTTCCAGATACTTGGAAAGTAGTGCAGTTCCAAGCATCTGTTGAAGACAGCAGCCAGCAGAGAGTGAACCTTCATGCTGAGATTTTTCAACACTAGGTTGAATATTCCGTCAAACCCGGGGGCCTTCATGTTTTTGGTGCATTTCAGCGCTGAGCAAATCTGTTCCACTGTGATTCTATCCTCCGGAGGGATGGCACAAGGGGAGGAATCAAGGTTGAGTACGCATTGCTCAACCTGAACTTCGAGCGGACTTTGGATGTTGGAGCCAAGCAAGTGCGATTTGGCAATATGCTCACCAATCGCATTTGCTTTCTCCTGAGGGGTGATTATGAGCCGATCGTCATCATTTTCATCTTTTAGTGGCGGAATGGGTTTAGGGTGCGTCTTTAAGACCTTGGCAACTTTCCAGAATGGTCTGGAGCGGTCGTCCAGATTCTGGACAAGCCGCCCGAAACTTTCGTTCCGGAGTGAGACCATTCTGGAAGCAATCTCCTTGTTCAGATTGGCCATTTCACGTTTCCTCGCTAGATCTCCAGTCCTCTGAAACTGGCGTCTACGAACATTTCTCAGGCGAATTAAGAGTTGGGTGTGGGAATCAATGGCAATAAACTTACCCCTCACTGGAACTCGTCGAACGCACGCCTCGTCAGCCACGGTTATGGCTTGGTGGAGTACTTCCAACGCTCGGTCGATGTCCTCCACGGAGTCAAGCGGCGGGTTGTCGATGATGTGCCTGTCTACCACGCGTCCAAACTGGGCCCAGTTTACGCGATGGTAGTATGAGTAAAAGCACGACAGCAGCGCTGTTTTATATCTTTTCAGGTTCAAGCAGAACGATGTGCAACCGAACCTGATAGGATTTCCCGCCGTTTTTTTATGAATGGGGCGGAGCAAAAAGTTTCTTTTGTGCAGAATATGTAAAAAAGGACGGATTTTGGATGTTAATATAATTGCATATAGAGGTACCAGATATGTTAAACAGTCAGTTGTTGGTAATTCATCGAGTGTATGTCTCCTGTTAAGCAATTTTTTTTTTTTTTTTTTTTTTGAAAATGTTGGCTCTGCATGTAAAAAATTAATTGTTTATACACAATTGGGGTTTACTTGAAAATTATTTCCCGGAAAAAATGATCGTCAAAGTCCATGTCTTTTTTGAGTTATGTTAAGGGGAGGGGATTTTACATGCACGTTTTTTCAAGTCTCATTCCTCATTGTGATGGACATGCCGTGATCCACTGACTTTGTCCTGCTTGCTGCAGGACCTAGTGCCACGCCGGCCGAAGCGGTAATGAGCAGAGGCAGGAGAGCAGCGCTGATTTATATCTTTTCAAGTTCAAGTAAAATGATGTGCAACCAAGTGGTATTCGTTTATGATGACTGGGTTTGGGAAAAAGGCTTATTTCATGAAAACAGTGATAAAATTATCATTTGTACATTTTCAAAAGTTTAATTACAGAAAAAATGGAAAAATATTTATTTCAACAGGTTCGTAATGTAATATCCTATCGATTGGCGTATTTGGATTTTAATTTCATCTATAAATGACAAAGTAACAAGAGTTCAAAACCTAACACTTCTTCACCACACATATTTTTTGATTTGCACCCCAGTATAGTCGACAAAGACGTAGTTCTACGTCAAAAAACAATCAAATACCCTACAAAGTGGGTATTATCCAAACGGGGACAACGTGTAGTAGTCGAATATCAATGTCTGCCACCATTTTGGAATCTAAGGTGGAGGCCATCGCCACACTGGGCAAAAATTGACAAAACCGCGACTAAATTGAATATCTCGGCTGCCAAACGGTTTCAGTCAACATGTTATACATATTCTCTGCTGAATCGATTGGTTGTGGTCTCATTGGCCGGAGACTTTTGCGCACCGAGATAGAGGGCCAGGATCAACTCGAGTTCCCGGTAAAGTAGGAAATGTCACTATCTATCGACATAATTTTACACTTTACTTAACGTATATTACTGGAAATTGATAGTACTAAGTATATATGGTGTAAAGACACCATAAACGCCCTTAGGGAAACTCTACTGGCCTTAAGGAGGATCCGGACCGGATCCGAACGACTGATAAAGTGGCCACATTATAAAAAAATGTCCTAGAACCTTGCGATTTTTTCAATGTTGATCAGAATCAAGAGTTCAAAGCGTATTTAATATGGAAACTATATTTTGGGGTATAGTGGCCATATTCTGGTTCTCCGGATAATCTGGAACGACTGATAAATTGGCCACATTATAAAAATTGTCCTAGAACCATGCGATTTTTCTATGTTTGGTTCAGAATCATAAGATTAATGGAACTCGGAAAAGAATTCCAGGAGAGTTCTGACAGGAATGCGTCATCAAAGGAATTTGTTTCTTCACTGCAAGCAAATTGTTAGGAAACTTTCATATTTCAGTAGTAAAATTCCAAGGGAGGAAAATCTGAGAATAATTCCAAAAGATATCTTACTGAGGAGCATTTCAAGGTAATGCAGAATGAAATTCCAAGGGAATTGAGTTCCGAGGATGATTCCAACAAAATTTCAAAAGAATTCTTAAGAACAGATTCATGCCGTATCAAACTCCTTGCAAACTCCGATCATGCTTGGCATGAAAATGTTCGACACCGGACATAGAGATAAATTAAACATTAATTTCTGCACTGTGTGCTAACCAGATACCAAGATTATGACATCTTTGAATATCGAGGTTAGTCTGTAAAACATAAAGATCTGAATGAGTTCAAATCTCACCCTGATAAAGCACGAATGTGTGTGGCCTTCACGAAAGAGTGTGAAAATTACTATAAATAAAAAAATACTTTCCTTGAAATTTTGCTAAGTATTCTCAAATCATCCGCTGTAAAGATTCTCTTGAGATTATTTCAAAAATCATTATTGGGTCATACCTTGCAATTCTCTTCTCAATTTCAATTCCCAATTGAGAATAACATATTTTGACCTTACATATTACATTCTTTAGGGTTAACAGTTAAGCGAAATAATAATCTATGCTTCAAGTAAGGATTTGGGTTTTATCTGGTGATAAAACTTGTGATGGTACTTGGGGTATTTTACCATATTTAACTGTTTCAATTAAACTGGGAAAACTAGGTTAGACAACTGGAAAATACCAAAACAACAGGCTTTTAAATTCTTAAATAGAATGGCCAGAGTACATTTATTTCAAGTCCGTTATCTTCAAGAAAATATAGGCTATGCAATTTTTTTCCATTGTCTATGATCTCGAGGTATCACAAATTTTCTGAGGTTTCGAAAAAATAAACTCTGGTTCCGATATCTCTTCGTCAACTTGAAAGTGTTCCAAGCCTAATATGTAGAAAAATGGTCTAGGAATCTTTCCAAGCGTTAGAGATTTTTTCAAAGACCTGAATTTCGATAAATCTTTGAAAGCCGGAAGCTTTAGTATCGGCAAACATCGGTAAATCATTTTTTTCTATCTCCTAAATAGAGATAATAATAACAATAATCTTCTTGTTTTCAGAAGTTCTTTTCCAAGCCCATCAAATTGTATTTTCTACAAGTCCGGAATCAACAAATTTCCAATCCCTAATTTTAGATAAATTATATGTTTAAAAGCATGAAATCATTTCTATATTTTAGAAACATTACATTTTTCTCGAACTGTTAACATATTCTTACATACCGTAAATTATTCTACGCTTTCTTAATTTATTTGAATTAAAGATCACAAATTACTAAGCACCAGCATTACACAAAAAAAATGTTCAATATCTCTAAAATGTATACCAGAATCAATACAACCTTTCGAGATCGAGATTTTTCGAGAAAATTTTCCTCGTTCCAGAACATAAAAATTTGTCTATGTTCGAAGTTTTACAGAAGTTTCTATATTCGAGATCTTTAAAATTGCTTGTCTTAAAATTGACAAATTTGTCCAAGACTTTGAACATTTTTCTCTGCGCCTCAATTTTTTCAACTTCAAGATTTCCTAATAAATTTCTATGTTCAATCTTTCACATCCCGAAAATCAACCAATTCGCGATCTAAATCTAAATAGCTTATCTAAATCTAAATCAACTTATTCAACGGTTGGATTTCGTGGAAAAATCGTGCAGAAAAAATGAGTACTGTGTGAGGAAATGGAGGTTAGAAATTAACCTATTGATTATCCAATCAATACTGATTTTACGAAAACAAATTTATAAGATCCTTCAACCATTTGTTTTATTTAAAAAAAGCTTGTTAAATGATCATGGTGGTTTGGGAATTTGTAATATTTCTCAAAGCGGATTGCATTCAACGACAGATTGGATCCATATCTTTAATATCTTTCCGAGCAATAAATGTCACTATTGATCATTTTTTTTTATTGTTTTAAAGACACTATTTGGACACTTTTTTCGTTATTGTATTCAATACTATTGTATAAAATACCCACTACCAGCCCTGCATATTGTAGAGGAGTTCAGTTGACAAAATTTTATCGTTATCTCTAAATGGTTATTTTTGATCGCCTTTTTTTGTTTAAGGTAGAGTTTTTTTTTTTCAAATAACCGGGAATTGAAAAATGGAATTTGAATTGACACCCTGTGGTTGTCATGTTTTAAAAACGTTTGCGGCAATCAAGTTGTTGTTTTACCAAAAATAACATATTTTTAACAAATTTAAAAAAATAGCTTTCTTATAAACTGGAAAAACTAGATAACTAAGGGAAATTTATGGAACCAAAGCACCCTGATCTTAGCCAAAGTAAACTATCAGTCAGTCAAATAGATTGTAGTGAGAAAAGAATGATCAGCTTTTAAAAGAAGCAACAATTGGTGTTTTGTTCATGGTGCCGAAAATCACGAAAACAGTAGAACTCGTAAGAACTGCTCATGATTACCACTCACCACCGGCGCCGGCTCTGCTGTTATGTTTTGAAAAGGATCATTTTTTGTTATTTAAGTTTTCAACAATTACTTGATTTTTTACTGTGTATATATCTTTGAGAAAATTAATATTTTTTTCCCCCAACTCCAACTTCATTTCGATTGGAAGTGACGTTTGACTCCAACTTCATTTCGATTGGAAGTGACGTTTTTGGTTGTGAGATTCAAAATGGCCGGATGTCAGCCGAAATGTGAATAATTGACCATAACAAACAATTATGCAAAGTTTACTGAAAATCGAAGAAGGTGGAGTCAAAATTTATTGTTTTTGCTATTCGGATCGAAATTTCGAAAGACCTCGTTAATTCAGCAGAATCCCAATGATTCAGCTGAGACAAGGAGGTTACCTGAATTTCACCGAATACCGGTTATTCAAATAGGATGTTCAACAACGCCATGAACATTAAAGATAAACAAAAATCCAAAATTACGAGTGAATATCAAGACGAGCATTTCACACCTCACATTCAATGCGGAAGCCAACCACTTCACCACTCATCGCAGTTAGTAAACATTTCAGCACAGACTTCCACACCATCAACCAGTTGCGCGCTGTTTCCGAATTTGGAAGTCGGTCATCCGGTAGAATGCTTTCCCAAAAACAGACTGAAGCCGTATGTTGATCGACTCTATAAAAAGCCACACATAGCTACAGAGCATACTCGACGACGATACGCGATACTGTGTAGCGTGTGGAGCGTATAGTTTTTTTTTTCCCCGAAACTTGCCCAAATACGATAAACGATAAACCTTCGATAAAAGGGTCACACACTACAATAGCCCTACGTCCGTCGACATCGTCGATTGGCTATGCTTAGATAACGGGTGGTATATGCCACTCGCGTTCATGGGTGGTAATTGTGCGATGAACAAGCATGGTGGAACGGAACGGAACGGAACGGATCCGCCTCTAATATAACATAAAACTATTATGCTGATAGCTTTATGGGCGACAAACTACCAATTCATCCGAAGCACAGTGGTGTATGTCTTCAATCTAGCTGACCAAAAGTAAATTTTCCAAAAATTAATTAAAATTGATTCTAAATTGGTGCTTTGACAAGACAATGCTCTATACTTTGCCTTTCTTATTCAAAGCTCACAACCATTTAGTCAAGCTTCTGCGTTCATTTTCCATCAGATGTCACTGCTGTTTGTTTGCGGTGGCATCTATTGAAAATTTCGCATAAACTGTTTTCCGTTAGTTGTTCACAGAGGGGAGCGGGTTTTTTTTGTCTAATCGTCTTGGTAATATGTACAAGCAATAAGTGCCTCGAAGACACCAAAACGATTTGACGGAATCTTGTACTTTTATCACACTTTTTGCATTTTTTGGGGCTGTCCAGTTTCAGATGCAATCAGCAATATTAATCGAAATCTATAATAAAAAAATCCATTTACAATTTATTGTATAATTGTGAATATGTCTTATGTCAACATACGTATATTGATGCTGTAATATTTTTTTTATTAATATACTTTTTGTTTGAATTTACTTCACCCCGATTACAATACTTTTCAACTCAATAAGAAACCGTCTGAATATTTCTAATGAGAATGCTCGTTTGGCTCACTGTTCTCTCTGCTCGATTGGCTCACAGGATTACTAGTTTGGGGTGGTTTAATATGTTTGGCCAGCTAGAATAAGAAAAATACCCCACTGTCCAACTAACAATTATTTGTTTATGTGACTATGCTCAAGCTGTTTCACGGTTCGTTGGTTCGATTGTACTCGATTCGAATTGATTGAAACTATTTGCAATTAACTTCTCCGTAAAATATTTATGCAACAATTTATGCTACAGCATTGCTGATGATCATGCAATGAGGCAGCTCTCTTAGATAATGAGTAACATTGACCTTGAACGGTGATCAAGCTCTAAGGTGAACTACCCCCCTCGTATGCGTACGAGTAGCTTACATGCATGATACGATAGTTTTATTGCAAAGATATTACGTGATGAATTCCTCTGACCAGGCAGTGTTGCAGTTGCTGTGTTATGTTAGTGCGCGATATTGCATGATTTAGGTGTATGCGTCAATCAGAGTGGAGCTATGAAGGGGACGGCGTTGTCCGCCGACAGCTTTCAGCTACCTGTGTAGTGAGTCATGGAAATTTTCTGGTTGACTGGTCTGGCACTGGTCTAGCCTTCTAAATGCGGGCGGGCATTTACAGTTCTATTGAATCATAGCTCGATTAAATGATCAATCGATGCTTAATTTGTTGTTTTTTTTTCTTCAATTGCGCACTACCTACAATGCATCACTCAAAAAATTTCTGATAAACTCACATTTAACATAATATCGAAATAATAAGCCACTTTGAATTCCCGCCTGACCCAATTGGAAAGCATCCACTTTCCTTGCCAGCTGCCGAAAGATGCTAAGCAGCATTCCATCATGATCGAATAATTCAATCATCGTTAATAATAGACGAGCAACGTGACGATGAGATATGGCTGCATGAAAGCCAGAACACAAAACCCATCCGATACACACGAATGAAACAGAAAATGACTAAGATGGAGTGTGTAAGTAAACAGTGTATGAGTGAACTGCCTCCTGCATAAGAACATTCAACTCCAGTCCAGGAATCATGTGCTGGTCTGTTGTTCCAAATGTTGGAAATATGGGAAGCATCCAAGGCGCAAGCAGTAGTCAGCATGTCTTCTGCGGCAGTTGAACGGTGTACATCAAAAGAAGGAGAAAAAATGTTGACGTATGAAAGCCAAGACATCATCTTCTGAAGATGGAAGTTAAGAGCAAATGAACAACCGACAAACCGCGTGTCAAAACATTTCACTTATTTCTGACCTCGGGCTTTCTATCGATTTTACCATCACTTTCATTTTCATTATTTAAAATGCTTACCCGTCGTATGCAAATCGAACGTAAAGCGTACAGCTTAGCTGTTTGAATGTACTTCTAGCCAGACTTTGTAAAACTTTGCCGAAAACAGTAATCTAATCTAATAAAGTATTTTGAGACGAATGATCTGGCTGAGTGAAGCGAGACGGACCTCAAAATCGAGCTGTCAAATCGAACCACTTTTTGGCGTAGGACTACGTCTTTTTCGAAGTTATGGCTTATCATCTCATCGACACAGCATCACTAAATCATGTAAGGTTTTAAACGCTCATAAAACTGGGCTATTTAAACTAATGTGTCATTTGAATCAGATTTGATGTAAGATTTGTTTGGTATTGAAATTTTAATCAAATAATAAGAGATTTGGGCGTAACTGCTATTGTAAACTCTCGAATAAAAGCTCGATTTCGCAAACAAACTATATCAACTGCTAGGGGAATCACTCCCCTGCCTGATTATGTTAATGCTAGCTTTCGAAATTGAGCTTTATTCGAGAGAAATCGGTGATTAATGAAATTATTTACAAAAACAGTTACGCCCAAATCTCGAATAACTCCGGATCGATCGGTTCGGTTAATCGATAGGACACTATTGAAAAAATGATTAAACTTGCATGTTTGCCTCGACCACCGACTTTGGATGATAGTAAATCCCTAACACGGACGTCAGATTCCGATACCAAAACACTAACAGCAGAACACTTGCATAAATTCAACCAGTGAACAATTGGGGCAACAATTGTCAAATGAGCATATTACAGCAAATGGGTGAAGTCTCTTGCATGCATATCTGCGTATAGAAGCAATACACTGAGTTTTTTGCTCATTGTGTATTGAACTGTCGATGCTAGAAGCTTCTTTATCGAAGCTCCTTCGTCTAGAATCTTTGTTCTGGAAGTTTATTTAAAAAAAATACCATGAATATTTTTCCATTAATTTACAAATATGTCTCAGACGTCATATTGATCAAAAGTGACATTTCCTTGCTACAATTTATTCAAAATGTCAAATACGCCATCCAAAAAGGCCGAATTTAAGCACAAATGTGAATGTTTGTTCATACCAAACAAATATGCACACATAGTAGGAGATGAAAGTATAGAGTTGATAGTTCCGTTAGAGTACGGCAGTGTGAAAATTGTATATAGAGAGTAGAAAGCCAGCAAAGGTCAATTTTGAGGAAGACACGAATCGGGCTAATCATCTCCTTTACCAAACTACCCTGTTGGGGAGGGATGGTGATGGGATGGCAAAAGAGATGATCGCCGATTGACTCACGTACCTTCGATGTGCGGAAACAGTTCTATCAATTGTTTCACACTCAAGTCGTCATGTGACGTAAGCATCTAGTCGATAGGTTTGGAAATTTCAGCTGTTGTTACCCCTGTCAACATTTGCAAAAAAAAAATGTTTTTGCCTTAAACAATTGCTTTTGTGCAAAAAACAAATTTCAAAAATGTTGCTTGAAAATAAAGTTCGAACATTTAATTGAAAGTTAAAAGTGTTCATTGTGTTCAATATCAGAAAAGTTAGAATTTTTATTTTGCTTTTCCTTAATTTGTTTTCCGTACTGAGTACCAATGCTACCGACACCAGCAAGGCAGCTTCCACACCTGAACCCTACCTATCGGCTCATCAACTCATGTACCGGGGACCAACGGTTCATCAGAGATTTTATGCCTCAGAATATCCCGACGGTGCCGACTGGAATTGAACCCAGGCCCTTTGGAGTGACTACCACCGGCGCCGCTGCAGTTATCATTTTTGATATGCTTTCAAATAAACATAAGTTTAAAAATTCTTTAAATCTCTCTTATTTTTCTATTCAAGTGTTCGTATTTTTCTATTAAAATTTGTGATTTTTTTCAGTGTGTATTTTTTTTGTGAAAAGGTATTCCAGTTTGTTTTAGCTTTGTGATCAGATCAGTGCGTTTTAAGCTCTCGACAGCAGTATTTTTTCTCTTTTGGGTGTGAACCACGCGATAGCCTGTTTATTATTCGATAATCGCTATTGTATAGTTGCGCTTTTGTCGTTGCCGTTAGAAGCGATATGTGTGAAATAAAGAATACCATCATGTTCAGCTTCAAGCATGGAAGTGAAAAACCAAGCATGGGCAAAATTGTCAATGTCGTGAAATCATTGGATGCGGATACCGTTCAAATGGAAGCCACTTACAGGATAGCGGAAGAGAAATCATCCCTGTTTATCAAGTTTAAATCCGAAGAATTAATGCTTCATACAGGATGTCCATCCAAACCCAAATTGCACCGGGAAAGATCATATATAAGATTAATGCCCCTCATGTCGGTCTAAGTTCCCTTAATATTTACATACATAAATTTCGTAGTAAGCATTTTTTACAATTTTTCACTTGTCATCAAAAATATCCATTTGTATTGTCCGGATAACGCATTGTTCTAAGAAAAATTTAAGAACAGGAGAATTTTAGCGGTGGGATCAATCTTAAGATTCATAGGCCAAAATTAGGGTCATTTCCCCTACTCAACCCAAGTAACCATTTTGGTTTTATCATAGTCTTGTAGGCCATAATTTGGTCTTGAAGAATCCGTTGAACCTTTATTAGACTTGCAATGTTACTTGGAACCAATCAATTTTATATCATATACATAATTATACACCTGTTTGCAACTCTAGACTAGTATTTGAAAGGAGCGGAAGTGCCAAAATGTAAACAAATCATATTTTGCCACATATAGAGATAACAGTTCACAACTTCAAAAACACATCGCATTTCAAGCTTATTGCATATCGCATATTAGCTTATTGCGTGCACTCAACTTAGTGTTCTAGATGCACTTCCACAGTTATTAATTGAGAGCTTCCGATGCCTGTACCATTTTTGCATTGGTATAATTGTGTGGCAAGTCCAATCATACTTCTATGCCCAGGGAAGTTGTTGCTGCTAGGGGGGGTACCTAGGGGGCTACCAGGACAAACACCTCGGCGGGCTTGGCTAAGCAACGGCCTACCAATGAGGGTGGGTCATTCAACGACCTCTTTTGATGGCTAGCAGAGCTGGAGAACTATTTCTGAGTCTCAAGGTCGGCTGGAGTACTTTACTCGGCAAATCAGACCTCGGATAAGGTGTAGTAAAAGAAGCTGGTGAAATACAATTTTACCATTTATTTCCCTAATTTAACATGGTGTGTGTGTGGGGGGGGGGGGGTGTGGTGTGTAATACCTGACCGGCCGGTGGCTGCTGGAATTTACTGGTGGGGGTGATGGTGCTGGTGGTGGTGGTCTCGATGATGGTGGCTAGCTTGATGGCGGGAAACAGTGAGGCTGATGAAGACTCGGTGAAACCGTCTGGTGACGCCGGTCGGTTAGCACAATGGCGGACTCTGGCGAACAAATGTTGGCTATGCTGAGAGTCTGTGGTTCCAGGCTTGGAGATGGCAGACTTGGATTTCACGGGTGTGTGGAGACCTGCTCGGTACCATTTGGGGTGGAACCCAAATCTTAATCTTACCGAGTCCAACCTCGGTATCGTCGAGAGGCCAGTTCTCCACCAAAAGCTACCCTCACAACTAACGGGTCCTGACTCTCTCTCTCTCTCTCTCTATCCACTCCTGCTACTACGACACTCTTACTCTTCGTCACTAAACTTCACTAAAGTTCCACTGAACTCAATTTGTTGGCTCATCACCTATTCCAGCAGTTGGTAGTAAACTGTGGTAGTGTATAGTGTACTAAAACTAGGGGTATCAAATTGGCAATTATTATTCAAATTTAAATGGACATGCAGAATACGATAAACATACAGAAATACATCAACAAAGTTACAAACGGTAACAAAGTCAAGAAATTTTCCAACCCGAAAAATTCCTAGACCGGACCGGGAATCGAACCCAGCCACCTCCAGCATGGTCTTGCTTTGTAGCTGCGCCTTTACCGACTGAGCTAAGGGAGTCCCCATAACAGTTCTCAAACTACTCGTAAAACACGTAAAAATTGAAGAAAATATCATTTCAAATCATCAAAAACGTTTCCTTTTACATGGCGTATTTTAAATTTTCAACTCTATGATGCATGTGGTTGTTACGCCTTGCACCAGAACTACGAATTTTATTGTTTTAATTTGCCAAACGTACTCATTTGAAATGCATCCGATTGATATTTCATGTGTAAACAACGAACAAAAAAAACTCTGGGCGTAATTCAACTCTCGCAAAAATTTGCGAACGAAGAACCAAGACGGAACAACAAACAAAAAAACCCAAGGGTGTATTTCCACGGCGTATCACCAGTGTTATCAGGGCGAATGATGTTTTCTTCTCAATGTCACGACAAAAAAGACTTTTTTGAAGTTTTTAGTAACTTACGATGATAGATTACACTATTTACTATATGTCAAACTTATAAAATCATCAAGAAAATGGAAATTCGTGAAATAGGATTAATATTTGGGTCATTAAAATTCGGAAGCGATTTTCTCGATATGGTGATTTTGGAATTACGTCCTTTTCAAATGTTAGTCTAGAACTATCATATTATGTCTTTCACTGTGGTAAAGTATCAAAAATCTTCAAAATAGTCCAGGACAGTTAAACGATAAATATTTTGGTAACCCAACTTTAAATCCTACAAAATGTTGTTTGGTTTATAGAACTTCAAGATCTAAACTCCAGTTAGTAAACTTGGTCTAATATGTAGCCTTCAATAACAGTTTATGCCGTCTTTTATATAATAATTCAGCTGCAGTCAATATTTAACTGTCAACTTGCAAGTTTAGATATTCTTATTATTTTGATATTAATTATGCCCGACTTAAAATTTAAAAAAAAATCATCATTTTAACATGAAAACTATCCAGGTCATGTAATGTAATGTCTACAAAGGTTCGGCATGTGAAATCGCGCTTCTTTTTCACTCCTTATCATTCATACGTAATCACATTGTTGACGTCACTTACACTTCTCGCGTAAGAACTAATGAGGATTAAAGAGACAGTGTTTTCTTTCCAATTGATCCAGATAACATAAATCACTAGCCAAGTAGATCATCTCACGACCACACATATATATAAACTGTCAAGTCAAGTGATAGCAAGCCGAACAATGCATTAGCTCCTAAGTAACATTGACAGATTATTTTTGTAGATTTTCTACTTGCATCCCCACTGCAATTTATAGACTCTTCCAGCTATTTTCAACACATAGGGGAAATGGCTCTAATGTTGGCCTATGGATCTAAGATTGGGCCCATCGCTAAAAATCTACTTTTTATCAATTTTATTTGAATGAACGCGTCATTGGGACGGTACTAATGGATATTTTTGTCGCTATTGAAAATATAGTCGATTGCTGAATTTATGGTTGGGCCCAAAAAAGGGGCATTTAGGCCAACATTGAATCAATTTTCCCTAGTTCGATAAAAGAAGCTATTATCTAGCATCTAAAATGGCAAACACGAAAAGAAACGGTTTTGTAGGCAAGTTATTAACGGAAGAGAAAGTCGACGAAGAGAATCGATCAATGTTACTTAGGACCTAATGCATTGTTCGGCTTTATAGTTTTTCGAAGGTCCTACACGGTAAATGCATCTTACTCATATTTGAATCCCATTCACTCAAATTCGCAAAAACGTAGGTCACTCATATAATGAGTAAATTATTACTCAACTATGAGTAAATGTCACTAATATATGAGTGACATTTACTCATATTTGATAAAAATTTACTCATTCTACGAGTGACCTACGGTTTTGCGAATTTGAATCAGTTTCATTTGCCGAGAAGTTTGTGTTTGCGGCAGGATTTACTGCACGCACAACCCAAATTTGAGTATAATCTACTCATATCCACCAAAAGTAGGGCTACTCTAAATTGAGCAACCAAAGTTGGAACTGACAAGATGACTAATGAACAACATCGTTCGGATTTAGGTCGATGTTGTCCATTCGTCATCTTGTCAGTCCCTACTTTGTTTACTCAATTTAGGGTACCGTAAAACGGGGTATCTTTGATAATGCGGGTAACTTTGATAGTATAATGTAAAGATTAAATTTACCCGCTGCGCTTTTTCCAAATTAGAAATACTGATTCCATATTGTAGCTTAGGGTATTTTTGTTGATATCTATATAGTTTTTACACAGTATGTGTTACTGTTTTTACAAACATATTAAAAAACAATTTTCGTGTTTTTCGCCTGTTTTAAAAAGCACTCAAACCAGCACTAAAATTTGGGTTGTATAGAAATAGCGTGTGTACCGTGTCGACCCGTCCTTTCACGCAAAGGTTATCATTTTGCCTGGGATTTTACAGTGAAGTGAAAGGATATGAAACATTCCACTATGTTTAACATTTGTTTATGGGATTTCCTATAGTGAACTCCAACCATCTACCGGCCACCCGTGGCGCTGTTGTCGTAGCGGTAATAACAAATGTAAACAGTTGTCAAACGCGACTCGCATCAAAATTTTCACTTTTGAAATTTAAAATTTGCCTTTTTCTGTACGTTTTGGTGATCTAAAAGCTTATCCAATAAATATCCAATCTTCTACAAAATGGTAAGTGGCTTTAATAATATAATCGCTGGCAATCAGAAAAAAATGATTTTTAGACTACGTGAGCGCAAGCTTCACCACTTAACATTTTCTTTGTTGTTGCAGGATCGTAGCATTATCCTGGGACAAATTTTCACTTTTTCGGGTTCCGAACTCGGGGAGCAACAAATTTGCGCAGTGGAGTTAAGGTTTCCACTGTTTACGGAACAGGGACAGAGCGCATATGCTCCCATCATTTTGTTGAAGCAGATTTTTTAGAATATAAGTCCCATAGTTTGTTGTCGTGGGGTAATTTGAGATTAATTTCATGTGGCCGGTCCCCGGGATGGGAACTTTGCAGCACAAACCCATTCCCCTCAATTCTTGCTTTGCTGGTGTAGCCCAGGCACACAATATGCTAGGTCTCTAAATCCGCTAGCACGGAGTCCCCAACATAATTTAATATATCCAGCAGACTGACTTCGGGATGGGAATCTGAAATAATACAAAATATAAATCTTTAAATTTGGCGATCCTCTTAACGGAATCTCTTCATGAAGAGCTTTAAGTGTGTTGATTTATTTATTTTTAAATCCGTTATAATTGCACCACTGGTGTTAAGTATTTGGCACTGATGAAGTCTGTAAGTAGTAGACGAAATACGCGTATCTGTCGAAAGATAATCAATTATAACGGAATGAAAAGGAAATAAACCAACACACTTAAAGCTCTTAACAAAACATAACCTAAATAATATCGGTTCATCAAAAAACGCATTTTCATTATCTTTCAACGACATAGCAATTAAAATTAACATAACATTACATTGTTCGAAAGGGGAAAGAGGAAGGGGGTAATGTCGGCCTAAGTGTCCCTAATTTGGGCCCATACATAAATTCAGCAATCGACTAAATTTTCAATAGCAACCATAAATATCCATTAGTAACGTCCCAATAACGCGTTCATCTAGATACAATTAATAAATAGCAGATTTTTAGCGATGGGCCCAATCTTAGATCCATAGGCCAACATTAGAGACATTTCCCCTATCATTAAGAATAATTATCGTATCTCACTATTTTGAACTTTTTTTTTTCAATAATTTATCATTCAAACTCTGGAATTTAAACCGGCTGTCATAAATTTAACAACATCGATTAGTACTATTTCCCGCTACTAGTGACGCATAAATTTCACTTGGATTCTACTATAGGAGTGAACAGTTGCTGAGTCCTCATAAACGGGAATGGTTTCACCAATACCAAAACAAAGTTATCAAATAAAGTTCGTAGGCCATAATTAGGAGCACGTTTCAAAATGACATCCCTAATGTTCGGCCCATAGTTATAAAGCGCAAATAGCGTTAAATCTTCCATATTGACGATTACAGTGAAAAGTGTGATATTGATTTATTAGACTAGCATGATACAAAAAGGTAAGATGTTTCAATTCATGAAATTATCAGATTTTTTTTGCAATAACATGGCAAGATCATGGCGCCTAGAAATCGAAAAATATGAAAATTTCACTAAACTTTTTCTTTGAAAAAAGCAATAAATGTTCGAAGGATATTAGTGACTTTTAGTTTGAGATACATTAATGCTAACTACTAGGCCAGACCCGTCCCCAGTTTTTTTTTATGTTTCCATACATTGTCTACCAAATTTTAAATTTTGTATCTCTTCAATAATTAATGAGATTTGTTCATTCTTTTTTTATTGTGGGAGTTTTGCCTTATTTAGAGCATTTATTAGGCTACCATAAGAAATCGTATTTTTTTCACAGTGCACAAGATAAATCATCAAAAATTCCACGACTATCTCCAATGTATCGGAAAGCTATTTTTAGTAGTCAAAATTTAAAATTCCCGATTTCACTCCCCCAATGACTTAAATATGGATGGGTGTAAGAAAGTACTCTGCCATACCAATTAAGCTAAGCCAACAAATCAAAACTTTCAATTGGATGCCAGTTCCAATACGGATACACCGCCGCTCTCACTTCTGACTGTGTCCAATTTTGTCACTTCTACGATTCATAACGCAGACAACGATCGTGATCGCCGGACATTTGCGACAAGAAAACTCAATGAATATTTATATGCACACCACCCATCGTGTCCTCTCAATAGCCATAAAAACCAACACCAATACCTATCACCACGATAGTGCTGTACCAATTCAAGTGATACACCAAACGTACGCCCAAGTTATCGTGCTGTATTATGGCGAAGATAAACATCAGCAGGTCATATATTTTATGAAAATGACCGCGTGCCATCGTCGTCGTCGTCGTGGTCGTCGTCGTGATTGAGGAAGGCGATTCATACGGATTGCAGTCTTTCGTCGCATTCAATCAAGTGATTGAATCAAAACATAAACATCACCGCAGAACAGATGTATGAATCTGAATCAGAATCCTACGCAGCGTTTTGGTCTGTTTAGTCGGGGGTATTCACTTTGAGTACCCTCCCACTACCTTTTTGCGCCTGATGCCCGTTTAGATTTGCTACTTCCACGGATTCTATGTGCACGGTTTGATTGCTTTAATTGGATCGCAAAACATGGACCCTTTTCCAGACTGGGAGATTCAGTCAATTTGTACACCCCTCTTCGAGGGGTACCAAAAGGGCATCAGCTGTCTCTTCTCTAAAACCGATGTCATTTTGTAACAATAACAATAACTTCACCACAGACAAACAGACGTAACTCTTCATTGTGTATCTTCGTTCATGCATTTAACGGTTGATTTGAATATTATCAGTTCCGCGAACTACTCGCCGCAGCGCTGGCATCGGATCACTTTGACGTCTCTATATATTCTATAGAACTTCTATGCAATATTGTTTACGAGCTAGCGAGCAAGCTTGTTTTCCGCGAGAAGCCAGAGAGATGTCGTTACTGAGGTTATATGTTTTGAGATACTATGTTTTCAAGAACAAGTTTTTCTAAGAGTTACGTCTGTTTGTCTGTGACTTCACCGTCGCGTCAGTCGCTCGGTCGGTCGGTGGGGTGAGAGTGATCATTCCCCGACACCCAAACCCAATCTGCCACTTGCCACTTGTAGGTATTTGCCATTGTTTGGGAGGCAATTTTTCATTTAAATGTTCAGCTAATCCGCTCGGTTTACGAGTGGCACTTTTTTACGCCTATTGTTTACAATGGCGACGCCGCCGACGCTTGAGGCAGAAAAGGGCATCGTCAAGCGTCTATCCTACCTACCTATGAAATAGAAATGCCGACAATGAATGGGAGCGTTTTGCGTCGGAGGAATGCGTGGTATGTGTTGTGTCGTGCGGAGTGTTTGCCTCCTTCCCAATAAGGGCACACCTGTAGGTTGAATTAGTTTCACACAATACTATATAGTTTGGGGTGCAGGGGTTGCTCGTTTATCTGGCTGTATCTGTAATTTTGAGTCGGAATTATGATACGGAAATTGATGGTAATGGTTGCTGCTCAGTGCCGGTATTGATGCGGGACTTTGATAGCCAATTTGGAGTTAATGTTTGCCCGTGGATTCCTAGAGTAAGGTGGGGTCAACTTCGATAATTGTTTAAAAGGTCTTTAAGAGATATACTTTCTCGAACAAAAAAATACGAAAATTGGTCAGACGGTGGGACCATGAGCGAAAAATTTGATTAGAAGGTATGATTTTGGAAATTTTTTAAGTGTCCAAAGCTTTAAACGTTTCAAAAGGTTGCATTTTTGTTAAGCTTTTCTTTTACCGAAAATTACTAAACAAAATTTACTGTGCATATTTTTTCTCGAAAGACTACACCTATGCGTTAGACGTCATTTGAATTAGAAATGAGTATTTGAAAAATATCGAATACACAATTTTTAAAATTTTTGCCACGTTCAAAATAGCCGAATTATAGTACAAATGTGAATGATTGCCCATAACAAACAATTATGCAAAGTTTCGTACAAATCAGAGAAGTTCGTGTCTGATTGATTCGTCATGTGAAAAATTAAACATAGGACTTGTTGTAGAAACACTGAACTTGACAAATTGAATTCCGTTATTGGTTATTGGTTTTCGTTTTTAAACTGAGAACAATTTTATTAAAAAGAAATGCTAGACTAACAAAAACTTAAGATTTGCCTTGAAATTTTTATCACTTTGAAGAATTTTGAGGAGAGTTTCGAATGGAGCACGCCGTTGAATCGATTTTATTACCTAATGGCAATAAACCAAGTTTGTGCCAAAATACAGGCATATTGACAATGGCGCATTCATTATTTAAAAAAAAAATCATAACGGGAAAACGGCTCATCTAATCAACAAATTTGTAAAAAACTAAAGTCTGGAACGCGCAAAAAATTGTCAACTTCAAATTGGTGTATGTCTGTTAAAAATGCATACAAAAACCTGAAATGCTGCATTTGGAAGTAGAGTGTATATACAATGATTGCTATGATGAGTTTTCACCGTTTACTCTCAAGTTTTCAAAATGACATCCAAGCAAGAGGAGCAGCGTGTCAAAATTTTGCTCGCGCAGCAAGAGAATCCGACGGTCTCACACGCCATGTTGGCAAAATTACTGGAAGTGGCCAAATCGACCGTGACATACGTTTTAAAAGTGCTCGGGGAGCGTCTGCGGTCGGCCAGGAAGCCTGGAAGCGGCGGCAATCGTAATCCGGACGTGTCAGCGACGGCGAAGAAGGTGGCGGTAAAATATAAGCGGAATCCTAACCTCTCCATCCGGGACGTCACTGGCAAGCTCAATGTCTCCCATACTACAGTGCAGCGGGCCAAGAAACAAGCCGGGTTGTTGACGTTTAAGAAGGTGAAGGTGGCGAACCGAGAATACAAACAAAACACGTCGTCAAAGCAGCGGTCCCGAAAGCTGTATACGAATTCTGCTCACAGAGTTCGACTGTGTCGTCATGGACAACGAAACTTATGTGAAGGCGGATTTCAAGCAGCTTCCGGAACAGGAGTTTTATTACCGCATCAGGAAAAGGGAAGGTGGCTGAAATGTTCAAAACCATCAAACTATCGAAGTTCCCGTTAGTTTGACCATACGTGCATTTGGCAGGCCAAATGCACGTATGGTCTAAAAAACGACAATTTCATTACTACGGGAACCATCAATCAAGAGATCTACGCCGCCGGACTTGGCGAGCTGCCACTATGGGAAAAAGGCAATGGAGTGGTACGATGCGAACAACGTGGTTTTGGTACCCAAAGACCACAACCCTCCCAACAGCCCAGAGCTCCGCTCTATCGAACGGAAGTGGGCCTTAGTCAAACGGAATCTAAAAAAAAACTAATAAATCCACGGAAAACGAGCAGCAGTTTAAATGTGACTGGCGTTCGGCGGCGAATAAGGTCGATGAGACCACTGTGCAAAATTTAATGGAAGGGGTTTAGCGGAAGGCACGGCAGTTCGGATTTGGCAAACCAAACGAATAAACAAGCATTTATTTCTTTAAATATATGAATTTAACTACCAAAAGAAAAATAAGAAGATTTTTGTGATATGAATTTTAACTAAAAGAAACGATCCTTTAAATTTGTTGAACCTCTTAACGGAATCCCTTTATGAAGAGCTTTGAGTGGGTTGGTTTATTTCCTTTAAATTCGGTTATAATTGCTTATCTTTTAACAGATACGCGTATTTCGTCTACTACTTGCAGACTTCATCAGTGCCAAGTGGTGTTGAGTACTTGGCACTGATGAAGTCTGCAAGTAGTAGACGAAATACGCGTATCTATCAAAAGATAAGCAATTATAACGGAATTTAAAGAAAAGAAACCAACCCACTCAAAGCTCTTCATGAAAGAAACGATTTTTTTTTGTCGACCAATTTTTGTGCGTTCCAGTCTTTAAATGATTCATGAGCAAACATGGCATGTCAGGTTTTTCTTCAAATTAAATATACGTACTATAAAATACGGCTGATTTCGTGTTGCCGGTAATCGAACCGCTGGTTAACATGCAGATCAGATGGAAAGGTTGCCGAAGAAAAAGAGGTTGCTGACAATAGTCACACTCACCTCAGAAATTTGGAGCGTTGTAAAAACGATTTCGAACAGTTTTAAACAATTCTGTCGACTGAAATGGATAGAGAAGCAAACATCAGATAAATGTAAACAAACACATCATTTGTGATGGAGAGAATGGTAAATGGTCGTCTTAAGCATTTCCTGGAGTCATCAAACACAAACATTACAATCTTTTCTTGTTACTTACACATACAAAATATCATCATAATATCTTATTATTCTATTATTTAATAAAACATTTTTTTAGCCAAAATGAATGGAAGGCACCCTGCCTGGAGTCAAACGGCCTCCTTGACGAACGGCAGCATGCGTACCGGCAAGCACACGGCTCCTCCACTTACTTTGCAGCCCTAGGAAAAGTACTAAAAGAAGCTCAGGACAACGGTCACCATGTGGAGTTAGTCTCCCTTGATATTTCAAAGGCGTTCGACAGGACATGGACACCTGGTGTCATCAGGCAGCTCATCGGCTGGGGCCTGGAAGGTCACGTCACACATTTGTACGGAATTTCCTCCTTGATCGTACCTTCCAGGTGACTGTCGGGAACACTCGCTCGGATCCGTTCCCCGAGGAAACTGGAGTGCCCCAGGGATCCGTCATTGCGGTAACGCTATTCCTGGTGGTAATGCACGGGGTATTCAACCGATTGCCCAAGAACGTGCACGTAATCGTTTATGCCGACGACATACTCATCGTCGTAACGGGACGAACGACTAAGCGGACCAGGAACATAGCTCAAGCAGCAGTCTCCGCCGTCAGCAGGTGGACGCTTGCGGTTGGTTTCGAGCTCTCCGCGCCGAAGAGTGTACGGTGCCATATCTGTCACTCGGGCCATCTGATTCGAGGACCGCCGATCATCATCCGATTCCGCTCAAGAAAACAGTGCATGTTCTGGGGGTAGAACTGGATAGCTTCAACCAGCACTTCAGGATGGTAAAAGAAAACTGTCGTAGCCGCATCAATATAGTCAGGACGATCTCCCGCCCGCATCGCGCCAGCAACCGTGAGATCCGCCTTCGTGTCGCTCGGGCTGTTATGGACAGTCGACTTTCCTACGGCCTCGAAATAACCTGCTTAGCCACCGAGAAGCTCAACCACCTACAATACCTACACAGTTCGAAAAAGTAGTGTAAATTTCTGTTCAATATGATGCACATGAATGGAGCGTCACATATCATATACGTTTACATTATATATCATGTAAAGTTCTGACACATTTCATGCAATGTAGCAAATATTGTACACAAAAGCCCATCTTTGTAAACAACATTGTTTGCAAGTTGCTCGGTTGCGTGAAATGAAATACAAGTCTATCGGAATGAATGTTTACATCACAATTAAAATTTAGAATTTTTATCTGTGTACGTACGCATCGTATCCGGCCTTCTCCCTTCCACGCCTGCAGACGCCACATGGTGTGGCAGTCATTGCTACGAAAGCCGCTGCCCTCGCTGCTAAGACATCCGGGAACGAAAGGGTCTTTCTCCTCAACGAGGGGAACAGAGCCCTCCGCACTGCAGCCAACCGTGACCTCCCCCCGATGGTGATCAAACGTCGTCAAAATAGATAAGCGGATTAAGAGTAGATTCCAAGCCGGAGATAACTCTGTAGCTTTGAGACGTTCTGTTGCAGAGAGTCGGTTTATCCGGGGCACGTTCATCGCTTTACGGACGGATCGCGGTCGTGGGCTGAAGTTGGACTCGGAGTGGCAAGACCGAACACTGCAACGAGTCAAAGTCTACCGGAGGAGTGTTCCGTCTTTTCCGCTGAAGCCGCAGTTATTCTAGACGCAGATCAACCGATCCTCGTGTTAACTGACTCACACAGCGTCATCTAAGCGCTGGAAACCGAAGCCCCGAGCCACCCCTGGATACAAGCCATTACACGGTATGCCCCAAATTCAACCGTCCCGGCGTGGATCCCCGGACACTGCGGTGTTCCCGGAAACGAGGCTGCGGACAGACTGGCGGGATCTGGTGCATCCCGTCCCCGCTACACCAGAAACGTATCCATCCTAGACGTCAGGCGTTGGATTGTGAATACTATTATGAAAGTCTGGCAGCAACCGTGCGCTCTTGGCTGGACAGCCAAAAGTACAAGGACCAACGGATCATCTCAAGACTCCGGACCGGCCATGCGAGGATTTCCTGTAATTTCGGTGGGACACCTTTCCGTAAGGTCTGTTCATTTTGAAGCATCCCGCCTCGGTGGAACACGTGCTGTGTGTCTGTCCGGAGTTCCAGAAGCTACGTGAACAACATGGACTCTCGGAGAACATCAGTAATCTGCTTGGTTATGACCCCTCAACGTTGGCTGCACTGATCACCTTTCTGAAGGAAGCCCACTTGTATAGTCAAATCTGTTTTCCTCACCTTTCTATTTTTTCTGCCGTCGGGGTTTCTCCACCGGACCGGGCACTGTCTCCTACGGTGGAGCTCTACCTTGTTCGATCACCCAGTCCTCACCACAGCCCCGATGTAATCCTCACTTTACATTAGGTTTTTAAAATGTTGTCTGTCTCATTCGTTGGGTAATCAGAGCCAGTTATACGTCACTTAACCTATTGTCAAATTGAAACCTATTTTTTTAAGCAGGATCTAGCCTGACCATCTGCTGTATATCGTGATGAACTAGCCTACGGCTAAAAATCACGGTAAACAAAATCATGTGTATACCTGACGCTGCTTAGATTGACGAAAATTTCCCTACTAAAGCTTGAGTCATTTAATATCTCGACGCAAAATACCATGCCCATACCATCTTCACGTACGTTTCGTCGTCCATGGGGATGCATCCTTCGTACTTTGTAAGAACCTCATTGTACAACTTCCGGGCACGTCTTTTGACCACTAGATTCTGCTTCAGTGTCCTGTTTGGTTGCTTACTATCCCGAAAAGATCGAAATCCTTTTCGCTGACGAATCCTTCTGACGGTGCTTTGGCTGGCATTTAATTTCTTGGCGCTAGCATAATCCGACAGCCCTGGGTTTGCCCTAACCGTTCTCAACACCTTCAAATGCAGCTGACCACGTTGGATTTTCCAAGTGGGTGTCCAAAATTAATTTTCGGTTCGCGGCTTCCATCAAGTATAACTTCTTTTAAACGTTCCGAACATTCAAGCACTGAAAGAGGAAAGATTTCAAAATAAGCTTCTGTCAAAACATTCCAGATCCGACCGCTAGGAGCACTGCTGTAAAATAAACAGTGCGTGCAGATATTAAATGACTCAAGCTTATAATTCACGAATCCAACTTAAACTAATGCGAATAAGCACTATACGACGGTGATCAGCTAGTGATAGCCCTTGGAAATTTCATTATTTTTATGGAAATTTGTTAAATTACAGTGCTAGTTCGTGTAAATATGCTATTAAAATGAATGAATTTTGTACAAAACCTAAAAAAAAACTATTGCGATCCTAAAATAAAATTACTAATTTTCAAATAAAATTGAAAAAACATGATGAGGCTATGGACATGGTTATGTTAACAGCCATACCACATCGATTATTGTTGATATGGAGACGTGACCACCCAAGTAGCATTTCTTGTTTTATTGCACTCTATTAGCGGTTTTTGAGATCAGTTTTATAAAACCGCCAATAAAACTAATAGCTCCAGCACAACCTTTTGATAACCGCTATAAGATCGTCATACAGCTTAGTGGACCACTCTTGATAAGGTTTATAAAGCATGTTTGAGAATCACAATAAAGCTGTCTTAAAACCTTTTGTCAGAAAGCCTCATACTCTACAAAAGGTTCTCATAGCCTCTTTAAGAGTAATATTGTATCCAGTTTATTTAATTAATTTAGCCATTATTTTATTGAAATTTCTTGGATTTTATTCCAAGGCTAATGGCATTTTCATAATGACAATATGGCGACAGAGGACAACAGGCAAGAATAACACCAAGCGCAATTTCTTAAAATGTCTAATGCATGGCACACTGGATCAGGAATGCAACTTAGCGGAGCAGAATTAATAACTCCGAAACGAAGCATTTCCGCGATTTGGTGCCTTCGGCAAAGTTTCTCATCATAATAAGCACCATCTATTGACATAAACAAATAGTTCAAAACTCTTCCGCAAAGATGGCGCCACAATCTAACTTCTTTCTCTGACGTTTTGGAGACTTGATGTCTTCGGCAAAGTTAAGTGTTAAGCCATTTCAATGCATTAAAAAAAATTATAGAAAAAAAATCATGTTCCACTAAAATGAAGAAATCTAAAAAACATCAAAATATACCTCTCTAAAATTTTAATATTTTGTTTATTGAGTATTGCTTAATTTTTGCTGAAAATATCAGATTGCGATTTTTTGCGCTTAGGGAGATATTAAAGTTCAAAAATAGTTGTTTTTTTTTCGTTTTTCAACAATATCTTTAAAATTTGAAACTTAATCCAGTATGTTTCTTCACAAAAGTTATTTATTTAATGCATTTGCATAAGAGGAAAATACAACATTATATGGTTGTAAGCAAAAAACCAAAACAGAAAGAAAAAACCATATTTTCGACATTTTTTTCTTTAACTCCATATAACTTGGAACCAGTAGGCTGTGGAAATTTCACGTCTGTGAAAGAGCTGTTCATTTTGTCAAGATAAACAACTATGCCGAAGACATCAAGTCTCCAAAACGTCAGAGAAAGAAGTTAGATTGTGGCGCCATCTTTGCGGAAGAGTTTTGAACTATTTATTTATGTCAATAGATGGTCCTTATTATTATGAGAAACTTTGCCCAAGGCACCAAGTCGCAAAAATGCTTCGTTTCGGAGTTATTAATTTTGCTCCGCTAAGTTGCATTCCTGGCCCAGTGCCAGTGTGCATTGAATGAAAGCAGAACAGAAAATCATAATGCATGATTTTATTACGAGCACTATTTTCTTTTTACAAGAGCAATTCATTTTTTTAATTTCAGGGCAAATGTATACTCCTACTCTACGGGTGCAACCGATGAATTTTACAAACATTTGGAAAAGTTTTGAATGGTACATTAACCTTTATGAAAAGTTATGCGTGATTTCAACTTTTTTGTCCTAGAACTGTCACCACTCCATGTATTTCGACCAATGGAATGGTGAGGAAGCACACTCTTTACAGCTGGTGACATCCGCAGAAAATGCAGCGGCATTTTTTTCTTGGTTGGAGTTATTCACGAAGGTTTGCGGCTGACTGTAGCAAATAAACGGGCTCATGCTAAGAATCTTGTTGATTTTCTTTGCACTCCGCTTGGAAATACCGGAAAGTTCTGATTCTTTTCTATGTTGTAGAAATAAACCGCACATTTACACTTCTGACAAGTTGCAACTGAATGCTTATAATTGTTTTAAAATAACTTTTTCATGGCCAACTAGCTTTATTGCGCTTACTTATACTGCCCATAAAAGCATAACTGTCCCATATGAATAGGAAATCAAGCAAAGATGGGACAATTATGCGAGTATCGGCAGTATATAGCAATATAAGGATTTATTTTTGGGTTTTATAACGGCAATTCATATTGCTTTTTTTATACTTCAAGGCAATCATAAAACCTTTAATAAGTGAAAATAGCACAAGCATTAGTTGCTTTTTTTATAGATAGCTATAAAATGTTCCATGACTTGCATTGTATATGACCGTCATAAAGCTGTAGGTAATGGTTGCAGCTGCAATAAAACCTTTATAAATTTTGAATATAGCCAAGCAGCTCTAGATTTGTTACTTGGGCAACCATATCAAATAAAAATAGAAAAGAGCCCCTTGTAAAATGTATTCCAATACAGGCATCCGATGCTGGTTATTGGTTTAATACGGAAGCATGCAGGAATTTCGTTGGTTTTATCATGTTTGTTCTACGATTTTTATTTTATTTCAACGCTATTTCAATAATTTAGCACTTAAATATCTCATTCTACTTACCAGAGAGAATCTACTTATGCCAGAGAAGAAAGGGTTTCCGCTCGGTTATATTCCTGGTGATCAGGCAAACTATCCAATGCCGTCTGCGACACAGGCACTTTTGGTACTGCCTTTGTTGTCCCGCTCGTCTGAATCTACCAAACCAGGCGTGATTACCTCCTAATGGTTTCGCAGAGGATTCAGCTATAAGAAAGATGATGTTCCTGCGGATGGAACAATATATTGTTTTGATTGCTTCAATATGTAAAATTGTTCTACGATTACAGCGCCCCGGTGGCCGGCATAAACTTGGATTTGTCAATTCAAAACTAACATTTTTTCAAAATATCCTTAACGCCCTAACGATTAATATTGTGGAAATTGTCTCATCTCAACGCTTCTTATGTGTAATAATAAATCCTTTATTTTCCTAATAGGACACAGAGATTTATATCGATAGCAACAATATGGCGCGCTGTAGAATGCAAAGATTAGATAGCTACAACTGGCAATCAAAAGCAAGCAATTGAAGAAAATGTATCTACGATGCACGTACCCGGTATTTACAATCATCTACCATCGTGTACAAGTTTTATGGTCTAAATCACGCTTCAAAGAACATTTATTACGATACTAGCTAGAAAGAGTGGATGCACACAACAACGTTAATTTATTCCTTGCACGATATAACGCACGCAAACTTGGCCATAGGTAAATATAGAACCTCAGAGAAATGCATTGGAGTGGTGCAGCAAAAAAGAAAAGAGGAATTAGCTATTATTTATCATTCCATAACCCAAGTAACCTCCACAGAGTGCTATCTCTGTGAAGTTGGAATGTTGCCGTTTGAATTGTAAGTCTTACTGCGTCTCGCAACAAGTGAGTCAGTGTTTATATTAGCAACAACGAAGATCCATATTTTCGATGTGAAACATATCCAAGCCTCTTCAGGAAATGACTGAAATCTAAACATTGCAACATGATTTACATCTTGTTTCCATCAAAGTATCAGATTCCTCCTGTCAACAACCAAATCTCGCGAAGGAAAACAAATTTTCAAACTTGTAAAACTATCACTCTTCTTTTTGGTGGGTGTCTGCGTGCGTGTGCCTTGCTTTGTATACCTTATGCCAAAGTACACACTTGCTTTTCAAAACAACAACAACAACATTCTTTCATCGGCCGTTGATCGAACACGGAACCACGTGCTGCCGACGATGTTGCGGCTGTGCTTGCTTCGCTTGCGGTCTGTCCAAAAAAGAAAACATCAACAATCAGCCCGAAGAAGCGTATGGTTTTGGTTTTCGGCCAGCGCCAAAAGAAGACATTAACACCAAACTACTCGCTGTTTGCACTCACGTGATACATATTTTGTGCAGTCACGTGCACAGGTTTGGGCCATCATTTCGTATTTCTTATCTTTTTCTGTTCCTGTCATTCTACTGCTTGGAAAGGAATTTGCACTGGAATCACTTATTCCTCAGTCTGGCATTTATATTGTACTCGTTGAGCCCCCCCCCCTCATTTTCGTAGACGCTTATGATCATTTTTACGCTGCTTGTGTTTATTTACATCCTCCTGTGCGTGTGAAACAAGTATGTTTAGTAAATGTGAGAAATGGAAACAAACAACCGCTCCTCCTCGAGTGGACAAAGATAACACAGAAATCCGACGATATTTATGCAACTGCAAGAGGATAGGAAAAAAACATTGGTTGGAGGTTGAGGTCTATTTTTATGCTTACCCATGTGCTCATATCGCAAATGACATTCAAACACACAACCAGACATTTCAAGCTGAACAATGCAGTAGGACCTAAGTAAAATTGATCGATTCTCTTAATCGACTTTCTCTTCCGTTGTACAGAACCGTTTCTTGTCGTGTTTGTCGTATTAGAATCGATCTGTGTGCTGGGAATGTCTTAACATGGCCGTGAGGATGCAACGAGAAAGTCGACGAAGAGAATCTGTCATTGTTGCTTAGGACCTAATGCATTGTTCAGCTTAATTTGTGCGGGTGGTTGTCGTGCTCCTGAGATAACACATCAACTTACATAACCATTATTAATTCCATTTGTTTCCCTCCCCTCTCTCTCCCGTCGTCCAGGGTGCCGGTAAGGAAATCCGTGAAGCCATCGCAGACCCATCGCCCGAGTGCCAGGAAAAGGCGTGGAACATTGTGATACCCCTGGTGGAGAAGCTGAAACGCTGCTACGAACACTCGCTGGAACTGGAACGGATAGTGCCGATGCTGCTGGGGCAGCTGGTTGGCGGTCGACTCAATCCCACACAGCACCTGGAAACACAGCAAGCCCTCGTCAAGCAGCTGGCAGAAATTCTGGAGTTTGTGCTGAAGTTTGACGAGTACAAGGTAGTTGCAAAGCCGTCAACTAGGCATGGTTCAAACTGAAATTAATTGCTATTTTTTTTTTTGTTTTAGATGAAAACACCCGCCATTCAGAACGACTTCAGCTACTACCGGCGGATTGCCAGCCGGCAGCGGTTAGACCACAGCAACGAGCTGATCGTCAGTACCGAGCTGGCGAATCGAATGTCCCTGTTCTACGCACACGCCACTCCGATGCTCAAGGTGCTGAGCGAAGCGACGTCCAAGTTCGTGCAGGACAACTCCGACAATGTGGACAATACGACGGAAACGCTCGGGACGATGGCGAAGGTGTGCCTGCGGATGCTGGAGAATCCGTAAGTGTGATTGACTGAGTTGGTTTCAACTGTTAACGCTGCTGTTCGGAAATGTTAGCAACGTAAAAGAAAAGCTAAAAGTTAATGTACCGGAAATCAAAAATAGCCGGGAAAAAACGAAAAATAACCAGAGATTTGATTGGATCTACTTGAAAGGACAATATTGTTTGAAACATTGGATTGATTTTTTTTTAATCTTGGCTGGTGATTGAACCAGTGCCGTTTTAATGGCAGGGCTAAAGCCAGGACCCCCAAATGGGGGCTCAGAGTCATCAATCTTAATGAAGGGTAATGTGGAGCAAGATGAGTCTCGGGGCAAGATGGGTTATCTACCTAATTTATTAATTTTATTGAATGTCAACATCGACAGGCTTAATGTACCCTCAATGCTGGTTTGAAAAAGCAAATCATCATTGGGGTTGCCTTAAACCTGATGATTTTAACAATCACATAAATTAAAAAATGTACTAGCTGACCCATCTTGCCCCACCTTACCCTATGTGAAAATATTTTGGAAATTCTAGTGAAAATATCAAAAAATTCTAGACTTGCAGGGAAGTTTAAAGATCTTGAAGAATGATTTAGGGTTGGATCAACCAGTTGGAAGGTCCTCCCGAGTTAATGAAAATAAGATATTGGTAATCAGTTTCTTACAGCTCTTGAAACACCCATGTTGGTGAAGTTTGTGATGTATATTCAACTGAATTATGTAATGTCTACGTTTGGATAAGTTGAGTTTTCCAATGCACTAATGCTAGAAAATCATCTCGTGCTGTTATTTAGCCTGAACTGTAAACTAGAAGTAGATGAGTTATAATGCTGATTTATTCAATTTTGTCTTAATTTGGGCGCAACTTAAAAAAAAAAACGAAGCTTCTCTTTTGCATCTGTCGATGAAAAAAATGCTTTCCTTGATATTTTAACAGTCTGACAAGATCGGGAAATGACTATATTTAAGTGTTTGTGTGCCTTTGTTACAAAATCCGGCGTTAAAGGGTTTTCGATTAACTTTGACCTGAAAGGAATCAAACATATCATGTGCCACAACAACATACAAAAACTGAATCCCATGATGGTCCGTTCACTAATTACGTCACGTTGCAGGGGGGCGGGGAATGGCAACCAAAATTTTTGAAGATCCGTAAAAAAAAATGTACCAAAGGGTCTTTAACCCTCCGTTACTCGTGCTGTTGTCCTTTGTACAACACACATGAGTTTTCCATTGCCATTTTGTTGCTGAGTTACCAATCGATCTGAAACCAACGAGTATTCCTCAAAAAACTTGTTTTGATCTAAACAAGCTAAACTTTGATTACAGTAAACACCTAAAAAATGCGGACAATAGGGAAAATGTAAATGGAAACCGCGAAAACTGTGACCATACTACGTGGGATTTGACTTAATTGGTTACAACATGGAATATATCAAGATTCTGACAAGATAGAAAGTTACTGTCTCTGACAAAGTTGTTCAGGAGATCATAGCCTTGTCGCTGGCGGACAGTAGTTCAGAATTTTCTCACTACGTAGCGCTAGTATACATGTGAAATTCTCGCATGTGATATATCTCGAGATCCTGACCAAATAAAAAGTTACTGTCTTTCACAAAGTTTTTCAGGAGATCAAAGCCTATTCAGAATTTGCTCACTACGCGACGCTAGTATACACGTGAAATTCTCATATAAAATATCTCGGGTTCCAAACCATATAGAAAGGTACTGTCTTTTTCGCAGGTGGACAGTAGTTCAGAGTTTTCTCACTTTGCGGCGCTACTATAGATGTGAAACTCTTGCATATAAAATATCTCTAGATCCTGACCAGATAGAAAGTAAATGTATTCGGCAAAGTTTTTCAGGAAGTCAAGATCTTTTTGTTGGGTGACAATAGTTTAGAATTTTCTCACTATGCGGTGCTAGTATATACGTGCCTTTCTCCCATATTCAATAGCTTGAGATCTTGATCAGCTAGAAAGTTGCTGTCTTCGGCAAAGTTGTTTAGGGGGTCAAGAATTTTTGTCTGGTAAACAGTAGTTGATAATTTTTTCACCACGCGGCGTTAGTATACATGTACACTTCTCGCATATGCTATATCTCAAGATCCTGATCAGATAGAAAGTTGTTCAGGAGGTCAAGGTCTTTTGGCTGGTGGACAGTATTTTACAGAATTTTCTCACTTCATGATGCTAGTATACATGTGAAATTCTCGCATATAAAATATCTCACGTTCTTGACCAGATAGAAAGTTACTGTCTTGAACAAAGTTGTTCAGGAGTTCAAAGCCTAGAGCCTTGAAAATTCTAAACTATTGTTCACCAGCCAAAAGACTTTGACCTCCTGAATAACTTTGTTGCAGACAGTATCTTTCTATCTGATTAGGATCTCGAGATATAGCATATGCAAGAAGTGTACATCTATGCCACGTGGTGAGAAAATTCTTAACTACTGTTTACCAGCCAAAAATGCTTTGACAGTAATTTTCTCGTGTTATAAAAGTTGGCGGCGTTGGCGCGAGTAACGGAGGGTTAAGATCAGCATTGACTATGTCAGCATCAGACATAACATCGAATTCCGCATTCTCGTCTTCATTTTCGCCTGCAGCCGTTTTATCAGCAACCATCAGTTGAATTGTTACACTATCATCCCTAGAGCACCGGAACTAATATTTGCAATGTTAACATTTCAAAAATATTAATGGAAAATGGTCGAAATTGATCGAGTGCGTCAAGTTAGGAACCGCGTCAAATATGGTGCCTTCACGCCGTGATTTTTAGCCAAGCTCAACTTTGTCTCTACACACTCGTGAGAGTAGCGAGATTACGATTTTTCTCAAGTTGAGGGGTCCAATGGCGTGGTTGGCTACACGTTCGCTTCTCAAGCGGATGGTCCATGGGGTTCAATTCCATTGATCTTCTTATCGAATTTTGATGTATTTTAATGTGCCTCATGATAGGTTATTATCCAAGTCCGATTCTGGTCACTTCCAGGGGCACCTGGAACTTGTCCGGAAGTGGCCAATATGGTCCAAGGTACTTAATTTTTTCCACCATTGATCTGGTTATCGAATTTTGATATAATCTGATGTGTCGCATGATAGGTTATTATTCAAGTCTGGTTCTGGCCACTTTTCCGGAGGCACCTGGAACTTGCCCGGAAGTGGCCAATATGGTCCAAGGTACTTAATGTTTGCCACCATTGATCTTGATATCAAATTTTGATTTAATTTGATGTGTCTCTTAATGGGTTTTGTTCCTTTCAAGTAAAATTTAGCCTCATGGCCCATAAACGCCGGAACTTGTTCCGGCCATATCTACGAAACCAGTGGTCCGATTCCATAATCCTTCAATAGCGTTCAATGGGACCACTAAAAACATTAAATGAGACCACATGAGACCAAAAAAATTTTTTTTTTAATGGCTCGATTATCCGGAGGGCTCGATTATCCGGAGTGAAATTTTTTTCAAGACTCCGGATAATCGAGTCCGCCCTGTAGTCTCAAAAGATGCACTTATCATGAACTGTCATAACATGGCTCAAATTAATCATGAAGGTCGTGAACATGTTTCGTGAATGTAAACAGCTTAAACATTTTGTTGAAAAGCATGACATTATTTGCTGTACAGAAGAATTAATGGCATACATATTCTCAGAAATCTGTTTTTCCAAATATGATATAATGATCCTCAATGATGTCCACCAACAGTAGCAGTCAGTTTGAACATTAAAATGACTGAAAAATTATTTGATGAATACTATGAACAGGAGTTAATTTAATAATTTAAATAAACGCTCGTCATAGCCGTCCCGGCCCTGAGTTTAGATGCGTATCGGGGGTCTTCCAACCTACTATGTCCGGCAAGTATCCAATCGATTACGATTCAACAGTGCCTGATGTCAGTTCGAATTTCAGCGTGCCGGATGCTGCTGATGAAGGAAACGTTGCAGCTAGTCACCCGGAACGCACCGTAGAAAGCACTGTGGAAGCCCCTAATCCCTCTGACGCAGTCCTGCATTCTGCCGCCTCCGTTCATCACAGACGTTCCGGACCTACGGTCGGTTGTGGAGAGGAGGTACCATCCTCTTGGTAATAGTAATGTTCGTTTGCTACCTGTCGCCCCCGTGATTTCCAGGGTCATCGCTCCGCGTAGCACGGATATACGTCGAAGAGAGGATATCACCATGTACTACCAAAACATCGGTGGAATGAATTCTGACGTTCACGAGTACCTGTTAGCTGTATCGGACCGTTGCTACGATGTAATAGTTTTAACCGAGACACGGCTAGACTCTCGAACGCCAGCCAAGCGTTCGGATGAGTGTACGAGGTATTTCGCTGCGATCGAAACCCGCTGGTGGTCCACTGGTGGCGGTGTCCTGATTGCTGTTCGGTCCGAGTTGAATGCTAGAGCCATAGAGCACGACATGTGGAACTTCGTTTGAACAGGCATGGGTAGCTGTCAAGCTGAGCGATCACACACTGTACTTATGTGTGATATACATTGCACCCGACCGGGATCGCGACATTGAACTCATCGAAACTCATTGTCGATCCGTTTCCACCATATTAGATTGTGCGTCACCTATCGATGAGATTATTGTTCTGGGCGACTTTAATCTCGCTGGTGTTTCGTGGAAACCTTCCCACAGTGGCTTTCTCTTTCCGGACCCCGCTGGTTC
This sequence comes from Ochlerotatus camptorhynchus, assembly GCF_037179485.1. Classification (NCBI taxonomy): domain Eukaryota; kingdom Metazoa; phylum Arthropoda; class Insecta; order Diptera; family Culicidae; genus Ochlerotatus; species Ochlerotatus camptorhynchus. Next base: position 14,312,496 of record NW_027040818.1, on the reverse strand, counting down.
TGCCTTCCATCCTAGAACAGTTAGCCTTCTCGACAGCTATAGCGCAGCGACGTTATCTCAAATCAATCCCGTGTTGTTAACGAGAACAATCGTAGCTTAGACCTCTGTTTCGTAAGCGCTCAGGATACGACTCCATCCATCATCTCGTAAAGGAAGTTCCTCATCATCTTCCTTTGGCTATTACTGTTGAAGACAATCACATTCGGGATCCCGAAGACATCTCCACTACGGTGTCTTACAATTTCCGGAAAGCCGATCATCGTAGCATTGCCGATGTGCTGTCAAGCATTGATTGGGAAAATATACTCGATTCTGATAACGTCGAAAGCGCTGCTCAAACTTTTTCACATGTCTTGGCTTATGTCATTGACAGACACGTACCTAAGACCGTTCACCAGATTGCATCGCACCTCCCTTGGCAGACGAACGAATTGAAGAAGCTGAAATCGATCAAGAGAGCCGCGTTGAGGAAATTCACTAAATATCGAACGATGTCACTGAAACGTCACTACGTTAAGCTCAATTATCAGTTCAAGCGAGTCAGCCGTCAATGCTACTTGCATTATCTGCGAGGGATTCAAAAGAAATTCAAGTCGCACCCGAAGTCTTTCTGGAAGTAGGTACGTGAAGGAGCAGCGCAGAGAGTCCGGTCTACCATCATCCATGATATTTAACGGCGAAGTCGCTTCCACTCCACAGGAAGTCTGCCGCCTGTTCTCCAACAAGTTTGCAAGTGTCTTCTCTGACGAGAGCTTAACCAACGAATACGTGACTCTAGCAGCAAGCAGCGTTCCACTTTCCGGTCAAGCTCTGGGTGGAATTGTTGTCAACGCTGAAGTGATAACGACTGCCGCACTAAAACTAAAGCCTTCTATCAACCCTGGACCGGATGGTGTCCCTTCAGTCTTTCTGAAGAAACATATCGCTAACTTACTGTCACCGCTACAACATCTGTTCCGGTTGTCCATATCGTGTGGCATTTTTCCATCGAACTGGAAATTTGCGCATATGTTCCCTGTGTATAAAAAGGGTAGTAAACGGAACGTGGATAATTATCGTGGAATTACATCGTTGTGCGCAATTTCGAAGTTATTCGAGTTAATCATCATAGAGCCTCTGCTCTCCCATTGCAAGCAGTATCTAAGTGAAGATCAACATGGCTTCACCTCTGGTCGATCTACTACCACGAATCTACTGTGTCTGACATCGTACATCACGCAAAGTATGGTTGAAAGGTCACAAACAGACGTCATCGACACTGACTTGTCTGCTGCCTTCGATAAGATAAATCACGCCATCGCGATCGCCAAATTGGATAGACTTGGGATTAGCGGAAATATCTTGAGATGGTTTTGCTCATATCACACCGATCGTCAGTTGGTGGTAGCCCATGGTGAGGATGGTCAGGAATACCTCAAGGAAGTCATCTGGGACCGTTGATTTTCTTGCTCTACTTCAATGACGTGAATTTAGTGCCATTTGAACCGAATGACAGTAAATCCTGCGAAATGTTCAGTCATCACTTTTACCCGAAAGTAAGAACCAGTTATTTTTTACTATGCTCTCCGGGACACCATTATTGAACGTGTGAGCCATGTAAAAGATCTAGGTGTCACCCTGGACTCTCAACTTACATATAAGCAACACATCTCGTACGTCGTCGACAAGTCGCCAAGGACATTGGGCTTTATCTTCAGAACAGCTAAGAATTTCTCCGACATCCATTCCCTCAAGTCACTGTATTGTTCCCTGGTACGTTCCATTCTAGAATATTGTTCTGTGGTTTGGAGTCCGAACTACAACAATGGTACTGAGAGAGTCGAGTTCGTTCAACGCCGCTCTCTGCGATACGCGTTGAGAATGTTACCTTGGAGAGACCCGTTTCATTTGCCCAGCTATGAAAGTCGCTGCCAGCTGATCGACTTGGAGCCTCTTCGCATCAGAAGAGATACTTCAAAAGCCCTGCTTGTCGCGGACACGTTACATGGCAGAATTGATTGCATGGCAATCTTGGAGCAAGTAAACATTAACGTCCAACCCCGAATGCTTCGTAACAATGTTATGCTGAGAATGCCACTACGTAGGACAAACTATGCAATCAACGGTGCAATAGGCGGACTGCAGCGAGTATTTAACCGAGTTTCATCAGTATTCGATTTTCACCTGCCACGCCTAACACTTCGGAGACGTTTCTCTTCATTCTTTTCCAGAAATGGAAACAGTCAATGATCATGTTTTGTAGTTTTAACTTATGATTTTAATTTTAATTTTAAGTTAAACCATCATTGGGACCATATCGAGTCTGTTGATGCTGACAAATAAATAAATTATCTATTACGAAATATTGATGAAAATGGGTTTCATCACTTTTGTTAACAAATTCGCAAGCATGAGTAGGTAACGGTGCCGGTGGTGTAGTGGTATGCGTGATTACCTCTCACCCCAGCAGGCCTGGGTTCAATCCCAGTCGGTGCCGCCGGGATGTTCTGAGGCATAACATCTCTGATCACGCCTTCCTTCGGAAGGGAAGTAAAGCCGTTGGTCCACGGTTCATGAGTGGATGGGTCAATAGGTAGGGTCAGGTGTGAGAGCTGCCTTCCTGGCGTCGGTAGCATTGGTGCTCAGCACGGAAAACAAGATCGACGGAAAACAAACCAAAGGAAAAAAAAAACATGAGTAGGCGTATCCTGATAAATGTGGGCGTCTTAGTGGAATACCTGAATAAAGAGAGAGAGAGAGAAGGATAAGTAATTTCCATTTAATTCCACAATATTATTTGCTTATCCTGACAGGATAAGCGAATAAGGTAGTGGAATTAAATGGAAATTACTTATCCTCTTCTCTCTCTCTCTTTATGAGAAGGCGTCATCTCGATTTTTAACTCAAGGCAAAATAATAACTTCGCTTTTTGACACTAAACTAACGGCTTTGACAGCTCGGTCCCATATAAAATTCCACCAAGGAGCGCTAAGATGGTGATTTTTGCTAATGGAATCGCACTTATTTAAAATAGTTCTAGTGGACCAGAATTGATGAAATCTTGGATTTCAACTCCATTTTTATTGCAGATTACGAATATGCATTTACCTCAATACTCCTAAAGAACCCAATTCAATGTTTAAACCTAAATTTCTTTCAAAATTACACGAGGCAGATTAGACGCGACGATTAAAAGTTACATTTTTATTCCTGTTCATACGAGAAAATTTAGTGGTCATTAACTGACATAATCTCACACCGAACAAAGTTTTCATGTAGCTTCCATTGGAAACGCACATGATTTTCATTCATAATCAAAATTAATGGAATCACATTCACATTAATTGTATGTGATTTTGTGGTGGGATTTGCTGCTATGCGATCACAGGAAAGCTATGTGAAATTCACATGGATTTCATCCATTAGATATGTGATAAATTTTTTGAGTGTAAGCCATCGAAACTTCCTCAAAGTACCAAAGCTGCAAAATGCGTGTCGATTCATAGTTGACATGGCTGGTTCTCAGCAATGCATTGACCAATCGTTATGAACGTGTGGTTGGCCAGCCCTAACGGAAAAACCCGGAAAAGTCCCGAGCAAAATGCGTGTCGATTCATGTTGACATGACTGGTTCTCGGCAATTTGGTTACCACATCTTAAGATTGAGCCACTACTTGAAAGGTATGACTATCTACTTTCAAACGGAACAGACAAGAAACCGATTGGAGTTGTGGGTGGCCAATCGGAACGATAAAACCCGTGAAAGGTGGCTCTGTGGAAATTCGGATTCACCGGGAAAATGGTCGATTCCTGAAAGTAGACCTAGAGATCCGCGATTTTTTTTTCTAAATTGCATACATACAATCATGAGCATAGAGGAAATATACCATTACCATATCGATTTTGCAACCAAGTGGCCAGGTCCTCTGGATATCCGGAATCACCGGGAAATTAGTCAAATCCTGAAAGTAGATCTAGAGATCCGCAATTTTTTCTAACTTACATATAATCATTAGCAAAGAGGAAATATGACATCAACATATCGATTCTGCTACCGGGTGGTCAGAATACGGTCCTCTGGATATCCGAAATCACATTGAAAATAGTCAATTCTTAAAAGTAGTTCTGGAGATCCGTGAGTTTTTAGAAAATGTGAAGAATCCTTAATTGAGAAGATATATGTCAGTGCCATATTGATTGGGTCCCGCGGTTCCGGGTTATTGAATGTCCTTCTGGATATCCAGATTCACCGGAAAAATGGTCAATTCCGGAAAGTAGACCTAGAGATCCACGTTTCTTTTATAAATTTCATACAATCATGAGCATAGAGGAAATAAACCTTCACCATATCGATTCTGCAACCAAGTAGCCAGAAAACGGTCCTGTGGATATCCGGAGTCACCGGGAAATAGTCAATTCTTAAAAGTAGACATAGAGATCCCTGTTTTTTTTTTTTCTAGATTTGCTTACAATTATGAGCATAGAAGAAATTTGTCATCATCATATCGATTCTGCTACTGGGGGGTCGGAATACGGTCCTCTGGATATCCGGAATCACCAGGAAAAAAGTCAATTCTTAAAAGTTGACCTAGAGAACCGCGATTTTTTTTCTAAATTACATGCAATTGCATTTGAAATTTTCGCTCCACAATACTTAAACGATTCCAAATCGGATCCTGACTAACCTCTCAAAATTTGAACCCATTTGGTGATAAACTGAGATGGCACAAACCATTTGAAGTTTGTATGGGAATTACTTTGGTAAAACCAAGATTTTTGTTCATGTCTATCTAATAATTCACCATATTGGTCTGCTTCAAAAGCTTTCAACTGTACTTGTAGGAAATTTTCCCAGCTACAACTTTGCTGAAGACCACTTTTTGATTTAATGTAAGGATCGAAAGTTATCAATGGTTCAATGCGCTGATGTCTTGTGATCATGCTCAATCAACTGCTCAGCAGGCAACATTGGTGTTTCTTGGGCGTTGAATAGGACACACAAATCATGGCTACTATGTCACGCTGCAAAATACAGTGTTGCCTACAGAGCAGCTGCTTGATCATGTCATAAGTTTACCAATCTCTTAAATAATTAATAACTTTCTTCTGTCTCGTTTTACATAGAAACGATCTTCGGTAAAGTTGTAGCTGAGAAAATTTTCTATATGAATGGCTATCAAACTGTTTCGCAGCTCAATATGGAAAAAGACTAGAGGACAATGAACAAAAAGTTGAGATTTCCCATATTAATTTACATGTAAACTTCAAATGGCTTGTGCGAAGTCTGTTTCTAACCAAATGAGTTGTAACTTTGGGAGGCTAATCAGGACCCGATTTGAAACCATTTAAGCACTGTGGAGTGAAAAGTCAAATTTTGCATCAGTCTAATGACCATAGAGGAAATATGCCATCACTACATCGATTCTGCTATCGGGTAGCCAGAAAACGGTCATCTGGATATCCAGAATTACTGGAATTAAGGTCTATTCCTGAAAGTAGACCTAGAGATTCGTGATTTATTACGCATCGGAACTTTATGGAACTTGAAAGTGGGTTTTATCGTAATCGAATCGTTAACATCGAATCAGCTCCTAGTACCGACGACCCAATCGGATACATTCAGAAGACCTGTTTCGGATGAAGTCGTCGGTACTAGGAGGTACCCACGGAGGCCACAGGGATGGCCTCCGTTCCCAGGCAAGTTCTTTCATGATTTCGATTAACAAATGAGAAAGCACCCTCTCATCTTATTCAGAGCATTCTTCGTTAGCAAGCTTTGGGATAAGATGACATCAATTGAAGCGCTTTTAAACCTACAGATGTGAGATGATCAAAATATGTACTCTGTCAGTATATGTCCTGCCGAAGCCAAGGCTTCAGAAACTACACTCCGAGTGTTTGCTTTCTTTTCTTTCAACGGTACACATCTGATGGCAGTGCAACCGCACTCGACAATATTCATCATCCGCTGTTGACCATCCAGGGTCGATCAGCATTTGAGCCAACGGTATAAAGTCCGTTGGTGCCTTATGAACTACCAGCTAGCCATCAGTCCAGCGATCGGAGTCGCTGGGGCATGGGGAAAGGTTCGATGAATCCACTACCGACAGCACACTGCAGTGCACGCCAGTCGTGTTATCCTGTCCGCTTGCAACTGCCGCAAGCACACCATTCTCTGGACGCTCACAGAAATGGATCAGCGTCTACCCACCAAGGGAAACAGCTTCACAGCCGTGAATCCTCGGTTTGGCCGAGAGCTCAGCTACCACCTCAACGCTAGTCTGAGTAACAGTGGAGCGCAAAGGAAACATCGTGCCCGTTAGTGGAGGCCGTGGCGCCTTTCACAGTTGAAGACCATTAAAGGCATCAGATCAGGCAATCCAGTAACGGAAAGAAAATCAAATCTACTTCAGCAGTAGCAGTGAATAGAAACAGATCAACCAGCAGAAAGAGAGAGAGAGAGAGTTAGTAGCAGAGAAATTAACCAACCAAATCGATCACGCTTACCACTACACCACCGGCGCCGGCATATCGAAAACTGTTCAGGATTGAAAACAATAAATTGAGCTATGAAAAATTACCAAGGCCTTTGAATCTAGACAACCACCAGGACTTTGAAGTATGTTCGTGATGTTTTTTTGAGAATAAGTAAGTAGATGTTTTAGGAGAATTTTAAAGGAATCTTATAATTATTAGCATTTTTATTAAAGTACCTGTGAATATTGAGCTACCTTAGCAGTCTGAAATACTTAAGAATTCTGAATTGCCCTAGATTGCAGAATTGTAAGGTAATTCTGAAAATAGTTTACAGTGAAGTGTGAGTATGCAGTCTGTGCAACCTCTGGTTGAAAACAGTGTCAATTGTCTTTTACAAACTTTACAAATTCGGAAGAGAAATCATAGAAAATTCTTAAGATGAAACTTAAGGAGAATGCTGATACGAATCGGGAAAATAATTTCAATGGGATTCTGTCCAATGTTTCTATGGAGATTCATTTTTATCAAATTTTAAGAAATCTTGCAACTTTTGGGAGACTGTCAGGGCCATTTTGGCAAAGTACTTGAGCACTTAGGAAATACTGAAGAGGATTTCAAAACAATTCTTATCTTACCTACAAAGCAGTTCAAAGGATAAGTTTGAGAAGAATGTGACGGTCATTCTGAAGAGCATACCAATACATATTAAGAATATTCCAAGGGAATTTCATAGAGAAAAATTGAGACAAAATTATGCCGATTCTTGGAAATTATTACCAGTCTGAGGGAACTGTGGAATGAGAGAGCGATTTATAAGAGATTACAAGAGATAATGCCAAGTACTCATAGAATGTTGCTGAAATGGTTTGGATACTATCAAGATTACTTTAGGGGAATCCAGAAAAGACGTATGATGAAATTCTAGGATGATTCAAACTGAACTCTGAAAAAAGGACGAAGATATTCTGTGAAGAGCTCCAAGTAAATTCAGACTAACTAAAAATTTAATGATCTGAGACCCAGGAAATATAAATTCCAGAATTTAGAACCATTTCAGGATCCTGAGACTTCAAAAATGACGCTTTCAGAATTTAAATTTAGTTATGTAATAAAATTATTCTTTGGCATAATTATCTGTAATGGTCATGTAACATGTGGAGTTACCCGTAGTTTAGGTAAACTGTGTGTGAGTACCACGATGTTAGGCTTTTATTCTCACTTCAGTCAGGAGAATTTTAGTTTAGAATAAAATTGCCTACTGGTCTACCGGGTGTTGTGATTTGTATGACTTCAAGATTAGAATTATTTGGAACTAAACAAAAATCTTTAAGACATATTCTGGTACAACATCAAATAGTAAGGATTAAATCGCTTAGCTTGGCTTAAAAAAATCATCCCATCAAAGTTGCTTGATTCTTTGCTGCTTCAGAATCCTAAAAACATTTTCTGCAGTTTAACTCAATTTTGAAATGCTGCGTAATGGATATTTAAACTTTATGCGTACACTGTGTCAATACTTTTCTTAACTTTGGCATGATTTAAGCAATACTAACAAGTTTGCTTTATATAATTTCATATTTTTTTAAAACTTGGAATTCATAAACATTCTGGTACTTTGAATAAATTCCAGATGATCATACTGAGCGATTTTTACGGGAGATCGGCGGATCACTTTGATTTAAATAGCATTATGTTACAAACAAGATTTTTTGGAGCATTCCAGATTTTTCCAGATTTTATATTTTGACAGGTCCAGATTTTTCTGTAAATGACCTTTCAACGCTGCTTGTCAGTATAGTAGCAGCAATCAAATCAAATCAGTAACATCCAAATAGAATAATCGACAAGAGAAGGTGAGGTGGTTCCAGCCACAAGGCGTCATAACGTCCTCCCGCAGCTCATGCTCCGGGACACAAATTAGAACTGGTTCCTGAACGAGGACGTCAACTAGGCTGGAACTGCCAAGAACAAAGCTTGCAGTACCCTGGAAGCATTCACATCGATAGGCAGTCGATGAATCGTACTTCAGTTTACGGATCCAACGAAGGTCATTCCCTAGCATCGAGTGCTAATTGAAGCTGCACTCTCGCCACAGATTGGAGCAGCACAGGTGATAAGCAGAATACCACCCGCATCGGAGGGACTGATGAATCCAGAGAAAAAGCAGATTTTGATGAATCAAGGCTTTCAAAACCAGTAAATGCATCTTTTAGACCACCTGTAACGGAAGAATGTTGGAACAACAAACCAACAAAGAGCCGAGGTATCTTGCGGAAGAAGGAAAACTATGACAACAATTTCAACAATCAACAGTATCTGTAACGGAGTACGTGGCTGCCAAGAATAAGAAGAAACAGTTTTTTTTTTAACTAGTTCGTGTATTTGAAAGGCTCAATCGCGTTAGCTTTACGGAGCCTTTTGTTCATTGTTCTTTGTTTGTAACAAAATTAGTAGGAGTTGGGCCGAATACTCGCGGCTTACCCGAGGTTAGAGAGGTACATTGTCGAAGGATACACGGAGATGAAAAACTACCCAAAATTAAGTACTTTTGCCTCAATTCCGGGGTTCAGCCCAATAACCCAAATTTGAGTAAATCGCATATAGTAGTTTCTATTTAACACCAGCAAAAAAATTACCTACTCTTAAGTATATTCTACCCAAAATTAAGTTTAATTCACGTAAATTTGAGAATATGCAATTTACTCATAAGTAACTTATTGGGCTGAACTATATCGTTGGGTCGAATCTTTCGTTCCTTTTTTGACAACAATAACTACTTTGACTATATGTTTTTAGTATTACTTCTACGTGAAGTCAACGATTTACATAGTTGAAGATGCTAATTTCAAATAAGGGGCTGTTCATAAACTACGTAGACAGTTTAGGGGGGGGGGGTTGACAATTATCCAAGGCCCATACAAATTTTAAAAATTTTGTATGGACAATTGTCCACGCAGGGGGACGGGGGGGGGGGGGGGGGTCAAGAATCCCAACTACGTAGTTTATGAACAGCCCCTAACAGACTGTAGTGGTAATTTTTATACGATAGATGGAGTAGATGAAAACATAGAGTTGATAGTTCCGATAGTACCTTCCTTAAAAGTTGTCCTAGTTCGCTATTCTAATATCTATATACAATCTTCACACTGCCGTACTCTAACGGAACTATCAACTCTATGTTTTCATCTACTCCATCTATCGTATAAAAATTACCACTACAGTCTGTTATTTGAAATTAGCATCTTCAACTATACAAAACAATAACTAGTTCAAGTGAGAGGCTGAAGTCAATATTAAGCAAAAAGAACTCAAATTTTGGGTAGTATTTTTTCTCCGTGTAGGATCAGGGGAAGAGCGGGGGGGGGGGGTAAGATTTCGTTGTCTCATCCGGGAAACAGGGTTTGTTGAAAGGAGGTATATTTACGTATGTTTACGTCAACTTAGGAAAGTCCCACTGTCAGGAGCATGAATCGAGCAGTTACGAAGTGCTCAAGAAAAACCGAGCTATTCTTTTCGAGGTGCTCGGACCCGAATCAGTTCCCGTTTCAATGTGTAAAGTCTCTGAAGACTATAACAGGAGCATTCCATCCAAATAAGCTATTAGTCTTGTGGCCATTCAGTCTTAAGTTATCCGTGCTGTAAACATCCTAATTATAAATAAACGTACTTGAAAACTAACCAAAATTAAGTGTTCTGTATCCCGTGTTCCGTCGAATAAAACATTGTTCAACAGTGTAACTAGTCCGTGTTTTCAGTTACTGTACCCGAGCCACGAAACACTGGAAGAGTCCAATTTGTTTGTATCCGTGTTCCGAACTGCAATCGTCCTCACCTGACCAGATTCACGGCACCGGTTCAACAGACGTTTGAATGTGCGTTGACATTTGGTTTCGTAACCAAATTTACTTAATTCTTGGTCTAGTAGGAGTTGGGCCGATTACTCGGGACTTACCCGATATTCGAGGGGTACATTGTCGAGGGATAGGATAGCTTGGAGTGCTAACAGTTGCTAATATTTTGTCAGAAATATAAGACTAATAAACATTTCTACCTCATAATAATCAAGCAGTTAATAATTTTAAATTTTATCAGCAGATATAAGTATCAATTGAGGAGGTTAGAAGGAAAGGGGTGTAAGTGACTTTGATCGATTCTCTTCATCGATTTTCGCTTTCGTTAATAATTCAGCTGCAAATACATTCCTTGGTTCGTGTACTGACTAGATGAGAACCTCCTCGCAAAATCTGTTTCTAAAGCTGTGACTATCAAAAGAGAACGTCGATGAAGAGAATCGATCAGTCACTTACACCCCTTTCCTTCTAACCTCCTCAATTAAAAAACGTGGAATTTATATCAACCCGATAAAATTGCATAATATTGACTATATGTACGTTTCTTCATTCTCATTCAAAATTCACGTACACATTACGTGAAAAGCATTTTAAACAAAACGGAATATAATATAAAAATTACCTATTTTCCAGTAGTTTTCACCCTAATTTCACGTAAGCAGTACTAGAAATACTCAGAGGGAGAGATGGGCGGAGAGAATGTTTTTTAGCCAAGCTGTCAAAATCTGAGCCATTCGAGGATTTCTTATTCTTACTGGATTAAATTTGAGAGTATTGCAATCGAACAGAAATTCAATCACCTTTATGTTTCGTGTGTTTCCAAATTCAACTAGTTTTTGGAATCAAAAACAATATTCTAACTCTATTGTTTAACTGATCTTAGTTGATTAATTAATGCCACTAAGAAATGTGCGAAATTTTGCGATGCACTCAATTATTATTTTGCACGTAAATTAAATCAAAAATAAAACATGTGAAATGCTAGCTTCTAGCAAGGGCTGCAAGATATCTTAGGTACAAATCCCTGCTGCCGAATTGTATTTTGTTTTCTCCGCCCATCTCTCCCTCTGAAAGCAGTACGTGGGAATCAGGTTACGTGAAAAATACGATGAACGAAAATCACCTACGTTTTCACGTAAACCGGACGTGACGATTTTTCAGAGTGTACATCATCTGAAAGAGCCCATAGACTTTCATCTCGATTTTAACTCAAGATTTAAGGCAAAATAATAACTTCGCTTTTTGACACTAAACGAACAGCTTTGACAGCTCGGTTTCATATAAAATTCCACCAAAGGGCGATGATGACTTTTGCTAATGTAATCGCACTTATTTAAAATAGTTCTAGTGCACCAGATTTGATGAAATTTTGGATTTCAACTCCATTTTATTGCAAATTACGAATATGCATTTACCTCAATACCCCTAAAGAACCCATTTCAATGTTTATACCAAATTTAGTTCAAAATTTCACGAGACAGATTAGACGCGACGCTTAAAAGTTACATTTTTATTCCTGTTACAACGAGAAAATTTAGAGGTCATTAAGGGTACAATTCGTTAAGCCGATGCCCATAGTGAGAGCGAAGAGGCGAGCATAGCGAAGAAACGAACACTTCGGTCGCCTCTTCGCTTCGCTTCGCTTCGCTCTCACTATGAAATCGGCCTTAGAAAAAACCAAGCTATATTCTGAATTTCCGATGCATTCGAACAGTTATCTTTGGTAGGATTCCCAAGAGACTGAATTACTCATTTTGCATTCTCCTCTATTCCACAGCAAGCTACTGGCCCAAATCGAACGGGAAGAAACGCACCTCCTCCTGCTGCGGGTGATGGTCGGCCTGGTGATACTGTACGACCACGTCCATCCGGTGGGCGCCTTCGCTCGGGGGGCCCACGTCGACGTGAAAGGATGCGTCCGGTTACTGCAAGCCCAGCCCGCCGTCAAAGCCGAACCCCTGCTCAACGCCCTGCGGTACACCACCAAACATCTGAACGAGGAAAACACGCCCAAGAACATCCGGAACCTGCTGGCGGCATAGAGGTAAGGTTAGGTTTATTATTTTTTTAGTTTGTGACCTCTTTTTCGTGGTTCTTGTTTTCTCTATCGCGAAATAATTTTTTTTTTTTCGTTTCGTGTATAAGGTTTTGTTTATGTGTTTGTTTGTTTTTAGACGATTAACTAACTTAAATCGAATTAAAAATCGTAATATTATTTAGGAAAAAGTTATAAAAAAAAAACTGTAATTTAAATATAAACAATTGATGATAATCGGTTAAGTGCATGAGACGTAACAAGAATAATGTTTATCTAGTTAAAATATAATTTAAAAAGTAAAGTAAAAACATGAAATGAATCAAAACAAACCGGAGCATTGCATCTGAGTAGTAGAGATTGTGATGAACCTAGAAGAAATATTTTTCTTCCCTTGTTTTCGTAGGTAAGAGAATTTCTCTAAATCTATTGATATGAATCATATGAAGTATATTCGTTGCAAAAATTTAAAAAAAAATGTAAAGTAAAAAAACAATAAACTGACATTTCAGTCCGATGATAAACATTAGCACACTGAAATGAATAGTAAACCTAAAAACTTGACATGTCAACTATGAATATGAGAGCAAGTAAAATTATATCATCAATTTTTTCATCACGACTGTTATTTCCTAAATCTGAATAATCAAATTAAATTTCTTATTACAAATCGAACGATTCATTGTTGTATAGAACAAATATTTTGAGATTATTGAAGTGGGACGCACACTCTTAGGTTTTTTGTGTCGGATAACCAAAAAGAGCAAGCAAAGAAGTATAACAGTGTCTAGGACCTAACAAAATTAGTAATCTGTTTTCGGTAAAAGTAACACAAACTGCTACTAGGCTAAAATAAAGGAACGGGAAATCGAAAACCAAAACCAAAAAATAAAAAAAAAACTGCACGGAAAAATATAACAACCAAAATGTGTTCCTTTTTACACGACGAATATTGGGACAAACTACTTTTTTGCAGTCACATCAACGAAGCAAACGAATGTGTAATTATCGGAACTGTTTTTTTTTTTCATCGCGTCACAACCAACCAACAAATCAAACGAACAATAGGAAAGCAGTGAGTTAGTTGACTTGCTTTGTTTATTAAAGATAATTTCTAGCAATTACTAGCAACCAGTGATACATCGCGACATCGTACTACTTGTTTAGTGAGCAAAGTCGTAGGAAACAGAGAAATTTATCCGATAAATATTGTATTTAAACAAAACAAAAAATGCCGAGCAAAGGTTAACAGGAATGCATTTCGGATTGTGATGGAAATGGCAGGAGATGAGTGCAGATTATATATCAGAAACCTATAACCTAAAAAACCGAAGAGAAATCAGTGTGAGTAAAATCCAACCGATCCCAATTACGAAGAATGCACACTAAGTAAAAAGCTAAATACACTGCTATTACGATTACACACACCCACACACTATTATTACAGAGACGGTTATTATGATTACAAATTATTATTACGAGAGTAGCACTAAGAACTACAACTACAACATCAACAACAAAACCACAAAACCACAGAAGTATAATGCTTATTTGTGTAAAACTCAACTCTTAAGTTTGAACTGAACTTTTGAAGGCATACGCGAGAAAGCGAGAGAAAGAGATGGATGGTCAAGGAGATACCAAAGTCGAGAATAAAATTCAAACAAGTGATGGAAGATAAAACCAAGGGGCGAGTCCTGCCTAAGCAATGTCGACCTCGTTTGAAGAATTTCCCCAAACCCAACTCAGGTGGGCAGGTTTGGCTTTTTGCGAAGCTCTTTCAAATCGACAGTGAGCGTTCATAAGGGCGTAATCGCAGCGATCGATTCCCTTCGTCGGTTTTCTCCTTTTGTTAATAACTCGTGAATAATTAGGCCCTTATGAACGCTCAGTTCTCACTGTCGAAATAGTAACGTTCACTCCTGATTGTTGATGGCAAATCTCCGACAGTCCAAAGTATGCTTTCACGCACACTTGTCACATCAGCACTCGCTTTATTCAAGGGGCAAGTTTAAACAGATATCGTATCTTGAAGCGGAAGTGATTCTTCATTGTGATTATTTTTGAGTGGCATTGTGCACTAGCGCAAACTACCTACTGAATTAAAAATCACGGTGGCCATTGAACCGGGAAAACCGGGAATTTGATTGGAGCCTTAAAATATATGCTTGATACCGTAAACTGCCGCTATTCGTATAACAGTCCCATGTCCTATGGATTTCCTATCTACATAGGACTGTTATGCGAATAGCGGCAGTAAAGCGGGAGGAAGTTGATCACTCTTTACCGATAAACCTAATTCAGTGCCATTTCAAAGGGGCGTTTTAAAAGATTCTGGCACCCTGGATACATTATTTATAAACATGTTGTATTTTTATACAAATTCATAAAATCAATTACGTAACGTTGATTTTATGAATTTGTATAAAAATACAACATGTTTATAAATAATGTATCCAGGGTGCCAGAATCTTTTAAAACTCTAGGGATTGTCTTCAAGTTTCCAGTTTTTTCTAGTCGAATTAAAATTAAGTTAGTTTTAAGTCTTACAATCCTCGACACGACCATAGAGGTAACTCTAAGACTAGAGGGTCCCGAAGAAACGTGCTTAACTTTTTGGCTCAGCTCTGGTACTATCTTCGGTCCCAAGCTAATCGATGCACCCCCCAAAACAAACATTGTGTAGTACTAGAATTTCGACTAGAATGGGGTACGTTAATCGTTTGCTTGGGACCAATAGGCTAGTCAAGTAGTGAGCCAATTTAAAATCGTTAGTTTCCACCGGTTGACACGACTAAAGTCATTGTTTACAAGTGCAATTACGCCCCTTTGAAATATTGGTACTGAAATGTTTTTCCAACTAGGGTAAATGTCGGCTTCGGCACCAATTGACTGTTTTCGGCAACAAAAATTTAAACGTTAATTTCTTTCTATTCCCTTCAAAACACATCGCTGAAAGACTTCACACGATTCCTTACCCAAGTAACCATAGGCATGTTATTTCGCCTTTTTGACTATATACGGGCCTCATCAGAGCTTACAAACACTGCTATAACCGTTGTTCAGCTGTATATAGCCAAAAAGGTGAAATAACGTGCCTATGGTTACTTGGGTAGTCTTTCAGCTTCAATATGATTACATTTATACCACTGAGCAATCCTTTTATGCCAGATTTTCTTTTAAATTAAATATATGCTCTAAAAAATGCGACTGATTTCGAGTTTCCGATAATACAACAGCTGATTAATACGCAGTTCAAATGGAAAGGTTGCCGAAGAAAAAGAAGTTGCCAACAATAGTCACACTCAGGGAGGGAGAAGCAGACTCGGAAAATATGAACGTCAAAAGGAGCCAGAATCAAGCTGTCACCAACTGTCATTGGAAGCCATGCATGCATTTTGATGATGCTTTTCTTACAGATGAACAAGAATACACAAGGCAGTATTGAAATCTTACGTAAAGTAATTTAATAATTTACTGTCTTTTCTAGCTATCTAATTCAATGGGATACCTTTTTTATAATTCATTTATTGAATATACTCTAATCAAAATAGAAAGATACCACTATCCAAGGTTTTTGCAGAAAATATGTAGTGGCTTAATAATATACAAAACAGAAAAGCACATTTTTTCCCTGTACACTGAACAATCTCAAATAATCATTACACCTCGCATTACACCTTAAAGCAAAACAGTATATTTTGCTACGCCTATTTTGATTTGATTTCAATGGTAAAAATTTCATGACAAGAAGAACAGCTATAACATGAATTCCGTGTGTGCTATGAGGCGTCGCGTGCCTCATTTGTTTACCTGTGCACCAAACTTTGTTTGTTGTAGTTTATCACCACATAATAGTTTTTGTTTTTTTTTTCAATGCAACATGAATTCGAGGGACATATTCTCAATTACTATATTAATCAATACCTAACGTAACATTTGAAGGGCCTATCATCTTGTGTAAACAAAACTTGTATGGCCCTTTTCGCGCTAACCGAAGTAGGAGGAATTGCAAAACTTAACTAATTGTCGTTTTTATCACAAGGCTAACGCTTCCGACTAAAGTCCGGCACAAGGCTTACTCTTCCGACACACACACACACACACATCATAATTACACTTCAGTGAAGTGTAATGAAGAATATCCGTAAAACACTTCCGAAAACATTTTTTGATACAAAATAGTGTCAAACTCTAAATAAAATTCATGAAGTGTCCTGGCTAACAAACTTGAATTAATCAACTCTTTATTCATCAGAACAACACTATAAGAATGAACAAGGAAGCTCATAAGTTTTCAAAGACGCACCGGTGCAACCATCGATAATTGAGAGATTTACAACTGACAAGAGAGTGATAGCGAGCTTTTGCGCTCTCTTTCTCCATTACTCTCTTTGCCTGCAATCAGATATCAAAGCGCACAATGAGAAATGCACGCTTTAGGCACCCATGCATCACAAATTTAGACCAACAATTGAAATAGGCGGAACAACCAAACGTAAACAATGGCTTTAAGCGCAAATTCCTCGAGAATCAAAACACTCCCACGCAAACTAACCATGCCATTCAATAGAGGAAGTTTGCTCTATCAGATGGTGGTGTTAGATTGCTTCGATGTGTTTTGATTATCGAGGAATTTGCGTTTAAAGCCATTGTTTACGTTTGGTTGTTCTGCCTATTTCAATTGTTGGTCTAGAAATGTTCTTCTAATTTAAACTCACACACTCAAATCGGTCCACAAGTATAATACACGTCCAAAGCGTCCCAGTTGACAAATTTCTCTACTTCCTTGGGCATAGAATGGTACAGGCATAGAAAGCTCTCAAATCAATGTGAAGGTACTTCAAAGAACACTAAGTTCAGAGCAGGCAAAATCTAATATACTATATGCAATAAGCTTGAAATGCCATGTAGTAGTATACAAATGGTATTTTTAGGTAATGAAAACATTTTTTTTTGTCGCGGATTAATATTTGAAGTCGCGGATTTCTTTTGAGAAATCGCGGATTTCGCGGATCAAATTTAGAAAATATTGTAACAGCCCTGCAACTGGCAACTAGGCTTTTCATGTATTGTCTGTTTATTTTGATTATTGCTTTAAAATATCAATTTGGTATATATGTGAAAGGGAGATGGATTTTCGGTTTCTTTACATTTAGCATCACTATGTGTAATTTCCTCAAAACCCCCCAATAACCGGCCTCTTCATTCCCTTCCTTTTCCCATGGCGTTCAAGTGGTCCGCATAGACTATTCAGCCATTACCCGTCCTTTATCCTCGGGTTTGGATTGACTTGCGCTCCCATTGCCCCACCAAACGCTGCAAAATGAAAATGAAAATGAAATTAGAGGAATTCATTAAATGTCATTTTAAGTTCCATGACAAAAACAGTTTATTTCAATATTAAATATTTTTTGAGTTTCTGATTCATCATATAAATGTAACTATTGGTTACTTATTTATTATTTAAAAGTCACTATTTGGTCACTATTTCCGTAATTTTAGTCACTAAAGTCACTACTATTATATCGCATCAGCGCTACCAGCCCTGAAATTTTCAATTGACCACTTTGTCAAGCAGTTTTGACGTGACTTTCTACCAGCGATTTCACAAAACTGGACCAACTAATTTCAATTTTTTTGTGAAACGCACACATGTTGGCTACTTTTCTCGAGGTTCTAGAAGAAAAAAATCTAAAAATAATGTTTTATTTCAAAGTTCGAGTGGTAGTAAACGTCATTTTAACTGCTCGAATGAAGTGGTTAATAGATCCGAAAAAATCCACCTTGCAAATTAGTGATATCACAATACGATGACAACGATTTTCTAATCACTGAAAGCCTGCGGATGATGTCTTCCGAAACCCGGCATAACTAATATATTTGTATTTATGTGGATAGCAGTAATAAATATATTTGTAGTTCTATTTCTAATTTATGAAACATTTTTTATTATAGATTGAATTATTAGGGGAATGTAATGTCGGCCTAAATACCCATAATTTCTGCCCATACATAAATTCACCAAGACTAAATTTTCAATAGTGACCAAAAATATCCATTAGTACCGTCCCAATGACGCGTACATCTAGATAAAATTGATAGCCGATTTTTAGCGAGGAGCCCAAATTTAGATCCATAGGCCATAATTAGAGCCATTTCCCCTATTTATTAGAATTTAAAATGAAAATCAATATTGTAATGTTGAAAATGCTTGTATTTAAATTGAAAATATTTTTGTTATAGATTCAAAACGGCACATGTTATTACAAATTTACCAAACTTTCATGACAAAAGTTTGATTTAATACAAAAATAATCCACTTTTAATTACACAGCAAAAAAAAATGTAATTCAAGCTGATGTATGAAATAATGATGTAATAGCAAAAAGCAGATACAATATTACATCAATGGATGTAATTTTGTTCGCAAAATCGATGTACTCGTACAACGTTATATTACACAACCGATGGATTGACCTGGTTGCAGCAGTTTGGATGTAATATTCAACAACTTTTTTTTTTCTGTGTAGCTGACTTTCGTTTTGAATGCTAAAGACTTTCTAGTTCTACCAAAAAGAACCGATGCAAACTTTTATTCTACCAATGATTTTTAAATTTCATTAATCATAATTTGTGTGTGTAGCGATGGCTATACATACTTCCACCTCGTTTGTCTGCTCAGAGCAGCAAATGACGTTCGATAGAATTATTTACATAATCGTTTTGAATGATTTGCTAAGGGGCTGAGTCAATACCAAATGCATTTCAGTTTGAGATGACTATCATTCTGCACAGAGCATTATGCATTCCAACTGAAGGCCCTATCCCTTCTCATAACAATGTTCATCCTGTGTTCGAGAGAAAAATCATCAGATTCCCCCAACCACCCGTCATTTGGTTGCAGCTATCATTCGAAAAGGCGATTTCGATGTTTCGATTTGAATGGTCTTAGGTTTCATTCGAACATAGGACGGTGGTTTGGTACAGTGAAGAGAAAAACAGTGAAACTCGCATCAAGTTTTGTTCGCAATAGCTGATCTGCTCTTTTCTGTTGTTGGTCGTGATTTGCTAGATTGGTTCCGCTATTTGACAGCTCAATTGGTTCCCGAGATTATATCCGCCAGACTATGAATACAGCGACTATAGTGTGACCTGGAAGGGAGAAGCAGATCGCAGTGGCGTCGCGTCCACATGTGCAACCTGTGCACGACACAGGTGTAAATAATTTAAAAAAAAAATGCGTTTAGATTTTTATAGATTTTATGGTCACATTATAGCTGTACCAACAATCAATACGAAACTAACGATTTTAAATTGGCTCACTACTTGACTAGCCTATTGGTCCCAAGCAAATCGATTTACGTATCCCATTCTGCTCGACATTCTAGTACTGCACTATGTTTGTTTTGATTCGCTATGAAAGTTTGACAGATAAAATGAGGGGTTAGTGGATTTTCCTATGTTTCGAGGGGTGAATCGATTAGCTTGGGACCGAAGATAGTACCAGAGCTGAGCCAAAAAGTTGAGCACGTTTCTTCTGGACCTTCTGGTCTTAGAGTTACCTCTATGGCTGTACTTCTTTACTTAAGACCACAAGTGACCATCAATACACAATTTTATAGTGTGGTTCAATTAAATCTTCGACCTTGGTTTGCTTCAAAAAGGATTAAATTCAGTTCAATCGATATCACTACCATGACAAAACTCGTTAAATAGTGTACCTAAAAGCGAGCTTTTTTGGGTGGCGGGTGACAAGTTTGTGAATGGTAAAATCATAGAGGTAACTCTAAGACTAGAAGGTCCCGAAATAACGTGCTCAACTTTTTGGCTCAGCTCTGGTACTCTCTTCGGTCCCAAGCTAATCGATTCACCCCTCGAAACATAAGAAAAACCAATAACCCCTCATTTTATCTGTCAAACTTTCATAGCGAATCAAAACAAACAGTGCGTAGTACTAGAATTTCGACTAGAATGGGGTACGTTAATCGTTTATTTTCTTGAAAGTTAACCTTTGCGTCTCTGACGTATTTTGCTGTCCTAAATGTTGTAGTTAATTTGGCACTAGTTTTCTCAATTTATGACCGATTCAAACCAAACACCCTGCACATAATCGAGAAATTACCAGAGTTTCATAAGTCACACTTGTTGGTCACGTCGCGGTTCTGTATTTACACAGGTATTCCTTGGGGTCTGTCCAATGGTGAGACATTGTATTTTCGTTGGCAAATCATAACCGAACCATATATATGTGACTTTGTGGATCATGCACGACTTATTACTATGTGTACTGGAAATTATAGGTTTTACAAATTTGATTTTTTCTACTAGATCAACCAAAACTGCAATAATGGCTGTAGTATCGAAACATGTCCAATCAGTTTCAAAGTGTCTATGTGGATCATGCATGATCTATTTCCGAGTAATCCACATGTAAATTCTTCAAATCGTCCTGGAGTTTAGATAATTTGATCTACTAGATCAACCGAGATTGGGACAATGTCTTTAATATCGAAATATTTCCAGACATATGCACAGTGTCTATGTGAATCATGCATAAACTATTGCCATGTATACCAGATGTTTTAAGTTCTCCAAATCGTTCTGGAGTTCAGATGATTTATTCTACTAGATCAACCATGACTGGGATACAGTCTGTAGTATCGAATTATGTCCAAACAGATTCGTAGTGGCTATATGGATAATGTTTAATTATTTCCACGTATACCAGATGATCTATGATCTGTAGTATCGAAATATCGATATGAAAATCCTTAGGAAATATTTGGCATACACGAATATAGGTTGGCATGATCCACATAGACACTGCAAATTTATTTGGACATATTTCGATACTACAGGTATACAAAAATAATATTCGGGAAATTCTTTGCAGACCAATGGACAACATTCTTGAAAATAGATTATTTTCGCAGTTGGAGATGCTGAACGTGGACATTTTAATAAAGTATAGAGTTGATAGTTCCATTGTACTACGGCAGTGTGAAAATTGTACATAGAAAGTAAAAAAGCGAACTTCAAACAATCTTGAGGAAGGTACGAATCGGGTTGAGCATCCCTTTTACCAAACTCATCCGTTGATCAGGGATAGTGAGGGGTGTTTCACCCCGCCACACTGGCAAAAGGGATGATCGCCGATTTGCTCATGTACCTCCGATGTGCGGAAACAGTTCTATCAATTGTTTCACACTCAAATCGCCATCTGACTTAAGCATCTACCTGATTGCTATACCTGATTCGTAAATTCCTAAAAAATGTCCTTTGCTCGCTTTCTACTCCTACTTTCTATATACAATTTTCACACTACCGGACTCAACTCTATACTTTCATCTCCTCATCTATCGTATAAAATGGTCACTTTAAGTCTAATATTTAACGTTAAGCGTCTCCAACTATTTAAATCGATAACTTCATGCAAAAATATATAAATCATAATTAGTTAGAGTAGATTATATTTGATTTTTTAATTATTATTCCAAGATTTCTTCCCATAAATCCATTTTAAATTTACTTGAATTGTCCTCAGAATTTCCATGAAATTAACATCAGAAATATCACAAATTTCTGCTTTGAATCACCCATTTTTTATTGCTGGAATCCAGCAATATTTTGCTGGATTTTGCCGAGCTGGAAGTTCAGCAATCCATCCAGCAAAATACTGTTTGCTGGACGACCAGCTAGTAGGCCCAAAGTCAAACTGACAGCACTTTGCTGTAAAACCAGAAATGTATACTAATTATCCAGCATAGCGTAATGCCAATCATTTTGCTGGAAGAACAGTAATTCTCAATTGTTTAAATTATTTATAACATTCTTGATAGAATTTTTTTCTGAAAAACACTTTAGTACATTAGTTTACAGTAATACAATCGTACAAAACTTTATTTTCTCATATGAAGAGACAATTTTTGAACAAACGATAAAAAAAAACTGGGTTTATTTTGAAAACATTCCATTGGCCATTCAATAGTTTTATTCAGACGAAATGGCGATAAATAAAGAGAAAATAACCTTTTACACTAAGTTAACTTTGTTTTTTGTATGGAAAATACGGTTCGAACGAAAACAAGAATATGGGTGATAACCTTACAAATTTTATTAGGGATGAAACATAATTTGGCAAACTGTCTTCTCAGAGCCTCACAAATTTTTAAAATCCAGATTTTTTTTAACTGAGATGATTATTGCTGAAATCAGTCATGCCGGTATTTTTCTTAAACCATATTTTGCTGTTTTCATGAAACCGGGAACAATATGTGTTGGGTACCCGGGAAAAACTGGTAATGTAATTTCTTAAAAAAAAAATGTATGAAACTAGCGAGGTCAGTCATTATTTTAAATAATATTATATGACTAAGAAAGATTTCCCTGAATTTGAATGAAATTCCCTGATTTTCCAGATCCAAAAATAAATACCTTGATGCTCCAGATTGTCGACAGACCGCTCTAAGATATACGCCTTCCGTTTCAACGTCCCCGCGCATTTTAACTTCCCCCGGTGAACCTTACCTTTCGGATTGCTTAAAAGTATACCCCAATAAAATTTCGGCACCAACACCAAACGAATCGATTCGAATTAAACAAACGCCTCTATATTTGCCTAACCTACGCCGTGCCGAATACCTTTCGCCGGTAAGCCGGCGGCAAGTGCTCCACCATCGACAGGGGATTCGCTTCCACTACCACCAGCTCGTCGTTTCCCAACCAGCAAGTGCTGACCAGTCGTGAGTACTTCTTGAGCACCTTCAAACTGTACCGCCGGCTGGGAGGGGTGGCACCTTCATCCTCCTCAGTGCCACTGCCCTTGCCGGAGTTTCTCCGCTTGCGCTGCGTGTGATCGGCTTCGCTTTCCTCAAACTGCGACACCACCAAGCTGGAATCGTGCTGCAGAATCATCACGTCATCGTTCCGCGGATCGAACACGATCCCTGTGACGGCTTTGTTCACCGTTACTCCCAGCATGTTCAGCTTCAGATAGGACGAAAAGGTGAACTTGTACTCGCTGAAATCGTACTGGAAGATTTTATGATCGGGAAAGACGGCCGCCAGGATCGGGGAATTTGGCTGGATGGCAATTGCCGTTGGAGGCAGCTTGTACTTGGGCAGGGTGGTCAGCCGTTTCCATTTTCCGAATTTTTCCCGCTTGAATACGACTATCGCACCGCACAGGCTGGCACTAACCAGGAAGTTGTCGTCCTGGGATATAACCGTCAGGTGCACCCTATCGGCGAACCCTGCAGAGAAAATCGGTAAATTAACAAAGGATATAGGTACATAAAAAAATTCTGAAGCTACTCACATTTCCCCGTTTCAATGGTCTGCTTGTGATCGAAATCATCTTCGTTGTTGAAAGCGAAACAGTCAATCGCCCCGCTACGCTTGAATAGGAAAACCCCCTTCGAATCATTTGTGAATTCAACCCTGTAGCAGGGTTCAAACTGTTCCGGTACGGTTCTCTGGCGAATCAACCTTGATTGGCCTCCGCTTCGATATTCGAACCGGAACAGCCGAACGGTTGAATCACTCGAGTAGATGATCCATTTCCCACTCGGAGAAACGGCACATGCCACAATGTGTTCATCCAATTTGCTTCTGATCTGCAAAATCTTTTCGCTTTCGACAGAAGGGGAGCTCAACGTCCACAGTTCCAAATAGTTGACATATTTTAGCAGGAGCATTCGACTCTCCGCTGCCATACTGCTACTTGGAGTTTCCAGGTAGGGCAAATACTTATCCACCGTCAAAGGTGGAAAAGAGCTGACAATCAGCGTACCATCCACGCCACCCGAAATCAGCTTATTGTGGAACATTGTCAACGATTTGACGTCGTGAGTGTGAAATCTCCTGTTCAATGTCCGAACGAAACTATTGACCTTTTCATTGGCCTTCGTGACTTCAACCCTCTGGTACAACCTGATAATCGGTTCCACTCCTCCCACGTAAAGCGTCTTCTCCTGATCATCAATAGCCAAGCACAACACATCGGCTTTTGACACTGGAATGCTATCAATAGCAGTGCCCAGATTTCCATCGAAGAACATTATCTTTCCTCTTGAATCTCCGGAAATTATAGTGAAGTCCTTCAGCACCAGAACGTCCCAAACGATCGTTTCCTTATCTCGACTCGAGCGACCTGTCGTCATCTTGTGAACCGCGTGCCCCTTCTTAATATTCCAAATCCGGACCGCATCCGCCGATCCCGTCACTAAGAAATCTCCACTATAGTCAAACCGAATGCAAACAATCCGTCCTTCCTGCTTATCCAAAATCTTCTCGTAGTTGATCTCATCATTCTCCACACTATAGATATTGATGTAGCCGCCTTCCGTTCCAACGGCCAATTTCTTTTCATCTCTGCTAACATCCAAAGCCCAAGCGGAATTCCCCGTTACCAGAATAGTATTCTTTACCGCCAGCAATCGCAAATCCCATTCAACCAAAGTTCCCGCCAGCCCCACGGAAAACAACCGATCTCCGACCCAGGCCAACGCTTCCACCGAAACCTTCTCCCAGCCGGGGATCGATTTCTCTAGGAACGGTGCCCCTGCCAAGCTCCAGAGTTCGATGGTACCGTCATCCCTAGAAGAAAAAAATCACACGCTTTAACGAAAAGTCGAAATTACCAACACCCATTCTACTAACCTCGCCAGTGCCAGTTTGCTGTTGCTTCTGTTCACAGCGAAACAGTTGATTCCTCGCGGAAGAAGATTGTAAAACTGCACATGGTGCAGCTTGCACTGACCGGGGTCCAGTTTCGATATCATAATTACTATTTAAACAATACGAAACTTTTTAGAACGATAAAAAAAAGTAACAAGCAAGACGAACGCGTGAGTGCAGCAAAACAGTGCGGGCGGCGAGATGAGAGTAAACTGTAAACAAAAACAGCATGGTCCGCGAATGTCGACTTTGTCGCCGATGAGAAGGCAGGGCAGAACTCCGATGTCAAGTGGAATACCCTTCAGAAAAGTTCGCTTTGCTTTTGGCTACACTGAACCAAATCACCCTCCATTTATTTATAATGAAACATCAATCAGTTGCATCCATTTTCAATGTTTCTGAAAACCGTATGACAAAATCAGTCGGATGATTTTCTATTCGGAAACATGTGATGCTCTTTTGATTGGTGGATGAATACATGTTTTTGTATTTCGTTAGCAATAAATTTGTTACATATAATGAAAAACATTCAGTATGGAAACGAATGGAATATCATTTGAGATAGTCCCCGGGTGAGAAAGTAGTCACGTTTACCACTACACCACCGGCGCCGGCTTGTTTGATTGACATTCAGCTAAAGTAAACAAATTGGAAAAAATATATATTTATTCATTTTCATTTTCAAGCAATAGTGTCTAGTGCGAATTTTTAGCATAACCTAATAAATTTAAAATTCAGTTTAATCATTATCATTTCTAAACTTCCTACTACTTTTACCGTATAACTTTAAAGGCTAATTAAATGCAAACCACTTCAATTTGTTATTTACACAGCAATAGCACTATTTCAAGAATAAATCAATTAGATTTAGAAATCTAATTACTGCCTAAACAATTGTAGAGTATACTCTTTTCAATATCTGTGTAGATTTGTTCTCCTCTGTTCAGTTAAAAAATCCTAAATTCGCCTGAGCAAACTGTCAGTCTTCATACGGGGGGTTTACTACAGTAAACTCCGACTCGGTTCGAACACCCAGCGTCCAGTTCTCTTTTACTTACATTTGGCTATTTTGTCTCCCTTACTCTTTCTAATGTTGTCAAAACCAGAGGAGCAAAAACACCCAACACGGGTAGTAAAGTGTGGGTACCCTGGGTAGAACTTGTTTGTCATATTTGAATCGCCTCAAAATCGCGATGCATTAAGGCGTTTTTTTTTCCTCTGTTCGGGACCTAACACCACCGACGAACCGACGTGACAGCTCATAGAAAGTACTCTCAAAATCTTGCCCGAGACGCCATATTTAAAATACGTTAAACACTACCGCCATCTACTCATCCGATCGCGACATATCATGAGCAAGGACACAAACTCACGTTAAATTTATACTGTTTTGGTTTGCGTCTCACCTTGCCCGTTGGACAGATCAAATCGCTCATTTAACAAATCAAATTGGGGACAAACAAAATGCTCCAGTCATGTCGGTTCGTCGCACCACTGCGACCAGTAATTTGATCTATTGTAGTATTATAGCGACCAGTATTGTAGTATTATACTACCCATAATCGCATATCAGTCCCATATTTGCTGGATTTCCTATCCATATGGGACTGATATGCGATTATGAGCAGTATTATCAAAAATAACAATATGCTTTTATCAAGCGACATCGTCGTGATTTTGCGCTGCTAAATTTGTCATTTTTTTATCACACGGGCTATCGTTATTCGTGTTTTTCCGTTCGGTATACTTGTAATATTGTACTGGTTGTTAGTGGAAAGTGTAGTTCGTTACGATAATCGGCCAATTAGAGCATATTTTGTGTTGTGAAAACAGTGAAAACATTATCCAATCGGACATATTGTACACGTATAGCATTGGGCGATCTCGAGAATCCAATTCCTCTTTGCGTATTAGAGCATCTCCACCGCTGTCTCTAAATCACTTTTGGAAACTGAGTCAGCATGACTTCCGCCTGTGACCAATGCGCTAAGCCAGTTAAAGGCGATGAAGAATCCGTCTCCTGCATGGCTTTTTGCGACAGGATGATTCACCTAAAGTGCGGCGGCACAAAGCTGAATAAGGCTTTTCTGAACATTGTCCATACTAGCCCGAACCTGTTTTGGATGTGTAACGAGTGCGCGAAGCTGATGAAATGTGCTCGATTCAAAACTGCCGTCTCGTCGTTTGGCAGTGTGATTAATTCTATCACCGAGAGACAGGAAATCGCACACGCTGAGCTTAGGAAGGAAATGGCTAAGCAAGAACAGCAGATCGCTCAGCTATCAAAACGAATCGCATTGACAACTCCGACAAACTCTGATTTCATGCGTCAACCGCCATTAAAACGGCGCCGCGATGAAGGCTCGCTCACAGGCAAACCACTTGTTGGTGGTTCTAAAGCAGTAACAGGTGACAATGCCTTTACCGAGGTCCTTACTGTCCCTGAACCCACCGAGCTGTTTTGGCTGTACCTTTCTCGTATTCATCCTAGCGTGAAATCGGAATCAATCGAGAAGCTGGTGAAAGGTTGTGTACAGTGCGAAGATCCGATTAAGGTTGTGCCGCTAGTCAAAAAAGGATCCGACATCAGCCGTATGAGCTTCATCTCGTACAAAGTCGGATTGGATCCCAAACTACGCGAAGCTGCTCTTAGATCGGATACATGGCCGAAAGGAATTTTGTTCCGTGAATTTGAAGACGGTTCAAAAAACATGTGGTTGCCTCGTTTGAACACGCCTACCATCACGATCTCTCCTATTACGGGACCTTCCGAGTTCTCAACTCCCATTTCCGGACTAGACCCAGTCTGCTGATTCAGAATTGGATTTTGCGTTGTGAATCGGAGCGCTGTAGACCAGAACGCAATGCCTGTCGCATTATGGGAGACCTCGAACCACTCGATCCAGTCGCGCTAGCTGTTTCCCGCCATCGAAGTCGTTCTATTTCCTGCCATCAGAGTCGTTCTGGCCCTGCGGTCGAGTTCGGTGGTGGGGTCTCCCAAGCATCGTCTTCAGGCAAGTATGCATACATTAGTTACAGTCATTTGCCTGATCAGTTTCCGTGTTCCAGTGCAACGCTTCAAGCACCTGCCGGCTGTTTCCAGTTGAGAAGCACTTCTGATACTGCTCATTCACAACATCCGCTTTACTGTTCGAACAATCCTAATTCATCTCCGGGACGCACAATAGACCGCTCTTTGGAAGCTCCTGGTTACTCCAGCCCAGTCGTGCCGATTCCCGCCAGCGTTCTGCATAGTCGTCCTGGACCTGTGGCTGGATATGAATCAGGAGTCTTCCACCTTGCCTCTACAAGCAAGTACAATCAATATATTAACTATTTACTGCCTGATGTCGATCAAATTTTCAGCAATTCTAACTATGTTAGTCATTGTGATGATGCCTCTGTAACTCCTAATCCTGGAAACCCGGAACGCGCCGTAGAAAGCCCCATGGAAGCCCCCAATCCCTCCGTCTCAGTCCTGCCATCAGCAGCCTTCGTTCATCATAGTCGTTGCGGACCTGCTGTCGGATGCGGAGAGGGGGTCTTCCAACCCACTCACTATGGCGAGTATCCAATGAGACTTGATGATGGTCAGTTATTGCCTGATGTATCTGTGATTTCCAGGGAGAGCAGTCGTTCGATTCCTTGCCGCAAGCAGGACGTCGTGATCTTCTACCAAAACGCCGGTGGAATGAATTCTGATGTTGAAGAATACCGCCTAGCTGTATCGGATCGTTGCTACGATATTATTGTCCTGTGCGAAACGTGGCTCGATTATCGAACGCTTTCCAGTCAAGTCTTCGGTCCTGACTACGAGGTCTTTCGTTGCGATCGGAATCCTAACAACAGCCGTAAATCTACTGGTGGAGGTGTCCTTGTAGCTGTCCGTAGCGGGTTGGAGGCAAAGGCCATCGAGAACGATTCATGGAACAATGTGGAGCAGGTTTGGACAGCCATCAATCTGGGTGATCGCACACTATTTCTATGCGCTCTGTACATTCCACCTGATCGAGTCCGCGACAATGAACTCATCGATACTCACTGTCGGTCAGTTTTCACAGTTGTCGAAAGTTCCACTCCAGTTGATGAGATATTCATTTTTGGTGACTTCAATCTGCCAGGCGTTTCGTGGAGTCCATCTCATAGCGGATTCCTGTATCCAGATCCTGATAGCTCTACATTTCACGCAGGAGCTATTAGCCTTCTCGACAACTACAGCGCAGCGACGCTTTCTCAAATTAACCATGTAGTTAATGAAAATGGTCGTAGTTTGGACCTCTGCTTCGTGAGCACACAGGACAGGGCTCCATCAATTTCCTCGGCTCCTTGTGCACTAACTAAGCTAGTTCCACATCACCCTCCTCTAATTGTCACTGTTGAGGACAAACTCGTGCGTGATTTTGGCGACTATACTGCTACGGTTTCTTATGACTTCCGTAAAGCTGACCACCGTAGCATCATAGATGTATTGTCTAGCATGGTATGGGAGAACATCCTTGATCCAGATGACGTTGAGGCTGCAGCGCAAACCTTTTCACATGTCTTGGCATATGTCATTGACAGACACGTCCCGAAAAGAACTCACCACAAAGTGTCTCACCCTCCCTGGCAAACGAGAGAGCTACGTAGGTTGAAGTCAATCAAGAGAGCAGCATTGAGAAGATTTACGAAGTATCGCACGCTTCCTCTGAAACTACATTATGTGAGGCTGAATCACATGTACCAGCGAGTCAGTCGTGAATGCTTTTCAAGTTTCCAACGAGGCATCCAGCGCAAACTTAAGCTACACCCGAAATCCTTTTGGAACTACGTGAACGAGCAACGCAGGGAATCCGGCCTCCCATCGTCTATGGAATTCAACGGAGAAGTTGCTGCCACTGTTCAGGATATATGCCACCTTTTTTCCGAAAAGTTTTCCAGTGTATTCACTAATGAGACACTAACTGACGACCATATTAACCTGGCTGCCAGGAACGTTCCAGTAAACGATCAAACGCTGGGTGCAATTGATGTTAATGCAGAAATGATTTCTAAGGCCGCGACTCTGCTCAAGTCATCCTTCAATCCTGGACCTGATGGAGTTCCATCTGTATTTTTGAAGAGACATATAGCTAGCTTGTTAATTCCGCTTCTTCGCCTGTTCCGAATGTCTCTCTCAGGTGGCATATTTCCATCTTGCTGGAAATTTGCGCACATGTTTCCCGTCCACAAAAAAGGAAGGAAACGAGCTGTGGATAACTATCGAGGAATTACATCGTTAAGTGCCGTTTCGAAGCTATTCGAGCTAGTGATTATGGAACCGTTGCTGTCTCATTGCAAGCAGTATTTGAGTGCTGATCAACATGGGTTTACTGTCGGCCGCTCTACAACCACCAATCTACTGTGTCTCACATCGTATATAACCGAAAGCATGTCGGATCGGGTTCAAACGGACGTTATTTATTCAGACCTATCCGCAGCATTCGACAAGTTGAACCATGCTATTGCGATTGCTAAACTCGGCAGGCTCGGTGTATGCGGTAATCTTCTGAGTTGGTTTCGATCATATCTTACCGGTCGGCAACTAAAAGTTGCCATAGGAGATTGCAGATCAGCTAGCTTCTTCGCCACATCAGGTATACCTCAGGGAAGCCACATGGGACCGTTAATTTTTATACTGTACTTCAACGACGTGCATCTGGTCATCGAAGCTCCTCGGTTATCATATGCAGATGACCTCAAAATCTTCCTACGAATCTGCTCCATTGCTGACTGTCACTTTCTTCAACGTCAACTGAATGTATTCGCTAGTTGGTGCAGGTTAAACAGAATGGTAGTGAACCCAGCCAAATGCTCCGCTATTACGTTCTCACGAAAACAACAACCGATAATATTTAGCTATGACCTGCTTGGCTCGACAATCGAACGCGTGAATCAGGTGAAAGACTTGGGTGTGATCTTGGATTCGCAGCTTTCTTTCAAGCAACACATTGCATATGTTGTTGATAAGGCGTCAAGAACTTTAGGGTTCATTTTTAGGATAGCTAAAAACTTCACTGATATCTACTGTCTAAAATCTCTCTATTGTTCGCTTGTTCGATCGACGCTTGAGTATTGTTCAGCGGTTTGGAACCCAAACTACAACAACGGTGCCGAGAGAATTGAATCTGTTCAACGTCGCTTTCTTCGTTTTGCGTTGCGTAGATTGCCTTGGAACGATCCGTTTCGATTACCAAGCTACGAAAGCCGTTGTCAACTTATCGACCTAGAACTTCTCCGGACTAGAAGAGACACAAACAGAGCCCTTACCGTGGCCGATATCCTACAAGGAAGGACAGATTGTGAGGCTATCCTGAGGCAAATTGACCTGAATGTTCAACCCCGACCGCTTCGTAATAACCTTATGCTAAGACTGCCTCTACGTCGCACAAATTATGGAGCGTACGGTGCGATTTGCGGACTGCAGAGAACATTCAACAGAGTTGCATCTGTTTTCGACTTTCATCTCTCCCGTGATGCGCTTCGTCGAAAGTTTTCTTCTGTTTTTCGCCGGCAGGAGTTAAGATATTGACTATAAGATATACGTTTTTTAATGTTTTTTTATGTTATGACCATGCTTGAATGTATTTTTTTTTTTTTTACCATAGTTGATAAGGTTTAAATCATTGGGGCTTCATCCAGCCTGTTGATGTAAATAAATAAAATAACAAATATATCCCGTGTCCTTAGTTTAGTCGAAGACAACAAATCAAGAAGACTGGCAACTTTGTCAGAATCCAAGCGACAGATACAATGGCGCTGCGCTTGAGTGAAGGTGGAAGCAACGCATAGAAAAATGAGCAAATACACAAACCCATCTTCTAAGGATGTAATCATTGCTATCAAATCGTTCGAAGCAAAGGCAAAGGCACGCCCCTTTGTCAATCAAAATTGGATTCCTTCCAAAATTAAACAATGACACCGATAATGACCATGCATCAGAATCCTAGTCTTAACCACTAAAAACTAGAGAACAACGAATAGAAGATTAGGAACCACATAGATGAAGACTAACTCATTTTTCCTTGTTTCAAGATCATCCTCGGTAGACAAAGCCGAGTCTTGTCACTATCAAAAAGGCATAAAAAGTAACAAGGACTAAGATGTGTTCCTTTGATTACTGAAAAATCCTGTTCCTCTAGTTTGAAGTAGTCGGTAGATCTAACATCCCGTAACGTACCACGAAAAGGTGATCTACCCACGTAACGGGGTTTGTCGTGGTTCTCGGCTGACTATATAAAATGCACTCATAGTAGTTTACAATGATATATTTAACAATTGTTTTCCCTAGTCTAAAATTTAAGTGAAAATAAAATCATCTTAATAGTAAGCATATTAAATGCATTTCATTACTCCTATACCCTAAGAAATGCGGGATTATGAGGATCTATCTTCACCTTAATTCTAATTGCAAGACTTACAAATAATGACATGACAAACAGTACAATCAACGAAGTAGTAAACGGACAAACAACAGCTCCTATCTTCTAGTGCATCTCATTCCACAAGCCTTTCGTTGTATTAGGCCTTATCCAATGTCCAGCACATACCATGCAAACACAGCGGCGTGTGATTGCTAGCCACTTCACTAGATGCCGCTGCTGATGTCTTCTTCAGTTTTCTTTCTTCTTCCTCTTGCTTGTACGTCGGATCAACTTCGATTTTATCGACATCCACCCAATCTACATGAGGTATGTAACTCCCAACACGACGTTTCTTCGCTGGAAGTGGCGGGGCGATTTTCCGGTTAGTTGCCTCTTGTTTTTCCTCATCTTTCTTGGGTTCCTCATGAACCTCTGCAAAAACAGTGATCGTCTGATGCCAGGGATAGGTCTTCTTCTCCACAAGTGACGACGGTATTTCCTCGGCTTGCTTCGGCCGTTGAACTGTCTCTGCTGTTGTACTCCCCGTCGCTTCGTCTTCTTTATCCAGCGGTTCCATCTCTTCATCTAATTTCGCTTCCTCGTGTATGTTAGATCGCGGAATTATCATAGTTTTCCAGGGTTTGTCATTCTCCGGAGGTGGCAGCGGTGGAAATTCTGTTTGTTCCGTTGGTTTCCAGTATGTGTAATTTTCCGGAGGTGGCAGCGGTAAGAATTCCTCCTCGTCTTCCTTTGGTTCAGAGGGTTTGCCATTCTCCGACGGTGGCAGCGGTGGAAGTGCTTGACCTTCTGTGGGTTCCAAGGATGTGTCATTCTCCGGAGGTGAGGGCAGCCGAAATTCCTCTTTTCGTTCCGAGGATTTTTCATTCTCCGGAGATGGCAGCAGGGAAGATTCTTGATCTTCCGTTGGTTTCCAGGATTTGTCATTCTCCGGAGGCGGCGTCGGGAATTCGCAATCTTCGGTTGATTCTTCGTATTTCTTTGGTAGCTGTGCTACTTCGTTCTGGGCTGTTGACGCTACACCCCCAGTTGCTCCTTCTTGAAACGGTGGAGGTGGTGATGGGAAAGTTTGGTCTTTCTTTGGCTGTTGAGTTGCCGCGTCCTGACCTGTTACTCCTCCCCCAATAGCGCCGTCTTCCGCTTGAATTAGCTCGACTTCTTGATAAATATTGAGCAACGTTTTCCAGGATTTGCCATTCTTTGGGGGTGGGGGTGAATATTCACCGTGGTCCTTTGGTTGTAGAACTGCACCATTTTTCTGATCAATCGAATCCTTTTCATCGCCTATTTTCGGTTCCTCGTTAATTACGGCCTGCACAATAATCGCTTCTGACATATCACCTGGTAGAACCATAGGCCAGATGCGAAAGATACCTGGAATATAGATTGGGGCAGAAATAGGCAATCCCGTACCGGGATGAACCTGGTTCCCATCTGTCTCCTCCAATGGTCCCTCAGGCCGCACCAATACTTTTGCCTCAGATTTTGGTTTAAACGCGTTATCGTTCGATTTAACCGGTGAATCTGGCTTCTGAACCTTCATCGGTTCCGGGTTTGCTTTCGGTGTTGCGGGTGCCAACGTGAATTTCATCTCCTTCATCTCGATTTCTTGAACGTGTTGACTTTCGCCAAACGATCGCTCGGCAATGGCCTTCAAATCTTTCATGTGTTCGTAGGTCATATGACGGTTGTAGAGGTTCTTACCTGAAGATCAAATTATAAGTTCAAGTTTTTGGTTATTTATGACATGCTTCCTTACCTTTTAAATATTTGATGACGACTTTCTTCTCTTTTCTCAACTCTTCCATTTCCAGTTCTTCCGGAGTTCTCTCTCTCACGAACAGCTTCCGGAAGCGAGTCAGCAGATTACTAAAACCAAAGAAAAAAAAGTTAAAGATTGGATCCAAAGCACAACCGCATTGTTGAAGTTCTTCTTCTTCTTCTTCTTCACATTTCATGATTATTTAAGTGTTCTAGATGCACTTCCACAGTTATTAATTGAGAGCTTTTGATGTATGTACCATTTTTGCATTATTATTTTTTTGTGGCAAATACAATCATATTCTATGCCCAGGGAAGTCGAGAAATTTTCCAACCCGAAAAATTCCTAGACCGGACCGTGAGAATTGAACCCAGCCATCTCCAGCATGGTCTTGCTTTGTAGCTACGCCTTTACCGATGGATGTAAAGGAGACCCCTAAACATTGTTGACGTAGGACTACGAGATTATTTTTGCTGCTCCATTCAATAGTATATTAATAACAAAATAAATGGTTTAGAAAACGAATCTTACTCATTGTGAGTCACTTTTACTCATTCGAATTGAGAAATCTCGCATCACTTTTCAAATAGACATTTACATGTTACATATCCATCCTTTTTTCCATGTTGCACATAGGAGCACGCAATAACCTTTAACTCCGACGCAAGCAACTGCTGTAATTAAAATAATTCCATTAACTACAGCTTTAATTACATCTATTATACAGTTTAGAACATTTACTACTTTTTATGTCCATTAATTACAGTCGACTTTTCGTGATTAAAGTACATTAATTACATTTTCAATACTTTTAATTACATTAAGTACGGATAGTTAGTTTTAATTACAGTCAGCACTACTTTAACGCATTAATTACTTTAAGTACTTTTGATTGCAGTTTAACTTCAACGGGGGGAGGTAGCTCATCGATTCTTCCGGTTCGCCTCCTAGTATCGTGCTATAAGGTACCAGGCGATAACCAGGGTAGTTGATCGATAGCTCGATGACGTCATTTCGTTGGCGTCTGCTATGGGAAATTCTCATAGCAGGCGTTGACGATGGGACGTTGTCGAGTTGTTGAATAGCAACTATCGTGCTAACTCACCGATTACCTGTCGATCTGCCAAATTTGGAAAGACGTCTGCATTGAATTGTCTCATATAATAATATTCCGCCCACTATATCACACGAAATTGCGAGTAGTTGAGTGGAATGGAGATAAGTTAAGCATTGGGTACAGGACCAAGTCTCCCCTGGGTGGTGCCAGAAGATGAGCGCAATAGAATCATCAAGTTGCCATAAGGCACGGAATGAGACTATTGCATGGCTGGGTAGTCAAAGTCTTCCATTCGTTAGTCATTTCAGGTGGATTAGAACAGGTTTAGGTTTAGGGTGGGCGTTGGCCAGATTTGGATTTTTCAGATATAATCCTAAATAGGACCTAGATTATTTAATACACTAGTAACCTCAACTTCTGTCACAATGTTTCATTGTGACTAATCAACACTCAATGGGTAAAATATCAAATTTGCGGTAAATTTGAAAAAAAGGGAACTTGGAGTGTAGAGTGCACTGCCCACTGGACGATTCTGAAGCCTGACCAAGTGAGTGGGTTACGGGTTTATTTGATTGTACGTCATTTCCAAGTTATATATAGATACATTCATACCATTGGCATTTTGTATTTGAGAGAAGACAGAGACAGGATGCGGAGGGCCCGCTTAGGGGGAGCGTAACCCATGTTATGGCTTCCATTTATTAAATAGTTCAGATAGGCTGGAAATGATAGGTTCATGGTGAGAAAATGTACCATATGGTGCCCGTTCACTGATCAAAATTAGATTCAAATCGTCAGGCCCTGCCCTGGAATAAGGGAATTGACGATGATTTGTCAAGTTTCATTTTGCATTTGCATATAATTGTAAATTTAGGTTTGCTTTTGTAATTGTAAGATAGATAGTTTGCCTCAATTGAAACATTGAGTTAAACATGACGAATCATACCTCTAAAATAGTAGTTGTTACAGTGCCGCATTATCTAACTTTTGTTTTGTTTGTTTACATATAACTAATACTAATACCTCCTTGTTTTCTCTCTAATTTGTCTGCTATGTCCCACCATCACGATGAGAGATGAGCTACCGTACATGGTACACGCTCATATACACTTTCAAAATAGTATACCGCAAGTAAGTATATCACAGAGGCAACTAAAGATCCAGAAACAAAAACCGAAAACGCTGAACGGCAGATTGGTTTACAGTGGTCGACCAGGGTGTGTGCGGATAAATTACAAAATTACAATTAGGGTAGATGTACCAGTTATGGCTGTGCGTTCCTGTTGTGGTGTGTTCCAGTCATGGCCTATGGAAATCCTATATGCCATGATTGGAGCACATCATGATAGGAGCGTATAGCCGTGACTGGTACATCTACCCTACATCATTATTCCATACATCAGCTTGAATTACGTTGATCGATATTACATTTTTTTTGCTGTGCACTACACCACCGGAGCCAGCAAAGTTCAACAATCCATCGTTGCTTATGCCTTTGTTGTCGTTTGGAACCAGTTTTGCGAGGTAGGTTTGTGCGTATTTCTCGCGTAAATTTTGAAAAGGGCCTAGCCTGAACAATACGTAAAGAGCAAATTGAAACATTGTACGTCGCGTGAATGTGGAACTTAATGAAGGCCTAAGTACTTTTTCGTAGTTTTAAGTTTTCGGATTTGAAAGATCGTCGGTTACAGTGGCCTGCTTACTGAGCAGAAAAACGCGGTCCCAGGTCCTTACATATCAAAGAGATTTATAGTAAAATCGCTTGTGTATCGTGTATTTTGCGAAACTCGTTGTTGTCGTTGGTTCCGGGTTTGAATGGATACAAAAATTTGAGCAACGGTATTATGTGATATGAGGGGCTCGGTGGCCTTAGAGCAACCGTTTTTGCTTACTGAGCAGAACATCATGAGTCTAATCTCAGGCCCATCCACAATCAAGATTCGTCAATCGTTTTATTTGTTAATATGACTACATGGTAATAATAGCAACTCGGTGATTAAAAAGGTGCTCGTCTGCCTAGTGGCAAACGTTTTTGCTTACTGAGCAGAAGACCGTGGGTTTAGTCCCAAGCTCCTTCGCGTTATATGATCGTTAGGACATTAATTCAGCTTATCGTTTACCAAAACGAACCCTGCTGCAAACCCAACCCTCTTATCCAACATCCCAGTGATTCCTCGTGGAAGTGCAGAGGTGTTCTCGGCTTCCATCAAAGCGAGTGTCATGTCAACACAATCCTTCCCATTCCTTTCTTGACCTGTGTTCGGGCGCGGCCGGCGCTGGTATTGCCTAATTCAAGATCACCAGTTTTTACACATTGAGGATGATTGCTAGTCCCAAGCATCGTCTATTGGTTCTCTGTGTAATTACAGCTGATCTGGCAATAACAGAGTAGCAACCGTGGGCGGTCAATCAAGCTCAAGCTCAAGCTCAAGCTGATTGCAGTTTAACTTCAACGCACCGGTTCTTTGTATTGCGTGCCCCTCGTATTGCATTACAAATTGCAAAACACATAGGACGTTTTAACTAGTCAAGTTGTACATCTGAGCGATATTTCACGCGCGGAGAGAGATTTTACGAAGGTACGAGAGGGAGAAAAGTACTAGTTGTCTCACTCATTCCAACGCAAATTTTGCTCCGCTTAGATCTGAATACACTATTATAGCGAATTTGTTTATTATCAGGAACCAGTTCCAACCCAGTGTGAAACTGAACTTTTTGTAAGTGCGAAGGTATTAAAAACAAACGATCAAACTGACGTTTTTCAGAAAACAACCCGCATAAACGCGAACCATAAATTGACCTTACCTAAAATGGTTAAAAATTGTTTATAATCCCTGCTAAACTTTAACTGAAATGGTTATGGAACTTTACATGAACGTTTAATGATAAAGTTTCAACCTTATGTATTATGGTTTTTTGGAACTGGACCTTACAAATAATGGGTTGTTAAGAACCATTACCGTTCCAAATTCTTGTTTTCTCTATACATTTTCGGAAAGAGAACTATATTAGAACCTTTTAACTTATGGTTTGAGAACTTTAATGGTAATGGTTATGGTAGTCAGTAAGGTCCACGAATGGTTTTGTAACATCGATCAACTTTATGTGGAATATATCGCGAATTGGTTGCCTGTAATTTACTGATTACCAATTCACGATATATTCCACGTAAAGTTGAGCGATAATACAAAACCATTAATGGACCTTACTGACTACCATAACCATTACCATTAATGTTCTCAAATCATAAGTAAAAACGTTCTTATATAGTTCTCTTTCTGAAAATGTATGGAGAAAACAAGAATTTGGAATGGTAATGGTTCTTAACAACCCATTATTTGTAAGGTCCAGTTCCAAAAAAACCATAATACATAAGGTTGAAACTTTATCATTAAACGTTCATGTAAAGTTCCATAACCATTTCAGTTAAAGTTTAGCAGGGATTATAAACAATTTTTAACCATTTTAGGTAATGTCAATTTATGGTTCGCGTTTATGCGGGAAGCAGAGCCGATCTTGATATCCGATCCAGGTTGGAACTGAATAATAAACAAATTCGCTATTAGTTTGAGAAGGGTATGTTGTCATTCGTAAAGAAACCAACGATCCAAGCCAAGTGCGAACTTTTGACAGCTCAACATCATTTGTTTGTAAACAAAGGTGCATCCTATATCTACACCATAAATTATTTCGGTGTACCGGCAGTGTAGCACCGGTGTAGCTACACCGTAAAAACGAAAACGACATTAGACCCATTCAAAGTGTTTTTTATGTTACTTCATACGCGAAGTTAACGATTTTCAGAGTTGGTTGGAAATGCTAACATGAAGCTTTAGTGTGATGATTTATTAGCTAGAGAATGATCTTTAGAAGAGGGTAGGTGGATAGTTCCGTTAGAGTACGGCAGTATGAAAATTGAATAGAAGTTGAAAATGAGCGAAGGGCCATTAAAGCGACAGTTTTACAAGATAGACGCACTAGGCAAAAATGTGCGTCTATCTTGTAAAACTGTCGCTTTAATGGCCCTTCGCTCATTTTCAACTTCTATTCAATTTTCATACTGCCGTACTCTAACGGAACTATCCACCTACCCTCTTCTAAAGATCATTCTCTAGCTAATAAATCATCACACTAAAGCTTCATGTTAGCATTTCCAACCAACTCTGACATTAGACCCTTCTGGCATGTTTACCCTGACTTCAAACTTTTCTGCCATTCGAACTTACCGCTTTTCGGTCTCATCCTTCACCTTCGCAACCTTGTCCAATGAATCCTGGGAATTGGCCGTTGCTCTCAGTCGGATTTCCTCCAGCACATCTTCGCAACAACGACTTCGCGGAGCCCAGTGCTTAAGAACCCCTTCGGGGAACTTATCGACCGGTTCCGGCAAATCCAAATCAGTCTCATCCGCTTTATATTTA
Source organism: Ochlerotatus camptorhynchus (assembly GCF_037179485.1). NCBI lineage: Eukaryota > Metazoa > Arthropoda > Insecta > Diptera > Culicidae > Ochlerotatus > Ochlerotatus camptorhynchus. Next base: position 14,272,833 of record NW_027040818.1, on the reverse strand, counting down.
AGCCGAAGCCTTCGTCTGAATCGAGCGTCAAATCTGGCCATTGTTGGCGATTCAAAACGCATTCGGCTGGTGGAACCGCGTCTGCCATTTCCCACGAAACTACCACTAGGAGCATAATTTCGGCTAGTTGCATCGCGTCCACCGTTAACCATGAAGCGTCTGGAAGCATCGCTTCGGCTGGTGGAATCACGTCCGCCATTTACCACGAACCGGTTAGGAGCATCATTTCGGGTGGTTCTAGCAAACCAACCGGAAAAGCACGATGTAAAGGAAAGACAGGGAGCCATTTACACCAAAAAACTATAAAACAACATTCATTCGTAAAAAAAAAAAATCACTTTTCACTGGAGCAAACTTTTAGCACGAGTTAAGTTGCGATTTCGTTTTAAATAAATTGTAAGAGCTTTCCAGTTTCTGGTTGGCTTTTGCCGTTGTTGAAACTCTCCAAAAACGTACGCTTATCCCTGAAAGCCTGAAATATTTCAAATTGAAATACCGTTTTGACCGGAAACGCACCCGATCCAGATTCAAGACGTTTTATAATTGCCAGGTGTTCTTATTAATTTGAATATGTGTTTTCCGTGCTGAAGAAAGTTCAAAAACTCTTATTCGGTCTTGAAAAAGACCAATTCGTTTCGGCTGGACTGGGAGAATAAGAAGGGCGCAAGCTTGGGCGCAAGTAACAAAAAACGAATTTATTCTTCGAACTGGTGGACTGTATATGACGGAAATTTTCTAAAATCACTTATTTATAATAACATTCTTCTTCATTTTCTTCTCTGAATTGCTCTTATTGTCTACCAAATGGCACCAATCAAGCAACGTGCTGTTTATTTCGATGTGGTGGTGAAGCTCTGCTTGGGAAGGCACCGTTGGCGGCTGGTCGATAACAACGTTCGTCGTTTTGCACCACCCGATTCTAGTCGAAATTCTACTACTACACAATGTTTGTTTTGATTCGCTATGAAAGTTTGACAGATAAAATGAGGGGTTAGTGGATTTTCCTATGTTTCGAGGGGTGAATCGATAAGCTTGGGACCGAAGATAGTACCAGAGCTGAGCCAAAAAGTTGAGCACGTTTCTTCGGGACCTACTAGTCTTAGAGTTACGCGAGGAGTTACCTCTATGCTTGCACTTGGTTTGCGAAAAGTAAGGGGGATTCGGGTTGCACGTTAACTGTTACATTTTCGCACTACAGTTGCAAACATGCATTCTTATATGACCTATGTGATTTGTCTAATGGAATCACAGAAATTCAAACAACCCAAAATTAAGTTCTTTCCACTCATCTCCCATGTTCCGTACGATAAGCCAAATTTGGGTAAACCGGCTCAAAGTAGTTTGCATTTAAGCACGGCAAAAAAAATTACCCATCGCTAAGTTATTTTCAATTTTTTCTACCCAAAATTAAGTTCAATTAACTCAAATTTGGGTATCTCGCATATTACTCAATTTTGGCTTCTCGTACGGAACTAGACGGTTGAGTCGAATCTTTCGTTCTGTTTTTGACAACAATAGCGAGAGGAAATGAAACGGGCAGAGGTCAAATAACTCAAATTTGAGTTTAAAAAACCCAAGCGGTGGGTAGTTTTGTTTTTCTGTGTATGTATAAGGCTAATGTTTTGACAAAAATGTATAAGTGAAACACATACATATAATAATTGATTTTCGTTTCGTGTAGTCTTATGCCACGGATACACTTGTATGACCTACTATGAGCATGGGCATTATATGTATAACTAGTTGGTTCGTGGACGCCGTGGCGCCCGTTGTAGCTTGTTTTGTTAGCATTTGTTGTTGGCATTTGAGATTTTTTTTTTAATTTTCGTCAGATTCTATCTTGCAAATATTCCTATATGGAAACACAATCTGCGTAACACTAAGATTTTTTGTCCTATCTATTTTTTATGAGGTAGAATAGCAGTCACTGAATACTGAATATCCAGCTTTCTATGCTCGGTAATGGTGGCCTAGTGGTATGAATAAATGTATCCTTCACTGTGCTTTTTGACACTATCTGGAGGTTCGGATTTTGACCCCTCCCTTTCCTTCTCCCAGGAACAGAAGAAAATGGAACAACACTCGCCCTCCAGTTAGTGTCAAAAAGCACAGTGAAGGATACATTTATTCATACACACAAAAAAAAAAACATTTGCAGATTTAAGAAAAACGTTGGTTAAAATAAGAGTACGCATTAGTTCTTTTTGGTAGAGAGTTCAAAGCTTTCCCTGCAAATGTTTAGTAACATTCACATCAAGAGCTTGGTCATAATTTTATTTTAAAAGGTGCTCCTCTCGTTCAAACTTTTTAAATGTCAAATCCAAAGCATTTCGTGTTTAATGTGAAAATCTGCTTATTTTGTAGGAACAAATAAATACTTTCCAAATAAAAGTGTTGACATTCGAGATAACTGTGATGTACTCTCATAATAAAATGATAACATTTTTGAAATGACATGAATCATTTCATAATTCTGTTGTAAAATGTGATTGTAATAAAAATAAAAGGTTTCAGAAAGATTATATTTTTTGTTTTATTTTTAAATAATGCATTTATACAGGTTATTAACTATACTAATTAAAATATTTCTTAACACGTATGTAGCTTTTACCATTGTTCAGTAGGTAAACATGAATTGGAGGGCCGTCAAAAATATCTGCGTCTAACATGGCAAAATTATCCATTTTTGATCCTACCTCGTAGGACACAAAATGATCTCTGTAACCTACGATCTGATATTCAGCAACAACTAACTGGAATTTGTTATCTGTTATAATGATTGTGTCATGAATTTCGTACAGTTTTACACTCTGTCCATTTGATATTGTTAAAAAATCATGTTTTTGATAAAACGTACCCTTATTACCCTTATATTGTTCAGTAGTCGGAACTTCTCTCCCGTTCGACAGGGTTCAAACAGTTCATTTACATCTGCTATTGAAACTTGTTTCAGGTCTTCATACTCTAGTCCTTTTTCTGAAATAACGAATTTAAGTAAAAAACAGATATTAGGAAAGACCGCGAGAAAGATTGATCAATTAAAATTAAAAATTAAATATCGTTAGAAATTCCGATGAGGATGTTGGTTTGCGTGGACGTGGATTATAGAGTATTCCTCTGTGCCAACATACACTTCAGAAAAACAACAATTAACGTACCTTTCAATAGCACATAAATGCTGTTGCTCAGTTTCCATTCGTCAAGCTGCTCTTTAAGAGGGGAGCTTGGAGAGCAGCTACTAGCCGAGCCACCGTCGTAAGTCCCACTCGATTCGGAATGCTCCGGAAGGTCTGAAGAACACCTAATATTCTGGTTCACTTTTTTCGGAAGCACCTCTTCGACTTCGCATGTTTCGTTTATGTGTTCTAAATAATGAAAGAAACGATAAAAAAATAAGTTAATGGCAACAGTTTTATTGTAATAATATAAACCCGTAAATAAATAATATGAGCCAAGTGTAGATCCGAAGTTTATTCATAATCTCATTGCAGAGAACATAACCTTACAAAATCCAAAACCTAATAACACGAAAATATGTAGGAGTATGATAAAAATTACCTGCATTACAATCCGTTCCTCTTCCGACAGTACCAGCCGCCGAAACTGAAGGTTGCTCTTCCTGCTTCTCGTCTTCGTCCTGCACTTCCTAAATCAGTCCCGCTCTCCCGGTCGCTCTCGTATACATTTACGAACTCTGGTTCTCTACGCATTTCCACTGCTTCCACACTTACTTTAACTATTTAGCTCAGATGCTGCGGAAATGTAATTTACTATATATCAACAATTTTTTTTTATTTCGGAATCTTCACACCTCGCGTGTTTGTGTTGTTATGCGAAATCCAGAACAGTGCATGCAGAATGGATGGTAAAAGACTGACGCATGGAATTGGCATCAATGCCACACTGAAAGTCAACCTATTCTAATTTTAAAAGTTTACACTTTTAATTTTAAATGGAAATCAACCAGATTTCACTTTTGATTTAAATGATATATTCTGGGAATAAGATTTTTCATCTTGATTTACCAAATTTAAGCGAACTTTTAAAAGAAAAGTTCAATATTTTCAAGGACACAATCTTTTTGTTTTGTGTGTACAAACAGGCCGCCATCACCGAGCATGGAAAGCTGGATAGCGACTATCCAGCATTTTACGAGTGCTTATGGCCGCCACAATCAGACTGAGTTTCTGGTAGGGAACATAAGATTAGAAGTTTGGGTTGTGTCGTTTGACGTGTAAATGATCAAATTTGAACTTTTATATGTCAAACGACACAACCCAAATGTCAAATCATATATTCCCTACCAGAAACTCAGCCAGATTGAGGCAGCTATAAGCGCCCGTAAAAACTAAAAAGCTGGATGGTTTCCCGTGGAGTCTGAATCACACGCTATTCTAAAACTCCCCAAATTTGGATAGAATCCACCCAGATCGGTCAAAACTGAACATACCCAAAATGGGTAAACTAGAGTCGGTGTATAATGAGTCACGCCAAGAGTGAAGCCAAGTCTACCTATTGAACTGTCAAATCGGCTACCTATCGTGCAAAGTAAATAAACATTACGATGCTATGAAAGGTCTACGAAAGGTATTGCAATGAAATATAAAATAAAATTGAAGAAATCATCATAAACACGCAGCGAGCATTAAATGGTCATGGGATACGTTTGGTTTTGATCAGTAATGAGAATTTCTACTATTTTTTGATAAAATAATTTGACAAAATCACTGATATTATGTCACTACAGCCGTTATTTTTGGTTCTCGCTAGAAGTCATTTAAAGTTGATGTAGAAGTCCTCTGTTGCCAAGTGAAAAGAAAGGGAATCCTTCGGAAACCGTGATGCGAGTTCAACTGTTTTTCTCTTGGCGTGACTCATTATACACCGACTCTAGGGTAAACTATAAAGTTGACAAATGGACAACATTGACATGAATCCGATCGACTTTGTTCATTTGTCAACTTGTCACTCCCAATATAGGTTCAGTTTTGACAGATCTGGGTTGATTCTACTTAAATTTGGGTAGTTTTGGAATAGCGTGAATCTTTTTAGTTTCCCGATCAGAACGGTTATTTGAAATATTTCAGCATTCTCAGACGATATGCACGCAGGCTTTTGGAGAGTTTTAATGAAGGGAAAAGTCAACCGGAAACTGGAAGGCCCAGCGAAAAGCTGGAAGCACTTCTAAATTTAAAACGAAAAAAAAAATCAAAATTCAGGCGTGTTTGCTAGTGAAAAGCTAAGAGGTGAAAAGTTCGATTTCTAACCATTCGGTGAAAATGGCTTCCTGTCTTTCTTTTGCATCGTGCTTTTCCGGATGGTTTGATTCTTCTAATCGTCTGGCGGGAAATGGCGGACGCGGCTCTACCAGCCGAAATGACGCTCCCAGACGCTTTGAGGTAAATGGCGGACGCAAAACAAACAGCCGAACGCGTGTTGAATTGCCTCCAGTAGCTAGGGTGGACGTTCGATTCAGACGTATGTTCCGACGTAAACGTAAATCTGAGGAAACGGAGCGTTTAAATTTGCAGGCAACGGTTGACGAACTCCCAGAAGAGGTTCTTAAGCACTGGGCTCCACGAAGTCGCTGCAGCGAAGAACTGTTTGAGGAAATCCGACTGAGAGCACCGGCCAATTCCCAGGTTTCATTGGATAAGGTCACGAAGGTGGAGGATGAGACCGAAAGGCGGTAAGTTGGAATGGCAGACCAGCCTCCAAGTTTGAGGATATATTTTTTCTTTGGTTTTAGTAATCTGCTGGCTCGCTTCCGGAGGCTGTTTGTTAGAGAGAGAACCCCGGAAGAACTGGAAATACAAACGTTGAGAAAAGAGAAGAAAGCCGTCATCAAGTATCTAAAAGGTGAGGAAGTGTGTCACGAATGACCGAAAGCTTGAACTATTAATTCTTGATCTTCAGGCAAGAACCTCTACAACCGTCGAATGACTTACGAGCACATGAAAGATTTGAAGGCCATTGCTGAGCGATCGTTTGGCGAAAGACGGAATAATCAATTCGTTCAAGAAATCGAGATGAAATGTGTAGCGGTACCCTCGGGACCGGAAGCAAGCCCGGAACCGGTGGGGATTCAGAAGCCAGAATCAGCGATTGAATCGAAACCTGAGCCAATCGCAATGGTGCGGTATGAGGGACCTCTGGAGGAAACTGATGGCAACCAGATCCATCCCGGTACGGGATTGCCCATTTCAGCTCCAATCTACAATCCAGGTACCTTTCGTACGTGGCATATGGTTCCCATTCCGCTAGTGAAGAATAACATTTTGATCCATATTTTACCAGGCGTCCAGTGCAGTCCGGAACCGATCATTGTACAAGGCAAAATTCACGACGAACTAAAAATGAGCGATGAAAAGGAGGGCAACGTAGAATATCCACAACCTCCACCGACGAATGACAAATCCTGGAAACCGTTGATCATTACTAATGGAGAAGGGCAACCAATTGAAGACAACAACGGAACTATTGGGGGTGCCGCAGCAGGTCAAGGCGAGGCAACTGCGCAGTCAAAGGAAAATCAGGAGTCCCCACCTTCTGCACTGTTTGAAGATGGAGCAACTGGGGGTACAGCGAGAACAGACCAAGACCAAGCCGACGGGGAATTTCCTCCACCGCCACCTTCGGAAGATCAAGAACATCCATTGAAGAATGTGGAGGATGACAATCCGTGGAATCCAAATGAGAGCGAGGAATTTTCTCTACCGCCACCACCGGAAACTTATTTACCCTGGACACCAAAGGAAGGCGAAGTAGAATTCCCTCCGCCGCCACCTCCAGAGAATGACAATCCGTGGAATCCAAATGAGAGCGAGGAATTTCCTCTACCGCCACCACCGGAAACTTATTTACCCTGGACACCAAAGGAAGGCGAAGAAGAATTCCCGCCGCCGCCACCTCCGGAGAATGACAATCCGTGGAATCCAAATGAGAGCGAGGAATTTCCTCTACCGCCACCACCGGAAACCTATTTGCCCTGGACACCAAAGGAAGGCGAAGAAGAATTCCCTCCGCCGCCACCTCCGGAGAATGACAATCCGTGGAATCCAAATGAGAGCGAGGAATTTCCTCTACCGCCACCACCGGAAACTTATTTGCCCTGGACACCAAAGGAAGGCGAAGAAGAATTCCCGCCGCCGCCACCTCCGGAGAATGACAATCCGTGGAATCCAAATGAGAGCGAGGAATTTCCTCTACCGCCACCACCGGAAACTTATTTACCCTGGACACCAAAGGAAGGCGAAGAAGAATTCCCGCCGCCGCCACCTCCGGAGAATGACAATCCGTGGAATCCAAATGAGAGCGAGGAATTTCCTCTACCGCCACCACCGGAAACTTATTTACCCTGGACACCAAAGGATGGCGAAGAAGAATTCCCGCCACCGCCACCTCCGGAGAATGACAATCCGTGGAATCCAAATGAGAGCGAGGAATTTCCTCTACCGCCACCACCGGAAACTTATTTAACCTGGACACCAAAGGAAGGCGAGGTAGAATTCCCTCCGCCGCCACCTCCGGAGAATGACAATCAGTGGAATCCAAATGAGAGCGAGGAATTTCCTCTACCACCACCACCGGAAACTTATTTACCCTGGACACCAAAGGAAGGCGAAGTAGAATTCCCTCCGCCGCCACCTCCAGAGAATGACAATCCCTATGAAACAATGATCAGTCCACGATCACATAAATTTAACAAACGAATGGATACGGTATTAGAAGAAGATGAAGCAACGGAGAATACATCAGCAGAAACAGGCAAAGATGAAGCAGTTAAACGATCGAAGCAAGTGGTGGAAATGCCACCGCCTCTTCCCGAGAAGAAGAATTATCGCTGGAAACATACGACCGAGCTTAATGTGGAACCCAGGGAAGTTAAGGAAATTCCACCGCCACTACCACCGAAGAAGCACAAACCCCGTATTGTGGGGTTCACACTGAAACCTCATGTAAATTTGGCGGATGTCGATAAAATCAAGCTTGATCCGACGTACGACCAAGAGGAAGAGGAAAGAAAGCAGAAGTTGAAATCAGCGGCGGAATCGAGTCAGTGTAGCTTGGCTAGCAATGCTACGCCGCTGTGTTTGCAGGGTCTACACTGGAAATTTGATGAACCATTAAAATACCGGAACGAACGGCTCCCGGAATGAGAAGCATGAAGCATTTGAAAGGTAGGAGCTTTTGTTTGTCCACTTTTTACTTCATAGATTGTACCAACATGATTTTATAGATTAATATTTGCATAAGTTTTTTAAGTTCACGATTTAGGATTAAGGAAGCAATCGTTCCTTGTTTGATGCCTCAAAAATGATACAGTTATGTACACATTTCAACGCATCTGCTGAACAAATACTTATAATTGATTTTACATTCACTTAAATTGTATATTAGAGAAAAAATGTACAGTATCATATCTATCAAACTGCACCTATGAGTTTCTCATGGATTTTTATTTAGGTATGAAAACGAGAATAACAGCAAAGTTGTTTTTTACCCTTCTGAGAGAAAGGTTTTAGTTTCGATTTTAATGAACTTTGTGAGCCGCTGCAGTGCCAAATAAAAGGTACCGTAAGGTCGCCGTTCACCGCTCACTGTATAATTATTTTTATCATTTTTCTTTTGACTTGCCACATCATAACATGATGATAGTGGCGTTTCCTCAACCTCAATCTACCTGTGCACTAACTCTCAAAACATAAACAATTATCAAAATATTGTTTGCAATGGATAGACATCGAGTAAACTAGGATATTAAGTGTATTTTTCAACCGATTCGAGTATGAATATGGTATTAAATCTGGTTTTGAAAATGATACACAGGTAAAAAGTGAGGTTACGGGACGCCACATATGATACTATTGATATTAATTGTTTATTTGTTTATTTGTTATGGTTGCATCAACAGACTAGAAAAAATAGTCCCAATGATGTGTTGTAAAAAAAGTACAGATATACAGACGACATACATATACTACAGTTACTACAGTTACAAACGAAAATAACTTGGAAAGCATTGTCAAGTTACTAAAAATTAAATTTTACACTTAGCTGTTGGGTATCAAGCGCCTTCGGTCAGCAAAAAAGGCAGAGAATCTTCGGCGAAGCATATTCCGTGTCAAGTGGAAATCGAACATCGACGCTACTCGGTTGAACACTAGCTGCAAGCCGTAAATAGCGCTCCCTATGCTATAATTAGTTCGAAGAAGTGGAAGTCTCAGCATAAGACTGTTGCGTAGTGATCGAGGTTGAACATTAATGTTCACTTGTTGCAGAATTACTTCGCAGTCGATTCTTCCTTGCAGAGTATCGGCGACGGTTAAGGCTCTGAAAACATCTCTTCGGATACGTAAGGGCTCGATATTGATCAATTGGCAGCGATTCTCGTAGCTTGGAAGACGAAGTGGGTATCTCCAAGGCAGCTTACGGAGCGCGAAGCGAAGAAAACGTCGTTGAACAGATTCAATTCGCTCGGCCCCATTATTGTAGTTCGGGCTCCAGACAGCAGAGCAGTATTCCAACGTAGATCGTACGAGAGAGCAATAGAGCGATTTCAAGCAGTAAATGTCCGTGAAGTTCTTAGTAATCTTGAAGACAAAGCCAAGCGTTCTGGACGCTTTGTCGACGACATACGGTATATGGTGTGAGTATGTCAGCTTTGAGTCTAGAAAAACGCCTAAGTCTTTCACGCAGTGCACCCGTTCGATAGTCGTGCCTAGTAGTTTGTAGTTGAAAATAATCGGTTGTTTCTAATAACTGTACACTTAGCTGGGTTGACCACCAGTCGGTTTAGACTACACCAGTCAGCAAAGATGTCAATCTAATTTTGGAGAGAACGGCAGTCGGCGAGTGAGCGGATGCGCAGAAAAACTTTCAGATCGTCTGCAAACGATTATCGTGGCTCTGTGATAACATGGTGAACGTCGTCGAAGTAGAGGAGAAATACCAATGGTCCCAGATGGCTGCCCTGAGGTATACCGGACTTTGCGCAGAAGCTAGCTGAGCGACAAGTACCCAAAGTTACTGTCAATTGGCGCTCCGTGAGGTATGAACGAAACCATCTCAAAAGATTTCCACCGATCAGTAGCCTATCAAGCTTAGCGATCGGAATTTCGTGGTTCAGCTTATCGAAGGCTGCCGTAAGATCTGTGTAGATAACGTCCGTTTGGGTCCGAGCAATCAAACTGTCTGTGATGTAAGACGTTAGGCACAGCAGGTTCGTAGTTGTGGAACGCCCAGTTATGAATCCGTGTTGATCTGTACTTAGATATTGCCTGCAATGCGCATTTAGGGACTCTATGACAACCAATTCAAAAAAGTTTTGATACAGCACTCAGCGACGTGATTCCCCGGTAGTTGTTTACGTCGCGTTTGCTTCCCTTTTTATGAACAGGAAACATATCCGCAGTCTTCCAGCAAGATGGAAAGATGCCGCTGGAAAGAGAGAGCTGGAATATGCGGCGCAGTGGATCTAAAAGACAAGTGATGTTCTTTTTAAGAATGATCGACGGAACACCATCGGGTCCAGCCTTAGTTGAAGTCTTAAGTTTAGATGCTGCTCTAGAAATCGTATCTGTAGTGGCTTCGACCATACTGAGCGTTTGGTTGATCAAAGGAACATTACTGGCCGCGGAAGTAATGATATTAGCGGAGAGTTGCTCGGCTTCAAACACACTAGCAAATTTGACTGAGAACAGGTTGCAAATGTCTTGTTGATTTCCAGCAGTTTCACCATTAAAAATCATGGAAGAGGGTAAGCCGACTTCCCTGCGTTGCTCATTTACGAAGTTCCAGAAGGATTTCGGGTGTGATTTTAGCCGCCGTTGAATCCTCCTTTGATAGCGTTGAAAACAGAGACGACTTAACCGCTTATACTCGTGGTTGAGTCTGACATAGTATAGCATTTCAGTGGCAGTGTGCGGAGTTTAGTAAATCTTCTGAGAGCAGCCTTCTTAGTTCTTTTCAACGAGCGAAGATCTTTCGTCATCCTAATTATACTATTGGTATGTGTTGTAATTGTATGTAAATAATGATGATACGTATGAATTAGCACCTTACACTTGTTACAAAATTAATCAACTTGCCAACATTATTTTGGTGGCACTCTTTAAGTGATAATAAGCTGTTTTTTTTCTCTACAGTTGTCTCGGGCGGCGTTCGCAATTTGCGCGATTTTCGTATCTTACGTAATTTAGCTGTTTAACTCTAAACGGTTTTACTGATTCAAGGTCGTTCCTTGGTTTTGGTGCATGTTAAACCTTTGGCGACTGTCGGATTAAACGCGCCTACGTCTACAGTGTTTACGCAGAAATGATACGCAGAGCTTGCCAAAAGTTTTTTGAGCTTATGTACACTCAAAAAATAAATCACATTTCCAATGGAAAACATCCATTAGAATTTCACATAACTTTCATGTGATCTCATAATTGGGAATCGCACCACGAAATCACATAAACCTTATGTGCCCAATGAAGTTTATGTGATTTATCACATAGAATTCATGTGATAATGTGAATGTTATGTGAATTTCAGGTAGAAATAATTGATTTCGTTATTGGAAAAATTTCATTTGCGTTCCCAATGGAAACTAAATGAAAACTTTTTTCAGTGTAGTATAGTTGGCCTATTCTGCGCGGCGTGTGAGGTGAGGTGACAGTGAAATGATGGTGAAGTGACAATTGTCACCTCGGGTGAGGTGACTCTCCGTGCAAATCAAATGGAGAGTCAACTCACCCGAGGTGACAATTGTCACTTCACCATCACTTCACTGTCACCTCACCTCACACGCCGCGCAGAATAGGCCTATAGAATTTGTTCGGTACGGTCGCGAAATTTTGAAATGATTGATACGTCCGTTGAATTAACTAATTTCATACAAAGCTCAGTAGTAAATAAGTAGAATATCTAGGGAGGAACCCAAAACTAATCAACTCGCCAATATAGGGTATCACATTTATTTGGGTGGCACTCATTAAATTATAATAAGCGATTAAGTCATATGAATAAAAGCGTTTACTTTACTTTTCCCGTAAGAAAAGCACGGGAAAGTAAAGTAAACTCTTTTTATTCATACGGCCCATTGTTTCGCACGGCGTTTGGAACTCGCGCGGTCTTCGTAACTTACATAATCTCGATAGGTATTTCGTTCGAAACGGATTACCTTATTCAATCGGATTTCTACGCGGATGTATCTACGCGCACACGTCACAGTATTTTTTTCCTATAGCTATCTTGAAACAACACACGTTGCTGTATTGGCAAAGATAGAAGCAAAATTTATTCAAATGGGTCAAGTCTTGAAAACAAAGCTGTCACGCAGCTCCAGCTTGATACCCAATAACAAAAATCTGAGGTAGGGAATGCGCTTTTCGCAGGCAACCGGTGATAATTTTAATTGAGGGGGTTAGAATGAAAGGGGTGTAAGTGACTTTGATCGATTCTCTTCATCGAATTTCTCTTTCGTTAATAATTCAGCTGTAAACACATTCCTTGATTCGTGTGCCATTCTGGATGCAAGATGAGAACCTCCTTTATCAAACTATGTGGCAGAAATAGCGCAAAATCTGTTTATATAAAGCTGTGGCTATCAAAAGAGAAAATTGATGAAGAGAATCGATCAAAGTCACTTACACCCCTTTCCTTCTAACCCCCTCAATTATAATAGCAACTATTGGTGTAAGCAGTCACTGTAGTCGACACATTTTCTGTGATAATCGACTGCCTTTGCTTCCAACATTTGCAAAACAAGCTATCAAAGTACAGTACCAAACTAAAATGTCATATGACAGTCTCTGTCTAATGTTGTACTTCTGTCAAGGGGAGGTCACTCTACACACTTATTTTGCGCCAACATTTTTCTCAGTGTGCCTCAGCGTGCCACAGCTGTACCGGCAGTGCCAAGAAGTCATTGAACTGACTTTTGTTTGCTTGTGAATAATGCCTTGTTTGGCAACCTGGTATTTTAACAGCTCTTGTTTTTGTTTTGTTTTTCAATGTTTTCAAAAACGACACGGACTCCAGTTGGGACAACACACTGGATGCATCCGTCTCCAAAGATGCATGCAACGGACGAGCTCCGTTGCTACCTGTGGCGTCCCGTAAACTCACTTTTCACCTGTGCACCAACTTTCAAAACCAGATTTAATGCCATATTCATACTCGAATCGGTTGAAAATACATTTAATGTCCTAGTTTACTCGATATCTATGCATTGCAAACAATATTGTGATAATTGTTTATGTTTTGAGAGTTGGTGCTCAGGTAGATTGAGATTAAGGAAACGCCACGATCCTTCCATCTTCGGCGGAGAAAACGGATTTACACCGAATTTTTCACCGCCCGAGTATCATCCGTCGGAAAAATGGAAACTAACACCGGCCGGAACACACGCCGGACTGATGAAGGACGCACCGTTGACCCGAAACTGACCTGCCAACTTCATTCAACCGGCACAGCAACAGGACGCAGTGATGATGGTCTACGGACTCGATAACAGCACAGCCAACACCGATAAGCTGTTCAATCTGTTCTGCCTGTATGGAAATGTTGTCAGGATAAAGTTCATGAAGACCAAAGAGGGTATCGCCATGGTCCAGATAGGAGACGCCATCGCAGTCGAACGCAGCATCCAGCACTTGAACAACATTGAATGAATGGAAATGATGGTAGTAAAATTCAAATTGCATTTTCCAAGCAGAACTACTTGTCAGAGTCCACCAACTCGCACACCCTGCCGGACAATTCGATCAGCTTCAAGGTCTACAGCGCCTCCAAGAACAATCGCTTCCTAGGCCAGCAAAAATCGCATTCTCCATCTCTTCAATACCCTACCTGGCTGCATTCACCACCAAGGATAGCCACCCGTCGCAAGTGCGAATGTTCCCGCTGAAATCGGAAAGTTCCTCCTCCGGATTGATCGAGTTCCCGAGCGTAACCCTGGCGGTGAACGCCATCATGAAGTGCAACCACAGCGCGATCGATCACAAATGCACAAAATTCTCGTTCATTATGAAGCTGCACGGCGAATGAGAACGACCCAAATATGAGTTTAGTTCACTCATAATCGCCAAAGTGCAGGAACTCAGGGATGAGTAAATTTGTGTCATGGTTTCCTGTGGATAACCTAAAAAATCTGCCGGAAAATGAGGAAATTGACGAAAATTTTATTCAGTCTCGGAGTAGTACCAATAGACAGAGTGAATCCAATATTTACTTTTCTCAAATTCGGGAATTTTTCCCTGGAAAATCCTGGAAAAAACCTGGGAAAACATGAGACAAAATTTACTCATCGCTGAGTTCCTGCACTTTTGGCGATTATGAGTGAACTAAACTCAAATTTGGGTCATTTTTATTAGCCGTGTGTGCTTCTCCTCCTCCAAGAATATGAACGGTGCGTGGAGCAACGAGAACATCGAAAACACGTTAAGTGGACCCTACACGATTACTTTTATTGACAATAATCGTATTGTCAATACATTCTATATTGACGTCAATATATCGAGATTGACAATATTTCTGAATTCACATTATCAATATTATTGTCAATAATTCCCCTTCGCGTCAATATATTGATGCGTGTGGGGTTTGCTTTAGCTTTGAAAGAGCGGAAGCTTCTTTTTCTGAGAAAAGAAAGGATTTTCCTTTTTCTGTGTAGTTAATGTTATGATTCGTAATTATAATTTCTTATTGTATTAGTTGGAAGTGCAAAAAGCAGGAGAGTTAAAAAAAATTGTTGAATTATTTGAGATTTTACCAAGACGGTCCTCCAACATTATATGTTGGACGATGAAATCGTTGGTGTAGCAGCCACCGCCATGGATGTATTCGAGCAGTTCGAATGGTCGGATGGTATAGGTTTTGTTTGGTTGTTGAATTTCCGATTAAAACTTAAGCACCACTTGTCGTGACCGGCTCGAGATTTCCAGCGTCTGCCACGGCTACACGAATTAGCGATGCAGCTCCCACGGCTGCGGCTGCTTCCAATGCTGCTTCTGCTTTAGTTGCTTCTGTTCCTTCTGCTGGTCCGTCTCCTCTAAAATTCGTAAAAAAAAGACGGACCAGCAGCAGCATTGGAAGCAGCCGCAGCCGTGGGAGCTGCATCGCTAGTTCGTGTAGCCATGGCCGGAAACCTCGGTCAGGTCAATATACCGCTGTCAGCTGTTCTTCATCTGGGAGGAAATGTGGATGTGACTGCCGTCACGAGTGTAACGATTTTGAGAATCCATGGCGAGACTTGGTGGTGATTCACGGTTGTTTTGAAAATAATTTGATTATATTGTGGCAACATCAATAACAAATGTTGACACATGCGCACTGCGTAGGCGCAGAAAAAGTTCAGTGTTGCCAGTAACTTTAAAGATCATAAAAATTCTAACCATGGGTGCCAAACAGCGCCCAAGTGTGCCCAAGGTTGTTTTTGGCACACTGTGCGGTGTGACCATCCCCTTGGTTGTCCCATATATAAAAGTCTACGAATAAATAAATGTTCAACAGTGTTTTTCTCGGCTTGCTGTTTTGCTTTTATGGGCTGAGTAGCTTCAAAACTTTTTCATCACTTAGGGAAAATGACGGCTTCAGCAATACCTTATTCTAGTATCGTCAGGACGGTAAACAACATCCTTGATAGGTGTTGATTGAACACTTTGCAGGTTCACCTTCATTTGCTTCAAATGGCATCAGCTGGTAAATGCTTCAAACTGGCGTTGGAGAAATTGTCAATCATCGATCGAGCAGATCCGTGAGTAGATTTTGAGATCGTCTGCATACGATAGTCGTGGACCTTCGATAACTAAATTCATGTCATGGAAGGCATTCCTGAAGTAGCTGCGAAAATGTCGGACTGGCAGTCACCATAGGTTGCCACCAGCTGACGATCGGCGAGATGTGAGCGAAACCATTTCAGGAGATTTCCGCTAACTCCGAGTCTATCCAATTTGGCGATCGCGATGGCGTGATTTATCTTATCGAAGGCAGCAGCCGTCTGTTTGTGACCTTTCAACCATACTTTGCGTGATGTACGATGTCAAACACAGTAAATTCGTGGTAGTAAATCAACCGGAGGTGAAGCCATGTTGATCTTCGCTTAGAAACTGCTTGCAATGGGAGAACAGAGGCTCGAATGACTAACTCGAATAGTTGAATAGTTTCAAAATTTCGCACAACGATGTAATTCCAAGATAATTATCCACGTCCCGTTGACTACCCTTTTTATATACAGGGAACATATGCGCAAATTTCCAGTTTGATGGAAAAATGCCACCCTAGATGGACAATCGGAACAGATGTTGTAGCGGTGACAGTAAGTTAGCGATATGCTTTAGTCGCTATCACTTCGGCGTTGACCACAATTCCACCCATAGCATGACCGGAAAGTGGAACGTTGCTTGTGTTGTGTTCGATAAAAATGTCGGAATCCACCGTGACAGTTCGAGTGATAGAGTTATCGTTTTATAGCAAACGAGTTGATTGAAATAAAATCGAGTCCGAATCGGTCTCTTAGTCTTGGATCGTACAAGGTGAAAGACGTGTTTGTTTTTAAACTATAATCCGAAGCGTGTATCTGGTGGTAATACTTAAAAGTGGCGACAAGGATGGGATTTGAAGTGGATTTGGTGCTTAGGGAGGAAAAACCAATATTTCGGAAAGCGTATGACGTGCCGTTTAAATTAAGAGAAAAAGTTCAGAGTTGGTTGGAAATGCTAACATGAAGCTTTAGTGTGATAATTTATTAGCTAGAGAATGATCTTTAGAAAAGAGTAGGTGGATAGGTACGTTAGAGTACGGCAGTATGAAAATTGAATAGAAGTTGAAAATGAGCGAAGGGCCATTAATGCGACAGTTTTAAAGTTAGACGCACATCTTTTGCCTAACCCGTACGATGTACACGGAGACTTGCCTGTAGACTTGGAGACATACTTCAACTCTCCGCGTACATCGTACGGGATAGGCAAAAGATGTGCGTCTAACTTTAAAACTGTCGCATCATGGCCCTTCGCTCATTTTCAACTTCTATTCAATTTTCATACTGCCGTACTCTAACGGACCTATCCACCTACTCTCTTCTAAAGATCATTCTCTAGCTAATAAATTATCACACTAAAGCTTCATGTTAGCATTTCCAACCAACTCTGAAAATCGCTAACTTCGCGTATGAAGTAACATAAAAACACTTTGAATGAGAAAAAGTTATTGAAAATTTGGATTCTCTTGAGAAACAAAACGTGATTACTCCAATAATGCTAGGGTCACGTCTTCGTTGATTAAGCTCTCGTCAGAGAAGACACTTGCAAACTTGTTGGAGAACAAGCGGCAGACCTCCTGTGGACTGGAAGCGACTTCGCCGATCAATATCATGGATGAAGGTAGACCGAACTCTCTGCACTGCTCCATCACGTACTTCCAGAAAGACTAACGATTGGAAACTCGGATCATGGAACTGTAAGTCTATCAATTTCATGGAAAGTACCCGCATTCTTTCCGACGCAGCCTACAAAGAGCTTTCTCAAATAATCTATCGCCACTAGTGGGAGGCGGTTTTGTGGACCGGCGATCGACAACAGATCAAATCTTTACGTTCCTCCAAAAGCGTTGCGAATGTGAAGTCCTTGCACACCACCTATGTATCGATTTCAAGGCGACTTAGAGCTATGGAAGGTAAGGTTATGGGCAAAAACGGTTTTCCCGGGAAACTGATCAAACTGATCTAGGCTACGATGGATGTGTACAGTGCTGTTTGAACATATTGGGTACATTTATAGGACTCGTTAGAAGCACGCAAACTGCCGCCTGTGGGTCCCGTAGTCGTTTTTGTCAAAATTTAATTTTTCAATGCAAATGTACTTCTTCTTCGCATTTCGAGCTTATTGCTTAGGAGGGCCCATGCATTAATTATATCACGCTAAATCGAGCAAAAAATTACCCCTCTCCCCTATCGTGACGTTTTTCCTATACCTAATACCCCCCTTAGAGCGTGGCATAATATATGCATCAACCCTAATTGCTTATTGTGTGCTCTCAACTTAGTGCTCTATATGCACTTCCACAGTTATTAATTCAGAGCTTTCGATGGCCTGTACCATTAGTATTATTGTGTGGCAAGTACAGTCATACTCTACACGGCGAATGAGAACGACTCAAATTTGAGTTAAGTTCACTCATAATCGCCAAAAGTGCAGGAACTCAGCGATGAGTTAATTTGCCTCATGTTTTCCCAGGTTTTTCCAGGGAAAAATTCCCGAATTTGAGAAAAGTAAAGATTGGATTCACTCAGTCTATTGGTACTACTCCGAGACTGAATAAAATTTTCGTCAATTTCCTCATTTTCCGGCAGATTTTTTAGGTTTTCCACAGAAAACCATGAGACAAATTTTACTCATCGCTGAGTTCCTGCACTTTTGGCGATTATGAGTGAACTAAACTCAAATTTGAGTCGTTCTCATTCGCCGTGTATGCCCAAGGAAGTCGAGCAATTTGCCAACCCGAAAAATCCATAGACCGGACCGGAAATCGAACCCAGCCACCTCCAGCATGGTCCTGCTTTGTAGCTGCACTTTTACCAACTGAACTAAGGGAGGCCCCAATGTAAATGTAGCTACCCTTATTTTCATTATACTGGATGAACTGAACAACTTTGTTCTGAAAAAGTTTGGAAAGACAGTCAAATTGGTTGTCCCATGACATAAGAAGCAATGGTACTAAGCAAGCGATTTTCTCGGCTTGCTGATTTTTGCTATGGGACGAACATGCGAAGAGCTGCAGCATCGCCAAGCTGATGGTATTTCCTGCCTCCTGTTAAACATTGCGCTAGAAGATTCTATAACATTCGCCCGAATGTCACTAGAGAAGTCTGTTCGCTCCAGCTTTGTTCGATAGGAACGGATGTTGACAATTCGATTGGATCTTCGTCGTGTGACAGTCGTCTATACTTTTTCCGAAGGGTTTTTTGGGGCTGATGGAGAGGTGGAGCCTCAACAAAGGAAAATAAAAGATGTTTCACGTAAGCCCTGTGCAGTACTGGGGCAGCTCAAGATATTTCAGTTAGTGAGATCATAAGAAAAAAAAAACAAAGTACACATTAATTCTTCAGAATACAGGCTGTGATCATCATCAAAACTTTTAATTTCAAACCGCAAACCAGTCAATTGTTAGTAACAACATTTTATTGTTCTCCACATTCATGTCATCCTGGTTCACAATTCATTTTAAATGAATCACAGTACACTTTTCTATAACTTGTTTGTTGCTTATTAAAACTCATATCTTAAACAAAATTCGATCTGGACTTCGTAACATTCATAATGGACGGATTGATTCACATAGGTACACACTACCTGATGGTTTCAGGAAGTTCTACATAAAGGGGTACTTTTCTCGTTCTAGCATTACATAACTGATGATTTCTATACTTAAAATATCTACCATTACTCAGATTCCAACGGAAGACTATCGGGCTTAAAGTATTACACTAATAAAAGGTAATGGTTAAGAATGCTGATTGTAGTTGTGTGTGTGTGTCCGTGTGGTATATTTGTACGTACATAATTATATAAAATGTAAACAAATGGAAGTCAATAGTCTTCATTGATAAAAAAAAATATCTTAAAAGGGGATTTTCCAAGAAATCGTGCCTCAACTGGTAGAGAGGTTAAATAGATTCTGCATTCATCGATTATCTTCAGATAAACATACATATTTATATGATATAATTCATACAATACTATCTTCTTGCTTTATTGCTGTTACGTGCTAAGGCAACAATGAAGTGCACTTGGACTTTCCCGTTAATTTTCTCCTCGCCTTTTTCACATCATAAATAATAAATTGGCAAATCTCACTAATAATTCCCTACGAATAGCAAAGGTCTTATTTCCTTATATTTTGCGCGCTCCTTTTTTGTTGCTTCATTCTAGTAGTACGTATTTTTCTCTTAATTTTGTTGTGCTATTTACAATCAGTACTTTTCAAGTGACAGCTTTAACAAAAAAATATAGTCTACGACTAAATAACACTTAAATCAGATCTATTGATTTGCTTGCGTAAGGCTTAAGTAAATAAAGATCATCTTGTCGAGATTTTTGTTTCCTTAAGAAAGTGGACGGACACGTAAATGTTGGTTCCAAAACTATGTGATCTCCCTAAACGTCAGTACTGCCCGTTTGAATTCGTACCTTCTTGACGGTACCATTTTCGGCGTAGCCCGGATTTCGGATACCAAATCCGTCTGCATTTTGCGGTCGGGGTTTCTTAAGACTGGATCGGAGCGGTGTTCGGGTGACCGAACCGGAACCTATTGTCGACCCATTGGACATTGTGGTCATGGTCGTGGTGACGGATTGGACGCTTCCGTTGATGCTGGAGTATGGCCGACCGCTGGAGTTAGTCACGGCGATGCCTACGAGAAAAAGGGAACGTGATGAGAGCTGTCTTTTAATTACCCATCGTAGTACATACCATTGGTCTCCCGGAAGCCCGGATTGTTGTAGGTAGTTGCGTTACCGTTGACGTTGCCCATCATCGTGGGATCACCATCCGGCCGCTTCGTCAGTATTTTATCGTATACCGACAGGACCATCAGAGCCAACGATAGGGCCACCGTTACAATCTGCAGGTAGAACGAGATCCCCCGTGTGATGCGATACCCCGTTCGATCGTCGTCAGTCTGTAGGGCAAACAGGCCGGCTGCCGCCAGCGAAAGGAATGTTGCCAGCCCCACCACCAATAGCTTCAATGTGATGAGAACGCTGTACTTCATGCAGATCCGATCCCGCGACGAGATCATCGCTATCTGCATAATGCTGAGTATGCAATATATGCCAAATAGGGCACATCCCGCTACCGCTATCAGGCCACTGGTGAAGACAACGCCTGGAAAGGAAAAGCAAAATCAAAATCCGTTATCAGTTGGCACCTACATTTGTTTTTCCTACAGTGTTCATTGACTTGGTGAGTTCAGTGATGTTGGTGCAGAGTTGGTTATCAAATCAAGATCAGCGATTTCTATTTACAAAGTTGAATCAAACCTCTATTTAAGCTTACACAAAAATCGTTGTCATGCCAGTTGGCTTTTGTGACCGTCGTCGTCGTTATGGTGAAATTACAGCTGTTAGCTCTAGTGCTGTTTGCCTGCTATGCAGGTAGCAATGCACTCTGGAATCCATACGTGAAACTTATGAAGGGATCGGCTTCTCCGCGTCGACCAGGTGAAAGTGGAGAACCATTGTTCCTGACCAAACTGTTGCAGGACGGAAAGATCGAGGAAGCTCGCAACAAGGCCCGTGTTAACCATCCCATGCTGGGATCGGTCGAGAGTTATTCCGGTTTCATCACCGTCGATGCCAAACACAACTCAAATCTGTTCTTCTGGTACGTCGCGGCCAAGAACAACCGTGAACAGGCACCCCTCCTAGTTTGGTTGCAAGGTGGCCCAGGCGCTTCGTCCCTCTTTGGATTGTTCGAAGAGAATGGACCGTTCCACATCCACAAGAACATGTCGGTCAAGCATCGGGAATTCTCCTGGCACCAAAACCATCACATGATCTATATCGACAACCCAGTCGGAACTGGATTCAGCTTCACCGATAACGATGAAGGTTACTCCACCAACGAAGAACATGTCGGTGAAAACCTGTTGAAATTCATCCATCAGTTCTTCATCATGTTCCCGAACCTTCTCAAACATCCCTTCTACCTTGCTGGTGAATCATATGGTGGAAAATTCGTCCCTGCCTTCGGCCATGCTATTCACAATTCCCAAAACCAACCCAAGATCAACCTTCAGGGATTGGCTATTGGTGATGGTTATACCGATCCGTTGAACCAGCTCAACTACGGAGAGTACCTCTACGAGCTGGGTCTGATCGATTTGAACGCCAGGCAGAAATTCGACAAGGACACGGCTGCCGCCATCGCCTGTGCTGAACGTAAGGACATGCCATGCGCCAACCGACTGATTCAGGGTCTGTTTGACGGTATCGACGGCCAGGAATCGTTCTTCAAGAAGGTAACCGGATTCGATTCCTACTACAACTTCATCAAAGGCGACGAAGATAAAGATAGCACGCTGATTGACTTTCTCAGCCACCCGGAGGTGCGCAAGGGAATCCACGTCGGTGAGCTACCGTTCCACAATATCGAGGAAAACAACAAGGTAGCGGAAAAACTATCCAATGACCAGCTGGATACGGTAGTCCCTTGGGTTAGCGAACTGCTGTCGCACTATCGGGTACTGTTCTACAACGGTCAGCTGGACATCATCTGCGCCTATCCGATGACGGTCGACTTCCTGATGAAGATGCCCTTCGACGGGGATAACGAGTACAAACAGGCCAACAGAGAAATCTACCGGGTCGACGGGGAGATCGCCGGTTACAAGAAGAAGGCTGGCCGTCTGCAGGAGGTGTTGATTCGAAACGCTGGCCATATGGTGCCGAGAGATCAACCGAAGTGGGCCTTCGATATGATCAGTTCGTTCACGCATCAGAAGAACGTGTAAGATGTTACTGATACGGGATAGAATTTTATAACAAATAAAATTATAACGAACGAGAGTTTTTTTGTATTTACATTTCGATTTATATAGGGTAAAATGTGGGTCGAATTTTATATTAGCAACCATTTTTAATCAAAGAGCCGAATATGAAGTCTAATACCACAGTCCGTTTCATTGAGTAGATTAACCCAACAACATCTCAATCAATTCGGCGAACGGTTTCAGAATTTTCAAACTATTTAATAAATATTTCAATACGCCTTTTTAATGCACCACCAACGTAGAGGACACCACGCGAGTTCGAGAGGAAACGTCAACCAAACCGTTTGTTTACATCAGAAAAAGGATTTTTCACAACGCAAATTAAAGCATTTTTCATTGAACATTTTGCCTGTTTCCATCGGTTGTCTTATTTTACGATTTTCCACACATCTGAACCGATTTGCACCTAAACTATTCACACACAAGAAATCCGAAAGATCATAACCACTAAGGCACTATTGGAATTTTGCATTTTTCTCAATAAAAATATTCCTGAACACTAGCAGAATCCTTGCAAAAATGATCAGAATTAAATTTTTCAACTATAGATAAAGTTCTCGAGCACCTCAGATGAATCAATTTATCAGGAAAAGTGAAAAATGTGTTCCGCTTCCAATGTCTCACGGCAAAAATTTCTGCTCACAGCACTCTTTTTGACGTTCTTATATTCACCACCAGAGGTTGAATCGATCGATTAGTTTCTATTAAAAAGGCGTATTTATGAATACATTGATGTCTAAAAAAATAATTAATTTTAGTTAAATTTGTTCCTGGCTACATACCTATCTGCTCCATCACCGCTCAAATTTAATATTTGTAGATAAACATTGCAAATGTCCTATCTGCATTGATCGATTCTCTTCATCAACATTCTCTTTTGTTAATAACTCAGTTGCAAAAACTTTTCCTGTTGTATTTAACGTTGAGGACGCTAGATAAGAACTTCTTTTACCAAACTATGTGGCGATTAAAGGAGATAGGACTTGTTGAAATGTTCATCGATATTTATTCATATATTGGCATAACGAAAACTCATTGCAGGCCTGATGAAACAACTCAAACTCACTGGAGGTTTCAAAATACTCTTGCGGGTTTAGACAGCCCTCACCTCAAGTGAGTGGTGGCAGGAATATAGAAGAAGTAAACAATCACCCCCCGAGAGATAGGGAGAGCAAACTCGAGCGAGACGATGATATGAGGCTCCGGATGACTTTTTTGTTCGAGGCAAGAAGCTCAGAGGTTACCCAGGGTGAGAGTAAGAACGTGTGAAAGAAAACATGAAAATGAACCACTTTTCTGTCAAACGTGAACCAGCTCCTGATTGGCCGATTTCATGTACGTAAGATAGAAATAGAGATAGAAATAAAAGAGGAAGAAGCCAATTGTCACCTCTTCCTCTTAAGTGGACTCTACACGGTTGCTTTTATTGACAATAATCGTATTGTCAATACATTCTATATTGACGTCAATACATCGAGATTGACAATATTTCTGAATTCACATCATCAATATTATTGTCAATACTTGTAAGTATTGACAATATTTCTTACCGTGTGGGGTTTGCTTTAGGTTTAATCCCCCTTCACTCACATGCTATGAGGCTCGGTGGAATGATTTGTGAGTAGGAATTCTACTCCTGAAAAATACTACGCTCGGCTAATTTTAAACTCGCTAGTAAGGCTCAATCCTGAATAGAGTGTCTTTAATTGGGATAAAAAAAAAACCGAAATAACGTGACGCTAAATCACTCCCCCTTCTTTTTTCAAGATTGAATAAAAACCCTCAATGGGGTTATTTAATTTCGACAAACATACCGGTTTTTATACATCATATGAAAGAGCTTCGTTTTCCGAGCACAACGATATATTTAACCAGGGTGTCGATTACCTGTAAAATCAGAGAATATCAGGGAATTCATTTTGAGACCTGGAAAATCAGGGAATTTAATTCAAATTCAGGGAAATATTTCTTAATCACAAACTTTGCTAGTTTCAAACAACTTGATTACTCGGTGTAGTTGAAGTTTGTAGTTTTAAACATTAAATAGATTTGCGAATTTGTGGTTGTTCAATGCTTGATGTTGCATTTTTGCAAGTTGAGCAAGAATTACTCAAATAAAAGGGTATTTTGATGATTTTGAGCCTACACTTAAAAAAATCTACACGTGCCGTTCATGTGTTTCACATTTGAATTGGCGCAATGTGGCAAACACATTAATTTCAAATGTATAACTTATGAAATCAGTCACACCTTACCCATGCTTCATTCACTTACAGCACACATGATTTAAATGTCAACGTCATGTGCTTGATTTCTAATCATGAAATGTTTTGCATATAAATATGTTGTACCAGACATGCTAAATTTAAGCGTGATGCACATGAATTTCATGAAATACCTTGTAGCAATCTTATAGTATAACTATTGGTTTTAGATTTGATTTGTTGCTGTGAAAAAGATAACGGAATTTAATTTAAGCAAATCGTAGTCATGCATACTGCATTCCAATAGTACCGTATATACAAACATAAAAATGTTATCCGATACCTTTGAAACTTAATACATTACTACGGTCCTCTTAAAAGATAATTATTGAACGGGTATGTAAAAATGATAAACACGATATATTTCATTTTAGATATATTGATTTATATTTTCATATTGTGTGTACAGTAGATTAATCGTAGTAGATAGCTTAACCTATCAAATCAAATATCGCTGTCTTCGTGAATAAAGTTGTACTTTTTTTTCTGTATACGTAGTAGTAGAATCGGATGTCCAAAAGAATTCATTTTCGTTCTAGAATTAAAATCATATAAATTTAGGTGCTCTGAGAGTGACATACGAGCGTCAATTTTGACATAAATTTGAGCCATAGCAGACTTGAAATATAGCTCAATCAAACTTACTTTTCGTCGAGCAACAAACTTTTCAGTCTCGGAGCACTAAACATTACATGACATGTTTGTTTACGTCTCTACTTTTGTGTCAAAGACGGATTCCGTCACGTGTAAAATTAGTTATTTCTAAGTGTGATCCCTTTATTTAAACATATAATTTCCTACAAAGAATACTCACATACTCACGGTTAATAATTTCGAGGATTTTGTTATGAAAACCTAACTCCACTAACAAGTCTTCTCTGCTAGCTGTTGCCTTCCATGTTTGTTTTGACACTTTAGGTACTCTTCTCATCCTTATAGTGAGATCCATTGCAATTCATGTGTCATACACGTTAAATACACTAGTAGGAAACAGTAGCGCATAATTATATGGGGATCTCTTTGATTTCGATAAGTTAACACATGAAATCAATGTGTGGTAGTATTGATTTCATAAGCAACAAAAACATATTATTTGTGTATGTAAATCTCATGACATCCGTGTGAAAAGCACATGATTCTATGGTGACAAGTAATGAACGGTCTTCATATTCCAAAACACATGAATGGAACGTGTCATTTTTTTGAGTGTAATATAAATTCAGTTGGGTGTTGACACATTCCTGAGTTGAACTGAGATCCTGATAAAAACCCATTTCCGTAGACAATAGACATTATTAGTTGTTGCAAAATTTAACCTCCAAATTGGTATGTGTTGGTCTCTTAGTAGATGTTACATCTAATTGCGTCTGACTTAGATCCTTTGGGCACATTGGAGCGCTTTTGAGTAAAGAGCTAAGTGAAGAGGATGTTTTTTTTCTGAGCACATGTAGTTCCTGTTCCTTATTGCGTTCCTAACAACCTGATTAGCTCAGAGAATAAATTAAATGAAAATTTAGAATAATGTTCTTCCTTGGGTGGATTTTTGTCTTTGATGCTTGAAGTAGCACTTTTATGATTGAAATATGATTCAAAGAAACGTAGACAAGCATTGCCTCGACAGCATAGAGTGGCTTTATTGTGTATTCTAGGTCTTCATTGTAAATCTGATTAGCTCGGAAAATTAGTTTCTCAGTGAATGGTGAAGGCGCTGTTTTTACGATTTTCCACCATAGGAATCTGGCCGCAAATTAGCGTTTGGTTAAGCGTACTAACTGGAATAATTTTCTTGCGAAGCTGGGTCTCAAATTGTGCTCAAAGGATTAAAGACAAGTGTTTAATATGTAAGATGTAGGAGAACTGGTTGAATTTCTGCCCCTATCGGTGTGTACAGAAACAGTCATAAAAGAACTTTTTAAGTCGGGTTGAAAAAGTTCACGATATTTCGGGAAGTTCAACAAGGTAAAAGTTCGCGAGTCATAGTGAGTTTTAGTGAATATTTTCAACACTGCTTTTAAAGGTGAGAAAATCGCCATGCCAAGGATCTCTTCTCATATTATGGAGTAAATCGAGCAAACTTGTTGATATTTTTAAGCGATTAAGCAAGACTTGTTTGTAGATTGATATCGAGAAGGTTGCAGTTTCCTTCGCTATCAATCATCAATTGAACTGAGTACCTACCTGTCACTTACCGTGATTACAATTTGTGAATTTAAAAAAATGTGATGCCTTCTCGGTTTTGGCAACACGCGATTTCTGTCTTATTTGCATTCTATAAAATGTATCGAACGCTTTATTCAATTGAGATTGTACTGGACCACTCTTCGTGAGTTAGAGTTCCATGTGGTATTAAATGAAAAAAATGTCCAGAAAGCACTACCCAACTAACAATTTTGGCTGCAGAATAGCTGACACAACCGAAAAATGACGTTATGCATCTAATTTGTGCCTGTATAAGCTGGTCTGCGCTAGAACTTTTTGTTGGGTAATACATATATGAGGAAAGTAATAGCTGATGAGATCGTGTTGACAAATCCATGTAATCACTACAACTGGAATTTGTTTGAAAATTACTGGAAAATCAGGGAATATCAGAGAATTTGGTTTTCTTCATTGAGTCGACACCCTGTTAACGATCCGATAGACATTCATCTCGATATTTAAATCATGCCTTAAATTTTTCATTTTCGACTACATTTATTAGTTTACAGCTCGCTCCCATGCAAAGACTCACCGAGGGGCGCTAAGATGGTTTTTCTTTTTAATAATTTCAGTGCACCAAAATTGATGAAATTTTGGAGTTTGGTTCTATTTTTAATGCAGATTACAAATATGTATTTAACTCAATACCCCTAAGCAACTCAGTTAACAGTTAGAAAAGTTTGTATGTATTATGTTATCGAAACAAGGGGCGCATGGGGTGTGACACATTTAAATCTCAATTTTAGATGGTCGAAAAATCTCACGCTAGCGAATCAATCTACGAAAACACTTTTTTCATCTCTTGCATCTAAATCCATCTTCTCGCATCGCTCTCCACCTTTTTGCAGGAAATCTTCATCTTCATATACCATATTTGGGCGTAATTGCTTCTGCAAACAAACACGAAATTAATACCACTAATAACAATCTCGAAAACGGGTCGGGTTATAGTCGCTATATTCATAGTCTGGCGGATAGAATCTCGGGAACCAATTGAGCTGTCAAATTGCGGAACCAATCGAGCAAATCACGACCAACAACAGAAAAGAGCACATCAGCTATTGCGTACAAAACTTCGGAAACCGTTTTCTCGTGATTCAAGGCTCGCTTACGCAAACTAACACTATCTGTGGGTTGGGGAAGGATTCACCCATTCGATTATGCCGGTAATACTAGAATAATCAACGTTTTGTTTATACAAGTTGATAGGGCCGTTTCAATTGTTGGTCTACAACATATTGAATTGGTTTCGCTTTTCGATAGATCAAAATTCTATCCGCCATGAATATAGCGACTATAAGTCGGGTAGGTTTTTTCAAAGAACATTATTTCTCAAAATTGATTCTCTATATAGAAATTATAGTCACGTTTTATATTTTTCAATCATCTAGCATAAAATTCGTGGCAGTCGTAAACGTATTAATCATAACGTACGCCCACTTGGGTTGATCCCGGGGAACCATGTGGCCAGCGTCTCGGATAAGCACCTCCAACAGATTGTTAACCAACTTGTAGTACCCAGCAATCTCACCGTCCACGCTGAACATGTACCGTTTGGCAGTTCTGTACTGATCTGCTCCATCGAAGGTCAGATTTTTCAAATAGTTCACCATCATCGGATAGGCACAAATGATATCCAACTGGCCGTTGTAGATCATCATCCGGTAGTGGGAGAGGAGCTCTACAATCCACGGGGCCACCGAGTCCAGGATGTCATGCTGCAAGTACTTTCCCACCTTGTTCTCGCTGTCCAAGTCATGGAACGGCAAATCTCCCACATGGATCGCCCGTCTAGTTTCCGGAAGTTGCAGGAATCCTATCAGATAGTACTGATCCGTTGGGTCTTCCGCCGTGTGTAGGTAGTTGTAGTACGTGTTGAACCCGGAGATATTCTTGAAGTACGAAGCACCTACATCGTCCCCATTCAACAACTCGTCCATAATCTTGAAAGCGCACTGATAATCGTTCTTCTTGACACACTCCGCCGCAGCCGCCTCATCTTCATCGAACTTCTCCTTCGCATTGATATCGATCAATCCCAGCTGATACAAGTAGTCTCCGTAGTCGAGTTGATTCAGCGGATCGCTGTACCCATTACCGATGGCCATTCCCTGCAGGTTTATCTTGATCTTCGCACTGGGATTCTTCTTGTGAATGGTGTGACCAATGGCCGGAACATACTTCCCTGCGTACGATTCGCCACTCGCGTAGAATGGATTCTTCTGCAGCTCCGGAAACAGCTGGAAGAACTGGATCAACGCCTCGTACAAATTCTCGCCCACTTGAGTTTGGTTGCGCGCATACCCATCGTCGCTATCTGTGAAACTGAACCCTGTCCCGACGGGGTTATCAATGTAGATCAAATTGTGATTGACGTGCCAGGAGTACTGTCGTGGAACGGCTTTCAGATTCTTTGATATGAAGAAGGGACCATTCTCCTCGAACAGACCGAACAAAGACGATGCCCCAGGTCCTCCTTGCAGCCAGAGAAGCACGGGTGCGTTGGCTGAGTTGTTCTTCGCTGGGAAATACCAGAAGAACAGGTTGGAATTGTATCGTTTATCGACGGTGAAGAATCCTGTGTAGCTTTCGAAACCTACGATTCGGCTGTGGTTAACTCGAGCTGCCGTTTGGGCTTCCTTGATCTTCCCAGCTTCCAGATAAGGCGTGATCAACAAAGGATCGCCATTATTTCCTTTGAAGCGCGGTTCAGCTGAGTACATTCCACGTTTCATGAATTGCTCATAGGGATTGATGAACGAGGCACTGCCGACTGCTATCAAGGCGAAGGTCATTAGTAGTGCATAGCATCCTTTCGATTTGAATTTTTCCATTATGTGGCTTTCTTTTGTGCCACTCACAATCACATCAACACAAGAATGGACTATAAATCCTATTACAGACGAAGAAAGTGCTCGGTAAAGTAAAAGAGAACTGTTTCGGCTGACGATCAGAAAAGAACTGAGCATTGACGCTCTGGAATGGACAATCATGTGATGTGTCTACAGTGCAGTCCGCGCTCTCACAATTGATACTTTTGCCTTTTGAATACGCCGATAGCGATAACAGTTTGTTTATAAATAAGCTAACTGGTTTATATTGCATAGCATTAAACAAGAAAGGCATCCTACATAATACAGATTGGTCGGTGGAGTTCATTCTATCCTGTTGGGGAATTATTTCCAAATGAATAATATGATTTTCAGCATAAAATAGAATTAATACTTGTAATCTATAATCTTTTTTTTTTCAAATTTACCTACAGATTTATAGTTATCTTTGAACAGGCTGGACTACCTGAAAAATCAGGGAATCTCAGGGAATTCAATTTTTGACCACCTGGGAACTCAGGGAATTTTTATTAAATTCAATCCTATTCATAAGGGGCTGTTCATTAACTACGTATACAGTTTTTTTTTCGGATTCTTGACCCCCATCCCCCTGCGTAGACAATTTTCCTAACTAAAATAATAATTTTGCATGTACCGTGAATAATTGCCAATCCCCCCCTAAACTGTCTACGTAGTTTATGGACAGCCCCTAACTGCATTATAAAATATAATGACCACACCAATGACACCAATCATGTAGGAAAGTGAAATAATGATTTCAGGCTCAGACAATTGAAATCCAGAGAAAAGTTCTTTGGACTAGATTTTTTTTTTCATGTATCCAGGACATGAACCATTGTTGGGCCTCTCTTAGCTCAATCGGTAAAGGCTAAGTTACAAAGTAAGACCATCTTGGACGTGGCTGGGTTTGATTCCCGGTCCGGTCTAGGTATTTTTCGGGTTGAAAAATTTCTCGACTTTCCTGGGTATCAAGGCGTAAAATAAAGTTAATAAATTTGACTAAAAGTGGATGTTGTACGATTTAGGTCAATTTTGAAGTGTCCATTGTGTTCGATTTAAAGAAGTAAGCAGTTTTGATAAGCTTTCCAATAAACATAAAATCTCAAAAATGTTTTTTTTTGTTATTGAAGGTTTTAGGGTCTGTTCATAAACTACGTAGACAATTTTTTTTTTGGATTCTTGACCCCCCCTCCCCCTGCGTAGACAATTGTCCATACAAAAAATTTAAAATTTGTATGGTCCGTAGATAATCATCACCCCCTCCTAAACTGTCTACGTAGTTTATGAACAGCCCCTTATCTGTATTTTTTTAAATTTTTTGACGAAAATTTGTATTTTTTTATTTCTGAAAATGCACTCTAGTTTCCTACACCTTTGTCTCAGACGTGGTGACGAATAGATTAGCCGTTTTCGTGCTATGATTTAAAAAAAAGCGAACACGCCATTTAGCAAAATTAGGCGTGAACACACGCAGGAAAATGGATTTTTGTTTCAGGGCCTAATGTATTTATTTAACCGTTAGGGAGAGGAGGGGCATAGTGAGCATCCCACAGTTTGGCTCTGGATCTCCAGTTGCATGAAACAAATCAACTGGTAGTAGGTTCAATATCATTATGATATTGATCCTACCGCCAAACAATTTGTTCCAAAATACCGGAAGTTCTAGCTGGTGCACGGGATGCTCACTATGCCCCTCTTACCCCTATGTGATCGACAAAAAAACACCTTTAGGAGCTCGACAAGGGTATCCGGGTACACGCAGAGAAATGATTTTTAAATTTAAATGCATATATTTTTGGCTCAGGGCCTAATATATTTTTAGTATTGATTTAAATATATTATTCGGTTAATTCAAAGAAAAATATTTTTGAATCAACAAACTGGTTGTAGAGCCAATAATCTGTTTGTTGATTATAAAAACCATTTTGTTGATTCAAAAATATGTTTTGTTGAAATAGTGATTCAATATGTTTGAATCAATAACAAAATACATTAGGCCCTGAAACAAAAATCCATTTTTCTGCGTGCACAAATTGAAATACTTGCTACTGCGGCCAATTCTGATCGATTTTCAATCTTTTGGCACCATAGGGTTCAGAAACTATTCCTCTTTCTCGACATTGCCAGCAATGTCCATCCGGACTAGTCTGTTTCCCGGAAATCCGGATTTCCTTTATAATGTTCCAGATCTAAGCATTTTCTTGCCACTTTCGCTAGAATTTCGAAGGAATCTATATCAAAGTATCAGAATCTCCTTCAAGAAACAATTTTAACTTACTTGAGGACCAGTTTAAGGTTTCTCCCCGGAACGGCCATTCCTCTTGTGCCCATAGAAGTTATTGGGAAGAATTCCCTACAATACGGGTATCAAAATTCATGAATTTGCAGCAGAATACCGTTTATCATAATTTTGTGGCCATTTGATGGATTGTCCTCGGAACGGCCATTCCGAAGCAGCAGGGTGGCAAGTGAACTAGGAAAACCGGGAAAAAGTCGGGAATTTATTTTCACCAGGAAAAACCGGGAAAAACCAGGAATTTCATAAGTTCACCAAGAAAATTATCTTGTTTGTATGATATAAAAAGGTTTTACATTTTATGTGTGTCAAAGTTTCTTTTTATAATCAGGTCAAAACAGACCATTTTGTTCAAGCTAAATCTTTCACACAATTAAACATTGATGAACAAAATTTACCCTGAGAATTTAGTAAATATATTTTGTATTTGTTTTTAATTTAATTTTTGTCTCGCATCAATTGCATGTATGATTTGTGCTTAATTGAAGCAGACTTAAGCTGGCCGACGCGTAACTACTTTGAAGTTCCTGTTCAACATGTTCAATAAAAAGTTCTATTTTCAAAAACTTCAGATAAGGCCTTCGAACTTCATGCAAGTTCTACAAAATTCGGGAAAGTCTTGCAAGTTTCAGGAAAATCCTGTGAACTACTGTGATGACCTACGACGGCCAGGAAATCTCTCCGAACCTTCAGAGAAGTTCTACAAATTTTAGAGAAGATTTACAAACTTCAGGGAAGTCCTTTAATCTTAGGGGAATAACTACGAATTTTACAGAATTTTCTACAGATTTAATGTAACTTCTACGACATTTAGGCATTGCTTAAAACTTAAGGATAATCCTATGACACTTATGGATTTTTTCCGAGCTTCAGTACTCTTGGGAAGTCCTCTGAACTTAACATAGTTCTCCAAGCTCAAAAAAGTTCCTAGAACTTCCGAGAAGTCGATTGAACTACAGGTAGTCCTACGAAATTCATGGGAGCTATCCAAACTTCAGGGAATTTCCAAGAAATTAAGGAAAGACCCACTAAATTTTGGAAAACCCTTCGATATATTAAAGCCTAATGAACTTAAGCGAAGCTTTTCTAAATTAAGGGTCCTCATATATTCAGTTAAGTCCTTCAAACTTCAGGGAAGTGCTCAGATCTTCGAGAAAATTCTTCGAACTTTCTGGAAGTCTTACGAACTTCTGAGAATTTCTACGAACTTCGTGGTACTTCTACGATATTTAAGAAATTCCTATGAATTTCAAAAAACTCTGAACTTCAGGGAAATCCTAAGATTTAAAAAAAAGTCCTTCGAACTTCGGGGAAGTCCCATGAAATTCAGGCAATACAAATTTCAATGAACCCTTCAGGAAAGACCTTAACGCTTCAGGGAAGTTCTACGAACTTTAGGGAGTTTCTATGAACTTCAGCAGTCAGTCTTTTTAATAATAAGAGTTATTAAACCAGCGTTGTTTATCAGTGTCAATCGTAATTAATCTTGTAAGCAAAGATGTTTTTGCAAAAACATGAGTGAAAACGCTTTGCTATTATAGTTTTAGCACATAGAACGGAAATAGGCGCCATGATACGACGAAGTAGCGCGGCTCCCTACTAGCTTCTTTACAGCAAACAATCAGATAAAGATTTCACGGGCATTCACAAGAACCTTAATACCTATTTTCAGGGTGTCGACTACCTGGAAAAACCTGGAAAGTCAGGGAATGTCAGGGAATTCTATTTATGATCTGGAAAGTCAGGGAATGTCAGGGAATTTTAATGTAGATCAGGGAAAAAAATAATGTTGATCACATTGCAAAAAATCATGTGTGGGACACATATAAACAATCTTTGAAATTTTATCAGTGCATGACGTCAAAGTTTTTGGGAAGATCCCGGGCATCAGATCTACTCGCTGCGTTTATGGACGCCCTTGCCGGTATTTCTTCGAACAAGTTGCTGCAAGTGTCCATGGATGGGCCCAATGTGAATTGAAGCTAGAGGTACAAAAAGGTGGCGAGAAGCTGATAGATCTGGGAAGCTGTGGGCTGTATATTTTTTTTTGTATATGTGTTCGCAGGATTAGTTGGGATGTTGTCAAATATTTGCGTGGTATCTACAATATCTTCAAAGATGTACCAGCAAGATCTACCATATTCCCGCTAAAGTTTTGCGGTCACCGATGGTTGGAAAATAGTGCTGCTGTTCAGAGGGCAATCAAAATTACTCCGCAAATACGAAAATTTATTCAAGGCGTCCAGAAAGACAAAATTGAACCAACGTCAGCTTCCTACCAAGATGTTAAAAACTGTTTGAATGTCTCGCTGCTGATGGCTAATAGTACGTTCAGACTACAGATTTATAACATTTTATAGCACTATCTTGATGGTGGTTTCTGTGTTGCTATATTTGACAAACGTTATAACATGTTATAACTCTGTAGTCTGAACGTGGTATTAAGCTAGCTTTCTTTAAATCAGTTGCTGTCGAAGTTGAGCCATTTCAATGCGAATTTCAGATGGACCTTTTATGGTGCCTTTTTTGTGCAACGCAATGTCTCAAATGGTTAGAGGCCAGCGAATCCAAACACATAAAGCAACCAACGATACAGACAAAACGGTTGCTACGACTACCATGACAAACTCGCTCTGTAACATAGCTCGATCCGAGTGGTAGAAGGATAATGATATATTGCTTGCCTGCTTTGTTTCAATGTACATTGTACACGGATGAGGACATAGCTTGATATGAATCGAGAAAAGGCATAACAAAAAAATTCCCATTAACACACGTGTATCATGTTCGGCTTTACTTCGTGAAGCAGCTTTCCAACAATTTGCTCGTTTCCTTCTACCGCCCCGAGTGAGTTGTGTCGCACGGGCTGCTTGTCATGAAAAAGAAGGAAGAAGATTATATCATTATTGCTTTCCACTTCTGACATAGCGTTATTATTCGGTTCGTTGATCGCTTGTCATTTTGTCATTTGGAGATATTTTTGATTCCTTGTTAGAGGCGTTATGGAAAGGTTCATTAATATTAACCATCTGAACGGTGTACATTCTGAACGACGTCTCGACTGTAGCATAATGCAACTTCATATGGATGTTGTAGAATTTGCTTCTTCTAGGGCTAATTATTCGGACATGATTCTTATGCTCGGTGATTTCAATCAACCTGGGCTTATCTGGTCGCACTCAGGTCAGGGATTTGCATATCCAGATCCAAAAGCATCTGTTACTACTCCGGCCAGCCGCTTGCTTGTGGACGGTACTGGTTTTCATGGATTGAGGCAGATAAATCTAGTTCCCAACTTTCAGTCTCATTTCCTAGACTTGGTGTTCGTTAGTGAAAATTCACTTCTTGACTGTACCGTTACTGAGGCGCCTGATGTCATCGTTTTGACAACTTCCATCCTGCTTTGGATATTTCTATCGCAAATAGATCTCAACTTCACTTTGATGAAACTTCGATTGTCTATCGTCTCAACTTCCAGAAGACTGATTTACGTTTGCTGCGACGTTCCTTGTCCGAGATAGACTGGAACGAATTGAACGAATTCAACGTGGTATCCGACCAATTCAATTTTGGCATCACTTCATCCAGATTTCGTAATCGCTTAATGTCGGGCAATTTTAATGTATGACTACTTTTAGCTTTAAGTGTGTTATTAAGACTTTAAAGTCAGATGGACTAATAATAAATAATAATAACAATATTGCACAGGTAAATGCACATTTGATCAATATGATCGCAAAAACGGAACGACTGGACGTTTTTTGGCACAGGTTATTGGTCGGCGTATTCAGAACTATTGTTGGTTGTGAAAATGATTTGCTGCTTCGCATGGCAACGCCAATGCAGAGAGAGGTTTTTCGGTAAATGCAGAATATCTTTGAAAACATGAGGGAAGAGTCAAGGCCCAAGCGCAATGACAGCGGAACGGCAGTGGAAGCGGAAAAACCCGATCTGAGTAAGCCTATTAGTCGGATTGAAAACTAGTTAAGGCCGGCGCACAATAGATACGTTTTCGGGTTTTTTGACAGATAATGCATGGGCTAACTGTCAAAAAACCTGAAAACGTATCTATTGTGCGCCGGCATTTAGAATCAAATCGAGTGCGGTTAGGCATCTTGATGTCATTTGTGACACCGTTTCCGTTCCGCTTCCGCCCACATTGCGTTTGGGCCTTCAGTTGTAGTGCGACGTCAGATCTATGATGGTGTTACTCATGCAAGCGGGTTCGAAAACTTACAAATTTTGAATGAAATTATTCAGCGAGTTCGAAAAATCGCATTCGCTTTCCATGTAGACAAGGATCGTCGTTTGCAGGAGAAAAGTGTTCATGATAAACATTTTTAAAAGTAATCCGAAAATTAACACATATTCAACTTGCAATTTCTTGTTGTAATGTGAACTCACTGAGAGAATAAAATGTTAATGATAAATAAACTTAAATTATTTTACCATGTCTGCGGTTGTCATATGGAGTTCTAGAGAGTACAAAACTGACTAATGCCTTTTATTTTTTTTTTGTATTTATTTTACAATAATTTATATGTAAAGAGAAAGGATCGTCTACGGGTTGATTTTTATTTGGCTGTGAAATTATGAACACAAATTGAGAGCTGCGTCCATTATTTGATCTTTTGTGGTACCCCTTACTTAGTAATGAATAGGGAGCCTAGTTGTGAGCAGTAGTTATTCATTATTATATTATAATATGTATTTAAAGCCCTAGGTCTATTCACATCCTTCGTAGGTAGTCGGTCATATGGTCTGTAAAAATTGTATTAGTATCAAGTTCTGTTGTAAGTGCCATGAGTATGCTATTCTTGATATTTTCGAAAGCTTACCCTGCTGCTCATTTTAAACTAACCTTAATTTACGCTACGGTATAATAAAGCACATCACGTTGTAGCTTCTTAGGTTAAAATAACGAAGTTTTGTGGACTGGAATTTTTCTGAAAACCGACTGGAAAGTCAGGGAATTTTATTTTCGACTTTGAGTCGACACCCTGATTTTGGTTTGTGAAATTCCGTATTGATTCACTTTATCTTTTTTATTAAAAATTGTTTTTTAAATACAAGGTTTTTAAAACAAGAAAATTTTCAAATCATTGACCAGGAAAGCCAGAAAAAACCAGGAATTTCAAAATGGAAATTCACTTCCCACCCTGCGAAGCAGGCCCCCGGAGAGCCTCTAGTGGCCATAGAAGTGTTTGGGAAGAAACCCCTGCAATATGGGTATCAAAATTCATGAATTTACAGCAGGAGACTTTTTATCATACTTTTGTGATCATCCGATGGATTGTCCTCGAGACGGCCATTCCGGAGTAGGTTCTCGTAGGGCCTCTAGTGGTCATAGAAGTATTTGGGAAGGAACCCCTGCACTTGTTGTCTTTCACTTCAAACTTTCATAGCGAATCAAAACAAACATTGCGTAGTACTAGAATTTCGACTAGAATGGGATACGTTAATCGTTTGCTTGGGACCAATAGGCTAGTCAAGTAGTGAGCCAATTTAAAATCGTTAGTTTCGTATTGATTGTTGGTAGAACTACCTGCACGCTGCAAAAAAAATTTAAGTGCTCTGAAACTGACATATACGAGCGTCAATTTTGACAGGGAATTCAGTCATAACAGACGCGAAATTCAACTCAATCAAACGTACTTTTCGTCGAGTAACGAACTTTTCAGTCTGCCCAAGTAGCACACATCTGTCACGCAAAGTTGCAGCAACTTGATTGTGACTAAAATGAGCTCTATTGCAGTTACCTCAACCGGTTGTGACAAGGGTGCTACTAGAGTGGGAACACTCAATTTTACATGAAATATTTGTTTACGTCTTAAAGGATTATGCCAAAGATGGATTCCGTTGCGCGGGCTAAAGGTGAAAAATAAAACACATTTGAAGAGTAACACGAGAAAAGGGTCTACAAGCTTTTCGCAAACAAACCTTATCATGCCATTGAGATAGCTGACGCTTATTGCACTAGTGTGCGTACACGTATACGTATACACCAATGTTAGTGCGCTTTGTGAGAAAGTATTAGTGAAAATCCGTGGAAAATATTAGCAAACCGCTGTCAGACGTCGTTTACAAATCATATATTTAAGCTTCATATGATTCTGTACTGCTCATAGACTCCAAGTGTGTCACAATTTGAACCAATAGTGTTTAGGCATGGTTCACAGCATAAGATTCACTCATGAAATGGATGTGTTTCACAATAAGTGCACAATTAAGTGTGAGACACATGATGATGACGTGTGGATTTTTTTGAGTGTAACGTCGCGTGTGTGGTTTAGTGAGCGCGCAACAATAAAATGAATTTTAAACTTTAGTTTTGTTTACTGTACATCATTTCCGCATTCGCTCTTTTCAGATAACACTTCTAAAATTTGTGAGTTTGACAGAACCACCAGCACCAAATTGCTGGGGTACACTGGCAATATACTGGAGCTGTCAAGTTGCCCCCGAGTTGGTTAGTGTGCGTGCTTTATAGGAAGCTTCCCATGATATTCAGATGACGAAAGAATGGCATGGGACATAGTCTCCTGCTGTAAATTCATGAATTTTGATACCCATATTGCAGGGGTTTCTTCCCAAACACTTCTATGGCCACTAGAGGCCAGACGGAAACCTCCTCCGGAATGACCTTTCCGAGGACAATCCATCGGATGATCACAAAATTATGGTTAACAGCAGGGCTGGTAGCGAGTCACTTTTTAGTGACTTGGTCACTTTTTTCAAGTCAGTCACTAAAAAGTCTCTTTTTTCAAGACCAAGTCACTAAAGTCACTTTTTCTTGTAATAAGTCACTATTTTCAACTTTTTTAGCGTGAATTTATTTCAAGATTGATTGTTCTTTGGGTTGTGACGTTTAATCGTCTTTCTCTATATACAGGATGTCTACTAATTTTTCTGGATAAAATTACCTGAGTTTTCCAAGTAAGTAAATCCAAGATCTAAAAATATTCAATGTCTTGAAGTTTCGTATTCCATGTACAAGTTCAAGATATTGAAAATATTCAAAATGCCAGAATTAAGTAAACAAATAAATGATTTATTTCAAGTTCGTAATTAACTTTATGGAAGATTAGAGATCTTCAATGCAGTCCCATCAACTTTACAACAATTGTAGGAACTTTGGAGAATTTCTGAGGAATGAAAGGAAATGCTGAGAATTTCAGTGAAGCTCTATAAACAAACTGCAGGAACATAAGGGAAGTTAACACACTGCAAATATGGGAAACTTACTGGAAGCTGTAAGAACCTCAAAGCGGTTCTTTTAGCATTCGAGACTTTTCAGGAACTTTTATGATGTTCTTAGAATTTCAGAGAACTTCAAGCGAACTTAAGAAGTTCTAAGCACCTCCGAAAAGTTAGATAGATTGAACATGTATAATCGTAAATTTAGATAAATTTAAGATAGTCCCATGATGTGTTGAAAAACAAATCGAGAATCCTTAAGATGTTCCGCGAATTTCAGGGAAATACAGAGACTTTCAGAGAATTTATGAAACTTCAGAAATATTTCAGAAACTTCACAGAAGTCCAATGAATTTCAGGGAAATTTAAAGGTGTTTACGGGAATTCTATTTATTTCCGAGCAGAATCGAGACCTTCAATAGAACTAAAAGCTTAATGGAAGCTTCGAGAACATCAAGACAGATCAGAGAATCAAAGGGCAGTTCAAATAATTTCAAGAAATATTAGAAACCTTGAAGAAGTTACGAGAAACTCAGTGAATTTCCGAAAACTTCAGCAAAGCTCCGAGAGAATTCCTGGAAATTTTATGAACAGCCGGAAAACGTGAGAGTATTTTAAGGGTGTTATATCATGGAGATTTCTAGAACTTAAAAAATGGGAAAATTTAGCTAAGTTGATTAGAGAACATCAACGAAGAACTTTTAGCAAGTAGCGGTATCTTTAAGAAATTCCAGAGAACTAAATATCGATGTTTTTAGTTAGTTTAAAGATATTCAGCGAAGTTTCGAGTACATCGAGGACGATCAGATAGCTTCAGAATAATCCCATTAACTTAAGCAAATTTGCAGCGACTTACAAAGGTGTTCCGTGGAATTATAGGGTATTCCAAGAATTCTATGATTGATCCTAAAATGTCCGAAGCGTCAGGGAATTATGAAAATATTTCATAAAATACATGAATAGAAAATTTGCTGGATTATTAAACAAATTAAGAAAACCTCAGGAAAGCATAGTACCACAGAACAGAAGGGGAAGTGCAAACAAATCGGTGAATCAAAAATGGTTCGTTTTTCTGCTCAACAAGCTATGTGTTGTGGTAGCGTTCCACACGGGCTTTCTATGTGCACTCACACTATCATAGGATGCTGTCTATCTTAACTGCAGGCAGAAGATGCCTTCTACCGCTAGGTTCGCTAGTGTTCGCAAATGCCAAGTGGAGCCACTTTCTGATCCGAAGTTCCACTCCTGTGATAGTACCCTTGTCGAGCTCCTAAAGGGTAAAAAATTTCACGAAACCCCCCCTCCCCCCCTTTCGAAGCCCCTTGCTGCAATTTGAAATCTTTCTTAATGAAAACTTGTCTCTCCATGAGTTCTAAGATGTCACTTAATTCTGGTTTCCTGTCGTGAAAATAACTTTATAATTTATTAACTTGAAATCTGAAAAAGTTACCCGGGTACCCTGTCGATCACATAACGCTTATTGTATCACTATTCCAACAAAACATAATTTTGAATCAACAAAATGGTTCTTAGAATCAACAAACGGATTATCGACTCTACAACCGGTTTGTTGATTCAAAAATATTTTTTGTTGAATTAATCGAATAATGTATTTGAATCAATACCAAAAACATATTAAGTCCTGAGTCAAAAGTACATTGAATTAAAAAATTATTTCTCTGCGTGCAGAAATGGCCGAATTTCGACTCAAAATTGGATCGTTGCTCCTCATGAACAATTGTACAAAGTTTCATGAAATTCGGAGAGGAAAAAATTGGCGTGTTGGTGTCTTATTTGGTAGCTTACCTGAAGGTTGAAACCGGCCGACGTCTCCACACCGTTCCCGGTAGCTAATCTTCTGGCACTTTTGCCATGGTCCGAAATACCCTCTGTCGTCTAAAAAATTACCAAAAATAAAATCAATGTTAGATTCAGCAACACAAATTGATTTAATTTCCAAAAACTTACCTCCCCCTCGATTCTCGTAGTACGCCCATATCGGCACCCCGACGGCGGTGGCACTGAACACCAGACAGAAGAATCCCAAGCAGGTCACCAGTATCGCGTAGATGTTCGAACTTAAGGCCATCGTTGGTGCATCGCTTTAGCAGGTGTTGTACTTCCGTTGTTGGTCCGTCCGAATCAATCTAACTATTCTCAACGGAACGTGGAATGCGTGCGCCGCCTCGTGCACAGGTGGTCAATCAAATTGGACGTGGTGCCGTACCGGACTGCGACGACACGCCGTTTTAGATTGTTTGTTACGTTGATTGGAGCGGGCGGTCGATGACTGAAATGGTGTACAATTGAGTTTGATTAGATTATATGGCTACGGGCGGATGTGCTGTGAATACGAAATGAACAACGCTGACTATAATTCGAAGTTGGTAACTTTGGTGGTTTTTGAAAAAATGCAGCAGGTGTGCATAGGCGATGCTTGTTTTTTTTGTATGAACCTAGTGATGATCAAATTGACTGCGTGCCCGATGACAGTAAATTATCGCACTAAGCATAACCACTTGGGAATCCCAGCTACGCTGTTACCGTTCCCCATGTCTAGAATACTTTATTTTTACCGCAACTCAGCTCCGTGGGGTTTTCCACCAAGACGAAGTACCCACTAATGGTGACAATTTGATGAATAACTAATGACCGGGTGAGTAAATATAAGTCGAGACTATTCCAATACCTGTGATGGGACTGTGTCTAACAGGTGTGTCTCTGACTATGCTGGAGTGCCAGCCCTTGTTTTCGATTGTTGCTCCAAATGCAACTGGTTGAGCAAGATATTTAAAGCCAAGCTTAATCTATCGACCAGGGATACCGGTTTGTCGAAATTACCTACTGGATGCTAGGCACATTTAAAGGGTCTTCATTTGTTTTCTCATTTCCAAATGTGTGCTTTGGGCAAAGTTTGTCCCTTGAGAAATATTCACCCTCATTGTTGTTTACGGCTGTTTCGGATAGCTGATTAAAAAAAACAGTCATACATTTGTTCGCAATAAAAGGTATTGAACTATTTCTTCCTCATGCCCCAAATCCACTTTTGTTACGATATAGGGTAAATGACACCTTCGGCAATACCTCATTATATTATCGTCAAGGGGTAAACAA
Organism: Ochlerotatus camptorhynchus; assembly: GCF_037179485.1. Lineage (NCBI taxonomy): Eukaryota > Metazoa > Arthropoda > Insecta > Diptera > Culicidae > Ochlerotatus > Ochlerotatus camptorhynchus. The sequence continues at coordinate 14,230,377 of NW_027040818.1, read as the reverse complement.
CGTCCTCGAGGCCTCAATATTGGCATGCAGATACATTGTGTGTCAGAGCACCTATTGGCCAAATTTGAGTGCTTATTTTACCCCCTGACGATAATAGATTAAGGTATTGCCGAAGCCGACATTTCCCCTATTTGAAAATATCAGGATAAAAATGTTAACTGATTCTGTGATACCTGTCAACAGCTCTTATCTGCGATTTTTGCTAAATTTAGTTAAATGAAGATTGCATGTCAATAAAAGGTTAATGTCACCCAAAACCGCACATAAATTCTATTACTACAAAACAGGTTTGTTGGTAATTGTGATTGCATGATAGAAATTGATATTGTCCCTATTATTTTGATTCCAACCATTGCAATTCTATTTACATACAAGGTTTCTTATCAGGTTCTAGGAACTTCACTCAAATATGACCCATGCGTCATTTTTGCGTGTTGCGTGCACCGCCCATCGTCGCCACATGCATGGGATTCGGTGATTCACGTTTCCATTTATTTCTATCGCCTATTGTTTGGCCGGAAAGAATGGTGCATTTTTCCAACTCTGATGTAACGCGATGCTCACCGGTTGAAAAGCGCATTCGGTGGTTGCCCAAAGGTGTGTTATGTACCGACCCCCGTAAGGCAGATATCGAATCGAATGAAGCACATTTTAAGTTTAAAAAATGTACCTAGCTGTATAGGAACGATGATAGCCATTCGGCTCTTAACTAGATCAAGTGATAAACCTTGACCCGTGGGCAAACTGCGATGATGTTGATGATGATGATGATGATGCGGTGTGCCAGTTTCGGCTGAACGAGGAAATCAAACACCACCCAGCACCGTTTGCGTTCGGTCGGCTGCATTGATGAAGGGCGATCTAGCAGTAGGTATCTAGTGATGACGGAAGTACACCAACCAATGATGGGGACGATGAACGTATAGCGACGTGACCTTTTGGTGCATCAGACCTCGAAATCTGCATTCAAAACCACACACAATATCAGCGTTCAAGAAAATGAGAAGGGGGATACAAGATAACCGCATCGCCTGCATAGAGAATCTGTTGTTGTTAAAAAGGGGGATTGTTTGCAAACGTAGATTTGTACCTACGTCCAAAAAGCTAGATGCACTAACTGGTACTGACATTGAAGCACATTGTTGTTGTTGTTGTTGTGTGGTTTAATTGCAATTTCATTGAGGGACTGAGGTAAACCGGGGTAAGACTTGGAAGACGGTGTAATTTACGTGGTGGTTGGTTGGTGATGATGAGTAAGTGGTCAATCCGGCTATATCGGGTTGTGAATGTGTTTGTTCAGCACTGCGGCTACACCAAGTGTGGGGTAGGTTGGGCGTTTTGAGCTCGTCTCGAGTACACCTCTCTTTCTGGGACGGAGCCGGCGTTGTTGAAAGTTATAGTAAGTACTCACGTTGACCGGATTACGGTAAAATTAACTTGCCGTAGGAATTTAAAAAACAAAGTGTTGCGGTGAGCTCTAGATGAACATTTCAAAAGGTCCTATCTGCATGCAATGATCGGTTCTCTTAATCGAGTTTCTCTTTCGTTAATCGTACAGGTTGAGACTAGATTTTTTTTTTTTTTTTTTTTATTCCTTTATTTAACGTCGGTCTCTGTTCCGCAATCTAGTGCCAATCACCGACGGACATCGATTGCCATCCATTGACGGCAATCGAATGTGCAGGAAGGCAGCTCCACACCTGCGTAGGATATCGCACCCATTCAACACACATGAGCCGGGACCAACGGCTTTACTTCCCTTCCGAAGGAAGACGTGACCAGAGATTTTTATGCCTCAGAAAAATCCCACCGACCTCGACTGGGATTGAACCCAGACCCATTGGGGTGTGAGAAAGCAGTCACGTTTACCACTACACCACCGGCGCCGGCAGGTTGAGACTAGATGATAACTTCATTTTGTAACATGCTAACATGACATAGGGGAGTGTCGCGCCAGTAAGGAAATTATGGGCCCTTTTATGTAAGTCGAGTCGATCACTGGTCTAATTTGGTATTACTTCTGTAATACCTGTTTTTTATCAGTTTTTTTTTCAAAGTTTAAGACACCGTTCTACCTCAATGTTACACATTTCATAAATTTCTAGCGCCATAATCCTGAACAGGTTTTTTAGACCAGGATCATGAAATTTCTTATCTCTCAAGCGAATTCCACGACGTATAAAGGGTGTCCACGATGAAATTGCCACACTATGAAATTGCTCTAACTTCTTAACAATTGGGTAGAATTTAATGAAAATTTGGGTGGATTTAGTTCATAGTGCATTATTTACATCCTGCAAGTTTTAAAGTCCTGTGATCAAAACTCGCGGAAATGGAGTCGAAAGAACAGCTCGTGCGTGATAAAATCTTGCGCATTCATCACGAGAACAAGGATCTCTCGCATCGTTCCATCGCTAAAACGTTGGGAATCGCGAATTCCACGGTGTCGCGAGTGATTAAGCGGTTCGAGGAACGGTTGACCACCGATCGGAAGCCCAGAAGTGAAGGAAAAAGTATTCCGTACAACACCAAAAATCACAACCGCGTAGTTGGGGCCTTCAACCGAAATCTGAACGCCTCCGTTAGGGATGTGGCTAAGAAGCTGCACCTAAGCCGAAGTTTTGTCTAGAAAGCCAAAACTAAGGCTGGGCTTCGAACGTTCAAGGTACAAAAGGCCCCTAATCGCGACGAGAAGCAGAACAAGTCCGCCAAAACCCGTGCCAGGAAGTTGTACCTCAACATGCTGACGAAAGTTGAATGCTGCATCATGGACGACGAAACATATGTGAAGGCCGACTTCAAACAGATCCCCGGCAACCTGTTTTTCACGGCCAAGGATAAGTTCAGCGTTCCGGAGCATGTCCGCACTCAGAAGATGTCCAAATTTGCGAAGAAATTCCTGGTTTGGCAAGCCATCTGCACGTGCGGGAAGCGGAGTGCACCTTTCGTGACCCAGGACAGGATGAACGGACAGGTGTACATAAAAGAGTGCCTCCAGAAGCGGCTGCTTCCTCTCCTGAAGGCCCACAACGTCCCAACAATCTTCTGGCCGGATTTGGCCTCATGCCACTACTCCAAGAACGTGCTGAAGTGGTATGCGGACAATAAGGTAAATTTCGTGACGAAAAAGTTCAACCCTCCCAACACTCCGGAGCTCCGCCCCATCGAGAAGTACTGGGAGATTATGAAGCAGCACCTTCTTAAACGACCTAAGGTAGTGAAGACAGTCGAGGAACTGAAGAAAGTATGGGTTTACATGCAAAAAACGGTTGATTCACAGGTTGTGCAGAATCTTATGGCCGGGGTTAAGGCCAAGGTGCGGGCATTTGCGTATGGACTGTAAATAAAATACGAGTAAAATGGTAAAATGAAGTTTAATAGTTATTTCTCAATCCCTGAAAATTTGATGGCAATCGGATGAAAACTCGAATTTTGCGAATCAATTTTGTGTGTGGCAATTTCATCGTGGACACCCTTTAATTGGCTAAATCCGATATCAGAAACAATGATTCTTCATTCACTGGGTTTTATTACCTTTGTCTATTTGACCAGCAACAATTTCAATTCCAGTTCCAATTATGTTAGGTATTATTGAGGTCATTACCATTTGTTAGAAAGCCTCTGCTCCATAACGTGGGTAGATCATCTTTTCGTGGTACGTTACGGGATGTAAGATCTACCACCGATTCCTAATCTTGACTACTTCAAAGGGGAACATATTTTCCAGTAATCAAAGGAACACATCTTAGTCCTTGTTACTTTTTGTACCTTGTTGATAGTGATAAGACTCGGCTTTGTCCACTGAGGATGATCTTGAAACAAGGAAAAAATGAATTAGTTAGTCTTCATCTATGTGATTCCTAATCTTCTATTCGTTGTTCGCTAGTTTGAAGTGGTTAAGACTAGGGTTCTGATGCATGGTCATTATCGGTGTCATTGTTTAATTTTTTGCTAAGGATTCCAATTTTGACTGACAAAGGGGTGCGCCTTTGGATACCAATGTAATCGATCTTTTCTTTACCGATTTCTTTAGAACTGCGTACTGGGTCAAGAAATGCTACAGGAAAATAATTTCTTTAGCATTCCGTGTCCTATCCCGTAGCACGTAAAAACGTCATTACTTTTCAGCTGCGTACCAGGCTTAACGCCGAAATCATGGATTTATTTGATGTTTTCTGCTTGATAGTCCCAAAGTGGGCGCTTAGTAGTTCCAAGTGTTCATTACATACCAAGTGAAAAGTTAATCATATTTTGTTGTGGTTTTGAGATGCTCGATAACGGAGGGATCAGTTTTGCTTAATAAGCAGAATATCATGGGTTTAATCCCAAGCTATCCCACAACAGAATAAACTACCATCGTTGGGTTCCGAGAGCATCAAGCGTAGTTAATATCCAAAAGTTGAATAGTTTAAACTATGAATTTCGGAAAGGGTGTATGTGTGATCCAGTTTAAGACGTCGCTTCATTTGAATAACTTTTTTTGAGTCGGTCTTAGATTGTGGTAATCCCTCTCCATGGACATGGAGGTTGACGGTACTGAAGCAAAGAATTATGTTTAATAGAGTGGGTCATCGTTTTATGGAAAAACGCAAACTTTACCTCACCAATCGAGACAAACCTTTTTTAGTTCCATTTGGAGTCCCAAACAACTGTGCAAAATTTGGGGACGGTTGGTTGTAACTCGGCTTTCCGCATTGCGTTTGAAATTTGTATGGAAATTAGTATGGAAAAACCAACTTTCTTGAATTTTTATCCCTAGAGACCACAATTTTGCATGAACTATGCAACTAAGTATGTACACATATATTCCAGGAAGTGCCTAACAACTGCGCCAAAGAAAGTACGGTGCTAGAATAAATCTAAAAAAAGTTATAACTATTCAAATATGTATGGTTTGAATTAAACACCAAAAATCCCTTTTTCTGACAACACTGCCGGTGTATCAATGGGAGTCAGATTTCAAACTGAAAAAAATTCCGGAATTTCTTATCTTATCGATTTGGTATGTTCAGATGAATTATTCTAAAACAATTGGGTTCTTTAATTTTGAAAAATATATCGTTTTTAATATAACATCTGAAAGAGCTTCGTTTTCTGAGCAGAGCGATATTTTTTTCGAACCCACACACTTTCATCTCGATTTTGAAATCAAGATTTAAAGCAAAATAATAACTTCACTGTTTGACACTAAACTGGCACACTGACACCTCGCTCCCATAGAAAGTGACACCGAGGGGCGCTAATAAGGTGATTTTTGCAAATGTAATCGTACTTATTTAAAATAGTTTCAGTGTACCAAAATTGATGAAATTTTGGGTTTGGGTTCCATTCTTAATGCAGATTACGAATATTCATTCACCTCAATACCCTTAAAGAACCCAATTGCTCTATCTCATATGTGTAGTTTGGTGGGGGGGGGGGGGGGGGGTGGTAAAAATATACCCCGTCCACTCACGCATATCAATAGAAGTGAAGTTTCAAACTGCTTCGGAGTTTCTTATCTTATCGATTTGGTATGTTCAGATGAATTATTCAAAAACATTTGCTCAATCTCATAAGCGTAGTTAGGTGAGGGCTTACTATATGCAGTTTTTAAAACGAAATTTGTTGTAGTGTAAATATTTAATATCCACATGTTCGTTCATTTGTTAGTGAGGAGATGTCGTTTGAATTATTAGTCCAACTGCTACATTATTTCTATATAAAGCTTTTGTTTGAAATATTACACTGCCATTCGCCAGAAAACACAGAAGAAGTCGTACATCAAAAACCAAAAACAGGATGAAGTAATGAAATTGGGTTGTTAGCGGAATGCTTAAATAAAACAGCAAAAAAGGTTATCTTCCATTTAATTCCACTTAATTAATTTTGGTATCCATGACAGATACGTATTTCGACTACAATGTGCAGTCTTCATCAGTGTCATTCCCACTAAAGAACTTATCACTTCCGCTAACAACCCAATTTCATTACTTCATTATGATGGCGATTCAACACATTGTAGTTTCATTTTTATACCTGTGATCTTGACTTTTATACCTAGGGGATGAGTACTTAAGGGGGTTAGATTTTGATAAGTTCTTTAGTGGGAATGACACTGATGAAGACTGCACATTGTAGTCGAAATACGTATCTGTCATGGATACCAAAACTAATTAAGTGGAATTAAATGAAGATAACCTTTTTTGCTGTTTTATTTTTTACAAAAACAGGAGAAAACGTAAACTGTCTTCACCAGTTTCGCCTCAGACACAGGTACATTCGGTTTTCGCTTGTTGGGCTAACTATAAGTGGGCTACATTTTAGTTGGGTTCCCAAGTCAAACGTCATTTCTAACAGTGCTGATTCCTTTTAGAAATTTCGACCGTCTTCATGCAAAAACCGGCAAACGAGTGGAGTAATGATACAGATTAACGAGTTGCTTCCTTGATGGTTGCCAACGATATGGCTGAATGAGGGGTGAAGCTTATTTCTGACTTATCAAGAGATCCACCCGATACCTAGTTCAACAGCAATATTTGCTTCAGGCGATAGAACAGCATCGAAAAGAGTACCCTGAGAAATTGTAGAATATATTCAAATGAAATATAATCATTACAATCCAATAACATTTGTGTGAACGAATCTGACATTGTATATTACACCAAAAGAGTAGGGAAGGGAACGGGGGTACTCGCTTTACAACTGCTTTTATGAGATTTAGTAATTGTTTTTGAATAACCCATCGGAACAACTCGAGAGATGGGAAACTCCGAAGTTATTTTAGTCTTTATCTTTACTTTCATTGATATAAGTGAAGACCGGAAAGCATACAGTAAGTCCCCAAATCTAACTACGCCTATTAAATGGAGCACATGTTTTTGAATACATCTGAACATACCAACTTGACAAGATCAGAAGCACCGAAGTTATTGCAGTTTGAAGCTTTACCTCTATTTATATGAGTGAGGAGAGTGACATGAAATTGAGCAATTGTTTGTAAATAATTCATCGCAACATACCAAATAGTTAAGATAAGAAACTCCGAAGTTATTTCAGTTTGGAGTCTGACTTTCATTGGTACACCGGCAGTGTTGTCAGGAAAAGGGATTTTTGGCATTTAATTCGAAACATTGATCTTTGAACAGCTATAATTTTTTTTATTGGCATTCTAGCACCACACATGCTTCAGCAAAGTTGTTAGGCTCTTCCTGCACTATACTTTAACGTATGCGTGTTTAACACTGCTGCGTGGTTTGTGCAAAATTTGAATTCGTTAGATGTTGTAATGGAGAATTGTGTTGTTGGATGCGGGAGGAGACTGGAGAGCGGGTTCATCCGAGTTCATCCATATATTCGTATTTTGACGCGAAGCGCTGTGGATTATGAGATGCTCGATGACCCTGGAGGGATCGTTTTTACTTACTGAGCAGAAAATCATGGGTTTAATCCCAAGCTCTCCGTCATGACTCTTAAAATTCATGATCACTAAACAGAATGAATATTTTCTTCCAATACATACTTTTGGTTGCATCGCCAACTTGAGGTGAATCCTGACCGAATACCCTACCCGACCTTCCAACTTCGTAGCACTTCTGAGGGTGTCGCTAAGTCGGAGGCCTCTCGTTAAGTAAGTACTACATCAACATTTCCTTCCCTATCCCTAGTTATGGTGAAGATGGGCGTGGCCGGGAATAGCGACATTCATGCTTCTGTTCCTCTTGTTTAGATTGGAACCAATGTTTACTCCCCAGCATTATTCCTGAAAGTATTCTAACCAGACATACCAAAAGTACCGCCTCATGACAGTATTTCAACGGCTGTCGCTTTCTTTTTCCTACGACAGCCTTGAGATTTAGCTATAAGCGACAGCCCACAGTGAGGCTGTTATACGACATGCAACGTTGCCTTCCTGTGCAGTACACGACAGCTCGTTCTTAGTCATGTATTTTGTTCGTTCGGCTATGACAGCCTCGGATGGTCTTTCGTAACGTTCCTCGTACATACAACAAGCAGTTCGTCCGTCAAACAGCCGATTCGTTGCGGCTGTCTTTGAAATTTTGTTTGTATGTCGTAAGACTGCTGTGGTAAGACACTACCACACGAATAGAAATCTCCTTATACCTTATGGCAAATTTCTATTGCTGATTATTCATAAAATGTATAAGTCAACTAATGAGCAGACGCCTTGAAAAAAGTTAATGAAGATCATGTGTCAAATGAAATGTATAAGCGGTCACACATACCTTTTATGCATTCTTATATGACCTATGCGGTTCGTCTTATGGAATGTATAAGGCTGATCTTTTGGCAAAAATGTATAAGTGCAACACATTAATAAAATAATTGATTTTCGTTTCGTGCAGTGTCAAGCCGAAGCTCGTTCGGTTGCTATCACGTTCGTGCTGCACATTGCAAAATTTGCATCCGATATTTTTTTTGAAAACGCGCGGTCTTGAGCAGATCAGACATTCCGACATTCCGGCGAAAAATATAAGCCTACCCGACACCAACCTGACTTCTACCAAACCCCAACCCGATGTTGGCCCGACATAAACACAGAATTGACCCGACATCGAGCCGAAATTTGGCCGACGTCGATCATAAATTGACCTTACATTGATCCGACATCGGGCCGACATGTCTGTTCGGCATGCACAGTTGTACACACCAACTGCTCATTTGTTAATAACTTTACACAGAGTTGATGAAACAGTTCTTTTTAATGCAGTGGATAGAATAGAGTTTAAGCTTGTTATAGATACATAAAACAAAGTAGATTTTAACTCTAGTATTAAACTGTATTTGTTTTTACGTTGTAAAAATGAAGTGAGAAATGCTCGCTGCACATCTCGGACTTTAAGAGTAAAAAATCATTGGTGTTGATTCAAATGTTAAGATTTATCTACTTTTTCCATATCTATAGTAAGCTATGATCCTAATCTATCAATTACTTTAAAGAAACACAAATTTCAACAACTGAGTAAAAAGATATTAACAAATGAGCAGTTGGTGTGTACAACTGTGTATGCCAAGCATACTGTTCGGGATCATTCTTCAGGGTTTCTTCCATACTCCACGGCCGTAAATCAATTGTATATAATGTCTCGTGACAGCCTTTTCGAGACAGCCACTTGGGTAAGCTGAGGGATGTCGTCGGTTTGTGAAGGCTGTCATGACGACAGAAACATTGAAAACCTGGTCATAACGAAATGTGTAAATACAGCCCATTCGGTTCACTAAGATCCAAGCACGATGATTTTTGCAAAGCGGGTATAGACATAGAGGTAACTCTAAGACTAGAAGGTCCCGAAGAAACGTGCTCAACTTTCTGGCTCAGCTCTGGTACTCTTTTCGGTCCCAAGCTAATTGATTCACCCCTCGAAACATAGGAAAATCCACGAACCCCTCATTTCATCTGTCAAACTTTCATAGCGAATCAAAACAAACATTGTGTAGTACTAGAATCTCGACTAGAATGGGGTACGTTAAATCGTTTGCTTGGGACCAATAGGCTAGTCAAGTAGTGAGCCAATTTAAAATCGTTAGTTTCGTATTGATTGTTGGTATAGATGCGACTGTTCTAATACAGCTTTCATTCTTTCGTGCGTGCGCTGTTGCCAATACACTTCGAATTCAGATCTGAACGTACAGTAGCAAGCGGTAGTAAAGCACACAAAGCAACAGTCGATTCTAGATAGAGCTGGAATAAGGGCCAATGTCGCAATGAGCTTGAACTGAGAAAATGAATCTGAAGTTTTGAACAAGAATAATTAAATATAAAATAAACCTTAAACCCATTTCTAAAACTGGACTATTTCTAATTACTAAATTATTGGTTAGCATTATTGTGAGATAAATAAGAATATTATTATTTTAATTTACAAGTCGAAAAAAATCAAAATGTTGCATACGCCCTTTTGATTTATAGTATTTTGTATCGCTCCGAGGTTATTCGCCCGGCTGCGTTCACAGAAGCCATTTCGCCCCTATGTTTCGCCTGTTAGTTTTTGACATTGCTGTTTCACCTCAATTACGTTCTTTTTCCTGATGGTTTGTTACTATCGACCTTTTGCAGTTTGTTGGATTCCAGATAAATTCATGTGTTGTGGTGTTTTGACCTCGGTTTTCACTTATTTCGATCTGATTAACAATGTTTCCTTTTGATTACCAACCGGTTATTGCAAGGAGTAGTGAAAAGATTCAAATTATATCTTTTGCCTTGTTTTGAGAAAATATGTCTGTTTCACCCCATCTATGTATATGGGAGGAAGCGGGCGTAAGAGACAACTCAATTTGTAATAAAAAAAACTTGGTTTCGCCCTTATGTTTTTTGCGTTTTTTTAAGAATGTACATTATTTTTCCATTTTTTTTTAAATATCGGTTTGAAGCATTTGAATAGTAGTATAACGTGATGCTTTACCTCAGTTTGTTTACACTTGCGACATTCGCCCTTATTCCAGCTCTATCTAGAATTCAGGTATAAACCAACTGTCACGAGAAGGCTGTACTATTTGAAGCCTGATTCTAACTAAGAATTTCAGAAGAGACGTGAGTGTCGCTAGTATCCAATCTACGAAGTATATCATAACAACGCTAACGCTAGTCGGTCGTAGATTGTGGTAATGTAAGGGGCACGGCGGCTATTAGACTGATGCAAAATTTGAAATTTTCGCTCTACAGTGCTCAAACGGTTCCAAATTGGGCCCTGATTAGCCTTCCAAAACTTGAACTCATTTAGTGAGAAACTGACTTGGCACAAACCATTTGAAGTTTATATGGAAATTACTATGGGAAAACAAAACTTTTTGGAGTTGGTTGGAAATGCTAACATTAAGCTTTAGTGTGATGATTTATTAGCAAGAGAATGATCTTTACAAGAGGGTAGGTGGATAGTTCCGAATAGAAATTGAAAATGAGCGAAGGGCCATTAATGCGACAGTTTTTTGAAGATAGACGCACATCTTTTGCCTAACCCGTACGATGTACGCGGAGACTTGAAGTATGTCTCCAAGTCTACTTTTTGTTCATTGTCTTCTAGCCTTTTTACGTATTGTACTTTCAACCAATTTTATTGTTATTCTTATGGGACTTTTTATCAGCTACAACTTCGCAGACAATCGTTTTTTCAGCCAAACGTCAAATTAAAGAGTTATTAATTGTTTAAGAGATTAATAATCTTATGGCAAGATTAAGCAACTGTATTATGGGCAACACTGTATTCTGCAGTGTCACATAGTAGCCATGATTTTTGTCCTCTATTCTACGCGCCATAAACACCAATGTTGCCTGCTGAACAGTTGATTGAGCATAATCATAAGACATGAGGGACTTGAATCATTAATAACTTTTGTTCCTTATATTTGATCGAAAAGTGGTCTTTAACAAAGTTGTAGCTGAGAAAATTTTCAATAAGCTCAGCTATCATTTTCTAAAGTATAGTGAACTGGTGAATTTTGAGATAGATATGAACCGAAATTATGGTTTCTTCAAAGTAATTCCCATATAAACATCAAATAGTTTGTGCCAAGTCAGTTTCTCACTAAATGTGTTCAAATTTCGGGAGGCTAATCAGGGCCCAATTTGGAACCGTTTGAGCACTGTGGAGCGAAAATTTCAAATTTTGCATCAGTCTAGTGGCTATTGAGTAACTGTTTTTGCTTAATAAGTAGAAGATCATGGGTTAAAACCCAAGCCTCATTACAATACTAAGTTAATCAGGGCTATTCTGCGCGGCGTTTGAGGTGAAGTGACAGTGAAGTGATGATGAAGTGACAATTGTCACCTCGGGTGAGGTGACTCTCCATTTGATTTGCACGGAGAGTCACCTCACCCGAGGTGACAATTGTCACTTCACAAGTGAGAGCGTGTCACCTCACCTCACACGCCGCGGAGAATAGGCCTGAATATATCCAGGCCTCTATTGTAGGAAATCGTTAATAAGAAAAATTGAAGGAACGATTCAGAAAAGTAATAAGTATATTTAGAAAAAATGTGACGTACGCCTGAATCGGTGCGGAAGACATTGTTAACTACTTTGGATGATTTCATTTTATTGTAATAGCTTCTTGTAACCGATAATGAACGATCGTCGGTCGTAGCTTGTTGTGATGTAAGGGGCACGGTGGTTTTAGAGCGACCGTTTTTGCTTACTGAGCAGAAGATCGTGGGTTAAAACCCAAGCCTCTTCACATTACTGAATTGATAGGGTCGCGTCATTTGCTTAACTGGTTTTAAAAGATCGCATAATTTACCCTTCCCACTAACAAAAACGTTCTTCCCGATGACCGTAAGGACGTGGCCGGTGCCGTTATTGACCTCCAAAATATGGATTCTCCGGATTTTGTACACTGAGAATGCATTGCTAGCAGTGCTGCGATTTATCATTTTCATTGAGAAAACTTCAGTGGATATAGACAAAATTCATTTCAGCAGCAACACTGATAGAACTGAAAATCAAAATTTCCTTTGTCAAAATCTTTCTTTGTCAGTGACAAAGATTCCCTTGGTGAAAAAACTGTGAATTTGCGCATTCTGTGTCACATTATTGTTCTCCAGGCTGATAATGATGATGATTCGTATTCACTTTGATGGTTCTATGTAACTGTTTTGCTAAATTAATTTGATTTCGATAGTAATTCATCAAATGAAAAAACTGCACATCGTCGTCACTGATAGTAATATCACTGACAATTGATATTGATTGCTACTGATGGTGACTCTCTGCTGAAATGAGTGACCAGGGTTGTTTTGTTATTATCAGTTTTTAGTGTCGAAATTTTGCAGCACTGATTGCTAGTCCCAAGCCCCATTGATATGGTTCTTTGTACAATTTTCGCTAAATCTGGTCAATCACGGAGTAGCAACTACTGAAATACAATGCTCATGCTCATAAAAGTATAAATCGTCAATCAAGTCAGGTTTATTATAACCCTAGTAACGTCAATTCATCCTATACATAGTCGAGAAACTTCCATCACGCTTTGACTAAGGCTCTGAACCATTTGGTGGATTATTTTAACTTTTTGTTAAAATTTGACAGATGGAAAGTTATCGATTAACCCTGCTATCCGAGCGTGGTTACTTCTGACAGACAAGGAGTTAAATTTTGACAACTGTGGCTGAGTTCTTCTCGAAAACCGGTCGATCTACAGCACAGGGATTTTCGAACATAGAAAATAACTTTCGAAATGTCACTTTTAACTCGGCAAATGGTTCACAGCCTAAGAGGAAACCGACAGAATTTAAATCACTTTTCTCTGACGACACTGTCTCTGTGATACCAGAAGAATTTGACATTTTGTGTAAAACGCTGTATTTTTACATAAGGATGCCATGCATTTCAATAGAATTTTTGAAATAAATAAAAATAATGAGTATAGATACGATCAAAAAAGTATTCGTTTTACCGTGACGCTGAAGCAGACGACAGTCGCTCAAATTAAAGGTCACTAAACACAAAATTGCGGGTTGCCAAACCTTACAGACAAAATGACTTAGTTGGGGCCGTGCAACCAGATTTACTTGTATTCTCTCCGCGCGTCTCTTATACAACATCGTCTCTGTAAAAAAGACACACATGTAAACATCTCCTCCAAATTTGGTCCAAAGCGAAAGCACCCATATACGGTACATTCTCCATAACTTCGATGGTCCTTTGTTGGATGCAATTCCGCTCTCAATGCACTGTTTCTATTTCTCACCAGCACGAACCGGACCGTCAAGAGCGGTAGACCGACCGGACGCGCAGACAACAACGGCGGCAAGTAGCCCAGCAAAAAAAAAAAAGAAGCAATAAAACGATTCACTCGAGTACGGTGGGGTGGTTTCGATTTCGTTGCAACGTAGGGAAAGTCAATTTACATTTCTCAGCATACGTATAGGTACTCAACGCATCATGCACAAATCGGCAGTGGCGCGACCTGTTGAATTCTCAGGCTTTTTTGGGGTTTCCTTCCACCTTCCACGATCAATTGGAATCGGAACACACTCACTCGCCACTCTAAACCACCGCACCGCACTCACCGCACAAAACAACCGGAGAAGAAGAGGGTGTAGGTAATGGATCGATCGTTTGGGAACAATTGATTCGATCGGAATGCATCTCAGATCACCATCATGTGAGTGTGAAACCCTTCGACGAATGTGCGATTTTGGTTGGCAGTGAAATGTTATGGTGGGAAACGAAACCGCTTGAGTTTACTGAAGCGTGCACACTATTAATTAGGCTTATTAAATAAACGCCGGGCGGTTTCATGGATGCATAAAAAAAAATGATCCTAACATTGTGGCTTTGGAGAAAACGCTAGAAACCACTTCAATTGGGCATCATCTTAATGGCCATTTAGTTGGTCATTGACCCCTTGGTGCAAAATCACTCAAAAGGTGTTGCGAATGAAAATTTAAAAGTTAAATTACATAGGAACAGTCTTGGATACTGTTCTGTTGCATTCTAGAATCTCTAGTTCTACATTTATCGATCAGATCCTGTTTATATAACTCATGCAATTTGCTTGGTAATTCATATAAATACGACACACCTTGCACGTAACGTGACGTTCAAATTGATTTTCGTAATTTCCCGTAGCCCTTACGCCACTTTTGCCTAGCACCATGAGATCAGCAATCTGCCGTTCGGTCAAGCACCCAATCCGCCACTTTTACGTAAACTGGTTTCGGCTAGCTAATGCCCCAGCCTGTATCCTACATATGCATGATCATCATTTTAAGCGAGTAAATATTTATGACTCTTCGAGAAAGACGCAAGTGTGGACTCTCATCTCCAAAGAAACACGTAGACTCTCATAACAACAAAGTTTTTTTTTCTCAATGGTGTGCCGTGTGGTGGCACCTGTTTGCTGTTTCACCGTCTACTGATAATCTAGCCTATAGCAATACTTAGCAACGCATCAACCGAAAATGCGATTTTCCCACGCGAGCGTCTATTGTTGATCGAAATCAAAAGTGTTTTTCCCCTTCGTGGGCCCTTATGAAGCTTCATTACCGGGTAGTTTGCGGTTCTCCCGCTTAGTTAGTTGAATAGGAGTTTAATTGTACACGTTTCAGGAATGCACGTTGGTGTCACCTCTACCGAAATGACGAGAAATTAAAAATTTCCCACTCGTCGCCGACGTCGTCGTTTGGTAGTTATACATTTTTGTTGTTGCCTGAACGACGATCGTGCCCGATAACACAGCAAGCATTCGAAAGCATCGAGTTAATAAACACGTCCAGTTTATCCAAAAAATTTGCATATTTCTTCTTCGAAATTCATTTCGTATTAATATTTCTTATATGTTGGTTGGTTGGTAGGTGGTAGAAGCATAATCTTTCTTACATTCTCCTCTGCTGTTTGTGGCACTATACGGGTTTTGGGTTGTTGGCAATAACTTGGATTGATTCTTCTTCGTCGTTCTTCTTGTTCTTCTGGATTCAAGGCACTCCGCTTCGACTCTTCTTCGTCGTCGTCGTCGGTTCGTCGCCAATCTCCGCTATAGCAAATCCGCGCACACCGTTCGGTTTGGATATTGTTGTTGGTTTTTGGTATGCGGACGATGATGATGATGATGATGAAGGCTTGTTTTTCTTTCTCCTCTTCGCCACTCTTTTTTTTGGCTAAAATCTGCTCCACACTCGCTCACTACAAACATACACTGATCACTGACTCACTTCCCCCCGCGGTTTGCTATAGGGTACCAACAACAGACACAGACACAGCGAGAGCTGAAATAACCACGTCCACCACGCCCCAGCACTCCCCTTGGCGTTTGCGTTTACTCTACAGCAGCGGGCAACAACTGCATCAGCAGCAGCTACGACGGCGACGATGGAACCACTTCGCCATTTTTCGACAATTCAAATTCCACGACGACAATTGGCGTTCAGAATGGGCGCAATATCACCATCAACACATGATGCACTTCACCGGAATGCACTAGCGAACGACTCACGACACCCCGGAAAATAAGCAATAGATGTACCGACCGACAATAATTAAAACTATCAGGTAACAACACTCTCGACTATATCGGGGGGACTATTTGCGCAAATGGAATACTGATGTGAAGGAATTTAAAACGACGTCGTAAAAGTGTGAGCTTCTCTCCCGTGGCAGTGGCCAACACAAAATGACAGGTAGAGAGGTTTACCTATAGCTCGCAAGCAGCTCGTCGGTCGGTCTCGAACGCGGCGATCTCTCACCTCACTGCATATCTCGTGTGTGTAGTTGCTTTGCTACATATCGTAAAACATGACTCAGAGAAAGAGCGAATCCGATGCTGCTTATTTTTACATTGTGAGTGTATGGGAGCGTAACATGAACAGGTTTTTCATTACGCTTTCAAACTTGTTTCAACGATGATGGAACTCACTTTCGTCCACCGAGGGATAGGATGCTAGCAGCTACGAGCACACATGCCTCTCAATGCTTCACAGAATGTTTGATTAGCGTAAGGTGCTATCGTATCTTCTAGACACATGTCCCGATGAGTTCAACGAACACACGTTTATTCGGGAAAATCGTTGTCAAATAAAATTTACATTTGGTCTGACGGAGATCGTGGTGAGCTTCATCCAAGATACAAACTAAAAAGGTTGCCACTTTAATAAAAACCTGAATGTATCCACCTATGATGAGATCTGACCCTTCTTACACTCAATATAACCAGCAATGATCTTATTTTTGAATCCTCATGTGATTTGATGTGCCGCATGATGGGTCGTAGTGCATGCCAGATTCTGGTCATCTCCTCGTATACACAGCAAAAAAAATGTAATATCGATCAACGTAATTCAAGCTGATGTATGAAATAATGATGTAAAAGCAAAAAGCAGATACAATATTACATCAATGGCTGTAATTTTGTTCGCAAAATCGATGTACATCGTACAATGTGATATTACACAACCGATGGATTGACCTGGTTGCAGCAGTTTCGATGTAATATTCAACAACTTTTTTTGCTGTGTAGTTTGAGGTCATATCTCCAGTTGACCGATTCCATAAATATTAAAGAACGTACGTTTTTTTTATATATCTTTATTAAGGAGACTTTCAGCCCTGGGTTGCACAGTGGTGCAAAAGGTCAAATGCACGAACTTTTTTCATTAGTACCTTTCACAGTTTTAGTTCGGAACTTCACCACAGGTGGCACTGCAGAATCTAAATTTTTAGTTTGACCAGATTGTGATATGAAGACTTCAGCGTAGAAGACGTCATGTCTCTATCTGCTTGCGATTTTGAGTTATGAAGCGTTTTTTTTATAGAAGGGCCTCACAATTCCCTTTTTTGTAAATAGGGTAAATGTTGGCTTCGGCACCCATTGACTGTTTTCGGCAACCAAAATTTAAACGTTAATTTCACTATGTTTTCCCATCAACGCACTTCCCTGAATGTGTCCAAACGATTGTTTAGCCTTTCAGCTTCAATCTGATTATATTTGAACGATCGAGCAATCCAGTAACGCTACATTTATCTTCAAATAAAGCATACGCACTACAAAATGGGGTTGATTTCGAGTTGCCGATAATAGAACAGCTGGTTAACACGCAGTTCTAATGGGAAGGTTGCCGAAGAAAAAGAGGCTGCCGACAATAGTCACACTCACCTGAGAAGTTTGGAGCCTTGTAAAAACGCTTTCAAAACGTTTTGAAAAATTATGTCGATTGGAATGGATAGAGAAGCAAGCAGCAGATGAATGTAAACAAACAGACACATCATATATGTGCGTGACGCTGAGAAAATGCTAGTAGAAGTGCAGACGCTGCTTAGATTGACGAGAATACGTAAATTCCCCTATTTCCGAAATTATTTGTTTTAGATGACTATAATGCTCAGCAACTTTTTAATAATCAATAAAATACACAACGTTATAGGTAATATCAGCCCAAAAATAGTCAAATTTCAAGCATCCACAAACTTCAAAGAGGCAAAAAGGGGCAAACGACTCATCAATATGATGAAACTACACAGCAAAAAAATAATATTGATATCACGTCAAAGTGGATGCACTACAATCATGTCGAAAATATGGTGTAATATTACTTGCTAAAAAGGATAAAATTATCATTAATACAATGCATGAACTGACATTACGCTGCTTTTACTGCATTTGTTTATTTATGTGGTCATAAAAATTACATGAAATTTTCGACATGATTGTAGTGCATCCACTTTGATGTGATATCAAAATTATTTTTTTGCTGTGTAAAGAGCCTAAATTTATGAAGAGGCGATATGTCAAAATTGGAACAATCAATTGTCCATCAAAGTCATAGGAAAAGTCATTCCAATCGAGCAGAAGACCTGTCAAATGGATAAGATGTCGTCTCTTTATAAATTCAGGCTCTTTAGATGAAACTATAGTGAAAATACTATCATTTCATCTAGTAGTCATTTGTATCCCGCTGTATCCATGTGAGCTGGCCAATGTTTTATTAACAGCATTTTAACCACCCACCATGTTTTGTTTGTTAGTTTTTGACATGCCAAAGCAACCCATAATTACCAGTTTTTAACTGTCATTGAGCGTTATGGTACAAAACGTCGTTGCATTTGCGTTCATCAGAGTAAAAATTCGTTTGCAAATAACATTCTGAAAATTGTGATAATATGTCCAACGCATCGCTTCTACTATGTTGTCGGCCTTAGGCCGCGGCCAGGGTAGACGCGATTTGCGATGCGACGCGACCAATTCAAAAGAATCGTATTATTTATTATTGTTTCTTGCGTGAGTCGCGTCGCGTGTCGCGTCTACCCTGGCCGCGGCCTTACGTTCGTGGTGGAGAGTAGGCTGTGCGTTTAGACGAACATGACGTTTTTGTTTTCGAGTGGCTACTTTCTACCAGACTGGCACCACCAACGAGCTGGGAGCCGGCTTTGTATTGCTGGGTAAGATGCGTCAACGATTGCGTGGCAGCCGGTCAACGCGATGATGTGCGAGTTGAGGATTATAGTCCTCGGCGATATGAACGCTCAGGTAGGACGGGAGGAAATATACAGACTAGCAATCGGGCACAGAACAGAAGGGGAAGTGCAAACAAATCCGTGAATCAAAAAGTGGTTCGTTTTTTTGCTCAACAAGCGATGTGTTGTGGTAGCGTTCCACACGGGCTTTCTATGTACACTCACACTATCATAGCATGCTGCCTATCTTAACTGCAGGCAGAAGATGCCTTCTACCGCTAGGTGCGCTAGTGTTCGCAAATGACAAATGGAGCCACTTTCTGATCCGAAGTTCCACTCCTGTGATTCGGGCCAAACAGCCTGCATGCCGTATCGAACGACAACGGCCAACGATACGTGAACTTTGCAGCCTTTCGGTGTATGCCCAAGTAACAATTTCCAGTTGAAGAAACGCTTTCGTTTTGATTTTGTTCAGCTGCAAGTTGAATAATAATTGCACAATGTGTTAACCACAACTTTTATAAAACCCTTGTTTACACTGGTTTGGAGAACCTATACAACTGCAACACAAAGGTGTTGTCTAACGTATTCAGTAAAACGTTTATCCAAAATCAATTTCTTGTTGAAGAAACGCTTCCATTGTGATTTTATTCAACTGCATGCTGAATAATAACTGTACAATTTGTTTATTACAACTTCTGTAAAACTCTTGTTTACACTGGTTTGGAGAACCTGTTCAACTACAGCATTATATGTATACGCGGTATAGGAGTAGAAGCAACTTTTATACAACGTTTATAGATACATATTAAACTCAAGCTTTATTATTTTGGTGAAAGCTCTTATACAACGTTTGTAGACACTTCTTGACAGCTGCTTTGAAATTTAGTAGAGAGTAAACCTGAGAGGCGTCTGTTGCACTCTTTTATGACTCCTAAATAATCATTGTACAGCAAGCGGTGAAAAGCGTTTATAGCACTTTTCAATGACTCCTTAACAACCGGATAGAAGCAACTTTTATACAACGTTTATAGATACATATTTAAAGTCAAGCTTTATTGTTTTGGTGAAAGCTCTAATACAACGTTTGTAGACACCTCCTAACAGCTGCTTCGAAATGTATTAGAGATTGAACCTGAGAGGCGTTTGTTACACTCTTTTATGACTCCTAAATAATTACTATACAGCAAGCGGTGAAAAGCGTTTATAGCACTTTTTAATGACTCCTTAATAACCGTTGTGTAAGTACTCACAATATTCACAGATTAAAATTAGTTTAACAATTGTCGTGGTACGCCAAAATAATTGCTTGTACAGTTTTTATTATTTTAATTTATTTGTGCACATTAAAAAAATATGTAATTATGCCATAATTCACATTCTGTGATCATGGAGGAAGTAGTAACAAGCATCTGTTTAATCTTTGATTGATATTCTTTCAATTAATCTCTCTAATCATTAATTGAGAGAATTTATCTAGAAATGTTATCGTTGATTATATGATATATGTCTTAAATTAATGTTTGCATTTATTAATAACACCTATATATAATTTACCTCTACTCCACCAAAGGTTTCTCGAAGCAAGATTCGAACTCATGATCCCGGATTGCCAGCCACTTCTGTTTCCATCTGCTCTATTCTTGAATACATATTTTGATCATATGAGAGAAGTATATCAAGCTCATCTTGAGTAACTTCTCTTGCAGTCGAATAATCATTGCCTTATGGTTATATAAACATGCCTATCACTTGTGCTATTTTTAGCATCAAAATTGTGGTTGGTCGAACGTAAACAATCATTTAAGAGTGCTCCAAGCAGTTTTTGAAGCTTTTAACCAAATGGCAATACAACTACATTCTTGTACAACTCTGGAAGCAATTATTCAACGTTTGATCAACTCAGGTGTTGTATAAGAGATCCCAATGGTTTGTTTTGATGCGTTTATTCCACATCCTATATGGCTCCTGTCAAACAGTTTAAGGTTTGTTTTGATGCGTTTATTCCACATCCTATATGGCTCCTGTCAAACAGTTTAACCGAACGTAAACAATCATTTAAGAGTGCTCCAAGCAGTTTTTGAAGCTTTTAACCAAATGGTAATACAACTACATTCTTGTACAACTCTGGAAGCTATTATTCAACGTTTGATCTACTAGGTACTGCTATCCCGGACCGAAGAAATGACGGCGAATGCAAACTGTTAGTAGAGGAGAAGAATGCAGTACGGGCGAGGATGCTGCAACACCGCACGAGATTGAATGTGGGGCGATCCAGACAAAACTCGGTTTTCCGAAGGAAGAAGCGTCAGCAGGAAGACCAAGATCGCGAGACGATGGAAAATCCTCGGGAAAATCTGTACCGCGCAAACGATAGACGGAAGTTCTAAGAGAAGCTAAATAGTTCCCGCAAAGGCTACGTCCCGCAAGCCGATATGTGCAAGGACTTGGACGGTAACCTTGTCACGAACGAGTGTGAGGTGATTGAGAGGTGGAAGCAGTACTATCATAGAGGTAACTCTAAGACTAGAAGGTCCCGAAGAAACGTGCTCAACTTTTTGGCTCAGCTCTGGTACTCACTTCGGTCCCAAGCTAATAGATGCACCCCTCGAAGCATAGGAAAATCCACGAACCCCTCATTTTATCTGTCAAACTTTCATACACGGTTAGAAAAAAGTACCCAAAATTGAGTTCCTTTCACTCATCACGTGGCTTCCGTGGGGCTAGGTAAAATTAAGTTAAAGAAGAAAACTCAATTTTGAGTAATCACCAAGTTGACAAAAAAATAATAAAACGGAGCAGACTGGAACCGAACCATGGACGTTGAGATTACGGGGCCCGTGTGTGTTGACCACTCGTCTATCAACGCTTGTGAAAATGAAATGGTTAAAGGCGCATAAGAGCAACCTCAATGAAAATAAACTTATAATTGAGTTCATTTATGATTACTCAATAGTTGAGTAAATTTTAACCAACGCCGCTTTTCTGATTCACTCAACGGCGGACCTCAAATGATAGAACCCAACGTTGAGTTTTTTTTTAACTTAATTTTGAGTATTTTTTCTTACCGTGTAGCGAATCAAAACAACTTTCATAGCGAATCAAGTAGGGACCCAATTTAAATCGTCAGTTTCCACCGGTTGGTACTATGACGTGCACCTCAACGATAATGCAGCAAAAAACGGAGGTGGCACGGCAACAGACCTTGGAGCACGCGCAGAGGACTACAGGCTACCGGCCTCTGATCTTCAAGAAGTTGAGGAGATCGGTCGTCTGATGGACAACAAAGCAACTGCTGTGGATCAACTACCAAGTAAGCAATTAAAATACTAAGGTGAAGCTCTGGTTAGAGCGCTGCACTGGGTAATTACCAAGATTTGGGAAGAGGAGATACTATATTATCGGAGGAGTGGATGGAAGGTGTCGTATGCCCAATCTACAAAAATGACGACAAGTTGGATCGCTGCATCTACCGCGCGATCACACTGCTGAGCGCCACCGACATGGTACTCACCCAAATTCTATGCCGCCACCTGTCACCATTCGCAAGAGAGTTCGTGGGGCAATACCAGGCGGGATTCATGGATGTCCGCGCTACCTCGGACCAAATTTTCACGATTCGGCAGGTTCTGCAGAAATGCCGCGAATACAACGTGCCCACACATCATTTGTTCATCGATTTCAAATCCGCATACGACACAATCGATTGTGATCAGCTATGGCAGATTATGTACGAGTACAGATTTCCGGATAAACTGACGCGATTGGTCAAGGCGACGATGGATCGAGCGATGTGCATGGTTCGAGTATCGGGGACACTTTCGAGTCCCTTTGAATCTCTCAAAGGTGATGGACTTTCGTGTCTGCTATTCAACATCGCGTTAGAAGGTGTGATCAGAAGAGCTGGGATATACACGAATGGCACGATCTTCAGGATGTCCATCCAGCTTCTTGGCTTTGCCGATGACATCGACATCATGGCACGGAATTTTTAGACGATGGCGGAAACGTACATCAGACTGAAGGCTGAAGCTAGGCGGATTGGACTTGCCATCAACGCATTGAAGACGAAATACATGAGAGGAAGTGGTTCTAGGGAAGACAATGTTAGCCTCCAACCCCGAGTGCAGATTGACGGTGACGAAATCGAGCTGATAGATGAGTTTGTGTATTTGGGCTCACTCGAGGGCTCACTGGTGACCGCCGAAAATGATACCCTGCGCTTTGGTCAGAGAGCGTATAGGGCGTCGTTGTGCCAATTTGGTCGTGGCACATTTCGAGTATGAGAGAGTGATTGTAGTTAGATCAAAAGTACCTGAAAAAAATGCAAGCACTTTTGTGGATTACCCGGAGTTGCGATAGTGAAGGTATGATCACAGACAAGCAGACATAACATGCTTAAGATGTTCATCGAAATCGCTTTTAACGGTCAAATGTTTCTTAGTTGGTACTACAGCCACTTTTGGCGTGCATAATCAATTCCCTTACGTTTTACGTTTACACGTTACAGTCATCTGTTGAGTGTACACAACAGATGGCGGTAGTGTTTACAATGATAAATGTTCAATGTGTTGTGTCTATTTATATGTGATATAACATTGAGGTAATGTAAGGATACAATCAAAACATTGAGAAATATAACGCATCACTTTTAGGAATACTTCACTTCACAACCGATGAACCCTTCTGACGGCCATTAAAGTACCCAAGTAATCATGTAGTCGCAATATAGCTTGTATTTATTTTGTATTCATTCTCTTTTCGTACTTTTCATATAACACCATCTCATACTAAACGCTACATGGATTCAATTACTCATTCCGAGTGCTCGGTGAACCAGTGACTTTGGACGTGAGCCTCGTTCCAGATCACCATGGCAATACAGTAACAGATGGTGGACATGAGATCAACCAGCGAGGAAGAGTACATCGAAAAGGTACGGAAACTAGTGCAGATTTATCTCCATCGCAACACAAAAAAAACCTGGAAAAGGCGGAATCATGTCAGAACCGACCAAGGACGATCTACGGAAGGAAATTGCCAGTAAAGCACCGACAAACCGACATCAATGACCATAGCAACAACAATAACATTTCTGACCAAAGCACACTACTGACATGGTTCGTGACTCTCCAGACATTCTGAAATGGGTTGCTGGATCTGCCATATAGCTATCACCTTCTAACTCCCGGACTAAAGCTGTCTACAATGACCATGTATGCGGCATTGTAGAGAGAGTTCTTCCATAATAACACTGCCGGCAAGTGGGGGTTAGAAGGAATACACACACACACACACACACCCTCACTAACACAACTATTCTTCCCGTGGCAATTTTGAAAGATGCAGAGGTAAGCTCGGTTTCTAGTAACAACGATTGTCCAACGAACTTCCGCTCCCCAAAGACCGTGAGACGTGGCCGGCGTCGGTGTTGATCCTATAAATATAATGAATCAGTGAATTTGTACATTTGATGGAAATATTATCCCAAGCTCTATATACCTATGTGGTTCTCTGCGCAATTTAACTGGTTCTGATCAGTAACGTAGTAGCAAGTACGACGTTCACGGTATTTTTATAATAAAACAAATAAATACGTCGAGCTTGTTTTACATATCAGTGCTAACATTTGAAAACGGCACAAAAGCCATTTGTAAACAAATGGTTTGTGGGCCCTTTACTCACTACTTGAAGTATACCCAAGCGACACAACAGCAACATCGGGTAGGGGAAATTTTCCCCTTCCTGACGATGCTGTTGGTTTGCGTGGGCGTTCTTCGGGTAGCGAGTAAAGGGCCCACAAACCATTTGTTTACAAATGGCTTTTGCGCCGTTTTCAAATGTTAGCACTGATATTGTTACATAGGTTGGGGTATTGGGCAAATGTGACGTAACAGATTGACCAAAGTGAAAAAAAATGGTGTTACATAAATCCACGCGACTCTTGGATCTATAACATAACATGCGAGGGTCGAGTGAATTAGCATTACGTAATTTTAGGGGAAAAGCCTGTGTTACTTGTTCTTACATAGGAGAAAGTTCCAAAATGTGGATTTTTTGCGTTACGTAATTTGTGTGCAAATAAAAATCTAAAAAGGTCGAGCCTAATCGATTCGTCATTTGGTGTGAAACTGCTCAATTGGCGTTGACGGCGACTTTGTAGCTCTTTACTCAAATAGTAAAATCTAAAGTGCCTGAATTTATAAAGAGGCGACATCTTATCCATTTGACAGGTCTTCTGCTCGATTGGAATGACTTTTCCTATGACTTTGACAGACAATCGATTGTTCCAATTTTGACATGTCGTCTCTTTATAAATCCATATTAAATCCATAAGCAAACGTCAGACTGTCCGTGAAACATGGCGAACTTCGACTATCCTTTCGCTCCACCGAAAAATCCCATAAGAAACTGTCAATCTTTTCTAGAAGAGACAATTTTGTGACGGTGCCGTCAACGTCAATATCTTTCCATTTGTCTGCGTTAGATAACATGCAACACGAAATTCTATTAGGGAATAAAATGTATAACATTTGTCTAGCATAATTCAACAATCCCACTTACCCCCCAATGTACCTTACGCTGATATAGAATGTTGTTCACTGCAGTAAAAATCAAGAAGAGAACCCTCATGAACCCACAATGCGTGCATATATTCAAAGATAAAACAAAAGGCTCGCGAATTAGTGTTGGATATCATCAAAACTGCCCATAGTCGATCGCAATATCAGTCCAATCTTTGAGTGATTTTCAATTCATATGGATCAGTTATACGATTGTGGGTAGTAAAAGCATCTAAATTGAATTACCCTATAAAGCCAAGTGAACGCCACACTGTTATTCCCGAGTGATGATAAACCGTATCGATCGCCCCCAATTTGAGCGCATTCGAGTCAAGGTCAAAGCTGTGATCCGTAGCAACAACAGTAGTAGCGGTACCCACCGGGGTACGAACATGGGCCAAACGATCAGCGGGAGTGTCAAAACAGTCAACAACCGCGACCAACCATCGCCATTCATTCCGAAGATCGCCGTTCATTTCGAAGATCACGAACTGGAAGCGCACTATCAACGATCAGCACGTCTCAATTGTCTACTGGAGATGCCTCCGGTCACCCGGGAAACGCAGTTGGAATACTCCTGGAATTCGGATGACAGCTCGCCCTATGTATTCGTTAAGGAGGACGACAAGATGACGTTCCATAGGTACTCGGTGGCGCAGAGCACAGACTGCATACGAGGCAAAGTCGGCTTCACCAAGGGTCTGCACGTGTGGGAACTGCTCTGGTCGACACAACAGCGGGGTACACATGCTGTGATCGGTGTTGCCACCTCCGAGGCACCACTCCACTCCCAAGGTTATCAAAGTCTGGTTGGCTCGAACGACCAGAGCTGGGGTTGGGATCTGGGGCGCAATATGCTGTACCACAACTCGAAAATCTACCCCGGCATCACGTACCCTTCGATACTTAAGCCAGACGAAACCTTCTTAGTACCGGAAAAAATCCTAGTAGCTTTGGACATGGAAGAGGGAACTCTCAGTTTCATCGCCGACGGCCAGTATCTGGGGATGGCATTCGAGGGTCTGAAGGGTCGAAAGCTCTACCCGATCGTATCCGCCGTCTGGGCACACTGCGAAATCACCATGAAGTACATCGGTGGCCTCGATCGCGAACCTCTATCGCTGATGGACCTTTGTCGGTGTGTCATCCGCCAGAAGCTCGGCCGGACGCACCTCAAGAAGCGTGTCGAACAGCTCCAACTACCAAAGTCGGTAAAAACCTATCTGCTATAACGGGATCAAGCCAACTATTAATCATTTCATAATTATTATTGCTTGCTGTCATAACTATTGGATATAGATATTAATTTCCTCTTCATTCTCCGCCGCTATATGAACTGACCAAGAACAAAGATATTTAAAGAAAGAAAAGAACAAACCGATGTTAGGATTTAGGGTTAATGACTTAGGGGTCGTCCATTAATTATGTCACACTTTTAGGGGGGAGGGGGGGTTTTGGAAACTGTGACGAGTCATACAAAAAAAAATTAAATTCCATACAAAATATGTGACAAAGGGGGGAGGGGGGGTTGAAAATGGACTAAATTTGCGTGACATAATTAATGGACCTTCCCTTAATAGTGAAATAACATTTTTTCTTCATTTAAATAAAAAGGAAATGGTACTTCTTCCTGGTGTGTATCAGCAAACCAACTTCTTGTTTTTTCCACTATGTTATGGGGAAAATGTTCATGTTGCTGGTCCTTAGACTAGACTAGAGCATGTGCCAGGGTCGTGTAAGAGCGTCAAAGTAAGGAAGAAGAAAAATTGATTATTGTTAATTCCAATCTGATCAATCAACAACCTACTTTCTACACGGCGAATGAGAACGACTCAAATTTGAGTTTAGTTCAATCATAATCGCCAAAAGTGCAGGAACTCAGCGATGAGTAAATTTGCCTCATGTTTCCCCAGGCTTTTCCAGGGAAAAATTCCCGAATTTGAGATAAGTAAAGATTGGATTCACTCAGTCTATTGGTAATACTCCGAGACTGAATAAAATTTTCGTCAATTTCCTCATTTTCCGGCAGATTTTTTAGGTTTTCCACAGGAAACCATGAGACAAATTTTACTCATCGCTGAGTTCCTGCACTTTTGGCGATTATGAGTGAACTAAACTCAAATTTGAGTTGTTCTCATTCGCCGTGTAGAGTCAGGAACGGAACACGAACAACCCGTGACGTCACGGATTTCCGTAACTACTTACAACTACCGTTATGCTATGCACATCACCTCGTGTACACAACCAGCCAGCCGTGAGCTTCTTCAAGCACATCCCCTTCTCCTTAATATGCTGGAGAAGAGCACCCTCCTAACAGAAGGTTCTCACCGTTTTGACATTTCCCCTTCAAACCATCCTGCATATAGAACCTTCGTTATATATATGTTCTGACAATTTTCGTGTTAATAGGCTGTGGCCTTTTAAAGTTGGGAAAAGAATAGACTTTTGAGAATTGAACAATAAATTTGGCCATGCAAGTGTGAAACCCGAAGAACCGTAATTGCAACCATCGCATCACCAACGAAACCCCCTCAGGATGTTATTAAATCAATTAAAATGTTTGATCTTGCTGGCGCTAGGTAAGCGAGCGATTTACATCACGTAATTGAATTACATATCGATACGGAAAATCAATTTACATTCTAGCGCTGCTGTCCGCCTCCACCGCCGTGGACAGTTCACGAGTGTTGGAGCTGAGTGATCGCTTCCTGGACGTTCGGAATGACGGCCAGTGGTTCGTAATGTTCTACGCTCCATGGTGCGCCCACTGCAAGAAACTGGAACCGGTGTGGGCTCATGTCGCCCAGGCTCTCTTCAACACCAACATCCGGGTCGGGCGAGTCGATTGCACCCGCTTCACTGCGGTGGCACAGGCCTTCAAAGTCAATGCCTATCCAACGATTTTGTTGTAAGTGTGCATCATAAAGGTACTTGCTAAGTCGTGAACGTTTAACAATGACCTTCGTTTTTCAGTGTCAAAGGTCCCTACGACTTCGCCTACAACGGTGATCGTACCAAGGACGAATTGATTCACTTTGTGAATCGATTGTCCGGACCGCCGGTCCAGCAGGTCACCCGACCGGACAGCATCGACATACTGAAGTCGAACAATCCTATCTTCTTCACCTACGTTGGCAAACAGGACGGGATTCTGTGGGATGTTTTCTACAGTGCAGCGGAAGTATATCAACCGCACAGTTATTTCTACGCTACCTCAGTGGAAATAGCCAAGAAACACTTTGACATCGATACCGTTCCGGCGGCTCTGGTTTACAAGGAACGTAGCCACTACTATTTCCCCTATTCCGATAGCTTTGATCTGGTAGAGCCGGTCCATCTGAACGAATCTCTATTCCGGTGGATCAACGAAGAACGGTTCCCCACTTTTCCGAAGATAACCCGAAGCAACATACACCATGTTCTGCAGACGAAGAAGTACCTCGTGCTGGCGGTAGTCGAGGAGAATAAGCTAAGTGAGATTGCAGCCCATGAGCAGGAGTTCCGCGATATGATGGAGATTTTTGTACACAAGAACAAGCATAAGTACCACAACCGGTTCCAGTTCGGTTGGGTTGGAACGCCGGATTTGGCGCATTCCATCGCCATGGACAAGCTGGCCACGCCCCATCTGATAGTGCTGAATGCCAGCACCAACGAGCATCACATACCGGAGGACGACCCACTGCAACTGACACCGGAAGCGATCGAACTGTTCCTGGATAGCATTCACAATCAGACGGCTCCGGTAAGGTTCGGTCGCCTGCCTTTTTGGAATTTAAGTTCTAAATTTTCGTTTCATTGCAGGCCTTTGGGGGCAACTCCCTGCCGGTACGAATCTACCGTGCGTGGTTCGAGGCGAAGAATTCCCTGCACGACATGTGGATGGGCAATCCGGTACTGACCTCGGTGCTGTTCGGTCTTCCGTTGGGTTTTCTTTCGCTGATTATGTACTCGATCTGCTGTGCGGACATTCTCGATGCCGACGAAGAAGAAGAAGAACCGAGACACGAAAAGAAGGAGTAATTTTTGTGCGGAGAACGAGAAGGCCCCTGGAGTTGTGCGTGGAGGGCAAGTATTATCGTGGTAACATTCCCTGCAGCGTTCTGGGCATTTACCTGATAGTGGGTAAAGTTTTAGAGAACTTAATTTCAGCGGAAAGAACATTATTTCTAGTCATTTTGATCTGTAATGGTAACATGTACTGGTTTATTTTTAAAATTTATAATACAACATATGGGTGTTGTTTTGTGGAATCATGTGTAAACCGTTGTGTGTAGGAAGGAAGTGTACTTTCAGGGCAGGTGTTTTTCCAAAAAAATTGAAAGTGCGCATATTTGTGTCTCACTAGTGTAAGGATTTCGGTACATCTATATAGTGAAACCAGGTTCCATTTTAAACTCTGGCTGGTTTGCGTTGGTAGTGGACGAATATCACTTCCAAATTCCTAGTTAGTTGTTTTAGAAAATTATAACTACCCGAGTGGTGACGCTTCTGGTCATTATCCTGTACCATCATCACGCTCCACCTCGTTTTGTCTAGAAAGGAAAGTGTTTGGACCTTTTTCCAGAGCTTTTTGGACTATGGTACAATGCAGTCTGCAGTTTCCATGAAGTTGGCCGATTTGATGAACCATTTCTAGGAGAAGTACAGGAACATCTAGGACTCTTGGAAGAAAGAGGTGTCGTTCACGCTTAAGCCTGGTGTCAAACAGATTTTTCGTCAAAGGATCATCTCATTGGTCTCTTATTCGGAGTCGGCCGCTTCGATCGTGTTCGTACGCAAACCCAACGGCAGAGTGAGGATTTGTGCAGATTATTTCACTGGACTGAACTACTATGCGCTGGAGCCTAATTACTATCCGGTTGCCCTTGTCTCCAGATATTTTCGCTAAACTGGCCGATAAGCAGATTTTCACACAGATCGATTTGTCAGATGCCTATCTTCAAGTAGATGTCTGTGAGGAATCGAGGAAGCCGGTGCCGGTGGTTTAGTGGTAAGCGTGACTGCTTTTCACCCCAATGGGTCTGGGTTCAATCTCAGCCGAGGTCGGTGGGATTTTTCTGAGGCATAAAAATCTCTGGTCAGAAGGGAAGTAAAGCCGTTGGTCCCGGCTCATGTGTGTTGAATGGGTGGGATATCCTACGCAGGTGTGGAAGCTGCCTTCCTGCAAATTCGATTGCCATCAATGGATGTCCGTCGGTGATTGGCACTAGATTGCGGAACAGAGACCGACGTTAAATAAAGGAAAGAGGAATCGAGGAAGATGCTGGCAATTAACCCGCACAACGATCTTTTCCAGTTCTATCGTTTATCACCGGGAGCCAAGACAGCACCTGGTGGTTTTATTGTCGATATAGATGCAATTCGTCCTGATCATGAAAATGTTCAGCCGATTGTCAACATTCCAGTACCCCACGATGTCCAGACTTTTCGCTCATTCCTTGGAGCGATCAACTACTACGGGCTGTTGTCAAATTGCTCGTATATTGAGTTTTCGTCGCGGTTTTCCAAACTTTATCTGAAGATGATTTGCCAGTTTTGAAAATCGATAAGTTTTTCTTTTTATGGGCGAAAGAAGGTTTTTTTCCAAGTGCATTTATGACCGGTATTCCGATTACAAGTAGAGTCAGATTCGAAAAACAAATTAGAATCCAATTTTGTGTAAGATTAGATTGTGAGACCACCGAAGTTCCGCTTTATTCAACCAGTTTTATCACTATTTGATCCGGGAAACAACCAGCAAAATGGAGTGGCTGTTCGGTAAGAAAATGTCTCCGAACGAGATGGTGCGCAAGAACCAGCGGGCTCTGAATAAAGCGATGCGGGATTTGGATCGGGAGAAGATGTAAATGGAACAGCAGGAAAAGAAGATCATCAACGACATCAAAAAGCTGGCCAAAGAAAATCAGATGGATGCGGTCAAGATTATGGCTAAGGATCTGGTCCGGACGCGACGGACTAAACCTAACCAAGAGCAATGACGAGGAACTGCACTCGGAACTGCATCCCAAACCCCATGATAAACAAGGAGCGGAAGCATCCAACGAAACTTTTAAGCGCAAAAGAATCATTACCAACATAGGAGAAAATTTGGTAAGATCCTTACATTGCATTATTTTATGATTCTTTAATATTGTACAAATATTTACATATTACACAACTACACATAGTAACTCGGAGCGTTTGGTACGGTATGTCCACGCATCCTTCCACCCCTGTAGATTCAAGAAATGTTCCCATTCATTTCCAAGAATCATCTTTGCGGCAAATGCAACGCAGTAGGCCTGGCCGTATTCATGTTTATATCATATATCAGATATGCTGTAAACATCAATTAAGCCTCGAATTAAGCTGGGTTTAGACAGCTTGAACGCGAATTGAACGTGTAAACCATGCCATTCAACTGACTTGATCAACTCACTTGAATTGACAAAAGTTGAACCAGGCTCAACTTTTCAAGTCAATTGAATTCAACTGAGTAGATCATTTGACTTGCCTAGTCTAAACCCAGCATTAGACAAGAAAAATTATTAGACCTCATCTAACCTAATCGTTTTCCAGGATGCTTTCTCGTACTGGCTGCGTTTGTATTAGATTAGATTCCTTGGAGCGATCAACTACTACGGCAGATTTGTGCGGTCCATGCATGAGCTCCGTCACCCATTGGATGATCTACTCAAGAAGGATACTGTATGGAACTTGTGTCCGGCATGTCAAGGGTCGTTTGTGCAATTCAAGAGAATTCTGCAATCAGACTTGCTGCTAATCCACTACACTGAAACAAATCGACATGTACGGTTTATTGGATCCATCTTATAACATAGAAATTTCAGAAGATTTATTCATTCTATGTGATGATTGATAGATTCCATTGGATTATCAGTTAAAAACTACACGGCGATTGAGAACGACCCAAATTTGAGTTTAGTTCACTTATAATTGCCAAAAGTGCAGGAACTCAGCGATGAGTAAATTTGTCTCATGGTTTCCTGTGGAATACCTAAAAAATCTGCCTGAAAATTAGGAAATTGACGAAAATTTTATTCAGTCTCGGAGTAGTACCAATAGACTGAGTGAATCCAATCTTTACTTTTCTCAAATTCGGGAATTTTTCCCTGGAAAATCCTGGGAAAACATGAGACAAATTTTACTCATCGCTGAGTTCCTGCACTTTTGGCGATTATTAGTGAACTAAACTCAAATTTGGGTTGTTCTCATTCGTCGTGTATGACTGCGATGATTTATATCGAAATTTCACATACTTAGTACATGACATTCCCTTGCTTCTGACGTGTTTAGCGATGGTTAAGATATTGTCTGATACCCCGTTAACATTACAGCGTATATCACGTAATATAGGCTGTCTTGCAATGAGCACTCATACACGGGATTTCCAGTGAAAACTAGATGTATGAGTGCTCATTGCACGACAGCGTATATCACGTGATAAACGCTGTAATGTGAACGGGGTATCATATTTTATAGTGAAACCCTGTTGATATGTCATGGGTGGGAACGGACATCTAGAAACTAATGGAAATTCATATAGGTTTGCACTATAAGCAAATCCAGTAGAACAAACCTGTTTTCGTGATGAATATCTCACTAAAAGATATATCTTATATGAAAGTCATGTATATTTTATTGGAGTTGCTTTTAACGATTTTTGACATTTTGTTAATGTTTCGCGTGTAAAAAGACATGTAGAAAGTATTGGACAGTCATTTAAGTTTGCACTATAGGAAAACATGTATATCGCATTGGAATAGCTTCCGACAATTTTTGAAGTTTGTAGATTATTGATAGATCCATGCCAATCATTAGATAGTCATATAGATTTGTCTTTTAAGGAATCCAACAGCAAACATTTGTTTTGGCATGGTTTTTGGGATGACTATCGCTCCCAATAAAATACATATTATATGATTGCAGTGGCGTCGCCCTAACCTCAATCTACCTGTTCAACAACTCTTAAAACGTAAACAAACAAAACAATATTGGTTTTAATGGATACAAATCAACGAAACTAGAAGACCCTATGCCTTTTGAAACTGATTTGAATGTAAAAATGACCCTAAATAACGTTTTCAAAATGGTTGAACAGGTAAAAAGTGAGGTTACGCGACGCCACTGTATGATTGTTCTGCATACATTATTGAAATAATTTTAAACGATGTTATCGTACACTCATTGAACATGATTGTTAGTCGAACTAAATACTGCTTCCAACAATGATACTTATAATTTTTACTTGTTATTGGCCCATAAGATAAGGGCTTCCAGAAGAGAATGTATTGAAATTGAAAAAAAAATCTATTGCAATATTTATTTTGCTAAAATTATAATTGTAAGCCTTCTACATGGCTTATTCAGATTCCCCAGCACTAGTATTGGAACTTCATGAACCAGTTCCATGAACGCATATAATTTGGTCATTGTTTTATTGCACACAGGAGCATTAAGACAGATTAGAACAAAAGACACCACCGAAACGGAATATAAGTTTGTCAGTGCTATATTTCTTCACTCTAGCAAAACGAGCATAACGTTACACTACATTCCATGTTGGAAGAGTTGATGTTACTTCATGCTTATTGAACGAGCTCAATCTCAAAGTCATTCGTGGCCCAGTGGAACCGAGCGCAGACACCGACAGCATCACAACTCTACAGTCCTGGATTGAATCCCAAATCAGCTACTACCTCGTTCACATTACAGCCTCTATCACGTAATATAGGCTAGGCTGTCTTGCAATGAGCACTCCTACATAGGATTTCCAGTGAAAACTAGATGGATGAGTGCTCATTGCAAGAAATCGTATATCACGTGATATACGCTGTAATGTAAACAATAAAATTTAAAAAAAAACGCAACTGTGAAAGCACTCGAAGCACCACATCCCACTGTCTGATGTTTATTTTTCGATTTATTTTTAGAACCGATAAAATATATGTGTCGAAACAAGAAGTAAATATCATGTGATGTTCATATTAATTTTAATTAGATTGATTTATGACATTTTCATGATACTGTGGTGAAATGTAGAGCTTATGCTGATGGGTTTCAAATCCATTTCAGTTAATTCTTATAAGTTGACCAATTTTCATTAATCATATGATGATAATATAAAGTTACCTACATATCAGCATTGGAAATGTATCAGATATTCATATAAAATTTACCTGATAGATTTTCAATCATATCGTTTTCATTGGATTTTCTTATAGCGCAAATTTATTAGACTTCCACATAACAGGAATATGTCATATTGGTTCAGTGTACGATCCTCGCCTATAGAAATGATGCTTCACAGAAAACTAGTTGTTCTACACAGTTTTCCCGAAGTTATGCCATCACAGACAAACAGACGTTACTCTTTGAACAAGTTTTTCTTGAAAACATTGTGCCACAGTAACGACATCTCTCGAGGTTCTCGCTGAAAAGGTCCCATGCATTAATTATGTCACGCTAAATCGAGCAAAAAATTACCCCTCCCCCCCTATCGTGACGTTTTTCTATACCTAATGCATTGCTTGTCACAAAATCTTAGACCCCCCCCTCTCCTCTTAGAGCGTGACATAATATATGCATCAACCCAAACAAGCTAGCTCGCTATTTCGTAAACAATATTGCGTGCAAGATAAACATAATCACCTATATGGAATCTACGGTTCGAACGAAAACAAGAATATATAGAAACGTCAAAGTGATCCGATGTCAACACTGTGGGGAAATGATAATATTCAAATCAGGTGTTAAATGCGTGAATGATAATTCAGAATGAAATGTTACATCTGTATGTCTGTGGAACTGTCTGTCTGTCTGACGTCTGACCTATAGTCCTATCAACTTTTATAAACAAAACGTCGATTATTCTTTCCTCGACAATCGAACGCAAATTACCAGCATCATCTGATAGGGGAATCTTTCCCCAACCCAAAGATAGTGTTAAATAGTTTGCGTAGGCGAGCCTTGAATCACGAGAAAACGGTTTCCGAAGTTTTGTTCGCAATAGCTGATCTGCTCTTTTCTGTTGTTGGTCGTGATTTGCTCGATTGGTTCCGCTTTTTGACAGCTCAATTGGTTCCCGAGATCGTATCCGCCAGACTATGAATATAGCGACTATAGTCTGACCTAAAGAGCCTGAATTTATAAAGAGACGACCAGTCAAAATTGGAACGATCGATTATCTGTCAAAGTCATAAGAAAAGTCATTCCAATCGAGCAGAAGACCTGTCAAATGGATAAGATGTCGCCTCTTTATAAATTCAGGCTCTTTAGTCTGACCCTTATAGACTAGGATTGGGCGATCTTCAGAGAAAGATCGATCTCATATTTGGCTCTAGAATCGGATCCACTGATTAAAGGTCCTCCCAAACTGGCGCGTTTTTTACGCCGCGGCAGCGGTGGCGAATAAATCGCGTTTACCGCGGTAGCGAAATTCGCGTGGGTACCCACACCGGAGCGGCAGTTTTTCGTAGCTTCGTAGCGATCGTGAGCAATGGACTCGTCGTCGGATGCAGAAGAGGCGCTTTTGTTAGTTTCTTTACAAGCAGTGGAAAATGCGTTGAAGTATTTTGGCAATTTCCTTCATTTTAGTGATATTTGTTTACAGTTTTGTTTGATATTACAGATTTCTCACCACTGGTGATCACGGAAGTTCATGGAATTTTAAAGAAAGTTTGTCAATCTTTAGAAAAAAATACAAAACTTAACTTCCCCTGGAATGCATATCATCAGAAAAAATTGCAGATATTCGGGAAATTTCATAAACAGAACACCAGGGAAGTTCGCATAACTTCAGAGGAATTTGCAAAACTTCATGAAAATTCGTAGATCATCAAAAACTTTGTAGAATTTCAAAGAGGTTCACAAAACTTCAGAAATGTTGATAGATCATCAGATAAATTTGCAAAACATAAGAGAAGTTCACAGAACTTCAGTTTTTCAGAAGATTGAAAAACATATCTTCCGAAGAATTTGTGAAAGTTCAAGGAAGTTCATAGAATATCAAGGAATTTCGTAGAACTTCAGGGAAATGTGAAGAACTTCATACCAGTGGCGTGTTGAGCTGTTAAATATTTCCAGAAGAATGATCATACTGGAGTCTTGGGTGTTTAAGAAATTTTTTGAGCATGCTGGTATCTTTTTCGATTTTTTTCGAAGAATTTTCAACTCTCGGACAGTCTATTGAGTTCGCTCTTAGTATTCTCCCGATATTTCCGATGAATTATCTCAGGAAATTTTGTTTAGTTCGATTTAATGCTTCTCCGGAACTCACCTTTGAATTAATTTGTCATACTCCTAAAAGATTCAATCGAATTATTCTCAAAACTGAGTTTATTTCTTAAATCGCTTTGGATTTTCTCCTTCCCTTGGAATTCAACATACATTTTCTAAATTCTCCTGATAAATTAATGTAGTTCTACTAACATATTCCTTAGATTTAGCATAGCATATGCAATTGTACAAATTGTGGGTGGTCAATTATCCTCACAAATACATTAGATTTCTCCTCCGGAAGCTTATATCAAAGATGAATACTAAGATGAAACTGTCGGAAGAAAAACTTTCTATTTTAGTGTCCTCCTTCACGGTCCCTTTCATCCAATGAATACCCCCCGTATTCAAGTAATTATGTGGTTTTGCTGCCCCCTCGGTAGAGATGACATTTTTCGTTCTTTTTTTTTATCAAAACAAACACTCAAATCAGAAATGTCCCATGTTTTAATTACTCGATTAACAACTAATCGATTTTTTTTTTGTTCACTGTGCTGCCATTTTACCACCAATGAGATTGCAGCACATGTTTGAAACGATGGGTGATGATCCTCTGGAGAAGTTAATGCTTATATAGGCATGATATAACCGATTACAAATATTTTACTTTTCGGTTCGTTAATCGATTAATCAATTATTCGAATGAAAATCGGCCATCACTAGATGAATGTGAACCGTCATTTCAAATTTAAGGACCGTACATAAATAATGATACAATTTGAAAGGGACCGGGACTAATCACAACTTACGTCCCCACGGTAACTGAAATAAACACGAGGGTTCACCGGTTGCTTATATGAAGGGCAGTGAGTTTATAGCAGTTTACCGATCTTTCTACAAGTTGCGAGATTTCCAAGTAGAGCAAGGAATTTTGTAGAAGTTCTTGGAACTACATAGAAGCTCTGCTAGAATTTGAAGAATTTCGGAGGAATTCAGGGAGTTTTGTAGATGGAATTATTGTAGAAATTTCAATCATATTCTGAGAACTTGATCAAATTTCAGGGCTGTAAATTAAATTTACAAGTTCAGACATCTTTGAAAAAAATAGTTTCGAACCAATTCAATTAAGGTTTCCGTTTTTGCCATCTTTATCACCTGAAAATCACTTTCGGTACAAAACCGCGTTTCTTCGGCGGCAATGGAAATTATTTCCATTATAACATTCAATGAAATCACCGGTTAGCAATTTTTTTTTCGAAATAAAATGAGCGCAAAGCAACGAACAAACGAATACAAAGAGAAAATGAACGTCACACTTGCTCACTGTCAATGTGTGTGTCAATTCAGCTCAGTAATATATTTTAGTTTTGAATAATTAATGATTAATCAATCAAAATGTATCATTCGATTCCCGTGTAGACTAAATTTGTCGGCAAGGAGCAATGAGCACGTACCGTAAGATTTGATGAAGAGAAACAAATTGTTGAGATATTGTTAAAAGAATAACACCATAGAGGTAACTCTAAGACCACTGGGTCCCGAAGAAAATCATAATTATTTTTGGCTCACTCAGTACCAGAACAACGATCCCAAGCAGTCCCAAGCTATTTCACTCACTCCTGCATGTTCTGCATGAATCCACACACCCCTGATGTTATCTGTCAAACTTTCATAGCGAATCAAAACAAACATAGTGTAGTAATAGAATTTCAACTAGAATAGGGTGCGTTAATCGTTTGCTTGGGACCAATAGGCTACTAAAGTGGTGAGCCAATTTAAAATCGTTAGTTTCGTATTGATTGTTGATAACACTGCTTCTTGATGCCAAACTCGGCCTACGCCTATTTTAAACTCGGTCTAACGCATTGAAACGCCAATGAATTCACTTCGGCTGAGGGGGGTGACACATCTAAATCTCAATTATAGATGCTCAAAAAATCTCACACTAGCGAATCAATCTTCGAAAA
This sequence comes from Ochlerotatus camptorhynchus, assembly GCF_037179485.1. NCBI lineage: Eukaryota > Metazoa > Arthropoda > Insecta > Diptera > Culicidae > Ochlerotatus > Ochlerotatus camptorhynchus. The sequence continues at coordinate 14,191,743 of NW_027040818.1, read as the reverse complement.
ATCATCTTTCATTTCTCGCATCTACTTGCATCGTGCTTCATCTTTTTGCAGGAAATCTTCAAAATCGATATAAATCTTCCTTCTATCTACTCAGCGTGCGTGCAGCTAGCCACAGCAAAACACGATCTTCACTGCATCGTAGATAGAATCGTTCCCCTCGACTTCGGCCTATCGGATGAAGATAAAGATTGATTCGGTCGGAGCGCTTCATTTGTATTTGAGAATATTGGATGCAAACATTCATATCACGTGTTCTTATTGACTTCGTTCGGTATCATTTGTACCAGTATCGTACCAAACACATTATTTACCTGTTAATACCCCGTACAGACTATGGCTTATATCATGTAATATAGGCTGTCTTGCAATGAGCACTCATACATCTAGTTTTCACTGGAAATCCTATATATGAGTGCTCATTGCAAGCCAGCCTATATTACATGATATAAGCCATAGTCTGTCCGGGGTATAATACCCCGTTCACATTACAGCCTATATCACGTAATATAGGCTGTCTTGCAATGAGCACTCATACATACGATTTCCAGTGAAAACTAGATGTATAAGTGCTCATTGCAAGACAGCGTATATCACGTGATATACGCTGTAATGTGAACGGGGTATAAATCGTTTTGACGTAGGACTACGTCTGTGATTTCAATATGGGGGTACACTTTGTGAAAACCAAAAATGGAACATGTAACAACATTATGAAATATTGTGAACGTCAATAACTCAACTGCACCTGGACTATAGGGCTGTCTCTTGTAGTTTTTTCGATGTAAATACACTTAAAAAAATTGAACAACTATTTATTTTTAAAGATCGAAAATATCGTAAGAAAATATCGATTTTTTCGATCTTTTCGGGGACTGTAATAGGCCATGTGATATCTTTCTTAGACATCGACTAGTCGCCGTGAGGGTTCACATAATGAATGTTTATTCTTGTATCAGTTTGGTTACATCTTACTTAAACTCTACACATCTTCATAATTCTACACAAATAACAATTAGGTGGGGAGGCGCTTGGAGTTGCCGTTTTAACCAATAAGAGTTCAATTAGAAATTTGTCAACAAGAGAGAAGTCGACGCTAAAACAAATGGGAAAGAGAGTTCGGCGCTGTGACTTGTAACATGATGCGCTTGGCGTCTGTCAGGCTTATTGGTGCATAAGCAAGAATTATCGATTGGCTATAAGTGTCGTGTATGGGAACAAATGTGGTTCGGAGAAGGAAGAGTCAATTTACGGTTCGCTATCTGGGAATGTTTTGAGGTGACGAAAACATGGGTCATCGTTTAGTGCTGCATGGGAAAATGCGTTCGCAATAATTTAATTTGAAGTGGTGTTTTACACTTGTGCAACTAAGCAATCAATTGTAAACCTCCACCGAGCTGATGGTTTGAAGTATGAGAACTTTTGGTTTGGATTGTGGGAATGTCTGGGTTTTGTCAATTGTGTCAATGTAAGGATTTTATGAACTGTGGGAATGTTTGGAACTTTGAAGCATGAGCTAATGAAGGCTTGAGGATAATGTGTGGCATGCATGTTTCATGTCACTGGCGTTCATGATAATTTATGATAATTTGGAAATATTAGAAATGCTACAATTTGGGATGCTACAGGGACAAAGAATCGATCCGAAAAATCGGAAATCGGGATGAAAAAGATCGCCCAATCCTATTATAGACTCGGAAACTACTGAACCGATCGGCGTGAAAATTTGTATGCGGAGGTTTTGGGGCCAGGAAAGGTTCTTATGATGGTTCGAGACCCCTCCCCTCTCTGTAAGGGGAGGCTCCCATACAAATGAAACAAAAAATATAGCATGCTTTTTTGAATCGGCGCATAAACTCAAGCTAATATTGAATCCAGAGCAAGACCGGGCACACTTTGCTAGTAATTGTAATTGTAATTGTTCAGTGTATAGGTTGTGCCAACCGCTAAGTTGGCTTATCTAGGTACTAGCCCCCTACCCGCATAAACGCGAACCATAAATTGACCTTACCTAAAATGGTTAAAAATTGTTTATAATCCCTGCTAAACTTTAACTGAAATGGTTATAGAACTTTACCTGAACGTTTAATGATAAAATTTCAACCTTATGTATTATGGTTTTTTGGAACTGGACCTTACAAATAATGGGTTGTTAAGAACCATTACCATTCCAAATTCTTGTTTTCTCCATACATTTTCAGAAAGAGAACTATATAAGAACGTTTTTACTTATGATTTGAGAACATTAATGGTAATGGTTATGGTAGTCAGTAAGGTCCATTAATGGTTTTGTATTATCGCTCAACTTTACGTGGAATCTATCGTGAATTGGTAATCAGTAAATTACAGGCAACCAATTCGCGATATATTCCACATAAAGTTGATCGATGTTACAAAACCATTCGTGGACCTTACTGACTACCATAACCATTACCATTAAAGTTCTCAAACCATAAGTTAAAAGGTTCTAATATAGTTCTCTTTCCGAAAATGTGTGGAGAAAACAAGAATTTGGAATGGTAATGGTTCTTAACAACCCATTATTTGTAAGGTCCAGTTCCAAAAAACCATAATACATAAGGTTGAAACTTTATCATTAAACGTTCATGTAAAGTTCTATAACCATTTCAGTTAAAGTTTAGCAGGGATTATAAACAATTTTTAACCATTTTAGGTAAGGTCAATTTATGGTTCGCGTTTATGCGGGTAGTCTATACACCTCTTTTGAATACTCCAGTTGATCTCATTTTGGTTGACTAACGGTTAAAGCCTGGTACGCAGCTGAAAAGTAATGACGTTTTTACGTGCTACGGGATAGGACACGGAATGCAAAAGAAATTACTTTTCCTCAGCATTTCTTGACCCAGTACGCAGTTCAAAAGAAATCGGTAAAGGAAAGATCGATTACATTAGTATCGTGATCGACATGAAGGTGGCGCATTCTGAATGCAATTTCACTTTCCTTGCGGAATAATGGTCTGACAAATTATTCCGTTAGGTAATTTTAACGTTTGTTGTAAAAATGATGTTTTGGATGCATTTAAACAACATAAACACTAATAAGTGTTGATTTTACAATTTGACGACATCTCCCTATAATCTCAAAATTTAGCAGCCTATAGCTGTCAAATTTTCTTTTGGGAAAAATCCTCAAAAATTACTTTTCCGTTTTCTTTTCAGCTGCGTACCAGGCTTAACACAGCAAAAATGAGAGCAGAATTTTACACTGTTGAATCAAACGGAAAACTAATCCTGCTTTCAATAAAACCAATTTGATTTCTGATTTTGCATTCATAATGTTTAACTGAATACGGGCCTGATGTAAATGGTTAGCATCCATGCTTCTCATGCTGAAAGATTTGAGCTTAAACCTCACCCCGAGCAAGTTTCAAATGACCTAAAATGTGTTAAACAAAACAAATAAACAATAATCGTTAGTTCAACGACAGATGAACTTAAATTAACTTTTAAACAAGACGTTAACAGCAGAACTTCAAGGTAAGTTGCTTTCATTTTAAAAGGCTTGATTGCATAATGAAAGCACAATATGATATCAGACTTATGTCTCGACAATTGAAATCAAAATAAGTTTTCATTATGATAGGAACTGCAAACTTTATTATCGATTTGCTTTCATTTTGTTAACCGACTTTGCTCGGGTAGACACACATGGGTGGTCGTATCCGGGCTCCCCTGGGTAGGCTCGTGTCCGTCCAAGTTCTGGTACATTAACTTATATCTATGCATGGTAATTATACTTTACAACTCATCTTTTGATTATAAATGTCGATAATGCTGAAACTATATGAATGTTAGTGATCATTATTAGGTGTGTGCTGCAATGGAGTAGTAATTGAAGGAAATGAGGTTCTCATGTGGCTTATAGGTAATTCTATAATAGGTAAATCATGCAAGCACACACCTTTTACAATTCTTATCCTACTTACCAGTTCCGTTCAGTATAAATTGGCTGTCTCCAACCGGCGTGATCCTTTCTGACTGCTTACTCTCTTCTTTTCTTGTTCACGCTTTCTCGCGTTTTTTTCCTTTCTATTGAGCATCCGGCCGTGTTCCCATTTGTTCTCAGGCAGGTGATATTGATACATGAGAGGAAGAAATAAATAGAACAAGTTAAGTGTGAGCCGCATGCGTTGGTTATTTGTTTGGGTCATGGTGTTGTGTTTCCTATTTGTCTCTATTTCGCTCTCAGATCGCATCACTTTCCCCCTCCCCCAAACTATTATGAGTGAAAAAGAGAACCCGTATCTGGTAACCTCTCGCGAGCGCAATTCAAAAGATATTAATAACAAACTTATCTAGAACTGGGCACAAACATATCACATTTTCTAAGACTGATCATGATTAATATAGTATGAATAATGAAAATTGTATGAAGCAAAGACGATCCCAAAAGAAAGTTTCCTAGCAATAAAACTATTACTCTGTGCTAATCTGAGTTATTTCAAAATGAGAATCCATACTCAGAAACTACCCGATCTCAACAAACTGTACCGAAATCAGAACAGCTAAACTACTCGGTCAGATTTTGGCATTTCTATTTACTTGTATAAAGCTACTTTATATCGAGCTCTTTTCGATAATAGCAACATGTGAATAATGCAGAACAAATTTGAAATTGTTCTAGAGCCAAATTGGTTTTTAAGGAAGGTCAAACTACAACCGAACATCTCAGCCGCTCTGAACCCTTCAAGTATGAACATTATGCTTTCCCAATATGGTACATTCTCTCACTATAAACCTGTCATTTCTAGCCTATCTGAACTATTTAATAAATGGAAACCATAACATGGGTTACGCTCCCCCTAAGCGGGCCCTCCGCATCCTATCTCTGTCTTATCTGAAATACCAAATGCCAATGGTTTGAATGTATCAATATATAAATTGGAAATGATGTTCAATCAAATAAACCCATACCCCACTCACTTGGCCAGGCTTCAGAATCGTCCAGTGGGCAGTGCGCTCTACACTCCAAGTTCCCTTTTTTCAAATTCGCCCCAAATTTGATATTTTACCCCTTTGAGTGTTGATGAATCACAATCAAACATTGTGAAAGAGCACAGACTTGAGGATAATAGAGTATTAAATAATCTAGGTCCTATTTAGGATTATATCTGAAAAATCCAAATCTGACCAACGCCCACCAAGGCCGGGCACAGTTAGCTAGTCGAATATAAAAAAAAGAATTCAACCTTAGGGTGGCAGTCTTGCCTCGTCCACCCCTACTTCAGAACGACGAGAAACTAATAGACGACGCATCCATCAATAATATTCACATTACATTTTATTAGGATTTTAACGACTACTTCTTGTACGCATTCAACACGATGTCCCGGTAGCTAAAGTTCGTGCACACATCGATCTGACTTGCTGCTCCGGCGATGGCCATAAACCTGTTCGGCTCGGTTTGCTGCACCACGCTGTACACGGCCGGTGCCGAAAGCGGAATCTCCGCCGTCACGTCCCCATTGAAACTGTACTGGTACAGATTCTTGCAGTCCCCTCCAGCGTAAATTATGTCATCGATGAACCCGGACACGTGAATCCTATCCGGAAAGCCGAAATCCGTTGTGCACTCAAGCGATCGTAAATGCCACAGCGAGAAGCGCGGACCACCACCGCACACCAGCCAGTCCTCGGTAATCGAAACCGTTCCTTGCCATTTGCCAAACTCAGACCGGTTCAGCGCCTGACTCGTGTGCGGTTCGATCTTACTGGTGAACTTAGCCTGACGCGCGTCCCACAGCAGGATGCTGCCGTCTTCGGAAGCGGTGGCAATTTTTCCGGCACATCCCGAAACGCAGTGGATGTAATCCACGTGACCCTGGTACTGACGGATCACTCTTCCGTCTTCCAGCGAAACGGCGTACATGACATTGTCCCCACAACCGGCGTACAAGATTTCCTCATCCTTGTCCATCCATAGATAGTTGATTTCGTTGATGTCGGTGTACTCAGTCGAAGCGGGGAGCTTTACGGTCCACGTTTTTTTCCCGATGGTTCCATTTTTGCCGTTCCACTGGTATCCGCAGATTTCTCCGTTGAGTCCGACGATCAGGAAGTCCTTGTGGAAGGCAAGGCTGTACACTTGGCACTTTTCCGGAAGGGAGAACACCAGCTGCGGATCGGTCGGAAGCCTGTCCGGATCATTGGTGATCGTTTCTGAGCAGGATGCGATGCGTTCAATACTGATACGGAAGAATCATTCTGTCAAGGGTTCTAATTTTGAAACGAGAGCGGAGTAAAATTGACTTACCTGTAAACAAGAATTTCTCCGAAATTACTTCCACAAAATAGGTACTTTCCGTCGGTTGAAATGGTTTGGGAGAGGATGGTCGTGTAGAAACACTTTTTAATGTCGACCATTGTGAAATATTCGATAAATTCAGGAAAAATTTATTTCAAATCTTCAGCACCGATGCAAACAAAACGAGAAACATGAAGTCAAGCCAAGCCGGTTTGCAAGCCAAAACACAAACACCAAATAAACCCTTCCGGAATGTACTGTCTTCGGGTTTGTATGCCAGTTTCTGATTATTTCTGTTCGCGAACGTTCGTGTCTGATGGCTGGTGGGTTTGTCGTCAACGAAGTTTGACGTTTGTCGAAGAAGCATCATTGGATCTGCTGCGGGCCGAGCGACGAGCGAAAGCGATCCACGCAGTAAACAATCAGAAGCAAGTTAAAAAAAAATCAAGTTTATTCCTTAAAAAAACCAGCGCAAAATGTCGTTCGACTCGATTCCTAAAGATCTGCGTGGACTGCGAGCTTGTCTGGTGTGTTCACTTGTAAAGGTAAGTCGAAAAAAGTAATGGATTAGTTTGCGTGGATCAACACTCTTCTCCGTCCATCCGTTTCACAGACCTTCGATCAATTCGAGTTCGATGGATGCGAAAACTGCGAGGAGTTCCTCCGGATGAAAAACAACAAGGACCAGGTGTACGATTGCACCAGTAACAACTTTGATGGGTAATTGAATCATTATTTGACTCCTTTGCCCAAGGTATATTAATAACGTTCCTTATTCTGTTTAGAGTAATCTCCGTGATGAGCCCGGAAGATAGCTGGGTCTGCAAGTGGCAGAGAATCAGTAAGTAGCTATAAATCTTATTTGACTCTCCCAGACGGTTACTATTTAAGAACTTTTCTGTGCTTATTGTTCCGCTAGATCGCTTCACCAAGGGAATTTACGCCATTTCGGTATCGGGACGTTTGCCAAATGGAATCATTCGAGATATGAAGAACCGAGGCATTCCATACAGGCCAAGGGACACTAGCCAGCGGTAACCAAATCATTCTTCGGGTTTTTAATCATCTCTTATTTAATATACTGAAAAACTTGCTAAGATACTCGTCCATCGGCTAGACAGAAAGTCTTTAATAAAGAGTAATAATTCTAAAATAACAAGCTCCATCAATTAAGTCTATTGTTATAAACGAGTTTATTCCTCAATGTTAGATTAATATTAATCAGAGTTTGCTCAAGCGAACCAGATAGCAAGCACAAAACCGGTCGCGGTCTGCCTTCTGCGTTCCGCGCCCAATATCAAGCAATTCAAAATTATCCTGCTTCTCATTCCTCCCGGCGTCCTCCCATCTTCCAACGACGCTTCCGACCAGCACTGGACCACCTTCAAATGCCGTAATCATCATCATCATCCGAATCCAGCGCGGCCCGTCGTCGGTCAAACTTAACCGTCGATCCACTCCGGGGCATCTGCTGATTCAGGCTCTCCAGCAGCTTCACCAGCGAGGCATCGTCCAGTTTGCCGCCGATTTGACCCATCTGTGCCATCCGGATGATCATTCCCTCGACCATCTGAGCCTTGTCCGGTTTGCTCAGCTTCAGTGTGTTCAGTCTAGCACGGGCATTCTGATCCAGCAACTGCGACAGCATCGAGTTCTTCATTTCCTCCTGTGCGGCCATCTGTTCCTCTTTCGCCTTATGTTGCTCCGGATCGCCACCCTACAACCGATATCGAACCACATTTCCGTTAAACGTACATTCACAACAATGTTTATGTTGCCATCAGATAATATTTAAAGCGTGATCTTGGCTATTTATGGAACATTCGAAAAATTAAACGCAGTTTGGGCCATCTATCCAGGTTATTAATTTACATAAATTAAAATCCGCCAAACCGTATTTACCTGCATTTGCTGGAGGCGTTGCTGGCGGAGCGCTTGTAGCTCTGGATCGGCCATATTTCCGACTAGTTCGTTCAACGTTTATGCTATTAACTGAAACTTAACTTTTTCACTATTCGTGATTAGTTTCATTAGCGCTATTCGATTTTTGAGCTTGAGGTAGCCGAAAATCGGTGATTCACAGTTTGACAAGCCCACTGTCACCAGAACGGAAGATTTCTGCCCAGGTGGGTTGCGTTGCTGCGTTTGGAACTTCTAAAGGTTTATTTTTTTCCAATTCGTGCCCTTCGGAAACATCCGCTCATGTGTCGATTATTAAGCCAGAAATACTGTTAAGCACTGGTCAAACTTAGCTGTAATTTTAACAAGGACTTTCCGCCACTTCCGGGATCATCTAAAATACCAGATATCCCCTTTTTTCAGACAGAAGAACAGCTGAAAATCAGCAATATATTCAACGTCTCTTAATCAAATAGGAACATTATTAATATAGTGCTTCCATTTGTGAAAACTCTTTTGAAGCAACTACACAGCAAAAAAAATGTAATATCGATCAACGTATTTCAAGCTGATGTATGAAATAATGATGTAATAGCAAAAAGCAGATACAATATTACATCAATGGATGTAATTTTGTTCGCAAAATCGATGTACATCGTACAATGTGATATTACACAACCGATGGATTGACCTGGTTGCAGCAGTTTGGATGTAATATTCAACTACTTTTTCTATGTAGCTTCTAGGTGGTCCTTCCTTGCGTTGATCATATCCTTTGATGGATAATTTTCCGAATGATCGGGGATATGATCTCTGTTCTTCAGTGGAACTGTAGAAGTCTTAAGGCCGACGCACAATAGATACGTTTTCAGGTTTTTTGACAGTTAACCCATGCATCATTTGTCAAAAAAAAAAACCTGAAAACGTATGCATTGTGCGCCGGCCTTTATACCGAAACTTGACACATTCAAATTTTTACTTCACAACTCACTTTGTGATGCATTTGCGCTTTGTGAAACATGGCTTTCTTCAGACACCGATCTCCCTTTCCACGATTTTAACATTATTCGCCTTGATCGAGCCGATTCGTATGGAGGGTTGTGTTGCGATAGTTTGGAAACAAAACACTGAAATTCTGCTAGCTGTTACTTACAGCTTCAAAGCTGCAATTTTATTTAGGTTTTAATTATATCGATACATAGGTATCCAATGTACTTACATTTCAGTATTAGAATAACAAATTTAGATTCCAATTATCTTATTTTCAACTTTAGATTTAGGTAGTGGTGAATCTAGGTTAGGAAACTAATTAGATCAAATTCTGAATGTAATAATACAAATGACTTACGGATTTATAATATTTAGATTTTACTAATCCAGACCACTATTCTAGTACTAAATAAAAGCAATTAGGTTTATATCAATATTAAATAATTCCACAAGCAGATGAATTTCACTTTGTGTTAACGTGGTTCTTAGAAAAACACTTCTGATTACTGTTTTCGATGTCAACGGTTGTTATTCCTGATACTATATGTCACTCGACCAAGTCGAGGGAGCGCCCGGTCGCACAATCGCCCGGTGACGACCCAGTGGTTGTCGCAACATTCCCCGACCCGTGTGGTCCGGGACTACCGAAGACGTCCAAGACAGCAATCTTCGCTGATGGTCGCAAGATGATCCCTTTCGCTGTTAGAATCCTAGCCTTCCTGACTTGTCCATCTTGAGCAACGCAAACCTCCGTGATCCTCCCTCTAATCCAGTGATTCCTCGCCGTATCATCAACCACGATCACAATGTCGCCTACCTGGAGTGGCTTCACCGGCTCGAACCATTTGGACCGTCTCGCCACCACCGGTAAGTACTCACGAGTCCATCGGCGCCAGAATTCGTCGATCATCCATTGAGCTAGCTTCCAACTATCTCTGAGCGCGCTACGATGGTCTATTGGCTGCACTGCTGGTTGATTTACTCCCTGTGTCCCATACAACAGGAAGTGATTCGGCGTAAGTGCTTCTTGATCCGCCGAATCGAGAGCGATGTAGGTTAGAGGACGTGAGTTGACGACTGATTCGGCTTCTAGAACAATGGTTTCGAAAGTCTCCTCGTTCGGTTGTCGCAGTCCGTTCCCAATGGCAAACATGGCTGTTTTTACGGATCGTACCATCCGTTCCCATAGGCCACCCATGTGTGGTGCTGCAGGTGGATTGAAAATCCATTTTGTGCGCGCGTTGGTGAATGTCGACGCGCAGTTTTCATTGATCTTCTTCATTTCCATCTTTAGTTGTCGATTCGCTCCAACGAAACAGGTACCGTTATCGCTGTATACTTCTAGAGGCGCCCCACGTCGTGCCACGAACCGCCGAAATGCCATTATGCACGATTGCGCCGATAGAGTGTGGACCACTTCCATATGCACCGCCCTGATGGTCAAGCAGGTGAATAAAGCCACCCAGCGCTTGACTTGGCTTCTTCCCACTTTGACCAACATCGGCCCGAAATAGTCAATACCAACGTACGAAAACGGCTTCACGAACGGAGTCAGCCGAGCTCTTGGTAACGGTGCCATCCGAGGGATCCGAGGAATCGCTTTGGAGTTCTTGCACCGCTGACATTCGGCAGCTACTTTTCTCACCAGCCGTCGCAAAGCAGGAATGTAGAACCTTTGCCTCATGTCATTGAAGACCGTCTCGTTGTTGGCGTGAAGCAGACGTTGATGGTAGCTGTCAGTAAGAAGGAAGGTTATCGGATGCTTTTTCGGCAAGATAATGGGGTACTTAGCTTCGTATGGGGCGAATGGAGCAGCCCCAATACGACTGCCCATTCTAATGACTCCCAATTGATCCATGAACGGCGACAGTTTATAAAGTGGACTCGATTTTTCCACCATCGGTTCGTTCTCTCTATCTCCTTTTGTCTTCAGTAGCAGATATTCCAGTGAAAACGCTTCCTCCTGCGCTTGCCGCCACAATAAGTTTTCCGCTTCAGCAAACTCTTCCGAAGACAGCTCTCTTCGGATTTTATAGTTCCCAGCTCGTTCCTTAAACAGTCTGGCAGCTTTACATACGTACGCAACTGTCCTGTGCAAGCGAAGCCAAATGGAGAAGCGGCTCACATCGACAACAGGGTCATGCACTACTTCCTGATGGTGAAACAACTGTCGCACTTGTTCTTCCGCAGTGTCTTGAGGCTTTCGGTGAACCGGCCATTCAGTTTCTGGTAAGCGAAGGAACTTGGGTCCGTTGAACCAGAGACTTTCCTTGCTGAAATCTGGACCAGCTTTCCATTTCGTGGCGTCGTCTGCTACATTCTGCCCTGATGGCACATACCTCCACTCGTCAACTTTGGAGGTGGAGAGAATTTCTCCAATACGAAATGCCACGTATTGATGATAACGGACGGCATCCGAATTTAACCAGGAAAGCACTGTCGACGAATCCGACCAGAATACCCTCCGGGTAGTTGGAAGCGTTAGATGCTGGCAAACATTTTCCATCAAGCGGGCTCCAATCAACGCCGCCTGCAATTCCAGTCTAGGTATAGATACGGGTTTCAAAGGGGCAACTTTGCTTTTGGCGATGATGAGGGAACACTCAACTCCACATTCACCTACTGTTCGCAGATAGATGGCACCTGCATAAGCCTGTCGACTCGCATCCACAAATGCATGTAACTCCGATACCCTTGATTGATCCGAACGAGTACAACCCAGAAGACATCGTGGAATCTGGATTTCACCCAGATGTGTAAGGTACTCCTGCCATGCTCTCCAAGTGTGTTGCAAATGCTCAGGGATCAGTTCATCCCAGTTTGTCCCAGCTCGCCAAATATGTTGCATCAAAACTTTACCGTGTATTATGAAGTGAGCTATCAACCCTAACGGATCAAAAATACTCATTATGATTCGAAGTACTTGCCTTTTTGTCGGAATTGACAGACGGCTATCCAGAGACGACAGCTCAGAGTTTGATGGAGTCGTGAACGTGAATATATCACTACCGGGAATCCAGAACATTCCTAGAACTCGTTCCGACTCCGAATCCAGATTCAGATTCTTGTTAGAAACCTCCTGCAGTACTCCAAGATTATGTAAAACTTCCCTGGAATTCGATACAAACTGACAGATCTCAAATCCACCGCTGGCGTGGATATACTTCACCTGCTTCATCAGCTCAATCGCCTCGTCCACTGTGTCCACGCTGTCAAGGTAGTCATCGACATAGTGGTTGTTGGTGATTGCCTTCGCTGCTCGTGGAAACTCCTCAGAGAACTCCTCCGCATTTCTGTTCTTTACGAACTGCGCTATACACGGAGAGCAGGATGCCCCGAAAATGGCTACATCCATGACGTACACTTGCGGTGGATCCTCCGGGTTATCTCTCCACAAAAAACGCAAGAACTGTCTATCTGCTGCACGAATAATGATCTGGTGAAACATTTCTCGCAGATCTCCACCAATCGCTATATTTCTCTCGCGGAACCTTATCAGCACGGCGATGAGCGAAACCAGCAAATCTGGGCCTTTCAACAAAAGATCGTTGAAGCACAAACCCTCCACGGTTGCAGCTGCATCCCAAATCAAACGAACCTTGTTCGGTTTTTTGGGATTTTGGACCACCCCAAGTGGCAGATACCAGGTATGTCGCTGGTGCACGGAATCCAACTCAGTCTTCGATGCGCGATGTGCGTAGCCTTTGGATATGTAACTTTGAACCAATTCCTTAACCTTGACGTAGAGGTCTGGGTTCCGCAGCAAACGCTTTTCTAAGCATTTTAAACGACGGAGTGCAAGTGGATAAGTATCGGGAAGGTTATGTTCATCCTCCTTCCACAGAAGGCCGACTTCGAAACCAGTTGGAACGCGAATAGTTGTATTCTCGAGAATTTGATTAGCTCTCTTGTTATCCTCGGATTCCGGTTTCAATGTGATACACGACTCTTCGATGTTGAAAAATTGCTTCATCAGGTCATACAGCATTGCGTTGTCAGGAACTTGTTTCTCCTGGACCGTGTGGAAATGCAGCTGTTCCCTACCTTCAGGTTCCGAATGCCGGCCGTAGATGCTCCAACCAAGCCTGGTTTTAGCGGCTATGAGACTTCCATTACCTCCTTCTCTTATCTTTAACGCGCTGATCAGTTTCACGTTATCGACCCCAATGATGAGCCTTGGTCTGACATCGGAGTAACTTGTTATGGGCAAATGCTTGAGGTACGGATGTACATTGCAGATGTCCTCGTAGTTCAATGTCTGGCTCGGTAGCTTGAGGTGTTTGACCGTTCGTATGTTTGACAAAGAGTATCGTTGGTTCTTAGTTGTTCCAGAAACTATCAGCTGGATCCGTTGTGACTTTTCTTCGACCCTCGACACGTCACCTGTCCAGCAGAGATGCAGTGGTGCTTCTGGGCCTTCTACTCCAAGCCGTTCAGCTATCTCAGCGTCCATGATCGTCGACGTTGACCCGTCGTCCAGAAAGGCGAACACGTTTACCTAATTACCGTTTGCGTAGAGTGTAATCGGTAGGTAACGTAAAAGAGAGCAAGCTTTCAGAAAATGGTGGTTCTGATGAGCAATATTACTCGAATTCACTTGAGCTTTGGACGAACTGGGCTGATTGTTGCTTGGAGCTGCACAATGCAACAGTGAGTTGTGACGTAATCGGCAGTTCTCGTATACGCATTCCCTTTTGGAACGACACGGCCATGATTTGTGAGGCACCAAGCAAATGCGACACAAACCTTTCTCTCGGACTGCTTTCCATCGACCCTCAACGTCCAATCGTTTGAAAGAATAACAATCCATAATACGATGTCCAGCTTGACTACAGTAGGTGCAGGTTTTCACTGGTGACGATTCCGCCGAATCCTTAGGGGAAGTTTCCTGTCCTTTGCTAACCTGGTTCGCACTCGATCCCGTATGGTGAATAAATATTTTCTCCTTCTGATGTTTTTCACGCGTGTTCTTCTCCTGCCTGGCACACGCTGCATGCACTGGATCAACATGCATCGTCACATCGCTTGCCATTGCTACCAAGTCGGCCATAAACTCGGTGAAAGTGGCCAGGTTCACGTCTATCCTTGTTCGCTTGTAGTTTGCCCACTCAAGCTTGAAGTTCGGTGGCAATCTATCCACCAACTCGTAGAGCAACATAGGGTTCGACAGATGATGTTGTTGTTCTGCGACGACCATATGCTCGACCAGATTCTGTACAGCCATGCCATATCTGATCAACGTCTTCAGATCGTCCGCCTTCGGAGCAGGCACGTTACGCAGTTGCTTGAGTAAAGCGTTTATGATCACCTCCGGCCGGCCATACAATCGTTGTAGAGTGGCCATCACATGCGGAACTGATTCCGGGATCAAAAGTCGACTGCGCACAGCCTCCAAGGCGTGCCCTCGCAAACATCGCTGCAGACGTGCCAAATTTTCCGCATCGCTGTAGCCGCATACTTCGGTGGAGTTTCGAAATGAACTGTAAAAAATGGGCCAGTCTTGGGGATCTCCTGAAAAAATCGGCAGCTCTCGTGTTATCACTTGTCGGGCTGCGATTTGTACTGCATTAGGGCCCACGCAGCCTGTTGAATTACTTTGCCCCGACCCGTAAGCCGCTGACTGACGCGGTACGTCCATGTTTTGTGGTACGTACGGTCCATATCCTGACGGAGGAAGCCCTGGTACTTGTGTTTGGGTTAGTGTACGAGGAATAGTACCAGAATTCGTAAACTGCATTGTTCCAGCAGACGAGCTGATCGTTGGGAAACTGCGTGATATCGGCAAATCGGGCCCCGGCGGTGGCTCCGATGCCAACGAAGGAAACGCGGGAGGCACATGACAATCCCATGGTTCGAACCTAGGTTGTTGGTTCGTATTAGACGGCATAGCTGCTGGGATGATGTGCTCAGCCTGGTTAGGCCCCGGCGGTGGCACTAACGGCAACGAATCATTCACTGACTGAGTGTAATAACGCGAAGATTCCAGCCCCGGTGGTGGTTGTGGAACGAACGAAATACGTGACGGAGGTACGTGATACGCGCTGTTTACCGTAGGCGCTGTCGTTATGAGACCGATATCAGCATGATGAATGGTCTGCTTGGCCCTCGAGAAGCGTACTGACGTTGACGTCCCGAACTCGGTCCCGAATGCACTGTCGTTGTGTAATGGAACTGGCTTAGGAAGCGCTTCTGGCGCATACCTACTCGTATCGAAATCATACAGTGTCCATTGATTACGAGGGGGCACTGGTCTTGACGAACTCATCATATCTACGTTGAGATCCATAGCAACACTCCTCGCTGGTTCAACTATTGTTGCTACATTACTTATAGCTGTTCTCGGTACGGGCTTGTAGTTGTTTGCTGCCATAGCACTGGGAATTGACGTCGGGGGCAGCACTGGCGCCGACGGAATGGTCACTAGTGCGCTTGTAATTGGCCTCGGTGGTAGCGCTGATTTCGGCACTATTGACATTGTTGACGCGGACGAAACGATCGCGATGGTGTTGGGAACCGATACATCAGGTCCCGGCGGTGACACTGTTGTCATCGAATCGACCGCGACGAATCTATACCGCATACCAGGCCCCGACGATGACACTGGTACAAGCGTAAACGATGTACACTTTCCCTCAGATTCAGCTGTATTACCTGGAAGATCGCTGGATTCTGTTGAAGTATCTTTAGGAGTACTTGTTACTGTGGATTCCGGAGGAACCTGTACCGAAACGTTTGGTTCTTCTATCTGTCCTTCGGCAGTAACGACCAACGGTTGAGCGGTTACTTCAACATTGCTCGGCGAAGACTGTTGTGGATGATTACTGGACGACGCGGCAGCATTACTGATTACTGTTTGCTCCTTCAGTCTGACCTCCTTTTTCAATCCATGACTCAGTGTTTTCCCGAACTATTCGTCGACTAACTCCACTCCTATTGCTGGCCTTGTCATCGTCACGATCAAGGTCCGCTTGAAGTAACTCAAACTTTTGCTTCA
The DNA here is from genome assembly GCF_037179485.1 of Ochlerotatus camptorhynchus. Classification (NCBI taxonomy): domain Eukaryota; kingdom Metazoa; phylum Arthropoda; class Insecta; order Diptera; family Culicidae; genus Ochlerotatus; species Ochlerotatus camptorhynchus. The sequence continues at coordinate 14,175,598 of NW_027040818.1, read as the reverse complement.
ATAACTTTTCTTCTGCTTCCAATCGCATCCTCCTGAATCTTTCCTCATCGTCGATTTTCTTCATCCAGAGTCGATTTTCCTCTTCCAACTTCTTCAAACTTAATACCAGCTGAGCCGAGCTTCGGCTACTCCGGGATCCCTGGCTGGATCTTCTGGATACGCTTGAAATCATGTCTTCCTTCTCTGTACACTGTTTACATAGGAAACTGCGATCAGGGTTAGCTATCGACTCGTTCACCCCTGCGCAGCTGAAGTGCACGAACTGATCACAACGATCACACTGCACTAAATCATCATCCGAATCAGGACAATCGCACACAATGCAATGCCTTGCGGTTACTTCACCTGGATTATGGGCAACATCCGTCGTAGAATCCTTAGTTTCATCCATCGTATTCCAAAAATGTCCTTTCGTTATCGAAATCGATGAAATCTTTGAAGAAATGTTGCGATAGTTTGGAAACAAAACACTGAAATTCTGCTAGCTGTTACTTACAGCTTCAAAGCTGCAATTTTATTTAGGTTTTAATTATATCGATACATAGGTATCCAATGTACTTACATTTCAGTATTAGAATAACAAATTTAGATTCCAATTATCTTATTTTCAACTTTAGATTTAGGTAGTGGTGAATCTAGGTTAGGAAACTAATTAGATCAAATTCTGAATGTAATAATACAAATGACTTACGGATTTATAATATTTAGATTTTACTAATCCAGACCACTATTCTAGTACTAAATAAAAGCAATTAGGTTTATATCAATATTAAATAATTCCACAAGCAGATGAATTTCACTTTGTGTTAACGTGGTTCTTAGAAAAACACTTCTGATTACTGTTTTCGATGTCAACGGTTGTTATTCCTGATACTATATGTCACTCGACCAAGTCGAGGGAGCGCCCGGTCGCACAATCGCCCGGTGACGACCCAGTGGTTGTCGCAACAGGTTGCTTCTCGGGATTAATAAGCTCCATTCCTTTTATAGAATCGATCTGCCTTCCGTGACAGGCATTGAAGTTGTCGCATGTCAGGTAAATATTCGAGGCAAAAGCCTCAGTATATCTTCCTCCAAGAACTGCGATTTCTCGCCAAGGTTTCTCTGATATCTGCTCAGCTTTATCTGAGCCACGGTTGATTTTAGGAAATTTTAACTCCCACGGTACAGGCTGGGGGGAACTGTACGATGACAACCGCTCAACCCTAATATACGAATTTTGCGATAACTTCAATATGACAATTCTAAACACTGGGGAAGTAACACGAGTGGCCAAACCTCCAGTAAGAGAAAGTAGATTAGACCTCTCCCTCAGTTCGAGTTGACTATCGTTGGATTGCTCGTGGAAAGTAATTCAAGATCCCTACGGTAGTGACCACTTGCCAATCAAAATTTCTATTACCAATGGTTCATCTTCCACTCGCTCGGTTGACATCGCGTACGACCTCACGAAAAACATCGACTGGCAAAAATTTGCGTCCGCGGTTCTCGGTGGTACTGATTCGGTTGAGATACTCCCTCCGCTGGATAAGTACTCCTTTTTATCGAGACTTATTGTTGACTGCGCTCTTCAAGCGGGTGCGTGGTGGGATAAGGATTGCACCGACGCAAACAGCGAGAAGTCCGCCGCGTTTAAACGTTTCCGCAAACACGGTAAGGTCGGGGATTTCGAGCGGTACACCGACCTCGAGAAAACTTTTAAGGGCTTGATTAAAGCCAAAAAAACGCGGTCACTGGCGTCGGGTCGTCGATGGTTTGTCGCGAGAGACTTTCATGAGAACACTTTGGAATGTCGGCAGGAGACTGCGAAACGCGTCATCAACGTTCGTGATCGTCCATCGGGTAGTAATGAAATAGATTCTCCGTTTTCGATGGTGGAATTCTCACTTGCTCTCCTCTCATGTAACAACTCAGCTCCAGGAATGGATAGAATCAAGTTCAACTTGCTCAAAAATCTCCCAGACGTCGCGAAGAGACGCTTGTTGAACTTATTCAATCAATTTCTGGAGCAAAACATTGTTCCGGATGACTGGAGGCAAGTAAGAGTCGAAAACCCGGTAAACCCGCGTCAGATTATAACTCGTACCGTCCCATCGCGATGCTGTCCTGTATACGGAAATTGTTGGAGAAAATGATTCTTTTTCGTCTAGACAAATGGGTCGAGTCGAATGGTTTACTTTCCGATACGCAATTTGGATTTCGGAAAGGCAAAGGAACGAGCGACTGTCTTGCGTTGCTTTCAACTGAAATTCAACTGGCCTATGCGCAAAAACAGCAAATGGGTTCAGTTTTCTTGGTCATTAAGGGGGCTTTTGATTCTGTTTGTATCGACGTCCTTTCGGATAAACTCCACGATAGAGGGCTTTCACCGTGGAGGAAGACGGCTTTCATTTGAGTACCTCTCAAATTCTCTTTTACTCAGAGTTGCTCAGAGCTACTCCGGTTTGCTCTGGGATCTGATCTTATTTGCGACGAAAACAGAATTAGTATGGCATACCCAACGAACAATTTGAGTTGATTAACAGCTGAAAAGGTCATTTTTTAGCTGAAGAAGCTTATTTTTGCCTGAATAAGCTGTTATTCAACATTCAATGTTTGTTGGGTATAGACTTTGAAATCTGACCATGCAAATGTTAGTTCGGATGCAATATTTGAGGTTCATGGAATCTCTCCACTTCGTGTTTTCACTGGCACTGACTGGCCATCCAGAAGTCATACAGGTGGGCAAATTTAATAAGATGCTTGCTTCTCTGCAGCAGAAATATAGATTAATTTTGAACTTAGTAGATCGCTAGATGTGTGACCGTGAAATTGCAAGGTGGTTAAACCAAATTGTGTAGAAAATAATTCCGTCATTAGTGTCCTTCAAAAAGGAAATGATCTCGTTTTCTACCAGTTCATAGAGGTTTTGGCTATTTTCTTAAATTACTGTGGCGATGGCTTTCTGCAGGACACTTTTCGTTTGCAATGGCAATGAAATTGTCCAAGATCTTGCCACCGTAATACCATAGAGGTAACTCTAAGACCACTGGGTCCCGAAGAAAAAATTATTATTTTTGGCTCACTCAGTACCAGAACAACGGTCCCAAGCAGTCCCAAGCTATTTCACTCACCCCTGCATGTTCTGCATGAATCCACACACCCCTGATGTTATCTGTCAAACTTTCATAGCGAATCAAAACAAACATAGTGTAGTAATAGAATTTCAACTAGAATAGGGTACGTTAATCGTTTGCTTGGGACCAATAGGCTACTAAAGTGGTGAGCCAATTTAAAATCGTTAGTTTCGTATTGATTGTTGGTAATACTACTGAGATGCTTAGAGTAAGCTAATAGATAAATAAAACCTTGCAGCAACCAGCTCCGGTGACTTGTTCTTGAGGATAAGTCCTGCGAGTTCCAAACTCCAATAAATGTGATTGCTTGGGCTGCGCTGTCAAAACAATCGAGATAATAAAATCGTTCATCAGAGAGCAAGAGAGTTCCTCAGAGTTACTTTGGATTGCTCCGAGTTTCTCACTGTCTTCCCCCTCGGCTTTCACCAATTATGAACAACTATTTGAGCAACTTTTTGTCTGAGAAATATATGAGCTTCTCTCATGGAAACTCGACAACTTCACGAATTAGTTACATGGGTCTCCCCCAGGGCTAATGTTTAAGCCCCCTTCTTTATAATTTTTATGTAAAAGACATTGATGATTGTCTTGATGAAAATTGCTCGCTAATGCAGCTTGCAGATGACGGGGTTGTGTTCGTTATAGGACCATTGCAAGATACCTTAGACAATTTGTCTGCTTGGGCTATGAAGCTAGGTATCGAATTCTTTCGAAAGAAAACTGAGTTGGTTATTTTTCCTAGGAAGCATCATCCTGCACAGTTACAGCTTCAACTAAAGGGTAGAACAATCACTCAAAGTATATCTTTCAAGTATTTAGGTGTCTGGTTCGATTCCAAAAGCACGTGGGGAAAACATATTGCGTATGTGAAAAAAAAAATGCCAACAAAGAATCAATTTTCTTCGTACAATTACTGGAACTTGGTGAGGAGCACACCCGGAAGATCTGATCAGGTTGTATCGAACAACCATCTTGTCGGTTCTAGAGTACGGTAGCTTTTGCTTTCAATCCGCGGCAAAAACACATATCCTGAAGCTGCAACGGGTTCAATACCGTTGCCTCCGAATCGCGCTTGGCTGTATGCACTCGACGCATACGATGAGCCTCAAAGTACTCGCGGGTGTTCTCCCACTGACAGATCGTTTCGCGGAACTGTCCTTCCGGTTTCTTATCCGTTGTGAAGTAATGAACCCATTGGTAATAGAAAACGTTGAGAAGTTGCTCGACAGAAATCCTCAAACAAGATTCATGAGTCTCTATTACGAGTACATGACGCTGGAGATTGGCCCTTCTTCATTCAATTCCTCTCGTGTTTGCCTCCAAGACTTTTATAGTTCCTCTGTAAATTTTGATCTGACCATGTTGCAAGAAATCCGTGGAATACCAGATCACCATCGGGCGATGGTTGTTCCCATATTTTTTGCAAACAAGTAACACCATGTTAGTAACAATAAGAGTTTTTTCACAGATGGGTCAACTATAAACGCTTCCACTGGATTTGGAGTATTCAACGAATTTCATAGCGCCTCATATCAACTGCAAAACCTGTTCCGTATACGTTGCGGAACTAGCAGCCATATTCTACGCAGTAGAGCAAATTTCCTCACTACCATCTGATCACTATTTTATATTTACTGATAGCCTTAGCTCGTTGGAGCTAGCTATTCGATCAATGAGGCCGATGAAGCACTCCTCGTATTTCCTGACCGAAATCCGAGCTAAATTGAGTACTTTATCTAACTGCTCTTATACTATCACCTTAGCTTGGGTCCCATCTAATTGCTCAATTCCAGGTAATGAGAAAGCGGACTCGCTAGCTAAGGTGGGCGCTATGGAAGGCGATATTTTTGATCGACAAATCGCCTTTGCGGAATTTTTTTCAATTACCCGTCAGCACGTCCTCACCAACTGGCAACAAAAATGGAATGAGAGTGATCTGGGAAGATGGTTACATTCTATTCTCCCACAGGTATCGAACAAGCCATGGTTCAAAGGATTGGACGTGTCATGTCAAGGCTCATGTCCAATCACTACTCGTTAAGCGAACCCTACACGTTTCAATATATTGACGCGAAGGGGAATTATTGACAATAATATTGATGATGTGAATAAAGAAATATTGTCAATTCCGATGTATTGATGTCAATATAGAAGGTATTGACAATACGATTATTGTCAATAAAAGCTATCGTGTAGGGTCCACTTTAGACTCGTTAGGCTCGCAGGCAGCAATTTGTGCGCTTGTGGTACACAGCAAAAAAATAATTTTGATATCACATCAAAGTGGATGCACTACAATCATGTCGAAAATTTCATGTAATTTTTATGTCCACATAAATAAACAAATGCAGTAAAAGCAGCGTAATGTCAGTTCATGCATTGTATTATTGATAATTTTGTCCTTTTTAGCAAGTAATATTACACCATATTTTCGACATGATTGTAGTGCATCCACTTTGACGTGATATCAAAATTATTTTTTTGCTGTGTAGTGGCTATCACGATATCGACCACGTGCTTTGGTCATGCACCTTCCATTGTGTTCCAAGTTATCCGCATCCCTCAGGGCCCGAGGAAAACAACCTTTGTGGCCCGTTAGAGACATCTTGGCGAGACGAGATCGCGATTATTTTATTTTAATTTATGTGTTTTTAAAACTGATCGATCTGAGGATTTAGTAGTTAGTGACATCTTGTGTTCTCTCAAGTTGCTAGGTCTCCATCGGTGTACCCCCATGTTTGTCTTTTTCTCCAGTATGTCGCCTAGTTCTAGATCAAGAGCACATTGCTCTAAAAAACCTTGTGTTCTCAATCCCTACCCTGCCACCTGTTTGTTACAATTTGTTACCCCTAACCTAGAGATAGCCGCGAGTAATCGGCCCCCGCTTTACTAACGTTAGTTTTTAAAGTAAACACGTCTAGTTTGGTGGGTTGTCTAACAAGTTCTGAATTCGTATATTTCTCCTGTTCCTTTACATACTCAACTTCCCTTTGTGGGACTCATTCTCTTCAGAGCTCTCACTCTCCAAGTGAGGTTTAGACTAAAGAGCCTGAATTTATAAAGAGACTAGGGGTATCCCACTCTAAACTTTTTATATCTCGCGTTATACTTAGAAAGTTCTTACAAATACCTAAGATACCTGGAAATACTTAAAAATACTTAACCTTTATTTTGCATTAGTTTGTTACCACCGTTGCTAAACACATTTTAGTTGTTTATTTATCGGATGTCGCCAAGGATTTTGTGTGAATATTTGAAAACTGCAGTGTTAATATTTTATGCTATTTTAAATGTTTCGTTTTGTTTTGTAGGCATCAAGATATAGTCTTCGAATAAGAGAAGATCATTGCAAAAATGATTCACCTATAAATTAAAGGGCGGAAGAATCGTCAACGGTGGAAAAAACAGCCGCTGATTATTTCTCCAATTTAGAAACGAATTGCATCATTTTCACATTATACCTCACTATTAAATATGTCACTTTTTGATGCGCATTTAGCATGATCCGTTCGACATGTTACAGGAAGAAGTCAGGTTTTATGTACTTTTTGAAAGTTATGATTCGGCCATGTATCACTAACTTAAGACTCTTAAGGACCACCCACATTAGATCCGTTTGCGTTGCGTTGACACAAATTTGACAGTTAGACAATAGATTTAGCTGTCACTTCGCCGCAACGCGTCCGATCCGGATCTAATGTGCGTGGGCCTTTAGGACTATCGAATCTGAATAAGAAGTTGAGGAGGTTTACCACACCATTCGCATTCTACTTGTTGCCGAGCTTGTGGTATCTGGACAGTCGCAATTTTGTAGCTTCCCACCGAACGTGTTTATTCTGCCGTAAAGTACCATAATTCTGCGCAGGCCTAATTCCGGGCTCTTTTGAAAATTTCTAAAATAATTGGAAATTGCATATAATTTGAATTGAATTGAACATGATAATATGTTGGTTAGTTGCCTTTATTAAGGAGATTTTCAGCCAGACGCTGGTTCATCTCCGGCGATGATGGTAGGTATTAACTACTTGTGCATGGTAAAAATATAAATTTAGATAAAACTGTAAAATACTGCAAAATTTTAGCGAAATGCACGGAATTAAGTGCTGCGCAAAATTATGCCACTTTGCCATAAATATTAAACATGTTGTAAATATGAACTACGTTTCCTCGGATTTGGAACCGTCAAATCTCATCTGTTAAACAATTATTAGAGCTGGACATGATTGATAAGCCATATCTGCTGTGTTGATGTCGAATCCCTTTTTTAATTGACTCTATCAGCTAACAGCAAAGATTGTAAAACTTAAATTTAATAAATTTATTGTAACACATGACATGCGAATAAATAAGTATCGATTGTTCAAACTTTTAAATAAAAACAACCAACCTATCAACTTCTTTTACGTGTCGCGTTCTGGAACGATCGAGCTGTATAAGTCTCGCATGAAACGCTTCGATTAAACCGGGATAATCTATTTGCCACTACGGATCAGAATGATAACGATTCTAGTGTTTTTGAAATCCTCAATCACCAGCACCTTGTCGTTGGTAGTTACAATTAATAAAACTGGAAAATTTATGTACAAATGAAAACATCGACTTCTAGCAAAATTCTAATTAAACTACTTTACCAGATGTATGTATGTTCTCCGAAAAGCGTATTGCAATCAGTACAATTTCCTACTGTAAAAGATTCGCTTCATCGTCGTAGTTCGACAGGCAAATGCGCAGCGTAACCCTGGTATCCTTGACCTTTATAGGCATAGCCAAGAACTTATACTTCTCCATACTTGCACAGCTTGTGCTAACACTTTTGGTTACATTCTTGGGTCTCCCATGTCAATCAAGGGTTCCTTATTTTCTTGAGAATCTGGAACAGCTCTGTTAAGGAGTCCAAATTCATGATAGCGCACTGGAAAGTCGGCTCAAAACTAAAGAGGTTCTAGAACCTCTCTACTCTAAATCATCAGTAATTCGAATAACACACGATTTTTTTCACTATTAGATAAGCATAATTGAAATACATAAACCAATTATCATGATTTTATTGCAATTATAAGAATTAATTTCATTTCATAAGTGACAAAAACTATAAAATTGACGGGGCTTACAACAACAAGCAACAACCCAACAAACATTGGAAGCGGACTAAGAGCTTATTCAGGCAAAAATATGCTTCTTCAGTTAAAAAATAGCTTATTCAGCCCTTAATAAGCACAAATTGTTTGTTGGGAACACTAGCAACCGGTAACTACGATGGAAATTATACAAGATTAAAAATAATTTAAAATACTTAAGAATACTTATAAGAGATTTAAACATATTTAATGTATACTAGTACTAAAGTTTAGAGTGGGATGCCCCTAGTAAAGAGACGACATCTTATCGATTTGACAGGTCTTCTGATCGATTGGAATGACTTTTCCTACACGGATAGAAATCTCCTTATACCTTTAGGCAAATTTCTATTGCTGATTATTCATAAAATGTATAAGTCAACTAATAAACAGACGCCTTGCAAAAAGTTAATGAAGATCATGTGTCAAATGAAATGTATAAGCGGTCACACATACCTTTTATGCATTCTTATAGGACCTGTGTGGTTTGTCTTATGGTATGTATAAGGCTGATGTTTTGGCAAAAATGTATAAGTGAAACACATAAATAAAATAATTGATTTTCGTTTCGTGTATGACTTCGACAGACAATCGATTGTTCCAATTTTGACATATCGCCTCTTTAGTTTAGACGAGTTCACTACAACTCCTTCTTCCTTAAGTTTTGAATACAAAATACTTTAAGTGAATAAATGCTTGTAAATTCAACAGCTTTTAATTCACTTAAAAAAACTCATAAATCGAAAAACAGAAGGTTCTGTCAAATATTTAAATTGCTTATTCCAAAATTTACTAAACTTTAATTAATTTAAAACAATGTTCGATACTATCAATAATAGTGAAAATCTTCTTTTCTTCGCTTCTTATGTTTTCTCTTAGATTTTCTAATCGATTCCATCCCTAATAAAAATTGTATGGTTAATTTGCTTAACGACGTGTTCTGGGTATCATCCAAACGATTTGTGGAATAGTTCAATGATTTGGGTTATCGGTCGTTTATGGTTGTTTTTTATTAGGGATAGGTTGCGAAAATTGTGGTAGTTCAGTCGATTCATTCGATAGGGGTTCTTCCTCCTTGTAGATAAACGAATCAGCAGCGAAACCATAAAATTCTGGATCTGCTTCCGCATCTTCCCCGAAGTATTCTTCATCCTGGTTTCGTTTTCTTTTGCTAGTTCTAATGTTGCAATCGTTTTGTGCGCTGGTGCTGGTTCAACTAAATTCTCTCCTTGGAAAACGTCACTTCTCTTCGTTTTCCGGCGAGAATGTATTGGTGCCTTGATCTGGCGCACGCTATGTCTGAAGGTACTTTTTTTGCAACTTTGATGTACCTCAGTTTTATCTTCCCAGGAAGTTAGTATTGATCCGAACAATCAAATCTGTGAAGGTTTTAAAATAGTTCATCTTGGGTTTTTTGAGAAAAAGTATTTTGAAGTATACTTAGCCGTTTATGAAGGCGTATATAGACTATTGGCGAAACAAAACTGTTACGAATCGAAATAAGTTCAGCTGAAAATAATTCAAAAGGGGATTGAAGAAGTCAAAATATTAAGTTTCAATGATACAGTAAGATTTCTTCTTCGGTACCGTCAGATATCGTAGCGTTGTCATGATCTTATAATGTTTAAATTTAATAATAAAATAATTAAAGAAATATCCCTAAATTTACTATTATCCCGCCGTTCCAAAGCAAAACGATATTGTGGTTCTCAGATTTTGGACAAAATTGTAGTTTTGTTTCTTATCACAATTTTTTATTTATTTTGTCATTAGGGTGACCATTTCAACGTTAGGGTGGCCCAAAAAAACGATTTTTTTTTAAATGCCTTTTTCAAAAAATCATAACTATTGACACACTAGGCCGATTTCAAAGTTCAAAATATTAAATGAAATGATAAAAAGAAACAACTGTAATAAAACATTTGAATGATGTTAAAAAATTGAAAAACATTGATTGTTTTGCTCATGCCTTCGATCACATTTCACAAGGAAAGCGTAAAAGAGAAATAGGTATCGCAAGACATTTTCTCTATTATACCTGATTTCTAAGGCATGGAGTGAGATTTGTTCCACCAACGACCCGATGAGACAGCTATTAGAAGTTACATTCAAATTATAATAACCGGACATTTTTTTCCTTCATTTCGTTGAACTTCGATGAAATTCTTCAATCGTTCCGGATGTTATATGAACGTCTCTGAGTTTCGCTTTTTTCCTGATTTTCTCAGATATTTCATAAAGTTCACAGTACTTTCCAAATGTTATTAAATGATCCTTGTTGTTCACAGACCATCCTAAAGTTTGCAAAATTTTTCTCACGTTTAAAGAACTTTTTGCAGAGCATTTCATATAATATTGCTATAGTTCACAGAAGTCTCTTGAAGTTCGTTGAACTTACCAGGAGGACATTGAACTCCTCTGAAGCTCACAAAACGTCCCTGAAGTTCGCAGAAGTTTCCTGAAGTTTATAGAACTTCTCCTCTAAAGACCAAAGCACATCTTTCAAATTTGAAGAATTTCTTGAAGATTGTAGAGCTTCCCTGAAGTTCAATGAACTTCTCTAAAATTCAAATACTGAATTTCACTGCTTATTTGGAAGAACTTCTTTAAAGTTTGCAGAACTTTCCTTATATTCATTTAAGATCCCTACAGTTCGCAAAATTTACTAGAAAGTCACTGAACCTTCCTGAAAGTTTCCTTAGACAAAATATGGGAAGTGCAATTCTGTAGTAATTCAAGGAGAGGGCTACCTAATGTCACTGAGCAAGAGGAGCTAATCTCATGTGAGTTTCATTCCTGTATTGTCGACATTATAGGATAAACGATTTTCAAACAAATTCGTCATGGTTTTCAGAATTTATTTTCGATCTCACCGTTGAATCAAACATCTCTATTTATTTTTAAAAATCCTAGAAAATTTTCCACCCCTCAGGACAAATGCCACCTTCGCCACCTACTGAGTACGGGACACAAAACATCTGGATACCTGCCATATCCTGTATTGAACTCCAGTAAAAATCTTTCAACGATCGTCGCTTCTAAAGTGTCATGATTTTTTTTTACATAGTCGCTTTTTCGAAGCACATTAAGCGAACTATTTTATTTCTTCATGATTCCAGATTTTCTACACGATACATCTATTGAAAAAAACACTCAAAACAGGACGAAAACCAATGCCTACTATGATTACGTAGCTGTCACGGACTGTCCTGCTCGTTTTTTTTTCTTTTACTCTTATGAGGAAAGAGAAATTAAATAAGATGTTGTGCTACCAACAAAAATGATTTTGCGCAAAGTCGTCATAATCAATATGGATCTTACTTACAAAGAGAACTTCTTTAATGCCATTTGGATTCATTAAATCAACTTTTGAACAGTATTTAACTGCATTTTTTCAATTCATTTGGTCCATAGTCCATATAAGTCTTCATAATCTGCTATGTAAACTTCAAAACACGTTTTCTCAAAAAATCCAAGTTGAAATATTTTAAAACCATCACAGATTTGATTGTTATGATCAACACGAACATCCTGTGAAGAAAAATCAGAGGTACATGAATGTTGAGCAGAAATGATCTTGCCGCCGAGGGAGACTTTTCATCCCGTCAACTAATTTTTCATCCTTGAGTGCGTTGATTTGTTCTAGCTGAGTAACTGGGCTACTAAAAGTGTTTCTCCATCCAGAGTAAAAAATGTCAAGCCATGTTCGCCCCATAAGCGGCACAAAATCGTTCTCAAAACGTAGGATAATCAAATTATGTTGTTTCGTTCTGTTTCCTAGCTGCACCTGGACTTCCGATTTCCAAAGAACTTTACCTTTACTTTTACCGTCTATCACAACAAGCTTTTTATTGCACTGTTCAATTGCTACGTTTTTAAAGTTTCTCAAGAACAGTTCCTCGGATATTGCACTTTCTGCCGATCCACAATCGACCTCCATAGTCAATTTCTTTCTTTTTATAGTAGCTTCAACATAGCACGGCTCATTTATTCTATTTACTGAGGAGATCATCATGCAATTCATGCTTGTATCCTCCTCACTATCCGAATTCAAATCCTTTTTAAGACGTATAAAAAGACCTGAAATTCCTGAAATAGGAGGTTTCGGCGAATCTACAAACTTAACACTCCGGAAATCCATACGCGGACTCTTCCCTTTTAATCGGTAGCAATATTTCCCAGTGTGTCCTTTTTTCTTACAAAAAGAACATAAAAATGTCGGCTTCCCAGAATGCGTTCTTCTTCTATCATCGTATCTACTCCTGGATGAAAATGAGCGATTTCTATCATTGCTTCGACTAACACTCCTATCTCTTTGCCTAGAAGCAGACCGATCAGGCCTACGCCTACGGTATTATGAAATTCTTAAATTTATTAGCCTCAGTGTATGAGTTCCTGCAGGTTTTCCCAAATATGAGTAAATTTCTTATAAGACGAGAAAATGCTGTGTCAACTGAATTCAGTCGCTGAGTCACTCCGATTGGTCGTGCGTGCGTATGCCAAATGGGTGGATTTTTTTCCCGAAGGGGCTAGAAATTATGACAGCTATCAACTTGATGATGGTTTTGACCGAAACGTCAAAGATCCATAAACTACTCGCTTGATGTTGTGACAACTTCAGTGGAGGGTTCAGGAAATTCTTCTGAAATTTCTAAAAATTCTAGGATATCTTGCCAACATTGAAAATGCTCCTGGAGTAATCATAGCTGCTAAAAAATCACAAAGTTCTAATCTTCCAAATATTATTAGAAATTACCATCATCCGCTATAAATTCATAGCGCACTCATTGAAGATGTCTCTGGAACCCTCGGCTTGTGAAGGTAAGCAACCATAGTTCAGTGTTGTTCAATGATAACCGATCGTACTCTTGAAAATCAATAATCTCGTTGCAGACCTGAAAGCCTTCGAACGGCGTCTGACAGAAGTTATAGCAGCATTACAGCCCTCGACCCTACGATGGAGGAGTAAGTCCGCTTGGTGCTCCCTCGGCACTTTTAAATCACTAATTCCTTTCCACTTCATTGCAGTAGTCTTATGTACCATGTCCCTTATTACATTCGTGGGAGCATTCTACTGGCTGACTGATCCTCGTACTTCCATTGTCCCATTGATGGATTCGCTCTGGAACCATCCAGTATTCACGTTTTCAACTGCAATACTCTGTAAGTCACAAATTCACTACTCTTAATCGGGCAACAAACTGATCTAATTACCCTTCTTCCAGTGCTGCTGTTCGTCTTTGGAATCCACAAACTGGTGATGGCACCGCAAATCATAACGTCCCGCACCCGAAGCGTGCTGGCAGAGTTCAACATGTCCTGCGATGAAACGGGCAAACTGATCCTGCGGCCGAGGCCCACCAACAATTCGCGGTACATGGATATGAGCTAGAATGCAACGCTCGATTTTTTTAAATTTCCTCCCAAAAGCAAGAAAATGCTTTACATGTTAAAAGTGTTTTTTTTTTCTCTTTGCATTTGTGCTCCTTTTTGAATCTCTATTTTCCTCCTTTCCAGATTCCATTGTTTGTGAAGATGTCCCTTTCTTTCACTCCAACACCCTACGTTTTATGTTATGTTTCCCCCTCTGTTCTCTTTTTCTTCGTCTGCACTTTCGTAGATTTAGCAACGGTAGTGGCACCGTCCGTAGTCCGAAGAAGACGAAACGTTAGTGTGGATTGGCCCTACGGGAGAACAAAAACCGACCCACGCGGAAGGAAGCTTAGAAAAACAAAATCTGTAACCGGGACACGATGGTTTTAATAGGATCCAATTGTAAATAGATGTTTTTTTTCTTGCATTTGTATTGCCGAAAATTCTACAAATTTAGCTATTCATTTATAACTGTATTTTTGATCTATGCATTCGGAGTGTTCGGTTTTAGAGTTTTCAAGGATAAGGCAAATAAAGACCTTTGTTGAAAAAAAAAGTGGTGGTGTTTTAAATGGTTTGGTGCCTTTCTTCAGTCGGAACTTATAAATTAAACAACGTGATTTTTATTGACTATCTAAAAAAATCCAAAGAGCTGCAACTTTTAAGTTTGAGCGTCAAAATTTCATTAGGCTTTTATTTGCTCAATTGATTCGTTGTACTTCAAGAAATAACAATTTTAAAAAGGGTTAGTTCAGTGAGAAATGTTTTATAAAAACTGCTCAAACTTCAATCAAGCTCAACTTCTTCTTCGCATTTCAAGCTTATTGCTTATCGCATATTTAGCATTGTGTGGCAATTACAATCATACTCATATGTTCAGGGAAATCGATAAATTTTCCAATCCGAAAAAATCCTAGACCGGACCGGAACTCGAACCCAGCCACCTCCAGCATGGTTTTGCTTTGTAGCTGTGCCTTTACATACTGAGCTATGGGAGGCCTGATCAAGCTCAATCAATACCGATATAGCAGCCAAATTATCAGAAATTTGGGTGTTCAGACTGGAAAGTTACAGCTTTAAACTTTTTTGGAGATTAAAAAATTAAAGGGTTGTGTCCTAGACACGACCGCAGTATGACGTAGAACCACGCAAAATTGATGTTTGTTTTGACTTTAAATGATCTTTATTTCTTGTGTTTGTGTGGTTTACATGTATGAATTTTTAAGTGACACAGATGCGTATTTTCAACTTTAGTACATTTGACATTTTAATTATTAATTACAGTTCCTAGTCCTATCAGGCCTGTTTTAGAGAATGACCACCTCTTGGTGGGATTGGTTTGTTTTAAATTGAAAAAGGAAACTACTTATAACTACTATTTACAATTACAACTACTATATACATCTAATCTACTATATACAAAATCAAAGCATGTTCTGATAAAATACATTTTTGTGCAAATTTTGTGTTAATTTCGTTAATTCTGGAATCTATTTTGGCAATACCTGCCTCTTCGTGTAAATTTGTTATTCTAGTGTCGAAAGGACGATCAAGAACCATCCTCAGCACTCTATTCTGAGCGACCTGAATTTTGTTCCTGTGAGTCTGTGCACATGATTCCCACACCGGAGCTGCGTAGAGGATCGCAGGTGCTATGATTTGTTTGTAGACGGCCAGTTTGTTCACCCTTGAGAGGCGGGATCTGCGGCAAATCAGTGGATACAGACACCTAACCAAGGCAGAACACTTGATTACGGTTTTCTCTACATGCGAACGGAAAAGGAGCTTTTCATCGAACAACATCCCGAGATAGGTTACTTCGGCAGACCACTCAACCTTCTGGCTGTTTGAGTACTTTTTTTGAAACAAATATTTGTTTCAATTTTCGCCATAGGTTTTTAATTTTCGCCACCCTTGAGATCTAATTTTCGCCTCAATCAGGAAATGCATGATCCTAGTCTAATGTTTCATCGTTTAACTACTCAGCCACGAAAATAATGAACAAAAATAGCTTATAAGCCAAACTAACGTTTATTTAAACTTAAATGACAACAAAAATGAGAAACATATTGCTAGTTGCATTAGTTGAAGTATAGATAATCAATACAGCTATTGAGTGAGTAGAACTAGTTACAATGAAGATTTCTTTCTGCGTGCTTTATCCTTCAGATATTGCTTCAAGACTTTTTCTTCTTGCTTCTTTTTCTTTTCCGCTTCTGCTTCAATTTTTTTTCTGCATTCGAATGAGTTTCCTGTTCTTCTTATCTTCCTCAGTTCGCCTTTTCTCTTCTTCCTTTTGCGTGAATTCTTGAACAAATTAATCGGAAGTCAACACGTGATAGCGTTGTGATTTATATTCTCGCTTAGAAGATCGTTTTAGAGATGGCGGTGTATTGAGAAAAATTTTCAATGGTGTTCTGGAAGGTCCTGGAACTGCACCATCAGGAGTCAACATTGGTGTTTGGTCAAGACTAGTTTGTGGTGTTCCTGACTCTTCAGGTGTGTCTTTCTCGCCTGGAGGAGCTTCAACTACCTCAACATAATCAAAGTCACATAGTTGTCTATTGCCTTCGACGCTCTCTCTATCTGTTTTCATTATGTCCGGGTAGTTTTGCTCAATGACTGAACATATTCTATACAATGCCGTATCTTCGTCGCTGTCCAGACAAACAAAATCTGCTCTGTACTTTTTCATCCTTGCCCCACCAATAGCTACGGCGCATTCTTCGAGTGTTCTTTTCGCATGTTGTAGCTGACGAGACATCTCTGTAGGTTCCAGAGTCGACCCGCGTTGCCTAGGATCAGACGGCGGTTCTGAAGACTCATCATGAACGGCAGACTTTTTTATGTACTTGGATGAATCAATTGCATTTCGATTCCACGGATAAAGTCCACATACTTTGAATCCGTTCTGAATGGATTTCACAGTAAGAGAATTCCGTAGACAATCTTGCAATACTGTGGCAAAATTGTGCGCATTCACAGAACTTTCAGGATTTCCATCGCGAAACCGTTGAACTGACTTTGGCCAACCATTTTTCAATGGTTTAAATGCAGCGACATCTGCCGTCTGCATTATCCTGGTAACATTAGGATACAACGCAATCAAAATGATATTCAGCTCTCGACACATTTGTGAAGTCTCTACATTTATATGGCTACTGTGGCCGTCAATGATGAAAATTTCAGGTTTTTTCATCTGTTTAGCCATCAGATGGGGATCCAAGACATTTCGAATATAGTCACGAAAGACATTAGCAGTCATCTACCCATCAGACTTGGCGACTTGGTGATGCACCATTTCGGGGGAACCGAATCCACCACAGATTTTGGTATTGTTTTATAGGAATAAATGATAGTGGGAGGAATAGTTTCCCCAGAAGCGAAGAACGAAAACATTGTCGTTATGTTGAGTTTACTGGAGCATCGCTCAACATCGTAAACATTGCGACTCCCACGTAAAGCGAGAACGGTTTTTGTTTTGGGGTTCAATTCAAATGAAGTTTCATCTCCATTTATGATGCGCTGCGGATCTTGAAGTATTTCCGTAAGTCCTTTCGCAGTCAAGAAAGCTTCAATATTACCTAACCATGAATGTATATCAGATGGAGATAAAGCGGTACTAGCTTTTGTTACGAATTCTGGAGTCCTCAAAGAAATTTTTGGATGCCGTTTCAAGAACAGCTGCATCCATGTTCGACCAAAAATAACAAATAATAAATTAGTGATAATCTCATGAAGAAGCCAAAAATAATTCATTTTACCTGGAGAGATTTTTGGAAATTTCGTTGCTCTGGGGTTGGCACTCAAGATTTTTTTTTTCACTCTGTCCAGCAGCATCTGTTTCGTTACGGGAAAACCCCGTAAAGATCCATTCTTCAAGCTCGAGTTCCTCCTCTTGGGTCAAAACTGTAGCTGGACCTGGACGGAACACTGTTTGAGATTTCTTCGCAAGCCGCGACCGAATTGTCGATCATGGGATTCCGTAATGTTTGCATGCCTCAAGCAAGCTCATCTCTTTGCGCCAAATTTTATCAACCGAAGCCGCAATCTCAGCCTCGGAATATGTGTTCCGGTAACGTTTCGGCTTCTGAGTCTGATGTATAGTGAATAACTTAACAACTTAACAAATTTAGAGTTTATAAACAAAATTTGATAATAATTACCATTTTTACACAGCAGCGGAAAGGTGCAGCTCAACACTTGACTCAAACTTTTTGTTTACAAATAATTTTTGATAGTTCACACAAAGGAGGCGAAAATTAGCACTAGGCAGGGTTTCAATTCGAACAAAGAGATTTTGCCAGGGTCGATAATTAGAATCGTGTGAATTTTGTGTGCTATATTTCGCTACCTTTTATTTTCTAATTTATATTTAAAATAAATAGTCTTTGCACCAACCGTAACTGAATTTGTATAGTAAAGGGTGATACGGTCAAAATTTGGTCAAGGGAAAACGCGTGTAAATCGGTGAAATCGTTTATTTAAAAAATCAAATTAAATTTCTTTTTCAAGTTCAATTAGTATAAAATTCAGGAAAAATATTCAGTTAGGCTTCCGCTTTTCCAAATCCGAATTGCCGGGCCTTACGCTTGACCCCTGCCATCAGATTTTGTACAGCCACCTTGTCCACCTTCTTCGCCGCAGAAAGCCAGTTTGCCTTGAACTGCTGCTCGCCCTTAGCAGTTTTTTTGGTCTTCTTTAGGTTCCGCTTGACAATAGCCCAGTATTTCTCAATTGGGCGGAGCTCTGGCGTGTTGGGAGGGTTCTTGTCCTTGGGAACCACCTGCACGTTGTTGGCGGCGTACCACTCCATGGCCTTTTTACCGTAATGGCAAGATGCCAAATCCGGCCAAAACAGTACGGAACAACCGTGTTTCTTCAGGAAAGGCAGCAGACGTTTATTCAAACACTCTTTCACGTAAATTTCTTGGTTGACAGTCCCGGAAGCTATGAAAATGCTGCTTTTCAAGCCACAGGCTTGCCAAACCAGATATTTCTTTGCGAACTTTGACAGTTTCATGTGCTTGAAAACATCTGCTACCTTTCCCCTTCCTTTTGCCGTATAAATCTCCTGTCCCGGAAGCTGCTTGTAGTCGGCTTTGACGTAGGTTTCGTCGTCCATTACCACGCAGTCAAACTTCGTCAGCCTCCGGGATCGCGCTTTGGCCGTCGTATTTTGTTTATCATCGCGATTTGGAGTCACTACCTTCTTGTAAGTCGATAGTCCGGCTCGTTTTTTGGCTCGATGCACGGTTGTAGACGATACACCCAGCTTATTTGCGGCATCTCGGAGAGAGAGGTTAGGGTTTCGCTTGAAACTACCGGCAACTCTCTTTGTCGTCTCAGCGGCTTCCGGTTTTCGATTTCCCCTCGATCCAGACTTCCTGGCTGTCGACAAACGTTCCCCAAACACTTTAATTACATTTGTAACGGTTGATTTGGCAACTTTTAGCGATTTTGCCAACTTTGCGTGCGAGTAGCTCGGATTTTCGCGATGCGCGAGCAAAATTTTGATACGCTGCTCTTCTTGCTTGGACGGCATTTTGACAACTGAAGAGTGAATTCCAAAATCAAAATAGGAGCAACATTCTACACACACACACCTTCAAAATGAGGGGTGTTCAGGTTTTTTAAATGCAAAATTGAAAGAAATACGTCAAGTTGATATTGACCAAATTTTGACCGTATCACCCTTTAAATGATGTAAAAAAGATAATGTATGTGCACTTTACTTCCAATATGATTGGTTTGCAGAACTTTCCCATTGATTTCTAAATTGCCATTTTTTCAATGGATCGAAAAATAATACAATATTGAATCACTATTTTTTAGACACAGAGTTTTTCGACAATAATATCAACTACCGTATAATTTGAATACATTGAAGTATCGATAACAATTTTTTGCATCGTTTTGTAATGTGGTTAGGGTTATAAAATTATTGTTCTTTAAAAAAATTGGGCATTGTTTTACCTAAAGGCGAAAACTAACACAGTGGCGAAATATAATACTTCTACCCTACAAGATGGAGCCGGTTTCAGTTTGGGCGATTGCCGATGGAGGAACATGATCGCTTGTGTTCTGGAGGCATCGATTTTGATTTTCCACGTGGTGGCATAATCAGCAAAGGCGTTAAGGCATCGTTGAAGTTTGTTCGTTATTTGTAAGTCCGTTTTCACAACTCTTGATCTGGAGCGAGCGTATCATCAGGATGCGGTGGAGGAAGCAGACATTCCCAAAACGGCGGTCATCACATCGTTTGGCTTGTTTGAGTTCACCCGCATGCAATTTGGGTTATGTAACGCAAGTCAGACGTTCCAGCGCTACATGAACCGAATCTTTGGTGATCTTGATTTCGTTGTTGTCTTTATAGATGACATATGCATCGCTTCTGAATCCCTTGCTCAACACCAGGAGCATCTACGCATAGTGTTTGACCGCCTACGCCAGCACGGACTCGTTCTAAATTTGGGTAAGAGCGTGTTTGCCCAAAAGGAAGTGGAATTTTTAGGATACCTGATCAGCAGTGATGGAGTGCGGCCGCTCCCGTCACGCGTCCAAGCCATTATGGACTACAAGAAACCGACAACAGTCAAGGAACTCCGTCGCTTTCTGGCACTCGCCAACGGCTACAAACGCTTCGTTCGTCATGCATCCGACATCCAAGCTGAGTTGCAGAAGCTTATTCCCGGGAACAGGAAAAACGACATACGTAAACTACAGTGGACAGATGCAGCTTCATCAAGCTTCGAGCGTTGTAAAAAATCATTAGCGGAGACAGCACTGCTTCACTATCCTGACTCGTCGAAACCATTAGCTCTGATGATCGATGCCTCAAATATTGCTGCGGGGGCTGTCTTGCAGCAGCTAAATGGTCAGAATTGGGAACCACTCGGATTTTATTCCGAAAAATTTTCGATGTCCCAAACGAAATACTCTACTTTTGGCCGTGAACTGACTGCGATGAAAATGTCTGTGAAATATTTTCGGCACTTCCTTGAAGGACGCAACTTCACGATCTTCACTGACCATCGCCCACTAACATACGCGCTAACAACCGATTCCAGCTCTCGGCTACCGCATGAAGAACGATACCTACGTTTCATCTCGGAATTTACTACGGATATACAACATGTCAGTGGAAGTGAAAATTACGTCGCCGATGCATTGTCTCGTGTGGAGAGTATACTAGCGCCTACTTCGGTGGACTATGAAGAAATCGGACGAAAGCAGAAAAACGACGCGGAGCTTCAGCAGTTGATGCAATCCAAATCTACTTCGCTGAAATTTGAAGCAAAACGGATGAGTGGTTGTTCTCAACCGATCTACTGTGACGTCTCGACCGGAAAACCACGACCTTTCGTTCCAAGTACTCAACGGAGAACCATTATGGAATGCCTACACGGAATTTCTCACCCAGGAGCACGAGGCAGCAGGAAGTTAATCTCCGAGCGATTCGTTTGGCCAGCTATGAACCTTGAAATAAATGAGTTTGTCAAACACTGCGTCGACTGCCAACGGTCGAAGGTGCATCGACATACCGTCTCTCCGTTGGGAAAATTTGACCTACCGAAGGCTCGTTTCCAACACCTTCATATTGATCTGGTTGGTCCTTTGCCGCTGTCACAAGGATACCGCTACCTACTGACCATGATTGACCGTTTTACCAGATGGCCCGAAGCGGTTCCACTTGTCGATATGACTGCAGCATCTGTGGCTCAAGCACTGTACTCAACATGGATAGCAAGATTTGGAGTCCCAGAAAACCTGACAACCGACCAGGGACGGCAATTTGAGTCCGATCTCTTTCGGGAGTTAACGCGAATGTTAGGTGTTCACCATATTCGTACGAATGCCTATCACCCACAAGCGAACGGCATCGTAGAACGTTTTCACCGAACATTGAAAGCATCGATAATGTGTGTAAACTCTAAGAATTGGTACGACGAACTTCCAATGATTCTTCTGGGACTAAGGGTGGCATTTAGGGACGACCTGCAGTGCTCGGTTGCGGATATGGTTTACGGTCAGGCTTTACGGATTCCTGGTGAATTCTTTCAGTCTGCACCTGGAGATATCGACCGATCGGAGTTTGCCCAAATGCTTCACCGTACGTTCGACAATATAAAACCGCACGATACTAAACGTCATGGAGAACGACAAGTTTTTGTCAACGCCAATTTGAAAACATGTACACATGTATTTGTACGAGTGGATTCTGTGAAGCGACCGTTGCAGCATCCTTATGAAGGTCCATTCAAGGTAATAAGACGAGATGATAAGTTCTTCGACGTACTTATTTCTGGAAAACAGCAGCGCATTTCAGTCGACCGAATAAAAGCGGCTTTCACTTGTAATCCGGATTTGCAGAAATATCCTCAAGATGATCATCGTACGAAAGTTACACAATCTGGACATCGCGTAAGATTTTTGGTGTAACTGGAGGGGCCCTGTGGCATCGCTCGGCAACACTGGTCAGCCTGGCTTCCATCGGGTCGTCGTCGAAGAAAAAGAACTCAAGCTGTCAATCTTTGCTACGCAGCTATCAACGCGCGAACGTGGTTGTTTTTCTATTGAAAGTAAAAATAAAGATTTTAAGTATTTCGTAACTAATCGTTCTTTATTCCGTGTCCGATCGCTACAAGCTTTTAGAAGAAGTTTCTTAGAACATATAAACAAAAATAGCGAAGGAAGATAAACCAACTCTTGACGGAGCCTTCATGCAGCCGAGTAACAAATTCAATGCGTTCACTGAGGTGCACTTGCGCACGGATCAAAATGTTATGCGCAGATTCCACGCAAAACTGAAGGATTTCGGTACATTTTAGTTTTCCATAAACCAAGCGATTTTTTTTACTTTAAATTTCAACTTTTCTCATATACAGGTATTTATTGTAGTCACTTCTTCTTTCTTTCTTACCGTCTTTAATTTGAATTGTTCCATCTCAGTGGTACAAACTCTTTACACCAGAATCCATTCATTTTCCTTTTCCTTTGTCTGTCGCTCGTTCCCAAAAAAAAAAAATTATAGGGCAAATGATTTTCCTTTCTCTGAATCTCCAACACATACAACCAACTACTAATATCATTGTTGCTCTTCCCCGGTGTGACAACGTGGATATAAAGCGTGATCTTCTTCTTTTATTACTTCCAGCAATTTGTTTTTTTTTCTGGCATTCTATGTGATTCTCTTATTAGCTGTTTGTTTTGTTGTTGTTAGTTGTCTTTCGTTAATAATTACGCTAGATTCAATAATAATCATCTTGATCCTTTGGTATCAAGCATTCTATGGCATCTCACCATCAGACGATACTTAGTACCGATCCAAAAGTAAAAAATATATAGTATAGAGGTGTATAATATAGGTGTTTTCTTTTTCTTTATTTTTTTTTTGCTAACATATCCGCTGCTTATACCGCAAACGTTTGTCTCTGTTTCGTTT
This sequence comes from Ochlerotatus camptorhynchus, assembly GCF_037179485.1. Lineage (NCBI taxonomy): Eukaryota > Metazoa > Arthropoda > Insecta > Diptera > Culicidae > Ochlerotatus > Ochlerotatus camptorhynchus. Next base: position 14,152,547 of record NW_027040818.1, on the reverse strand, counting down.
TTGTTTCTAGATTTTCCATTTTACTAAGTGTTTGTTTTTCTTTCTGTAACATTCCAGCTTTCGAATTAGAAGCGAACAGAAAGTTTTGAAAACGGTTTTGATTTTTGCTTTTTTTTTCGCCAGCGACAAACATGTTCTCTACAAAGTATGATGGGTGTTTGTGTGTTTTGTTTGATTGTAATTTGACGTTTGGAACCTTCGATAACTGGGGGGAAAAGGTGCACGTCTCCTTATAATATATATCAAAAGGGTGCTTCAAATAATCGTAACCGTTTGTATCACCGTAGCCATCGGTAACGAGGTTACACGTGTGCAAAACCACTAGTGTGCTACACCAAATACGGCAGATAGGACAACGCAGAGTACTTATGAAATTTGATGTTGGTGGCAACAATCGTTCGAAATTCGAAGAAACGGTTTACACTGAAGGAACTTCCAAGGTCCAAAGGGATTTCGTACAACGAATGGGATGGGGACATTTTTTGTTTGTTTCGGGGTTCTTATGCTAAAAAATGTACCAATGATTATCGGTTTTCCTCAAAATGGATCTCCATTTGTCGAACTTATCGTACTAATTGACTTCCAAAATACTTCGCCAAACGATGAACAATACAAACATTAGGTGATTGTTGCTCACACTTATATGATATTCGAAAAAGACGGAGAGGAAGCAAGGAACTGGAAAAGGGAGGATGTGGATGGAAGGGAGAGGGGGTAGTGTGCGAACCTATACGACTAAAAATTTACAAGTGGCAGCAGCGTCGGTTGGACGCTGAGACGGCGACACCTAAATCGCACTCACTGAACCTCATCGGTCCGTTCCGCGTTTAATCCCTGATCTTATGTTGTTTTCTGTTGTCTGTTATTCAACTGTCCATACACACACAAACGCGGTCCAGGGCCTGTGGAGCGATAGCTTCTATTTACATAACTAATAACAATTATTATTATCATTATCATCATCATCCATTGATGGTTCGTTCCGTCCGTCCAAGAACGGGCTAGCGGTCCTCCCTCTTTGTATCGCTAGAACCAACCAAGGTCAACTGCCGGATCCAGAAATGCACCCAAACAAAAACAAAACGAAAAACGAAAAAGACAATTGATAATCTGTGCGAGAGATTGCTTTTACAAATTGGTAAAAATCGAATAGATTGATTACACATGATCATAGGCGATTGGGATTTTTCGATGATACTAGAATTTCCGTCGCTTCTTATTTAGTTCTTCTAGGATAAGTGGGGATATGCCAGGAAATGAAAAATTACTCGCACCAACTAACCTTGTGATACATCCCGGATCTAGTTGGACCTCCGCAGCGGATGGTGATGATCGGTGATGTTTGCATCATTCGAGTGCATCGTGTTGTAGCTCATTGCTCCGTAGATTCCGGCCCCGGACATGGCCGGCAGTTCGCGGCGGCCACTGTCCCGTTCGCCACCGGACGTGCTGCTGGCCCCACTGCGCACTATCAGAGTGCTGGTCGAAGCTTCGGCCGATGCCGCACTGACGGGCAGCACGTATCGCAGATCGGACAGTTGCTTTTTGTCGTCCTTCGTCTTGTCTACCACCATATCCGTCGAGGAACTGCTGCTGCTGCTACTCCACACCGTTCCTCGAGTGCCTTCCGTGAGGATGTATTTGAAGAATTCATATGTAGACCAACAGATGGCGGTAGCGGGCATTTGGTACAGCACCCGAGCCTGTAATCCCCTGAAGAAGCCCATGAAGCCTGCCGTATGGTAGATCTTCTTGGCCGCCTGTATGAGGCCGGTGGTCTTACCGGCACCATCTTCTTGCGTGTTCAGCAGCGTCTTGCACACATCGAGCGGTGTGGTGAGGGCTGATGCAGCCGCTCCCGCAGCACCACCCGCCAGCATATGTACCGGAGGGTTATACTTGTTGTCTTTGTTGAACAGCTTCTGGAAGAATTCGTACGTCGGGAACTGGATGGCCGAGTACGGGATGTTCATCACCAGCTGCGTCGAGTAGGATCGGTAGAAAGCTCGCATGCCTTCGGTCAGGTAGACATGGCGGGCACAGTGCAGGATCGATCTGTAGGGTGAGTTGTACATCTGAAGCCTCTGCTTGACGACGTCGGCCGGATTGGAGATGGCATCGTGCACGAGGGTGGCTAACGCGGCCGACACCATGTAGTTGATTTGATCTCGATCCGAGAAGCGCCCGATCGTCTCCTTCGAGTATTCGTACGCTCCGAAGTAGAGGGCGTGTGCGGGGCCCGCCCCGGCAACGACGGCCATCACACCGCGGAACGGTCGCAACAGGCCCTCCGTTCGGACCATGTCGCGCATCGTCGAAGCGATTGTACCGTTGGCGTGCATGTGCGTGAGCGACTGCATCCGGGTCTTGACCGAGTCCAGCGGATACATCACGCAATGCTCCATGACGCCGGCGATCGCACCGGCCGTCATGTTGGTGGCTACACTGGTCGTCGGCAGCGATTCATATTCGTCTGGATTCATGACATACACTGGCAACTGGCGGAGTGCTCTGCAGAGGGAGGCTTGGTCACACACCGGTTCTGGTCGATTTCAGTGTCGATGATGAGTTCGGAATGCCCCGGGTAGCAGGAGATTCCCACGGTAGTTTGCACTGTTTCACACGGGAGGTTCGTAAAGGGCCGTTTTACGCTAGTAGCATTTATGTATATCAGGAACAATCTGGAAAAGAAGAGAAGATAATGAATTTAGTAAATTGTTTAGTTGAATAGTTCGGTAAACATATGCAGCAATGGACCGCTTTTTCAGTGGTCTTATTGCACCAAAGAATACCTTAAACATACTTTTTGAAGATGCATGATAAAGATTTGAAATTACGGTGATGTGAAATTATTGAAAAATAAAAGTCTGATGCGGATCATTGCTGTAATAACTTTCAACGTTCTGCCTAAGCACCATTGTAGATTTATGATTTGTATTTAACCGCTTTACCATTGACATTTATTTCTGGCAATATTGGGCTAATTAAGAAGCTTTTGTTAGAACAAAGAGTAAATTAGATCTGGATTCACTTTGGAAAGTGATGCGATGTTTTAAAGACTCGTAAGAAAATAGTTCGACCCTATCAACTCAATAATGTCTGATCTTTGATCTTTTGCTCAGTAAGCAAAAACGGTCGCTATTACATAGGTCACCAAACCCCTCACATCACAACCAACTACTACTAACGATGATTGATCAAACGCGGAAGCATGAAGCTGTTCAAATGGAATCTATTTGATAAATAATGTGGTCATCGAGTTTATCATCGATGGTCGTGTTTAGCAAGAGCAGCAGAAAAATGATCACTAAGCAAAAACGGTCCCCACTAGACCACCAAGTCCCTCACATCGTGTGTTGGGTATAACCATTCATACTTTTTCGCGAGGATTCAACTAATATGATTTACGATCAATATCGATAGGTCTTTCCACAACGCACCTCACTGCCGCGGCTATGCGCCACTCTTCCAATCCACCCGATCAAGGTTCACGTCACACTATACAGACCACAAACCCTTGCACAAATACACACACAGCACACAGTGGTCGGAAATGGCAAAATCACGAACTTAATTGAATTGTGTATAAACTATTGACTTAATCTAAAACGTGTCTTCAGACAAAATGTTCACATTTTTTCACATAAGTATTGCCTACAATTTTACAATGTCAAAAATATGTCATGGCCTACTATAAATAAAAAATTAAAAACCTTTCTTTTACCCTTAAAGAGATAGAAGGATACTTTTTAGGGCAAAGCTGTAGAGCTGCTCAAAATATGAAACTGTGTGGAGAATACCAATTTTCTATGTCTAATAGTTTTGGAGATATGGATCGTTTTCTATGGTTATCCCTTTAAATTTAGTTTTTAATTACTAACTTTTTATACGAGAATTTTTCAAGCAAATAATGTTCTAGACAAACGTGAAAAAGTAAAACTGTTAACGGTGTTTAATGAGTCACGTCAAGAGAAAAACTGTTGAACTCGCATCACGGTTTTCGAAAGATTCCCTTTCTTTTCACTTGGCAACAGAGGACTCCTACATCAACTTCAAATGACTTTTAGCGAGAAAAAAAAATAGCGGTGTAGTAAATCATTATATAAGCGATTTAATAAAATTATCTTAACCAAAATAGTAGAAATTCTCATAAGTGATCATTACCAAACGTATCCCATGACAATTTATTGCTCACTGCGTGTTTATGATCATTTCTTCGATTATATTTTATATTTTTTTTGCAATACCTTTCGTACATCTTTCATAGCATCGTAATGTTTGTTTACTTTGCACGATAGGTAGCCGGTTTGACAGTTCAATAGGTAGACTTGGCTTCACTCTTGGCGTGACTCATTACACACCGACTCTATCCCTCTCCTTTACAAATGCGTGACGTAATTTATGGATGGCCCGTTAGTAAGAAGGGTCAGATCTGATCATAGATGGATTAATTCAAGTTTTTTTGCTTTCGCAAATTTCAACGTTTTTGCGATTTTTTTAGTTTGATCACGTCGGATTTTCAATCAATTCGAGCAAAACAATGTTGTTCCATCTTTGATCTATCATAACATTTTAAATGCTTCTAAACATGCAATCTCTTGGAATTTACATGAAATTCTCTTGAAGCACTCCTTATATTTTTTTCAGAAATTTCTTCTGGTGCTCTTGGAACACTACTCATAGTTTCTTTGGAAATATGCTACTTATTTCTTGCCAAACCCTCCGGGCAACTCTTTTTTGAAAATCCTTCAAAATTCGTATAAATTCTCTTAAAACAGGAGGACATACCAAAATAATTCAAAGAGATCCTTTTCCGGGCATTTTTAGAAGAATTCTGAGGTGAAATCCAAGCAAATTTTAGGAAAATACATTTCTTAATTCTAAATGGCATACCAAGAGATTTCGGAAACATGTAACAAGCAATGCTGACAAATGTCATTTTCAATGAAATATTTCACGCGAGATACCTACTTTTGTCACCATCATTGGATGAGAAAACGATGATAGAGATTTTCTTCAAAATCTCATCGATTTTTTTTTGTCATGACAGAACATGACAGTGTTGTGATCATCGCTATTACTGGCTCACTTATTGATATTATTGTTACTTGTACCGCGAAATTCTTTAAAATATATTCACTTTACTAATTACATACTGTTGCTTGCCTTAATTCGTCTAAATCAGTTAGCGAATTCTTAGAAAAATTATGAAGAGAAATTAAGAAAATTCTCTTAAGAATAATTAAGAGTGAATTTCAAGAAATTTCTGGAGGAATTTCACAAAGTGTTCTGCACAGAATTCCGAGACTTTAATGGAGGATTATTGAGGGAAATCCTGATCGTTAAAATAATTCTGAAGACTTCTTGGAATTGTTCTAATCCAATCCTGGACAAATTTGCAAGGATATCCAAAGATGAGTTCCCATGAAACAATTTAGTAAATTCAATCATCTAGCGTAACAGATCAAAATCGACACGAATCTTGATGAAACTTGCAGCACTTCAAAAGGAGCATATTTTAAACAATTGTAAAGGTAAATGATGCGTCCAGTTTCTAACTGACCCAAGCATTAACATTCGATGTATCTGACTTAATTTTTATTAAAATAACTAGATTTAATTTTATTTTAAGATTCCATTCGAATTCCCGGCTATTGCCAAACAGTTTTCGATGTCTGATTAATTCCCAATTCGCCCAGCTCAGCGGCTTCGTACATCTAAATAATTGTTGCTACCTAATAATTTTCTTCAATCCCGGTTAACTCTGTTATAAGGATTTCGACTTGACTGATTCACGGGCAACTCCATACCATAGGACGATAACGATTGTTATGCTTCATGCATTTTGCTGCGTTTCTGCAGTCAATGCGATGAAGAAAAATAATATACGAGTGCAAACATGATAATGGCTTAGAAAGCTCACAATTAACAACTGTGGAAGTACTCAAAGAACACCAAATTGAGGTCAGGTGTAAAGTTTCAGTAGGAACGTAATATCTAAAAATAAGAAAATTACAAGTTCAGTTTCGTCGGCAAAACCCTGTGGGTATGACATTCCGTTTTCTTGTAGCTTTATTGAAGATAAGCTTTTGAATATCACAGGAAGAAGATAACCTACGACCTTATCTGGCAAAGGGATAGCAACTGATAATAAAACGATCCCGGAAGTGCATTTACCAAGGAATAGAACATTTTGCCACCAAAAAAATACAAGTCACTGCAATTGCCATTTAGTTTAAAAATATAAATGCTCGTCTCGTATCCAAAAACGGGTCACATAATTCAAAAACTTTGCTTAAGATCTTGATAATTCGTGATTTATTGAAACACAAAATATGACCAACATGACACAAACAAAGCAGTATAACTCTATACGCACGCGATATCAGCATATCACCATCTCACTACACACTCACTTGCACGTGTATTCCGGTATATTCCTTGTTTTTAATCAAATCCGCCGTTCGTTCTATCCATCCAGTTCTACGAACTCCACACACTCTAATTGCTACAAGGTCAACAAAGTTCTTCGATGTTTTGCAACCACTATCCCGTGATCAATCCGTGAATTAATTACTTTCGATCGCTCTCCTGTTCGTCACTCGAGTGTAGGTTTGCAAATGAGCACACCGGCGAAAAACGACCATTCTATCCCGAGCGTGCTATCTCATCACAGGTTCTTATCAAATCACCGTAGGCAACTCGTTGCTGCGCGTTGTTATCTTGACAACAATTGCTATCAGCAAACGACCAATCGGAAACCACTCACCGCCGACCATCTCCATCATCACCATCGTCCACAGCAAACGATGCCTACTTGAGTGAGTGTTCTCTCCTGAAGTATCATCGTCGGCGTCGTCGTAGTAGTAGTAGTCGTGTTGTTTACTCGTTGACCACTTACGCGGGTAATCGCAGCAACCCAATGCTGGCTATTTCTGTACACGCTCGGCATTGTACTGCAATATAAAACCATTGACTGTCGAAATTATGTCATGGATCCGGCAAAACCAAACCATATGGTTCTTATCAGTCAAGCCCCATTGCACCGTGGTCAGTATCACAACCAACCGGCGAAACCAGACCGAAGTGGTTTTCGTTTATTGCCACAACAAAAACAACTCGTCCAGTCACTCACTCGCTCACTCACTCGGCCAATCGATCAGCTTGTGGCGGCGGGCTATGATGAAGATTACCGCGTCATCGGACAAAGTGGCACATCGGCGATTATCGTAGGTGTGTGACTTGCTGCCCGTCTCCAGACCAGACTGCGGCGCGGATACGTCGATAAAGATCACGAGGGATTATTGGGATTATGGTTGCACAAGCGATTCGCACGTCACGAGACTCCTTCACTGGCTTTCGGGATTGCACGAGAGTGCTTCCGCCGTTCGAGTCGATTATCGCGATCCTACACTTGTTCCAGCTGTGGAATGTCAATATGTATACGTACACAAATTAATGTTAGCAGCTACTGAGTAGTAGACGAATGGTGATTGGGGAATAATAACGTTCAATTATAGAGCGAGAGCAATACAATTGACACAAACAAGTGATACATTGTGCAAATGGACTGGTGGATGATGTGGTGAATGTTATTGTCGAAAGGGATGATAATGCTGATTAACAACAATACATATGTGCTAGAGTTTGGTTCTCTTCGGTACAGTTCTATGTCAGGGCTGGTAGTGGATAGTGCCGAAGAAAGTCGTCACAGTACTGGTCAAATAGTTTTAAAAAAGTGACCTAAGGTTACCCAAAAAGTGACCAAAGATATTTGACTTCAAATTAGTGTTTGCATTCAAGGGATTGATTTCCCGGGATTCCCAATTCCCGGGAACATAATTTGCATTTCCCGAGATTCCCGAATTTCACGGGAAATTCAAAGATTACTTTTAGATTCTGATGAACTTAATTTTCTCCGCTGAATTTTATCATTAGGGTGAGATGCCCAATTCAGCATAGTCATCTACCAAATCGGAGGTGTATTTCATTCAATATACTTGATATACTTGATATACTTGATCAGATAAACAGTGGCTAAGAAAAATACTTACGAGGGTATGGTTCAAGAAGCATTAACTTTTATGACCAGTCCTGTATAAAAGATCTGTCGGACCGATTTCATTTGATACCAGATGCCAGAACATTTAACAGACCTTTTATGCAAGGATAGTCATTAACAAGTTGAAAATTGTTGATTTTAGGCACGTTCCCGGACAAAAGTTTTATCTGGCCACAGCACGAGGTGATGTCCCCAGCAAATTTAAGATTGTTTTCGGGGATAAATTCACCCGGAAACTGATGATCTGGCAAGGAACTTGCAGTTGCGGACTCAAAACCAAGCTTTTCATCACCATAATATACACGCAAACCAAGAATTTATTACAATGAATGTTAGTTCCATTTCTTATCATCCTCTGTTCATGAACATCGCAGCGAATGTTAGAAGTTGACCTTGCAGGCGATGTAATGTTTTTTTTTTGTCTTCCTTATTTCGTGTCCTATCTACGCTATCGACTATACCAGTAAGCTTTTTATTTATAACATTGTAGAACGACGCACACACTTGCCTCGAATCTCTCCAGCAGAAAAAGCATACGAAGTTGAGTATGAGAGGAAATGAGAGCTTCGTGTTTGCTTTTAGGCTATCCATATTCAGAAGCATGGTCTGATAATCGCAACGTTCGTGGTTCGAGTCCAGTTGGCAACCACCAAATCCAATTTCGCGGTACCACTGGTTGGTGGGATTTGAGAAGTGGCAGCTTGCCAAGTCCGGCCAGAATAGACAATCCACCTCATGCAGCTCCAGAAAAGGCAGTATTCTTTTCCGTAGGCACTCCCTTCTGGTAAATTTGCTGGTTCATGGTCCCAGTTTCGCTTTTAATCCCACAACTGCAGATTGCTTGCCAGACAAGGAACTTTTTGGGGAATTTAAATTTCTTTTTGATTTTGTATTCTTCCGGGACTTCTGCCCAGGAATTTGATCGCAAACTGCCAGAAGCGGATAGACTGGGATTTTCGTTTTGAGCGCGCAGGATGTAAACAAATGAACTTATCCTGACAACCAATGCCTACTGTGATTCTATTCACTCTTTGCTTGATTAAGAAATTTTGAAAAAAAAAAAAATCTCAACATTTTTAATGTGTCCGCCTTTTTTTTCGTGTTAAACGTTCAAGCTTATAAACTGTTTTAAACTGGTAAAAAATAGAATAAGACATGAAGAGTCAAATATCGAGTGATCGGAATTGTTTATGCAAGATACCAGGAATTCATAAAATCCTTGAACTTCAAATTAAAAGATCCCTGACGAGATTTTGGATCATTTGACACTTGACTTTTTTTTTGAGATTTGACAAATAATCCGAAAATTTTGGAAATAAGAAAGTTTTCAATACATTTTAACTTGAGAGGTGTTAGACTAAAGAAAGGAAAACAAGTACCTGAATGAACCATTTGTTTTGAGATCTCTTAGTCTTGTCTTTGGAGATTTGTAAATATTCTTCGATTATTTTCAAGCTTTTGCACTTTGTGGAAACATGATATATTTTGGATTTAGTTTTAATTAATTCCAGATTATTTGTCTTTTTATTCGTTAAATTCTGTTGTCAATTGCATTTTAAAATAATAGATTGGGTATGATCTTCGATTAATTTGCGATACCTCTAACAACAAGCTATTAGGAAAATGATTCTACAAAAAGAACTGCAAGATGCGGGAAATTTACAAATCATAGGACTAAGATACTTTTGAAGTTATCAAGCTCAAGTAATAAGTTCCGATGTGATTTTTTTGATAAACCTTCTAGAAAAATATAAATATATAAATGGGAATATTGATCACAAGAGAATTTTAGGGTAGTTTTATACATATATTTACTTCAAAAATCAAAAGAAAAGTTAATCGATGGAGCCTTGAGTGTAAAATTGAACGCATTTTCGCTTGATGCCCTCCATCAAAGTCTTTACAGTGTCATCCGGTACCAGTTTCTCAGTTTTTTTTTCCATTTTCTTAACATGTCCTTCACGTCTTTGACTGTCTTCTTGCTCTTCCGAAGTTCCCGCTTCATTATTGCCCAGTACTGCTCCACCGGGTGCAACTCCGGACAGTTTGGCGGATTCATGTCCTTCGGAACAAAATGGACAGAATTGGCCTCATACCACTCCAGGACACTTTTACAATAGTGGCATGATGCCAAATCTGGCCAAAATAGCGGAGCTTTGTCGTGCTGCTGCAAGAACGGCAAAAGGCGCTTCTCGAGGCACTCAGATTTGTAGATCTCGCCATTTACTGTGCCCTTTGTCACGAAAGGCTCACTCCTCAGTCCGCAAGAGCAGATGGCCTGCCAAATGAGATATTTGGAGGCGAACTTCGACATTTTCTTCTTCTTAAATTTGTCGTCCACATCAAACTTGCTCTTGCCGGTGAAAAACTCCAACCCCGGAATTTGCTTAAAATCGGCTTTTATATACGTTTCGTCGTCCATCACACAGCAGCCATATTTTGTCAGCATCTTCTCGTAGAGCTTCCGTGCCCGAGTTTTAGCCGTCGATTGTTGTCGCTCATCGCGGTTTGGGTATGTAGTCCAGCTCTCTTCTTTGCATTCTGGACGTAGCTCTGCGACATGCCGATCTTTTTAGCCAAATCACGGCTTGAGACGTTGGGATTTGCTTTAATCATCCGCTTCACCTTTCCCTCCGTCTTTTTGTTCTCCGGTCCCGGTTTTCTTCCAGCTCCTTTGCCGTGGTCCAACGTCAACCGCTACTGGAACCGCTTCAACACTCTGGAGACGGTTGAATGGTGAATGTTCAACATTTTTTCCAACTGCCGGTGCGACAGGTCAGGAAATTCCAGGTGTTTGGAAAGAATTTGTTCTCTCAACTCGCGTTGGTTCACCTCCATTTTCATTGAATCGAAAAACACGACTTCGAGTTTGACAGCATGTACACAATACACATCAATGAGAAAGTGTGCAAAATTTGGTTGATTTTTACCCAATGGTAAAAAAGTTATGCCCTGTTGAATGTGTCGCAATAATTTCGTGTTCGCCCTTTAATGCTAATCGTAAGACAGACCGAAAACCTAGAGATCCTCGGTGCTACCGTGGGAATGAAAGAGTCATAGAGCTTAAACGTAGAAAATATTACAACATCTTTAGAAAATTATTTTAATTCACTTTGCAATGCTCATTACATTATTAATAATTCTTGCTAGGAGTTGCCTCTAGAATTCTCCCGAAAATTCTCTTGGAGTTCACCTCAGAATTTACTTAATATTATCCTGAAATTGCCATGGAATTATCTTAGGAATAATTTTTTAGTTCTGCTAGGAAATCCCAAATTTTTTTCGAAATACTGCTAGTATTTTCCTTTGAATTATCTGAAAAAAAGCACCGGAATATCTTTCGAATACTCCTCGAAATCCACTTGAAATTTAGCTCAGAATTTTCTTAGTATATTTCTAAGAAATCCGTTGGAATTATTCTCATTGAATATATTTTGGAATTACCGTTGAATATTGCCCCTTTCCTTGGAATTGAACTCCCAATTATGAAATTCTCACCTAAAACATAACTTGCAGTTCTTCTTAAATTTCTCCACAACATTTGTCAGAACCCTCTTGGAATTTTTAACCGAATTAGGATAGGAATTATACTCAAATTTAATTGTAATCCTCCATAATATACCCTCCATCAATTCTACGAAAAAACTCGCATAGAAATATGCTCCGGATTCCTTTTGTCCCAGAATCTTCTTTAAATTATCCTCAGAATGTCCATAGATTGAAGTTCTCCTCAGAATGATCATGGTGTAATCCTTCTTCTCGTTCACATTTTCTCATAATTCCTTAAGAATTAACGTCAAAAGCTATGCTATGAATTTTCATTAAAATTTGTATTGAATCCTATTCAAGGTTGCCTTGGAATTCTACTCAGAATTACCTACAAAACTAGAGTTCTAGGACATTGATGAAAATGATCCAAGGGCTAAATTTTGTGGACATTGACAAGAATAAAAAATTAAACTCATCAGGTACCCGAACTTGGTGAAATTTTAGAGATGTGGATTGAAATTTAACTTAAACCAATCAGTAGACTAACTATATATAAAACCAAAAGCTACTTATTGATGAAGGGTTTGATTTTAGTTACAATAAGGTTCTTCTATTTACTGTAACGAAATAAATATTTGACATGAGAATTTGAGACTGTTCAGTTATGGGTAACAATTTAAATTCCAACTTGCCGTATTTAAAGTTCCAGAGAAGCTTTACAGAGCTTAACAGGATTATATTTAAGTTCTAGTATTTCTTTCAAAAGAATTTCCCCTTATAGAGTTCTTTGCAGAATTCTTCTAAATTAAATTCCAGTTTGTCTCTGGGAGTGCCTCGAATTTTCTTTATAATAGTGCAGAAATCCTCTGCAGAACACTAAAAAAGTCATGAAATTCGTCATTAAATTCTCTTTGAATTAGATTTTTTTAAGTATTCAGGGGGGACACCCCTCACCATCCCTCTCCAAAGGGGGAGTTTGGTAAAGAGAGATGAAAAAACCGATTTGTACCTTCCTTAAAAGTTGTCCTAGCTCTCTATTCTAATATCTATATGCAATCTTCACACTGCCGTACTCTAACGGAACTATCAACTCTATGCTTTCATCTACTCCATCTATCGTATAAAAATTACCACTACAGTCTGTTATTTGAAATTAGCATCTTCAACTATTCAAATTCTTATTTCTCATGAGAATTCCAATTGATTCTTTCAACGCTATTTTGAGAAGAATTTCAGAGGAAAATCCAAGGAATTTTTGGAAGCATACTTTCAAAATTCATACCAACATACCAACCGATTTTTGAGAATTATTTTAAGAGAATTTTATGAAAAACTATAGAGAGAAGTTCTGTGGAGATAAACTAGCCCGTGGCTAAAAATCTCCTTAACAAAGAAAATGGAATGCTTAAATAACACAGCAAAAAAGGTTATCTTCCATTTAATTCCACTTAATTAATTTTGGTATCCATGACAGATACGAATTTCGACTACAATGTGCAGACTTCATCAGTGTCATTCCCTTTAAAGAACTTATCAAAATCTAACCCCCTTAAGTACTCATCCCTAGCTAAAAAAAGTCAAGATCACATGCGATGTCAAGACTCCGCTAACAACCCAATTTCATTACTTCATTATAATGGCTACCAAGCCTTTGGGATTTTCCTTATAAGAGAGTTGTATACATTTTGCTTCTTTAGTTTACTTAAATATTTGGTTTTTATAAGTTTTTTTTTATTAGTTAGGTAGGTTCCGATTCAACACAACAAATTGTAGTTCCATTTTTATACCTGTGATCTTGACTTTTTCACCTTTGGGATGAGTACTTAAGGGGGTTAGATTTTGATAAGTTCTTTAGTGGGAATGACACTGAAGAAGACTGCACATTGTAGTCGAAATACGTATCTGTCATGGATACCAACATTAATTAAGTGGAATTAAATTGAAGATAACCTTTTTTGCTGTGTTATTTAAGCATTCCGCTAACAACCCAATTTCATTACTTCACTCATGCTAAGGGTCACGATTCAAATATCCGGACAAGTCACGAATGACCTAACATGTAATATAGTGACAGACATTGTATGGTGATGAATTAGCCCAGAAGTGGCTAGGAATCACCCTAATAAAGCGTTTAAACAAATAGGGGAAATCTGGGCTGGTAGCGATCAATGCTAAATAGTGATTTTAGTTACCAGGTTGAAGAAATAAGTGACCAAATAGTGACTTATAGTTGTAAAAAAGTGACTAAAAGTGACATAAGGAAAGGAAATTAGTGGGTATACCATACCGGCATATTAGATGGCATACCAAATAAATTTTTGATGTTTTAGACTTATTCAATTAGATTCTCATAAACACTTAAATCTGTACGATTGGTACCTTTAAAGCGAAAGATTCAATAGAAAGTTTATGACTAAACCTTCAAGCTTCTACTACCTGGAAAACATCAAGTTCCTTGAATTTTTTTGAACTACCCTTTAATTCTCTGATCTGTCTTCATGTTCTCGGAGCTTCCCTAAAACTCCCAAGTCTAATGAAGATCTCAGTTCTGTGTAAAATAAATTGAACACCTTTAAACTTCCCTGGAATTCTCTGGATTTCTGTGAAGTTCCTGAAATATTTCTAAAGTTTTCATAAATTTTACTGAAGGTCTCTATACTGAATCTCTTGGAACATCTTTAGGGTTCTCGATTTTATTTCAGCACCTCATGGGGGGCTCATAGCCTAGTCAGTAAATGCACGGTATTACCAAGCCGGAGGCGGCGGGTTCGATTCCTGTTCCGGTCGAGGGAATCTGTGCTTGCCACACATTATACAAATTCATGCATTGGTATTGGCATCGAAAGCTCTCAATTAATAACTGTGCAAGGGGATTTAGAAAACTAAGTTGAGAGCACGCAATAAGCTAATATGCGCTAAGCAATTAGCTTGAAAATATGAAGAAGAAGAAGTCATGGAACTATCCTGAATTTGTCTAAACTAACGCTTATTGATTTTTAAATCAATTCAATAATTTGGGCTAGTTTCGGGGACTTCCCCTAAGATCTCTGCAATTCCCCAAAGATATCTAGATCTAGCTTTTCTGAGATCAATAGAACTTCATTAAAGTTTCCACATTTTTGATAGTAAACAACGTCAAGACATTAAAAATGTTGTGATCTTAGACTTACTAAAATGTTCAACTTCAACATTTAATGGATGCTGTTTCTTTAAAACTGAT